>NC_063344.1:56766469-56868191 GCF_021869965.1 Rhincodon typus
GTTTTTGTTCCTGATTTACAGCATCCGCAGTTCTTTTGATTTTTTTTCTACAGTTCCACGTTCTTTTACCTTTCGTGTGATCACTGTAATTTTTGGCACTGTGGCCTCAGCAAACGCATAGAGCAACTTTGCACCATGTCTGATGATTCCACCATATTCCTGGCTAGTTCCTGTGTAGACACATGAAAACACCATGAAACATAATCCAGAAGAAATACATGAGGTCTTTCGGTTTTAGATGAAGAAAGTATAATGGGTTTGAATTTGCAGTCAACGTAAATAAGTAATGCTTCACTTCCTTTTGCATTGAAGCTTGCAGTTATTAGGAAGCCATTTCAACTTCTCTGCCACTGGAGAGGATATGGGAGCATGCCCAGTTAAATTAAAGACCTTATTGTTGTACAGGGAGTCTGAACCAGGAAGCATAAGTTAGTTTACACACAACATACACATTAACAAGATAGAATGATTTGCCAAAACTTGCACAAAAAAATCCATTTCCAAATCTCCAATAGGAGGGATAGAAAAGGAGGCAAGAAAGTGGGGGGGGGGGGGGGGGCGGGGGGAGGTGTTTTGATTAGGGAATACATTACTGCTGTAACAAGGGAAGATACTTCTGAAAAATCATCCAGTGAAAATATATGGGTAGAAATTACCAATAAGAAAGGAAAGATCACTGATCAGATTGTGCTATAGACCCCAACAACAAGAGGGAATTTGAGAAACATGTAGGCAGATGTCAGATATATATAAGCATAATAAGGTTGTAATAATGGGGGATTTAATTTTCCAAACATTGACTGAGGCTACCACACAGTGTTAAAGGTTTGGATGATGAAGGATTTGAGAAATGTATTCAAGATAATTTTCTTTATCACTATGTGGATGCTTCTACGAGAGAAGGAGCAAAACTATACCTTCTTTTGGGCAATAAGGCAAGGCAGGTGACTGAAGTAAGAGTGGGGGAACGCTTTGGGTCTAGCGATTGTAGTTCTATTAGTTTCAAAATGGTCATGGTAAAGGATAATCCTTCCATAAAAGTTAAAGTTTTTAATTGGAGTAGACTATTCACAGGTAAAAGGACGTCTGACAAGTGGGAGGTGTTTGAGTGTTATAATGAGAGGCATTTCCTTCCTGTTAGAGTGAAGGGTAAGGCTGGTAAGATTAAGGATCTTACCTTAATGGATGAATAAAAATATTGAAGTTCTAATCAAGAACAAAAGAATTTTATTTTAGATATTGAAAACTTGGTTCAACTGAATCTCAATCAATAAGCAGAGTTTCGGGGCATTTTAAGAGGAGAGAGGAGATATGAGATAGTATTCTCAGATAAGGTTAAGGATAATCCAAAGATTCTACAAATACAATAAGAGCAAAAGGGTGACTAGAGAGAGGGTAAGGCCTCTTAAACAGCAACAAGGTCGTCTTTGTGTTGAACCCTAGGAGATGGGACATACACAAACTGAATATTTTGCATCAGGTTTTACTGTAGAGAAAGAAATGGAGCCTAGAGAATGCAGAGAAATAAATTTTGATGTTTTAAAAGCAGCTCATGTTACAGAAAAGTACGTTCAGGTCTTAGAATATAATGGCGGATAATCTCTGGGACCTGATGTAATGAATGGCAGAACATTGTGGGAAGAAAGGGAGGAAATTACGAGACCCCTTGCAGAAATATTTGCATCATCAAAACAAACGGGTCTGGTGCCTGATGACTGGAGTGTGGCTAATGTTGTACCTTTGTTTAAGAAACGTTCTAAGCAGAAACTGGGAAAGTATAGATCTGTGAGTCTGACTTCGGTTTTGGGTAAATTGTTGGAGGTGATTATAAAAAAGATAGGATTTATGGACATTGAGAGGCAGAAATTGATTAGAGATAGTCAGCAATGGTTTTTTGTGAGTAAAATAGTGTCTCACAAACTTGATTGAGTTCTTGGGGGAAGTTTCAGAAAAGGTTGATGATGGCAGAGCTGTAGACGTTGTTTATTGGGATTTTAGTAAAGCCTTTGATGAGGATCTCCATGGTAGACTAATTAGTAAAGTTAGATCACATGGGATTCAGAGTGAGCCTGCCAATTTGATACATAATTGATTTATGGCAGGAGAAGGAGGATCCTGACCTGAAACGTCAACTTTCCTACTCCTCTGATGCTGCCTGGCCTGCTGTGTTCCTCCAGCTCCACACTATTATCTCTTGGTCATTATCATGACTTATTACAGCACCAAACTGTACAAGCTGTAACTTTTTTTTTCCTGGTGAATTTAATGTATAGCTAGTGAGTATTAAAAAAGAAACTCCATGCTTTTCACGTTACAATGATGATGTCTTCGGTGAGATGCTGCTATTATGCTGAAGGCTCGGGAGGAGCAAGGCTACAGTGAAAGCAATTTCCAGATTTTTCACATTTTATCCTGCAGACCGTTAACTAAGTATTATTGAAGCAACACTCCAAGTAAAATTTTGTTTGGCATCCAAATTATCTTTAACTGTCTGAGAAGTAGTTACCTGCCTACAAGCATACAAGTTTATATATTACAGCAAAAATCAAGTGATGAGAAGGTAGAACTGGATAATAATACTAGGCTAATCATTGAAATGAAAATGTTTTGTTGTGACTCACCCTAACCAGTGCATGCAACTGAACTAATGAGAATTTAAATATTATAGCATTTTATATGAGACTGACACAGATTATTTGGAACCACTGTCAAACATGGATATTGTTCATGGTGTCAAGAGATTTTAGGTCGTACCTGGCAAAAATCCAGGCACATCCACAAATGTAATGATGGGGATATTAAATGCATCACAGAATCTGACAAAACGGGCTCCTTTTACTGAAGCATTGATGTCTAGACAACCTAAAAAAGAAAAAAAATTATATCTCAGTTTTAAGTCAATCAGATTAATCTCATTACTCCTGATTTTATTAAAATTGAAAGTCATCACTACCACCAAGTCTAACAGAAATTAAGGAAAGATAAAGCAGGAAGCTGTGATAGGTGAGTGAAAGCATAGTTTTTAATAATCAAATGGTTGAATGAGGTGATGAAGACTAAAGAAATCTCAATTAGTACCGTGAGTTTATTTAAAGCAACATTGATGTAATGCATTAAGAATATCAAAATGTAAACATACAAGTTACTGAAAACTAAAAATTCTTCAAGGTAGTAAGCAGTACCATCCCGCAGCATTAAAGTAGAGTTGCCTTAGTCCTAGCACATCATAGGGCTTCTCTCTCAGAGTTACTCATTGGAATCTCAGCTAGTCTGGGAAATGAATGCTGTTGGCATTACTCTGCATCGCAAGCCAGCCATCCAGCCAACTGACCTCCTACCTATGATGCAACTTTTAGGAAGGATCAACACCCTTACTTCAGTATAGAAACATAATTCATCAGATCTTCATGAGTCCCCCATAGGAACAAAAATATATTCTAGCATATTCTCAGGCCCAAGATCTAAAGACTAATTATCTGTTATACCCCTCAACTAAACTGCATTTGTCAATAATTCCGGGTACAACACCTTATTCGTGACCCATTTTTCCTTGCAATGCAATATTTGCAACATTTGCAGCAAAGTACACAAGGAAACAACTTGCTCTGCTTTTGCTAATATTGCCCACTGCAACTCAATGCTTAACTTCCTCAGTCAAGATTGGAGACTCAATAGGAACAAAATTACCTTAATATTTCCACATACTTTACCATTTGGTGCTGTTTACAGAGCTCGGTCTGCTTTCCTTTCTTTACCATATCCACAATTCAGATTCCAGTATATCTCCTCAAACTCAAATCACTTCCATTATATGCATGAATAAGCTTTCTGCAGCTGATGATGTTGGCAGCAAGATACTTTAAAATAAATCTGATTTTAAAGAACTTGCTCCACAGGGAACAAAGCAGTCAGAGGTCATTAAAAATAAAGTGAAGGATAGCTGGCTACAGCAATGATAAAATCCTTGTCAGCTATGTTTGGAGTCGGAAGACGATGATGAACATTATTAGTCCATTAATGGATTTCTTAGGACAGCTGCATTTAGTTCCATGAAGATTTAAGTGACTACTTTGCAACAATCTTCACTGAGTTATATTATGCTTGGTTACCATCAATATAATGGACAAGTAACACTAAAATTAAGTGTCAAAGTAGATGCGAACGTAACCTGGAAAGAATAAGAGTCTGCAAAGCAGACCAGGCTGCCGCTTCCAGCCACATTCAACCGAGAGTTGAGGATTGCTCTCTCAGATTGGGCAAATATTTAACAACGAGCCCAAAGTGGGGCATTGACTAACTCTTGAATTTCAAACTAACAATCCAGAGTGGTTCAACAGAAAACTCTGCATAACCACCTAGGCATTATGCAGTCTATTATAATAGCTTTATTTAAAAATGCAACATGGGGCATGACTGCCTTTTTTTAAAAACATTACTATTTTACATTATATACAGTAAACTCCCACCATTCATGTCTTTGCTATTCACTTCCCCACACTTTTCATTCTGCTCATCCATTGCAGTGTTAATAACTAGTTAGTCAAGGCTTTGGGCAGTTAAGCATGATGGAAACATGTCCACACAATAAAAGAGTTCAGATACAATAATGACACACCGCTTTGTATTTCTGGGTCTGTAAAGTGCACCTCTACTTTTGAGTAAACTTTCATCAACTTCATCTTATTTTAAGCGTCAATGAGACACATTTTCTATTTTTCATAATTTATTGTATGTTTTTTTTCCACTATTAAGTCTTTATATTTAATAAAATTCAATAAAATTAACAGAAGTAAATTCTTATCTCATGTGTTGTACACATCAAAACTGTCTGGAAATTATCCTAATGACTTTCATGTACATGGTGTTCCAACTCAGGCTGGTGCATAACTTGAAGAGGAACTTACAACTGATGCTGTTTCCATGCATCAGTCTGCCCTGTCCTGTAGGTAGCAGAGGTTGCAAGTTTGAAGGATGAATGTCATGGGAGCCTTCATGAGTTTGTTGCAGTGCATCATGTCGCTGGTATCAGTGGTGGAGAAGGGAATATTTAAAGGTGGTAGATGAGGTATCAATCAAGCAGGCTGCTTTGATCTGGATGATGTTAAGCTTTGAATGTTCTTGGAGCTGCACTCCTTCAGTTAAATGCAGATTACTCCATCATATTTCTGATATGTGCCTTCTAGATGGTAAAGAGGCTTTGACAACGCAGGAGATGAGTTACTTGGCACAGAATTCTCAGACTCTGATCTGCTGTCTTGTAGTCACAGCATGTGGGAATGCTGATCCAGTTCAGTTTCTGTCAATGGTAACCCCCTTAATGTTGATATTGGAGATTGTTTTGAATGTCAAAGGGAGGTGGCTAGATTTTCTCTTGTTGGAGGTGATCATTTCTTGACATTTGTGGTGAAAATGTTGTCCAGATTTCCCTGCCTATGTCTGAGAAGTTGGGAATAGTACAGAACGTTGTAATCATCAGTGAACATCCTCGCTTTTGATCTCGTGATTGAAGAGGGTCATTGATGAAGAAGCTGATGGTTGGATCCAAGACATCAGCCCAGGAAATGCTGCAGCCATTGAGATAATTAACCTCCACGTACCACAACTCATCTTCCTTAAGACTCTACCCAGTGGAGAACTTTATCAAGTGTTTTTAATTGTATTATATCCAATAATGTTGCAATGTCAATAAGATGGGAATTTTTTGGAACAGTGAAGTTAAACACTCACCTGAAGCCACGTTAGGTTGATTACCTACAATTCCCACTGTGCATCCATTCATCCTGGCAAAACCAATAATAATGTTCTTCGCATAATTAGGCATGAGCTCGAAAAATTCCCTTTCATCTGCAATCTAAAACAGTTTCAAAGGTGACTGCTTTTTGAAATGTGCTTCAAAAAGGTTAAATACTTAGCATTCTTCAAACAGTCTCAAAATTCAGCTGAATCCCAAAACAACATGGCTATGCAATGCTAACAGAATCATTCATTACAGATATTACAACACACTAAGGATAATTTCACAAGAGTGGAAGGCAGGAAATCACTGACCCACAGGACCTGAAGAAATGTGCATTTAAATAGATTGTATACATCAAGCCTGAAAAACAGTGACTATTTAGAAACATTTCTCTCAAATAACCAAGTTGGAACAGTCAATGGGCTTGAAGATTTAGGGATGCAAATACAGAAATGAGTAAATGCTGCTGACAGACAAAAGAAATCATTACATTTATCAGGATGGCGCATCTTCCAAATAAGTTATTAAGCCATCATGCTTGTGCTGGCTCTGTGAAAAAATGCTCTTTATTCTTTCCTATAGGTCTGTCAGTTTTTTTCTAATGTATTCATCCAATTGAAAGTTATTATTGAACCTACTTTCACCATCATATCAGTCAGTGCATTTCAGATCATCACAATTTACTGCTAACAAAATATCATGCTGTCTTTTGTTCCTTGGTCAGTGTTATTTACTCTATTGCTACTTCAAACAGTTTCAGCTTATTTACTTTACCAAAGCCTCTCAATTTTGAGCGCCTCTTATCAAATATTCCCATAACCTTCTCTTTTCTAAAAAAGACAGTCCCAGTGTTTCTAGCTTTTCCAACTAACTTAAAATCTTTCACAAGTATCATCAGAGAGAGGAGTAGGGCATTTTGCCCATCAAGCCTGCTCCACTCTTCAATGATATCATGACTGATCTGATTAATTCCCTTTTCCTGTCTGACCTACTAATCCAACTCCGTTGTAGATCAAAACTCTACACACTATGTCCTGCCATAGTTCTGCATACTTTCTTCCAAAAATGAATCACTTTACACATGCCCAATCCATTTCATCTGCTACATATCTGCCCGTTTCACTATTAGGTCTGTGTCTTTTTGAAATTTTGCTACCTTCCTTACTGTTTACTACATTTCTGAATTTCATAACATCTGCAAACTTTAAAATTTATGTCCAGATCATTAACACACATTGAAAGGGAACACCAGTGCACACTCCCCTTCAGAAAGCAATTGTTAACTCTTACCCTGAATTCTGTCCCCAGCCAGTTTCATAATCACTCAGCAACTGCTTCCTGAATGTAATGGGCTTCAATTTTGCTAACAAGTCTACTGTGTGGGCTTAATCAACATCTTTTCAAAGTTCATATGCACACCAATCATGTAACTCTCAAGTCATTAAGCAATTCAAATCAAGATAGTTAAAAATGATTTGCCTTTAACAAATCTGCAACAGCTTTCATTTTTTTTTAAAAACTTAAACATTTCTAAATACCAACTTACTTTCTCCCACATTATTACTGCAACGCTTCCCTATATTACTGACCTTTTGTTTTATTCTTTCATGGAATGTGCGTGTCACTGGCTAGACCAGCACTTATTGCACAACCCTGGTTGCCCTCGACAAGGCAGTGGTGAGCTGTCTTCTTGAACTGCTGCAGTCAGGAAGATTTCGACCCAGCAACATCGAAGCTACAGCAATATAATGGGGTATGGCTTGGAGGAAAACTTTCAGATAGTGGTGTTCCCATGTATTTGCCTTCCTTGTCCCTCAGGATGACAGTGGTTGTGACTTTGGAAGTTGCTGTCTAAGAATCTTCAATAAATCTCTTCAGCACATCTTGTAGATATGCTGCTGAAAACGAGCATTGGTTATGGAAGGAGTGAATATTCAAAGTAATAGATGGAGCATCAATCAAGCAAGCTGCTTTGTCTTGTATGGTATCAGGTTTAGAGTGTTGTTGGAGCTACAGTCAGCCAGACAAGTGGGGGGGGGTATTTCATCACACTTCTGCCATGCAGCTAGTGGACAGGTTTTGGGGAGTCAGGAGGGGAGTTACTCACTGCAGGCTTCCTAGCCTCTGACCTGCTGTCATAGCCATAACATTTATATGGCTAGTCCTTGTCAGTTTCTGGTAAATGATAATTACTATGATGTTGATGGTTGGGGATTCAACTAATGCCATTGAATGTCAAAGGACGATGGTTAGATTTTCTCTTGTTGGAGATACGCCATGCAATGACTTTATGTGGCATGAATGTTACTTACCCCCTGTCAACCAGATCCTGGCTATCGTCCTGGCCTTGTTAGCTTATAAGTTGTCAAATTTTGCACTTTTGACTTTATTTGAACAGAGATGTAATATTGCAATCCTCCAAGCCTCTGTCTCCATTCCCATGTCCAAGGACAATTGAAAGTTTGTGACCAGAACCTCTACAATTAACACCCTTACTACTTTTACCTACTTAAATTTACATTTCACCCTGACAAAGTGCTCTTAAAATACTTCCTCCATCATTTTTTTAAAACTGAATTCACTGGAACATTGTCAGAATCCTCTGATCTAGTGAAGACACATGCAAAGTACTCACCTAGTACTTCAGCTATGTTCTTTGCCTCTACAAAGTCTCCTTTATGGCCCCAACATTCCTTTCACTGTGATCCTAACGAGACCATCAAATGTGATGATCTAGTTAAGGATCAGTAACTTTTTGTTTTATTTCAAGTCAGTGAAATTTGAGCTCCAGGGCACTCAAATAGTCAAGCCACAAAATTCAACAGTTTTGAACAAAGAAAATGAGCTTTACTATTCAGTATAAGAAAGCTAAAACATTCTTTAGTGTATATAGACAACTTTCATAGTAATAAGTATGGTCATGGACAACCTATGGTCAAACACCACCTAGGCTACATACAACAGATGCAGTCAAGGCAGATCTCTCCAATTTTGTAGCAACCCTTCAATACCTGCCCTCCTCTCAATACAGTACAAAATGTTTTTTTTTGGCTTGAACCAGCATTTGGTGAAATGTTCTGATGTGTACACATGATGAAAGGCTTTGACAACATGTTCTGTACTACCAAACTGTATCAGACTTTGGAGTACAGAGAATAATTTTAAAGTGGGTGGACAATACAAAACTTGGAAGCATTGTGAACCGTGAGGATGACAATTTAGTACTTTAAAAGGATAACGACAAGTTGATGGAGTGGGCAGATAGGTAGCAGATGAAATTCAATACAGAGAAGTACGAGATGATACATTGAGGAAAGAAAATGGAGACATTCTAACGGGTCTTCAGGAGAAGATACCTGGGTGTATATGTGCATAAGTCATTACAGTCGGTAGGACAGGTGGAGAGAGCAGCTAATAACATCCTAGGTGTTATTATCAGGGGAATAGACTACAAGAAATGTAGACTGAATATGTATAAGTCCAGTTCTGAGGAAGGGTCACTCTACCCAGAACGTTAACTGATTTCCCTCCACAGATGCTGTCAGACCTGTAAGTATTTCCAGCACTTTGTTTTTTGTCTTATATTAGAGACAAGACATGGTATACAAATGTAGGAATCGCACTTAAGGATCTGAGCGCACTGAAAAGAGTACAGAAGAACTTTCAAGAATAGTTCCAAGGATGAAAAACTTCAGTTATGAAGATAGATTAGAGAACTTAGGACTGTGTTCCTGGAAGAGGAGACGACGCGGAGGAGTTTTAATTGAAGTGTTCAATATCATGAAGAGGTTTTATGAGATAAGGAGACACTGCTTCTGTGTAAAACGATTAAGAACAAGAAAGCAGATCTAAAGTAATTTTAATAAGCTGTCAATGTTTATTCAAAATCAAATCAAACATGATACATCAATGGCCTCCTTTTACACCATAACAACTGTGATTCTGTTATACTACCCGGTGGTCAATGGTGCAGTAAGATAGCTCTTCTGTTGTACGTTACTTACGACCAAATTGAGTCTTTGAATCCTTAATACACAATTCCTCTTTTACTACTGTGTTCCTGATCAACACATCCAACCCCAAACCTTCTTTTAATCCTTGTGTATACATTCAAAATGCATTACTGCTACAAATAATAAATGTCCATCCTTCCCCTCTTTCATAATCCCAAATAGCTACTTCAGCCTGCAGCTCATCAATCTCATTTATTACACTTTGAGCATTGCACAGGTTAAATTTCGAGGACATGTTGATCAGAATAGAATTATATTCCCTTTAATACAGAAGGGTTAATCTAATTGAAGTGCTTAGCAGGAATGAAGAATATTTAAACATCTTGGAACATGAGCATTGCTGGCAAACCTTGCATTTATAATCAATTCCTAAAAGGCATGTGAAGTCGGTAGTGAGATGCTTTATTAAATTGCTACTGTTCATCTATGTAGTAATACCCCCGCAATGCTGTTGCAGAGATAGTTCTGGGATTTTGATCCAATGACAGAGATAGAACTACATAGGTGTTCTAAATTAGTAGTGATCATGGTTTAGAAGGTGCTGTTGAGGAAGGCAAATTACTTCAGTGTATGCTGTAGATGGCACAAACTACTGCCAATGTTTGCCATTGTTGCAAGAAACGAACATTTAAAGGTGACAATTGGATACTGACCAAACAGGCTGCTTTGATTGAATCTATGATTCAAAGGAGTCATATTGGACTTAGAACATTACCTCTGTTTCTATCTCCACAGAAGCTGGTAAACCTTTTAAGTTTCTCCAGCACCACAGTATTTTGCTTTTGTTCAGGAAAGATGTCAGGAAATGCAACTTACATTCACACCAATAGGGAAAAAAAGTCCCCCAAAAAGCTTTACATTATTTGAAACTTGCAGCAGTGCGACTAGCTCTTTTTTTCCCGTTAAGTGTTAGGAAAAAAGTAGGAGGGTTTTCAAAAACAAGATAGGTTGATGGAGTTCAATACAGATCAGCCATGATCCACAAAGCATAGACTAGGCTTCAGAGGGTAAAAGATCCACTAATATACATAAAGCCAACTCCTGTTTTACAAAGTGCACCCCCTACAAAACCAGATTTGAAAGATTTCAGCATTCAGTTATATATCTGATGTATCACAATTAGCTAATGCATATAAATTTTAATAACTGAGGACACCCCTATCTCTGTTTTGTCAGACAGCTTCTATACTATCTCTTCAGCAAACAACTCTGTGCTGCTTTTTGAGTGTTAATGTTGTGTTATTAAATATTGAGAAATTAAAGTCAAAACATCTTACCGCACTGACGATTTCCAGCATGTCATATGCTTTCGTGGATTCCAGTGGAACTACTGTATCCAGACTTGGTACCAGCCGGTCACTATACGAGCAGCAAAAGAACAAAAATAGAAATTTTACTTTCATAAACAGTCTCAACCATTTATATATCCCATAAAACGTTAACTACTTATGCTTCAATGATCGCCTTTCTGATTCTCATTACACAACACCAATATCCTACAGTCAGAGATTTACAAACTAACATATGGATCGATACGGTTAAGAGGGAATGTTCCAATAAGACGATAATACCACTACACACTCTGTTCATTTAAAAACCAGAGAAGCTCTGCAGCTGGAGAAGCATTGCATAAGCGAAGTGATGTGTGCATCACCCCAATGAATGCTGTTGGATTATAATTTAGAATGATACTGAGCTATATCATGCTGAGTACATAAATATTTTACATACATTACAAAACGTGCTTTAAAACAATACAACTTACATTAAAGATGTTTTAGAAATGTAGTGAACCAATCCATTAAAACATTCAGGGAAGTACCAAATTAACTTGTTCAGAAATAAGGAGCGGTTAAAAAAGGAGAATGTAGGACTCCGGCAACTGAAGGCTCAGCCGTGCTGGGACAATTAACCGAAAAAAAACAAAATACTGCAGATGCCAGAGATCTGAAGTGAAGTCAGAAAATGCTGAAAACACTCTTAACCCGTAGAGTAATTCTTCCATACAATGGAGGGATTCAAACAGAGAATGTCAGGAAAGTTGGGTAACATCACATCACATTTAAGGGCTTGAAAGAGAAAGAGGAAGGGGCTCCTGAAGACAGGTTAGCAGTTTGCAAAAATGGTGGCATCAAAGATTGTTTCTTTTGAGAAAAGAAGTGATGCCAGTACACTTAATGAAAAAGAGGATCAACATTTGAAGCAATCCCTGAGAGGGGTCCCAGAAGCGAGGTTGGGTGATCAATTTGGTGGGAATAAGATCTAGAGAAAACTAGGTTGTTTTCGTGGATAAGCCATACTCAGAGACAGTATGGGGAACGAAACTAGAGAACAATTAGAGTTTGGGCTGGGACAAGAGGAGCATTCACTGAATTTTGGCCAGGTGACATGTGAAAGGGAGTGATGCGACAAACAGACAGATCAGACAGTCTGCAAATCCAGGAACTACACGCATTTGTTAGAGGTGAGGGTGGAGAAGAGAACAGAAGGATTTTGGAACATTAGTTTCTGTGGATAAGAAACCAAGAGGTTCTCTCTATTTCAGGAAGGGCCTGCAATAATGAACAATTTTAAACAGAAAAGAGGACCTAACTGTACTTTATGTGGACCAGCCAGATTCAATGATGGATAGCTAAACTAACTGTCCACATATCCATTCAAGTCAATGTAGCTCTAATGAATTGGAAAGGAGAGCTGTACCAAAAAAGCAACTGGGGTGAGAGTGTAATGGTTTTACTGGGGACTAGGTCAAAGAATGGAATGAGGGGGTGACAGAGTAAACCAGTTGTTCCAGAATGTTCTGGCAAATAGAGGGCAAGTTAAGATAGATGACTGACTGTGAGAGTTTTCACGTGCTCCAGTTTCCTCCCACAGTCCAAAGATGTGCAAGTTAGGTGGATTGGCCATGCTAAATTACCCATAGCATTCAGGGATGTGTAGGTTAGGTGCATTAGCCAAGGGAAATATAGAGTAGAGGGATGGGTTGGTGTGGACTAGTTGGGCCAAATAGCCTGTTTCCACACTGTGAGGATTCTATAAATAAAAAAGCTGACATTTTGAAAATGTAGTTTTAAGTGATTTGGGAATAGCTCCTAACAGGGATGGATAGAGATGATGGAAGCAGGCAACAGATAGTGAATGATTGATACAAGGAAGCGATCAGAAATGGTCTTAACTGTGCTTATTACATTAGTATTAGCAATGTCATGGAATTGAGTGTAATACGGTTTGGAGAGGTTTAGGTAGAATAGGGCAGTGAGCTCAAAGGAGAGGGTACATGATGAGTTGAAGTGACGGTTTAGGTTGAAATCAAGAAGGAAAATTATTCATTGCAGAGGTGAGGAGGAAAACATAAAAATTAAACTCAAAAAGGATAGTACAGAATAGTGACGTTGAAAGAGAGGTGACGCAGGTGAAGAAGGGGTATGCCAGAGCAGCAGGAGTCAGGCCGTGGTGTGGTCTGGTGATAAGTATCACATAAACACTGGCAATCATGACATAGAGCAAGTGGGCAAAAATATAACCAGATGTGGAGGCTTCATTAAGGAGAAAAGTGTCCTCAGCACTCAGCAATGTCTCTCTTACGGCCACAATGTTGTAGGAATTGCCCATATTAAATTCATGAATGGTGAGGGACTTGTGAACAACTGGACAGACATTCTGGAGGGAGATACATGGAAGGGTAGTAACAACTGATTCACTTGCAGAGTTCACAAGGTCAGCTGGAATACAAGTTGGACAAGAAGATAATTGGCAAGGTTAGTCTGCAGCAGTAGAGTGAACAACATGATTGACAAGAGAGTGCATAACAAAAATTGGGTTTGCTGCACACAATGTGTCAGTGTTGAGGCAAGCCTGTCAAAGGATGCCAAGAAATTCAGAGGGAAGATGGTGTATCTGTCCGGGAATCTAACAATCAAAAATAGCTGTAATTCCTTAGCATTCATCATTGTCCTACCATACTTCTTGCTTGACACTTCAGCACCACAACATTTTCAGTAATAGGTATAAAACAGGCTATGGGATGTTTTATTTTTAGAAAGGTAATGGTTACCCCATTAGCTGCCAGTTATTTTATTGGGCAGCAGCTCTCTTCTGACCCTTTTTCCTGAAAAAGGGTCAGAAGTTTCAGCATCATTTTCCCAGGGTGGAAATGACTATTACAAGGGGGCATAATTTTAAGGTGATTGGAGGAAAGTGTACAGGAGATATCAAAGGTAGGTTCTTTATACAGAGAATGGTGGGCGTATGGAATGCGCTGCCGGCAGTGGTAGTGGAGTCAGATACTTTAGAGACTTTTAAGCAACTCTTGGATAGGCACATGGAGGATAGTAAAATGTAGGGTATGCAGGGTTGTTTGATCTTAGTAGGATAATAGGTCGGCACAACATCATGGGCCGAAAGGCCTGTACTCTGCTGTACTGTTCCATGTTCTATCAAGCAACTAACCCTGCTGCCAAATGTGGTGCCCTGCTAAAAAAAAGCCCTAATTGCATTGAAACCAAATGCAGAGAAAGAATCTAGTATGAAACTTATCAGATAAGGTTAAATCCATTGCAAAGTAGGAAGAGACATTATAATAAAAGATTTTCCATTTCTCACAAATTCAAATTCTATTAAAAGGTATTTAATATAGCTCAATCAAAGCCTGTGTAATCATTAAAACCACCCATTTCCAACTCCATTACATCATCTTTCTTTACTCTCAGCATATTTGCTGCTTAAACTCAAGAGTCTTGATACTCCTAGACCCTATTATTCCAACACAATTCTGGTTGCCTCCCCACTATCTATACACTACCTATAAACTTAAGATTATCCAAACTTTGGGTATCCATGTATATACTTACACAAAGCGCTTTTCACCTATCAGCCTAGTGCTTGCTATTCAACAGCAGATCCCAGTCAAACAACACCTTCATTTTTAAATTCTTGTTTTCAAATCCCTCCATGACACCTCTCCTCCACAAACTCCTGAAGCATCAGCTCACATGTAAATCTAGCCTCTCCAAAATCCCCAATTTTAATCTCTCCACCATTGGTAGCCAGAGCTCCTAAGCGGTCTATGTCCCACTTCTCTTTCTTCCTTTAAGATACTCCTTAAAAACATCTCTCTTTGGCCAAACTTTTGGTTGTTAGCCCTAATATCACCTCTGTGGTGTGGTGTCTAATTGGATGTTTTACCAAGTGATTTTGTTTTGTGCCAACATTCCAACAAACTTTGAAACCTAACATATTTGCAAAGGTAAACAATCACAGTATTGTCAGGGAGCAGAAGGCAGCCCTTTGGTACGTTATGTTAAAATGCTCAGCAAGCTGGTGCAGACATAATGTCAATCTCCTGCCTTTTCCCTGTAAGCATGCACACTGTTTCTATTTAAATAATTACCCAATACCCTCTTGAATGATTCAATTGACCTTGCCTCCAGTACGTTCCAAGCATTGCATCCATACCCTCATTATTGACTGTGTATTTTCTCACCTCACATTTTCTCCTTTTGTAAAACACTAAACTTGTGCCGTCTGGTTCTTGATTTATTTAAGAGCAGTTTCTTCCTATCCATTCTGTTCAGACCCCTCAAATTCTGAAACTTCTAAAACTCCTCCGCTGTGAACGAAACAATTCCAACTTCTCTAATTGTGTCCATCCCTGAAACAATTCCCAAAAACCTCTTCTGCACTCTCTCTCTAATGCTTTCACGTCCTTCCTATAGTGGGTCACCCAGAACTGTACACAATACTCCAGCTGAGGTCTAATCAGTATCTTCTATAAGTTCATAACCTCCCTGCTCTTTAGTACCCTACGCCTCTACTGATGAAGCCTAAATGGTTCCAGCAGTCCAGTGTGGACGAGAGAGGCAACACTATAATTGTAAACGTGTAAGTATAACATGGATCTAAAATTTCCTCCAACATCACTTTTCTTGACAATGCAAGAGCTGTTACAAACAGTAAGCTTCCAAAATTATTTATTTCTTTTATCGATAGAACTTCAGGATTACAAAAATGATTATTTGTTAATAAAACGTTAACAAAAATTTCAGCCACAACCTGGAAAATGTTTACAACTCAATGGCCACTAGATGCCATTGTTCCCCAATATCAGACAGCAGAGAATTTTTTCCCAGCAACCACCAGAGGGCAACCTTCACCATGGACCAATCAGTTCCTCAAAAAGCTACTTGTGAACTTAATTACAAGACTTTCAATACGTTAAAATGTTGTTACATTAAACCCTCCATGTTCTAGATAGATCTGTTTTGGAACACATGATAAATGAAGAATATGAAATGAATAACAAATAAAGAGTTAGTACTCAACACACTGGAATTCCACTGTCAGCAACAAGTATTAAAAACAAATTCAAAATGACAAAAGATTAGGTTTTGATCTTGAATAGTTTTCAAATTAATACCATTTCTTTATACACACAAGCAACATACTTTTAAAGATCGGTTTACAGCACTTTTTGGAATTAGGACTGAATAGCATTCAGAAATTGAAAACTTACACCAACACTACAATGAAGAGGCAAAATAAAAAAACATGAAATGTGACTAGGAGCAATGCAATGTATTGATATAGTGCAAACAGAAAATGTAGATCATATGGTCAGATGTGGAAAAATTGTAAACATTGAAACAGGTTTAGTTAGGCTCTGCATCTAATCCACACAGAAACATTTCCCCTGGGCTGAGTTAGTGACCCCAGTTAGTGCAGTGGAAAGGAAGCTGAAGGGTGCCTGAAAGTCTCTGGTTACAAGTCAGGGGGAGTGAAATCAGACAACCAGACCCAGCTTCCACAATTTTATATAAAACATAATGACAATTATGGAATTAATAAGTTACATAGATATTTATAAACTAGCACACTATTTAATTCCTTTGTGAGCCACTATATGAATATTGCTTAACGTTCAAAGATGCAAACAGTGATATTGGAGACAGCGTGTCACTGGTAGCATAGTACACATGGCACAGAATATATATTCCCCACCTAACAAAAATCAACTGACCTTTATCTCAAATATTTCAGCTGATCCAATTTTATAGTAGCGTTTTATTCTAGTGAGTGATTGATTTATTGTTTTCATGTGTCTCAGTACATGTGACAAGTGTGGTTTTGCATGTTTCCACCCCCACCAAAACATAGTATGTGCTAAAATATTTGTCTTTTGTCTGTCTTACTTGAGGCTGTATGTGTCTTGAGTTTTGAATTGGTATAGTTTCCTAAATGAATCAATCTTTTTCAATAAAGTTACTTTTCCTGTATGTGAAGGAATGTGTTGTCAATTGCTTTTTTCCCCTGGGTAGCAGTCAGTTAGCGAACTGATAGTCATACTGGGATTTTATACATTTTGTTATGATTTGTAGAACATGGAGCATTACCACCAGCACACATTTCTCAATTAAGTTGTGACAATTAATAAAGAGTCGGAGCTCCATCTTAAGGCCAGTTGTTATTTGTATCAGAGACAAGAGGTGACACCTAGAATTGTGACAGCTGCAATCTTGGCTGAAATAGTATGGATGTGTACACACTACGTACGGATAGTATATGGAAATCATAAAAACTGTGTGGAGGGAAACATTTGCCAGGTCTATCAAAGGATGCATATTTCTACTCCATGACAATGTAGCTGATCAAATCTACTGTATAAGCTTTAAACCGGCTTGTACCCGGTGACAGGTATTTTGTAGTTTCTCTATTAGAAAATGAACTGTAACTCATATTCAGCATATCAGAGGATAGTGTGGGGGATTGCTGTAATTAAAATGCTACAAAATCAGAGTGACAAACGAGGACAGAGTACTAAATCTACCACAACCTGATACCAAAGTACACAGTAGCATGTAAAACTTGGTTCTTTTACTTACCATGGATCCTGGCATTCTCTGATAGGAGCAGGATCTTTATTATTCAGAGGTATAAAATTAAAAAATTCTCTCAAGTTCAGTAAGGCATCAATGTCATTTTCAAAGGCCTTGTGTGCAACACCTGTAACACAAACACTTATTATTACAATAAAAAGGCTTTTATAAAGGCAAATCACACAGCTGCAGAAACGAAATTGTATGTTGTGGCATTTGTAATACTCATCAGGGTTAGCATTGTACTATCAAAAATTTCAGAATATTGACAATAACACCAAGGTTTATCTGTAACTCAACAATTTACCTATTACTAAAAAAAACCAACCTAACCAGTGACAAGAAGCCAGGGTAAAGTTGATGCTGCATCAATCCCACTGATCAACAGTCTTTAAGAAATCACAATCTGTTAATGTTGAGAAGCATATGACACTGATGTCTATTTTACATTATAGAGATCAATATGATAAACAATAATAATTTCTCTGTTGATAATTCTAATGGAAACAAATGAAACGTACATCAAGTAGGTACAAGGTGGTGGACAATTCTTGTAACAAATGAGAAAAGCTTTTTTTCCCACTATGTTAAAAGTCAAAGATCCATTGTAAGATTATCTGGGATGGATTGGAAAGGATCAGATATGACAGTGATACTGAACCACCATTTGGCATCAATTTTTACTCACTCAACTTACAATAGTAAACAGTACAACATTGAATAAAATAGAGGAGGGTGCCTTCTTAAAAGGAATAAGGTTTATTAAAATAGATCTGACTAGCAAAAAACAATTAAAATGGATGTATGTTATATACTTTGCCCAGATCTTTAACTGCCACAAGTCAGGAACTGGCTCCCTAATTGAAAAAACAATGTTAATGTAAGATTCCAATTTTGATTAAGTTTTATAATGGCAGGCCATTGGCACAGGTAAGATGGTCAAAGACAATATTAGAAATACACTTGATGGTAAGTTAGGCCGGGAGGGCATCTCGGGGACAGCTAACATGGCTTCTGAGAAAGAAAGGCCTAATGTTTTATAGTGCAACCTAGAGGGAACAGAATGGAAGATGCAACAATGCAAACTTCACGACTTTAATAACTCGTTCTGGAAGAAACTGTTTTGAGATGAAAGGGACAAAGACAAGCTCTTACACAGCCTGAAAGCAATTAGCCACATCTTGGCGAGATTACATAAACAAAACTGCTTTGATACCTGCTTGATAAACTGGATGCTTTATTGCCACAAAGTAAAGAATTGCCCTGCAGAAAAATTTAAGGAGTTAACTGCAGAAAAAGCTGTGTTTGAAACCGACAGATAACCCCAAAAATAACAATGAACAGGAGAGTGACTTTTGATAAGAACGCAAGACACAGACTCAAGGTCTCCAGAAATGTAATCAGTGTTGGGGATGAAAGAATCTATTGAATCATCAATAATGTCACACCACAAACTTGAAAGAGAGAAAATTATATAAGAATCCAACACCAGAACAAGTCAGTAGCAGAACTTCAAAAAATACTGCACGAGGATCAAACCCTGGCCACTTCCAGAGACAGACCGCTTTTGGTTCAAATCCTAGCCAGATTCCACCATTAATTGGGTAATAGCCAAGTTGGGTTGTGAGGGTTAATTTGCTTACTTGAGGGGTCTTGTTTCTGTTGCTAAATGCAATAAAGTTTAAATCATTGTTTTAGTGCTTGACTGTGAGATTCCTTAATAAGTATTGTAGTGATTTACCAATGATGAAGGTGTTGAAAGATATATGTAAATATACAAATACAGTTTATTCCTCTCTCAAAAATTCATGGTTACTGCTGAGAAGTCAAGTCTTAAGCAAATAGAGTACCATGAGACATAGGAGCACAAATTAAGCCATTCAGCCCATCGAATCTGCTCTGCCATTTGATCATGGCTCATAAGACTGATAAAGCAGGGCAGCACACTGGCTCAGTGGTTAGCACTATCGCCTCACAGTGCCAGGGACCCGGGTTCAATTCCACCCTTGAGCGACTGTCTGTATGGAGTTTACACATTCTCCCCATGTCTGCATGGGTTTCCTCCGGGTGCTCCGGTTTCCTCCCACAGTCCAAAGATGTGCAGGGTAGGTGGATTGCCCGTAGTGTCCAGAGATATTTAGGTCAGGTTGGTTAGACATGGGGAAATGCAAGGGTAGGGGAATGAATCGGGGTGGGATGCTCTTTGGAAGGGCGGTGTGGACTTGTTGGGCCGAATAGCCTGTTTCCACACTGTAGGAATTCTATGAAGTTCCACAACCCTATTCTCCTGCTTTCTTCCTGTAACCCTTGACAATCAGGAACCTATCTTAATTAGTCTTAAATATACTCAATGACCTGGCCTCCATGAGTTCCATAGATTCGCCATTCTCTGGCTGAAGAAATTTCTCCTTATCTCTGTTCTAAAAGGTCTTCCCTTTACTCGAAGGCTGTGCCCTCAGGTCCTAGACTCTCCTACCAATGGAAGCATCTTCCCAACATCCATTTTGTCCAGGCCATTCAGTATTCTGAAAGTTTCAATTAGATCCCCCCTCATCCTTCTAAACGCCAATGAGTATAGTCCCAGAGTCCTCAAATGTTCCTCATATGTTAAGCTTTCCATTCCTGGGGCCATTCTCATGAACCTCCTCTGAACCTGCTCCAGGGCCAGTACATCCTTCCTGACATATGGGGCCCAAAACTGCACATAATATTCCAAATGTGGCCTGACCAGAGCCTTATAAAGCCTCAATAGTACACCTCCGCTTTTATATTCAAGTCCTCATAAAATAAATGCCGACGTTGCATTTGCCTTCCTGACTACTGACTCAACCTGCAAGTTTACCTTGCAGGTTATTCAATATTATTCAATTATTATTCAATTACTCAATACTACCTGTCCCTCCACCTACCTTTGTATCGTCTGCAAACTTAGCCAGAATGCCCACAGTTCCTTCATCGAGATCATTAATGTATAAAGTGAAAAGTTGTGGTCCCAGCACTGACCCTTGCGGAACACCACTTGTCACCGGCTGCCATCCTGAAAAAGACCCTTTTATCCCCACTCTCTGCTTTCTGCCAGACAGCCAATCTTCTCTCCATGCTAGCACCCTGCCTCTAACACCGTGGGCCCTTATCTTACTCAGCAACCTCCTGTGTGGCATCTTATCAAAGGCCTTCTTGAAGTCCAGGTAGATAACATCCATTGGCTCTCCTTGGTCTACCCGGCTCGTTACTTCCTCAAAAGAGTTCTAGCAGATTTGTCAGGCATGACCTCCCCTTGATGAAACCATGCTGACTTTGCTCTATTTTACAGTACATTTCCAAATATTCAGAAATCTCATAGTTTACAATGGACTCCAAAATCTTACCCACGACCGAGGTTAGGCTGTAATTTTCCATCTTTTGCCTTACTCCCTTTTTAACAGGGGTGTCACGTTAGCGATTTTCCAGTCCTCTGGGACCCTCCCTGACTCTAGCGATTCCTGAAGGATCGCCACTACCATTTCCACTATCTTTTCAGCTATCTCCTTTAGAACTCTGGGGTGTAGTTCATCTGGTCCAGGTGATTTGTCCACCTTCAGGTCAATCAGTTTTACTAGCACCTTTTCCTTGGTGATGGCCACCATACTCAGCTCTGCCCCCTGACTCTCTTGAATTTTTGGGATTTTACTCGTGTCTTCCACCGTGAAGACTGATGCGAAGTAATTATTCAGTTCCTCAGCCATTTCCTTGTTCCCCACTACTATCTCTCCACTGTCATTTTCCAGTGGTCCAATGTCCACTTTTGCTTCTCTTTTGCCCTTTATATACCTAAAGATACTCTTACAGTCTTCATTTATATTACTGGCTAGCTTACCCTCATTTTTAATCTTCTCCCTCCTTATTTCTTTTTATTGTTGCCCTCCGTTGGTCATTGTAAGCTTTCCAGTCCTCTGGTTTCCCACTGCCCTTCGCCACATTATATGCCTTCTCTTTTGCTTTTATGCTATCCCTGACCTCCTTAGTCAGCCATGGTTGCCTCATCCTCCCTGTACCATGCTTCTTTTCCCTAGGGATGAATTTTTGCTGCATCTCCTGAACTACTCCCAGAAACTCCTGCCATTGCTGTTCCACTGTCTTTCCTGCTAGGCTCCTCTTCCAGTCAATTCTGCCCAGCTCCTCCCTCATACCTCTATAGTCGCCTTTATTCAGCTGTAATACCGTTACCTCTGATTCTATCTTCTCCCTCTCAAATTGCAGAGTAAATTCAATCATATGATCACTGCCTCCTAAAGGTTCCTTTACCTTAAGCTCCCTTATCAAGTTTGCCTCATTGCACAACATTAAATCCAGTATTGCCTGTTCCCTTGTGGGCTCCACCACAAGCTGCTCCAAAAAGCTATCTCATGACATTTCACAAACTCCTTTTCCTGTAATCCACTACCAACATGATTTTCCCAGTCCACCTGCATATTGAAATCCCCAATGGTCACTGTGACTTTGCCGTTCTTACTCAATGCCCTCAGTTCCTTCACCTAGATCATTAATGTCTAAAGTGAAAAGTTGTGGTCCCGACACTGACCCTTGTGGACACCACTTGTCACCAGCTGCCACCCCGAGAAAGGCTCTTCACCACATTATATGTTTTCTCTTTTCCTTTCATGCTAACCCTGACTTCCCTTGTCAGCCATGGTTTTCTCGTCCTCCTTTTAGTATGCTTCTTTTTCCTAGGGATGAATTTTTGTTGTGTCTCCTGAATTACTCCCAGAAACTCCTGCTAATGCTGTACCACAGTCTTTACTGCTGGGTTCTTCTGCCAGTCAATTCTGCCAAGCTCTTCCCTCATGTCGCTGTAGTTGCCTTTATCCAGCTGTAATACCATAACCTCTGATTTTATCTTCTCCCTCTCAAACTGCAGAGTAAATTCAATCATATTATGATCACTGCCTCCTCAGGATTCCTTCACCCTAAGCTCCCTTATCAAGTCTGCCTCATCGCACAACACTAAATCCAGTATTGCCTGTTCCCTAGTGGGCTCCACCACAAGCTGCTCCAAAAAAAAATCATCTTGTAGACATTCCACAAAATCCTTTTCTTGCAATTCACTAGCAATGTGATTTTCTCAGTCCACTGCAGTACCAGGTTGCATTCGTTACTAAACATTAATAGGAACGAATACAGAGGCTGTAAAAATAATGTAGCAACATTAATTCGCAGTTTAAAGCACTAGTTTTCTACATATTAATGACTTGAGTAATCCGATCGAGTTTTACAAAAGAATGAAGGAACAATGCTCTCTCTTTGATGGGCAAATTATTTAAACTGGATAGATTGCTTGCAAGTTAAACAGGGGTAGCAATGGGTTGGATATTAATTGGAACACCTTTTCCTCAGAGAAGAATGACTCATAGAACAGGCTGTCAGCTCAAGTGTATAGTCAAGAGAGCCAAGTAGGTTTCTGGCTGGGGTGGAGCTGATATCAATGAAAAGGCAGATAGAAGTCAAGGTCGCCAGGGCCAGCTGGAGAATTTTGATCACGCTTGGGGCTTGACGGGAATTTTCCAGTTTTCCTCAATGGGATTTTATTTTTCCCCCTTTCAAGAGGCATACAGATGCTGGTGAGTCATAAATATTGTATTGTGACACACAAGGCATTATGGCTCGGTGGGACAGGCTCATGATTTCTTGTCAAACAGGAAATCTACAATATGTCCAAACAAACAGTCAAAAATCTTGCAGGTTTTTCCAGATAATCCAAGAAAATAAATCTTTTGTTCGGTATCTGTTATACCCTGACAGTTATCGCTAATCTGTGCAAGGTAATCTTTGATTTGTAGAAGTATAACCTTACATGATTTCAGACAGTTTGTTATCCACTGAACAAATTTATATTGTTGTGAACAAATATATATTTGTAGATTACGAGAATTTGAAAAATGAAAATTTAAACAACTTCCAGGTTGCAATTTTGGAACACAAAAATCAAAAGAACTGGGGTCTGTGCTTTTACAAGAAGGAAACTGTGGCAAACACAAGCCAGTTTATTTAAAAAAAGACAGACAAGGGTAGAGTTTTATTACATTAATGGTTGGCAAACAGACTTGGAAGCTGTGTGAAGTTGGAATTAGTCGGTAAAGGGAAAACATCTCCCCTTTTTCTCAGGGAGGAATAATATAACTCCTAAACAAGCAGAAGAAGAAATATCTCAGAAGTATTTTTGGACAGACAAAGAAGACTCCAAGAATCAACATCTCTGACATCCTTCTAAACTCCGAAAGCCGACATGTTAATTCAGTCACAAGACCCACGCCTGACTGACCTGCTCCCCAAACTGAAGGTCTTCCATCACTTGTGGCTGACAGAAGTGTAATATTGTCAACAAGAAAACATAGGAACATTCTACCCTTTTAGTTTGGGCTCGTGATCAACAGAATTTTTCTCTATTATGCCACTTAAAATTGCTCTGCGGCAGTGTTGTATTGTCCTGTGTATGCATGTGCATGTGAGAAAAAGGGAGGATAGAGTTTAGTCTTGCATTGTAGCTTAGTTGATAACCAGTTTGGCCATATATTTAAAGCATAACCTTGTTTCTAATAAACAAGTTACTTTTGAGTTTACTGAAGAAACCTGGCAAACGTCTCTTTCAATTTAGATAACAGTAAAAAAGAAGAACAGTTTTTCTGTGATCATATAAACATTGACCTTTGATATGGTTCAGAGTGTAGTGGGGCTTTATTTGCAGTGCACTCCTCCCATCAGATTTGTAGGAATATTTTATTAAATTAAAACCAAAATCTAAATCCAACTGAAGGTCTGAATAGAAGAGGAACTGTACCCAGCAAACTGACAAAGGATGTGATAACCCCACTACCTGAGCTAGATAAATGGCAGCCAAGGATTCAGCATATTTAAGGTTCAAAATATAAATCACTCACTGTCAGTCTGACACCTTAGAGTGCTGTATGCACTCAGTAAAAATATTTACACTGTAAATGAATGCCATCTAACCTGAAATTGCAGTGTGTGTTTTAGCACCACCCAGATCTTCCTGAGTCACATCTTCATTTGTGACAGATTTCACTACATCAGGACCAGTTATGAACAAGTAAGATGTATCCTACAATGTGAAACCACATCTCAATATTGATTTAATTATCACCAACTAATAAAAAGAATTAGTTTATGACTATAGTAACAACTTCTAAAACAGAACCTCTTACTCAGTATCATCATACATCTTATTTGGCTTAAAAGAATATACTTTGGGTTTCAATCAAGGGACTCAGTTAGAAGCAAAGAAGATGGACTTAAAACGCAAAACAAAAACTTAACACTAACAATTTGTAATTGCAGCAGACACATAGTAAACATGGAAATCAGCAGTGTCTAGAGTCTGAAAATAAGGAGCTAGAGAAGAACTTCAACAGTGCAGATAAGTAGAACCAGCAACGCCAGATATTGCATCGTAATCCAATAAGCCAATACTCAAAAGGAGACTGCAACTTCCCCACCTTTTTCAAAGCCTTGTTGCCTCCTGTATCTCTCTGATATCTTGTTAATCAAGCAAAAATACTGAAACCCGTACATTACCAAAGAATTTTTTTCATAACATCACAAACAGTTTGTGTCCGTCATTTGGCCCTTTCACCGTCCTCCATTTTTAACTCAGATCATGATTGATCTTTTACCTCAACTACACCTTTTCACACTATTTAATTGCATTTGATTTTCTTAGTATTGAATAATATATCAATCTCTGCCTTGTATAACTGAACAACCAGAATCCTCTGGGGTTTAGAATTCTGAAAATTCACAACCCCTTAAGTAGCATTTCTGCTCATCTCAACCCTAAATGGCTGATCCCTTATTCTGAGACTGGTCCCTCATCCTCAACTTCTGAGTCAGTGGAAGCATCTTTCAGCATCTACATTGTAAAGCTCGTGGGCACTTTTTGTGTTTTAAATCACTTCTCATTCTTTCACCCTCTAGGACAGGGCTTCCATTACTATGGGTTGTGGCCCCCAAGTGGCACTGCCTGCAGCAATGGCTGCTGGAGAGCTCTGACTGAGTTCAATAGCTAAGCTCCCCTTTAAATTCCTCAACTCCAGCCCTTGCTTGTCCTCCCCCGTGAGACCTCTTCCCATATCCTCAGCCCATGCCATGACCCTCCAACCTAGCTCAACTCCCCTACCCTCGCATCATCCCATCTCTGCAGACCCCAACACCTCTCACCTACCCTCAGCCCACCATGTCCTTGTCTTTCCTCCCACCAACCCCTCTCCTCCACCCTTCCCACACTGAACCCCTTCATTCAAGCCCTGCAACCCCCCACCCTCATCCCACCTCATGCTTGTCCCACCACGCGGATCCTCTTCTACGACCCCCAGCCGTTGAGCCCCTCTCCCAAAACCTCACACTGCTGCACATGTGCAGCCTTTAGGTCCTCTCCCACTCCATCCTGGCCCACCTTCACCATGTTCTCCCTACATGACACTCTCCCCTTCCAGTCGCCCTCCCCGCAAAATTACCCAACCAGCCCCTCTCCTGTAACGGGCCTCTGCTGGTCAGCCTGGGAAAAGCACTGCATTCTAGAAATATTTGTCATGCCACATTGGCCGCTAACAGCACAGTGGAAAAATTTCTGTAATTAAATCACATTATACCTTACCTTCACCATAAATGTGAAATCTGTCAATGCAGGTGAGTAGACAGCGCCACCAGCACAAGGACCCATAATAAGGGATATTTGAGGAATGACACCAGAGGACAGTACATTTCTCTGTAACATATTAAATTCGTGTTTACTAGCAAAGTGTTTGCAAACCTGTACAAAAATATGCCATTGATTGTGTGGGAAGATAAATTAAGCATATCCCCTGATGGTCAACAACTCTTCTAGAAAGGTTATTTCACTATTGCAGTCCATTAATTAATGTATTTTATGGAAGGATAAAACTACGTTTAACGCATCACCAGAATATTGAAAAAAACCAATCAGAATTGTTGTAATTTTTATATTTTTAAGAATTGTGGCAAATTTTAAAATGACACTTCCATAAATTGCATAACAAAACCAAAAACTACAGTACTTTCATAGACAAAGACAAGGAAAAAAATGGTGAAGATCAAAGTTCAACAAATCCAAATGTGGTCAAAACATTACTGTAGATGGTTGATTTGCCAGGTTCAGGTACTTAGCATAGGGAAAGAAAGTGGTGGCACAAAACTGTGCTTCCTCCAAAAACTAACAATGGCGCAGCATAGAAAAAATGCTACAGAGACAGGGTGCACAAATCCACTCTTATAAACTGTGCTGGGGAGCGCATGAACGAAAAACTAATTGCAACAGAATTTTCTTTTCATTTGTTAATGGGATGTGGATGTTAATTGCCCTGAAAGTGACTGTGGTGAGTAGCAACCTTGAGCCACTGCAATTCTTGAGGTGTAAGGACACCCACGGTGCTGTTAGGAAGGAGCTCCAGGATTTTTGAACCAGTGAATGTGAAGGAACTGTAATCTAGTCCTAAATGAGAATGACGTGCAACTTGGAGAAGACGGTGATATTCCCATGCTTATTCTGCCCTTGGCTTCCCAGGTGGTAGAGGTCATTGCATTTGGAAGGTGCTGCCAAGGAGCCTTGGTGAGTTACTGAACCATCTACAAGATGCCTTGCAAACTGCTGCCACTACACATTGGTGGTGAAGGGAACAAATGCAGAAGGTGTTCGATAGGGTGTCAACCAAGTGGGCTGACTTTTCCTGAATGGTATTCAATTTCAGGAGTGTTGTTGGAGCTACACTCATCCACGTCAGCAGTGAGTAATCCATTACATGCACAAATTGTGCCTTACAGGCAGTCAACAAGCATTGGAAAGACAGGAGGTAAAATTATTTAGCACATGATTCCTAGCCTCTGACTTCTCTAGTAGCCATAGTACTTATATAGCTGGTACAGTTCTCTTTCTAGTCATGGCAATCTCTGTGCAATCATCAGTGAATATCCCCATCTCTGACCTCTGATAGCGAAGGGAATGGGGAACGGCAGTGGGAGGGGGTACCTACCAAGTGTAGGTAATTTTGAAAGTGATATATTGGCACATGTGGGCATCGCATTTTTGTTTTTAACGAAGACAATTCTGATACATTCTGCTCACCTTGATCCTAAAATAAACAGCATGGTCCTCTGCTTTAAAAAGTTCAAAGGGATGTGGACTTCGCTGGCTAGGTCAACATTTATTGCCGATCCCTAATTGCCCTGGAGAAAGTGGCAGTGAGTTGCCTTCTTGAACTATCACAGTTCTTGCTAGAATTTGCAAATTTGTTTGACCAATTAAGTTGAACGGTGGCTCAGTGGTTAGCACTGCTGCCTCACAGCACGAGGGACACAGGTTCACCTCCACCCTCCGTGACTGTTTGTGTGGAGTTCTCCCCGTGTCTATGTGGGTTTCTGCCGGGTGCTCTGGTTTCCTCCCACAGGCCAAAGATGTGCAGGTTAGGTGGATTGGCTATGCTAAATTGCCCGTAGTGTCCAGGAGTATGTAAATTAGATGGATTAGACATGGGAAATGCAGGGTTACAGTTAAAGGGTAAAGGGTAGGGTGATGGGTCTGGCGGGATGCTCTTTGGGTGGGGTGGAATTGTTGGGCCAAAAGGCCTATTCCATACAGTAGGGATTCTACGATTCTATGAAAGACCTGAGGCTCAGCCTTGAATTAATAAGATTTCCTGACCAAATACTTAAAATTGTAAAATCATATGAAGTTCTATTTTACAGTTGGACTGGACACACTGCATTACCTTGTGAATACATTCTCATATCACATTATGTAATATGCCTATCCTTATTGAGCCATTCATCATATTTATCATGGCACATCAACTACTCCATGTTAAATTTCACACCCCAACTCTACTCCAGTGACATCACTAATAAAAAAAATTCTCAAAACATTGTATTCCTATAACATGATTCGCAGTATAGATGTGGTTGCAGAATGATTATATTACTGGATTGGTAATCTAGAAGCAAGTCAAACCACCATAGTTAGAAATTTAAAATCAATTAATTAAATATAAAGCTAGTCCAGTAGTGCTGACCATAAAACTAACAAGACATCTAACCAGTTTACTGAATTCCTTTGGGGAAGAAGATCCCCCACCTTTTACCACTTTGTCCTTTTTGTAGACCCAGCTGTCCTTTAACTTGCCCTCTGAAATCAACTAGCAAGCTATGCTGTTGATGGTAATAATCAATAAATTTCAGTTATGTCCACATCCTGTGAATGAACAATGCATTTTTAAAAAAGACAAGATTCCTTCTTGTATTTGGTAAGTTTTAGCCTAGATGATAAAGCATAGATTTGGCATTAATTCAAAATAACTGGAATCGAAAAGTTATCCAGACCAACCAAGTCAGCAGCACTGGCAGAGACAAGTGGAAATACATCATCTGCTTATCCTTAACACAGAACATGAGGAAATGATCAATGGCATTTAAAAATGCTCACCACGATCTTCAAGGGAAAGTAAGGGCAGGTAATAAAGAATGTGGCAGTGACTCCCGCATTCTGCGAATAAATACAGAAGCGTGGGAAATACATAATTACCTCTAAATGAAAGATAATATTTGACAATTATTTTTATACTTACGAATGATGAATCTGTCAGAACTACAGCTAAGCAAAACCTGCATTCTATTGTATATTTAATACTGTTCAAGGTGTACTTTAGACGGTAGAATAAAAATATAGTAGAAATTACTTTCTTCTTCAAGAAAAGTACTTTAGAAGTGTAAAAAATCTTTCCAATCTCACCAGGAAAATGTCAGCATAACCAGCCAAGGACTCCACACCTTCCTGAATACGTGCTCCTCCAGAGTCATTCAGTCCTATAACAGGAGCTCCTACCAACAAAGCTTGATCCATAATCTAGAAAGACACACAAATAACTTTGATTAGATCATTGCAAGTAAAACAGTGGTGAAAAATAATTCCCATCTTCTTCTATTCAGTGGTTATACTAGAGCGATGTACTGATTAGATTCAGTAGAAATAATGTAAGTCATTCCATTTTAGTGGGGCAACTTAATTCTATCAAGCCTTTTAAAAGCAAAGTACAGAAACAAATAGCGGCTATACTAAGCAATGGATGTGGGCTATAGGCTATCTTGGCGAACGGTGGTGGGGAAGAGAGGTAACTGTAAAGCACAGCAACTAGAAACGACATTTTAAAAGATCTCGTATATCACCCACAATTTAACAAACTGCTCTCCTACAACTCGAGGGAGAAACAGTCAATCTTTCAGGTCAATGACCCTTCATTACTTCCAAAGATAACTGGCCTAAAATGTTAAATAAAAACAGAAGATGCTGGAGAAACTCAATAAGTCTCTCAGACCTATGTGAGAGAAACAAACTTGAAGAGGCATATTGGAGTTGAAATGTTAACTTTGTTTCTCTCTACACGGATGTAGCTAGACCAACTGAGTTTCTCAAGTAATTTCATATTTCCAGCATCTGCAAAACGTTACTTTTAATACCCTAAAATGTAACTGTTTTTCTCCCTCTGCAGATGCTGTCAGACCTGAGTATTTCAAATTTTTATTTAAGATTCCCTGCATCCACATTATTTTGCTGCTACTATCCTATTAAAAACCATAAAATAAGTAGGGCATTTTGTTTTAATATGCCCAACATCTTAGTTTGTAAAGGTAACAGAGCCGTGTGCATAGAACTTTTCCTTACAGTTGAATTCAGCTCTGAAGCACAAAAGTTAGGTCTTCACCAATATGGGCTTACTCAGGCATTACTGAATGACTTGTCTCAAATTATCACTCCCATTCATTCATGTCTTTACCTTACAGATCTTCTGTGCATGAGCTCCTGACAAACTTCCTCCAAACACTGTAAAGTCCTACCGAAGGAAAACAAAAAAAGTTGTTAGCAAAGTACAATGTGCATCAGTTTTGTATAATAATGTGAGGTGCTGTGTTCTTCCCATTGAGCAACGAGCCAGACAGGATACTGCAGCCCCACATTTAAAAGAAAAACACTATTTAAAACGACTCACCACTATACAGTAGCCTCAGTAAGATGCAGAATTTACTAAAGCACCTCAAAATTTGACCAGAGGCCAACAGGGAAAGGCAGTGGTTAGGAAACAAATCAGTAAGGCAAAGGAATTTAAAGAAAACTTAGTTACGCACCAGAAGGATGAGTATCTGCTTTTTGAAATAAACAATTATTTCATTAATATTTACTTTGGTCAGCAGTCTCTATCTTTCATTAGAAGCAGGGAGTAGGGAGGGGGTAATCACTCGGCCGTTTTCAATAATGTAGCAAAACAATTTATCATTTCTTATACCTTCTACTCTTAACACAAAATCTCAACCTATATTAGGAAATTTGATAAATTTCAGAAAACATCATGAATTGATTAGTAACTTGAGAGATCCAGGATACAAGTCCAATTTACAGAAATTAACCTAAAATACTGAAAGAATATTCAAGTGGTAACCCTAAGTTACAGAATGTTTCTAAAACCTCAATTCAAAGGGAATGGAATCAGGAAAAATAGGGAGAAATATTGACTTCATCCTCACACTGATTGCAAAAAGCAGGTTGATACAGTTGCTGACATTTCCAATTCAAATACAATGTTAACAGTGAGACTATTCATTTTAGATCTTCACATTATCATTTTTCAAATTAAGTTACAAGCCACACACTGTGTCATTAATGCAACCAAAAATAACATCATTGTTCTTTGCTTGAGATTTAGAGCATAATCTTGGAGAATCACCTGTCCTGTATACTTCAAAACGGAGTGTGAAAAAGAGAAACTTGTGTTTATACAATACTTTTCATGACTACCAAATATGTCAAAACACTTTTTAGTCAGTGGCATGCATTTGAAGTGTAGTCACTGTTCTACAGAGAGGAATTCACAGCTCTCTACCTTCCCATTCTGTCCCACAAAGAAATAATACTCCCGGCAATTTAATCTTTTCAGGACCATAAACCTTAAATTAAACATGACTATATTACCTGGCTGAAGACATAAACGAGTCGCCCATTAATTCGGCCCTGACCAGTCACCACACTGTCACCAGGAAACTATGAGATGGTTCAAAAACAAAGAGGAAACTAATAAAGACAGAAGTGACATTCAGAATATTATCATAACTCATATAGCAAAGTTGGAAATTTAATAACCAAGATAGTAGGAACTGCCGATGCTGGAGAATCTGAGATAACAAGGTGTAGAGCTGGATGAACACAGCAGGCCAAGCAGCATCAGAGGAGCAGGAAAGCTGACGTTTCGGGTCTAGACCCTTCTTCAGAAATGGGGGAGGGGAAGGAGGTTCTGAAATAAATAGGGAGGGGGGGAGGCGGAGAGAAGATGGATAGAGGAGAAGATAGGTGGAGAGGAGACAGACAGGTCAAGGAGGCAGGGTTGGAACCAGTAAAGGTGAGCGTAGGTGGGGAGTTAGGGAAGGGATAGTTCGCGATCAATTCCCCCTCGCACTCCTGGGATGACATGTCCATCCTAGGCCTCCTGCAATGCCACAACGATGCCACTCGAAGGTTGCAGGAACAGCATCTCATATTTCGCTTGGGAACCCTGCAGCCCAATGGTATCAATGTGGACTTCACAAGCTTCAAAATCTCCCCTCCCCCAATCGCATCCCAAAACCAGCCCAGCTCGTACCCGCCTCCCTAACCTGTCCTCCCAGCTATCCACTCCTCCCACTTCAAGCCCCACCCCCATCTCCTACCACCAGCCTCATCCCGCCTCCGTGACCTGTCCGTCCTCCCTGGACCGACCTATCCCCTCCGTAACTCCCCAACTACACTCACCTTTACTGGCTCCATCCCCGCCTCCTTGACCTGTCTGTCTCCTCTCCACCTATCTTCTCCTTTATCCATCTTTATCCGCCTCCGCCTCCCCCTCTCTCCCTATTTATTTCAGAATCCCCTTCCCCTCCCCCATTTCTGAAGAAGGGTCTAGACCCAAAACGTCAGCTTTTCTGCTCCTCTGATGCTGCTTCGCCTGCTGTGTTCATCCAGCTCTACACCTTGTCATCTCTAATTTAATAACCAAGTTATCTTGTAAAAAGCCAGAAGTGTTCAAGGATGTAGTTAGCACCCACTCAACTTCTTCAATTCTGCAGGATATATTTCAGAACCTGATTCAATATGTTTAAGAAAATACTAAATACAATTATATTTTACAAAAAAGCTTCTGAAGAGTAATGAATGTGTAACCATTACACACTGTATTGTGCATAATACATTGAAAATTGTCATGGGTGTTAGAAGAATATTAGCATGCAAACTTCAGCATGAGGCAATTAGACTTCAGGAAGAAAGCCTCGAGTGCAAAATAAAATTTCCTTCTACCTTATCCCAATAATGTGCCTTCAGCCCACCTGCGAGGAATATCATTATCAATGTCATTTTTTTTCATGCCAGCCAGTGTTCATTTGTGGGCAGCTTTGTACTTTGGACCTGTGCCATTCAGATACTGGAGTGATTATGCCAAGCCAATTCTCCAGAGGAATCTTAAAACACCAGTTACAGTTTGATAATGAATTAAATTGTCTGTTTCTCCCGGAGAGGGATGAGGGAGTATATTACCTCCCTATAATCTTTCTCCTATCACATTCTGTGAAGTGCAGGTCTTCCTTCAAAGATATTGGCAATTGAGAACATTCTAATGAAATCTCTTTTGTCAATTCATTGAAGATATACATTAATCAATCCTGCAACATATGATTTGGGTGAAAGAACTACACTTTAAAACCTACACTGAATAGAAGGCTGTGACAATTCTTATTAGTGATAGATATGTCAAGTGCAGGTAGAAAATTAGATCAAAAATGTTTTACTTAAATTAAATGTTAGGTTTTGGACAATATCATACACTTTCCACTCCAAAAGATAAACCATAAACTTTGGAAAAGTTATTTTTGCATAGCTGTAAATGCTGATTTACAGAAAAATATTGAATTATTCAGTTCTCTGTAATTCAGTAATTATTCCATTTCTTAAAAAATTTCCTTTATCACTAATGATAAATGTGATGAGAATCTCAAAAGCAATTCTCTATTATTTCAAAGAAAATATTGGGCCTTTCTGTTCCCAGAGCTTTTAATAAAGAAGGGCACTTCAGCAAAGGGCCAAGATTGAATTTTACTTTTATACTAACCTTCTTTTATTCCTTATCTCAGGATTATTTTTCCTCATCATATCACCGATGCTCTACTTGTCAATTGTTACCTTTCCATGTTATATTTTCCCTTTTATGTCCACCCTTCATTAGCTTAGGTTTTTGTTTTCCAGTTTATTCACACAAATTTAAAAGAAGATGCTTGGTAATAAAGAAATATTGCTAAGAGGAGAAAAGGAGTCTAGCACCCATCAGGACCAGGACATAAGAAATAGAGTGGCAATAATTTGGACCATCAATTAATGCAACAGGAGGAGAGGATTCTGACTGGTTGAGCCATTTTTGGTGTAGAGATGCAGCAAGAGCAGCTAACTGTCAATCCCAGCTCTCAGACCAGACAGGTAGCCTCATTATTTTCCCAATGAGAAAGATGCAACGTATATACAAATTCCATTTGCCTACATGAAATAGAGTCCTGTGTTAAATAAAAAGAGAACATGCCAGAGAAACCTTTTTTTCCTCTCTATTTCAGATTTCTAACTGCGGTGCAGGTATTTTGCTATATTCCCGTGTTAATATACAAAAACTCTAGTGTGTGCAAATACAGTGCGATTTGTAGCGTGATGCATTTGCACTTGCAAATAACCCAACCTATCAGCACCCCTTCCCCTTGCTGAATAAATTCTAGCCTGAATTTCACATTTGCCAGACAGTTGTTATACGGTTTAGACTTGTGCATAGGGACATTGCCAAATCCCCACTGCAGCACGTACCAAAGGAATTGCCTTGGACATTTGGAGCATTCCCAAAGTCTTCATTTAAATTGGAGACAATGGATGGTTCCAATGCAATTAATCAGTTACTCATGAAAAGTTAGACTATTAATTAGTTAGACATAATCAAACTCCTGAATAACTATCTACACTTACCTCACACCCCTCCATAATCACAACTCCTGCAGACTCTGACCTGACCACCCAGCCACATCCCAACACCCCCACCCTGCAAATCTGGCCAGATCCTGCCAGACCTAAATTTCTCTCAACTACCCCAATCTACTCTAAACAATGCATCATTTACCTGTTCACTACCTGGCTGATAATTCTCCCCACCTAGCACCCTACTTCATACCTATCTGGCATCTTAAACATGAAATCTTACTTAAATACCTCTGGCACCCTACCCCTACTCATCTGGCATCCTACCATGGGACTCTACTGCCTCCCCACTTGGTACCCTATGCAGCAGGCAAACTACTTAACTGACTGCTGTGAAAAGGGGATGAGGTATGCCTTCCTCTAACAGTTCTGCACTAGAGAGGTACTGTTAGAAAAGAAGTATAGCTCTGCATTTCTGAGATGAGATTTGCATTTCTGAGGGTGCTCTCAGCAGAACATCCTCCCAGAAATGTGCAGCTCACTTCTTTACTTCAAGTGAGGGATTCAAGAGGGCATTGGAGGTTTAGTTGTAATGGTGTGATGCAACAATGCAACAACAGTCTGGGGATGGGCTAGGTAAAAGAACTGGTGCAGGCACAGTGGACCAAATGGCCTCCTTCTAGACCCTAACAATTCTGTGATTCTGTTATTTCTTTGCTTTATGTTTAGAAATAGAGATTTACTGAATTTGTCTTCAAAGTATGGCTTTGGAGTTGGTCATCCAGTACAATAGCTCCTATACCACTGAAATGCATAACTGTTGTGTAGCATTCAAATAAACATAGAAAATTCCCCCAGGCACAGAATATCAAAGATTTGTTTTCCTTTCAAGCACAATCATAAATTGGTAAACCGAAAAACAAAGGTTTAGCAGGTATGCTGGAAACTAAACATCATACACTGCAAACAGCAGTTCTAGTGCACAGGAAAAAAATTCTCTAACTTATTTACCAAGGAACTTTTTATCAAGGGTCTGTTTCAGCACCTTATTCATTAGCCCAATTCATTTGTCACTCCAAGAGATTGGAAATGAAAGTAAAGTCCAAATCAACAAGTCGAAATCATTTGGGGTAGGGGGAATGTATTGTTCTTGTCAAATTTTTAACACCTGAAAGAACAGCCAGAAAAATCTACATCTTCAAGCATGCAATTCCTATATAATCTTCAAGCCAGTTCAAAAGGTGCAGCCACTGTCCCTTCGGCATACAAACTGTAATCTGTGGTCCGGCAAGGAAAGACACTAATATTTTTACAATCAAATTTATAGCACAACAGTAGTTTTGGCTATGGGCATGCAATACCTTCAGATTGATATTTTATAGTTGTTACCTTATCATCTTCTGTGCCCATGCCAAAATCCGAACACCTATGTTCCACAAACTTGTCATATTCTATAAAGGACTCAGGATCCAGAAGCAGCTGGACACGTTCCCTGGCAGTGAGCTTTCCCTAGAGAGGGACATAACCATAAATATCAATGACAATCATGGCTTTAACTTATCTATACAAATGACTATTTCCAGCAATAAAAAGGGGGTGGGGTGGGGTGGGGTGGGATTGAAATACAGATCTATGGTACTTAAGAAGTACTTTAGAAAAGAGAATTACTAAAAGCTCCCCAAGGGCTTCTTGCATGTATTGAAATTACAATAGAATTTGAAGCCTTTTGATTCTGCTAAGTTTCCTAAACAGGAAAGAAAGGTACAGTTTACTTGTTCAGGTAATACTGGCAACTAAGTGCTACTTCTGAAGACCTTCTTCCACATAGGTTTCTGCAACAGTTTCATGAGCTATTGTAACTTCCATATTCATAAACAACTCTCCAGCTAAAGAACATTAAAAATTTGCAGAAGTATCAGTATACTGCGCGAGTACAGATCTTAGATGCCAATATAGCACTAACAATTGCATTTCAATTATAATACCACAATTTATATTCAATAAATGGAGAAAGGTGCATCATGAAGTAATAAGACAAAAGTTGGAGCTCAATACAAAGTGTGGAAATATTAGGAGGTATGGCCAGAAGAAGCTTGAGGCAGGAGTGCCACATTTTGGCAAAGAATTTAGAGAAAAGGTTAGTGGAAAAATGGAAGGATTGGAAAGGGAACTTCCACAGACGGAAGTCTTTGGAGGTGCAACATGTAAAAAGGAGTAAAAAGATAAGTTGACAAAGTTACATGAATCAGTCTTTGCTTTCTACAGGCAAAATAGATGGCAAAATGTTTCTGCCATCAAGTTGGGTGCTTCTGGTACATTAACCAGGTGACCAATGCTGTAGAAAAATGGTAAAAAAAAAACCTGTGTGGTGGGAGAGGGAAGGGATGTATAAAGGGACAGTCATTGAAGTGGTAAGAATATGTAACTACGCCAACTTTCGTTCCACGAAGCTATGTGTACTCTGCAGTTCATACATGTATCACGCCCATCAGACAATGCTTCAAACATACACTCAATTAGTTTAAATATCATGTTCAAGAAACAAATCATCTGCAGGGGCTGTACACATAATAACAAACAACTAAAACTGGATGGAACATTAAACATACCAGTCAATAAAGGGTTATCAATAATAACAGGCTGAAAACAAAATGAAGAAAGTTGCTCCAGGTTTTTTTGAAATGGTTCAATGGTTACCTTAGTTTCACATGCAAATCAACAAATTAGTATTGGAAACATGAACCGAGCATAATATGACATGGAAATGTTCAAATTATTCAATGTAATTATATAACTGTAATTTGCCTGAAATGCCTTCCTCGGAAGTTTGCTCCCACTCCAAAAATGGAGCACCCAAGAGGATGGACAATATCTCCTAAAATTCTCTCCAACCACTTTGTGAGTAGTTTTAATAATTCGACAGCAGAACTTGCCATTTATTGCCAGAGTTTGCTATTTGTCCACTCCCTAGCAGTGGGAAAGTATTAAAGATGGCACTAACTCTGATTAGGAAGAGTGGATTTTCATTTAATACAGACATTAAAATAAACATATGCTTTCTGTGAACTTAACTGAAATGAAAATTAAAAGATTATTTCCCACATTCAAGGTATTATTTATTTACACTCGAGGGACTATTTATTTACACGTGTACTATGCTTAATTTGTGAAACTAAAACTTGCATTTCAAAATGATGCCCTCATTTAATTTTTAGTTGCATGTTCTATTGCAAATGTTTACAGAAAATGCTAATTTGTTTCATTTGTTAATCAATTACAGCAATAAACATCAAGATTAGAGGGCACAGGACAACTGCAGTTGTAATTTATTCTACGTTTGAAAGCCAGGCTACACATCCACACAGCAAGTGCACCCAAGCAAACATAGGATCTTCTGTTTTAGATTACATCTGAATAAGGATTCAACGCAAATAAAATAAACCAGGGTAATTCTGAAAGAATTCTATCAGTACAAATTTGCTGGTGATTTGGTGTGTGTGTTGTGGAGGGGGAAGAGGGGGGTTGGGGTGCTCCAAATACTCATTGGGTTTTATTTATGATTATATATATTAAATCTCTGACATTCAGTGCTGTTGTACTGATATTTGGTACATAACAAGTAATTTAATGTTTCCTTCAGTTCTTTTGTCCACTATCTTGATCTTCAAATGAAACAAAAAACAAAATTGACTAGCGCCTGTTCACTATCCTGGGTAAAAGCTAATATGTCAAGGACACTTTCAAGGACACTATTTAAAAGAAATACATTTCTTATGGTTTAGAGCATTGCATCTTATACCTTTACCCAAGGATAAGGACGGAAAGAACATTGGTCATAGCAGTCTCTGGGTGAGGGTTGCATTCATTACAATCCCAGGCGCGAAAGGAAGAACTGGTTCCCCGCCTTTATTCAAACCCCTCCCTCTGTTGGTTGCAACAAGATTAACTTGAAACAAAGTACTCTGTCTTAGATAGCTTTCCCAATCATAATGCATTTATGTTTTAAAAGGAGCCATTTTAAACAGGCTTAAGTTAAAGAAAGTTAGTTTATTAGCTACCAAAATGTGAAGAAAAAAATACAATAAAACACACAGAAATGAGGAGTAAAAAGTTAAGTCGACAAAGTTACATGAATCAGTCTTTGCTTTCTACAGGCAAAGTAGATGGCAAAATGTTTCTGCCATCAAGTTGGGGGGGTGTTTCCGGTACATGAACTAGGTGACTAATGCTGTAGAAAAATGGCAAAAGCTGCAGCAATAGTTCACAAAACCCTAATAGAAAGTTAAATACCTAAGTTTTTCATTATAAAAATGCAAGTGCTTACCTCTCCCTAAGTCTGATATACAAGGGAAGCAAATGTATTTCTTTAACTAACTGTAGTGGTCAAAAGAAGAATGCTTTCTTTCCATGAACTAAGGCAAAAAAAAAAAATTTAATCTCATCACCTTGCAGCATATCTATTACATATTTATTTCGAAACCTTTAGAGGCAACTATATCCAACCTCCTCTGCACAACAGTGTAACTTTCAAAAGACCACAAGCAACATCAATCAGAAATCTGAACATTTAAGATTTGATAAGACAATCTTACATCAACAGGTTTACCTTCAATTTTCAAGTATCTGAAACAGCATTGAAGAGTCTAGCATTTATCATGCAGCCATGTTTAACACAGCATGTCCTTTTAAGACCACTTTTCAGAAATGGACTGCAGGAAAATGGTTTTAAGCTGCACTTTGATTCTCTAGAACACTTCCATAGATTAGCATAGTAGATTGCTGCACTTTGCCAAGTCAGAGAAATCGGCTGGAAATTGCAGTGTTGTTTCTTCTCTCATATGATTTTTAGCTTCTTATTAGTGTTGCAATAAATACAGAAGAAATTAAACATTCTGTCTCAGCAAAACATGAACTTATGCTCAGATTATAAATTATTGAAAAAGGAAAGAAAAGGTACAGAAGATCCGATTAAAAATGATTACTTGATTTTAACATGCTCTCTGGTGACAACTATTTTGTAGTCAAGGGCAGAAAAAAAGTTCTTTTGACCATGTTTGGACCAAGATTATGATGAAGTCAGTAGCCACTTGCCCTAGCACAAGCTATTTGAGCAATAACCTGTTCACCAATGCCAAAAGCCATCCATTCAGCAACATCTGCCGCCACTTTGCCGATTCACAGTAGACACACAGGGCAGTAATTAGACAAATTAGAACTGCGATGCATTTTGTGGACAGAACATATCTAGGCAATTTCCACATTGCTAAGCAGATAGCAATGCTATAACTATCCTACTGGCTAGTTCTGGATCACAACTCTACAGTATTACAGCCAGAACAAGATCAGAGCTCAGGTTTTGTTGTATCCAGTGTCCTCAGCTAACTCTTGATATAAAGTGAAGTGAATCAATTTAGCTGAAGACTGGTAACTGTATTGCTGTGGACCTCAGAAGTAGACAGAGATGGATCATTCATTCAGCACTTCTGGCTTTTGCACTGCTGGCATGGGTTCTGCCAACTTTGAAGATAGGATTTTTGTGGATTCATCAGTCCACTAACTTGTTTAATTGTCCACCACAATTCATGAAAGAATGTACCAGGATTTCAAAAGCTTTGATCTGACCCATTGGTTGTGGGATTACTTAGTTTGCCACTTCAACTGCTGCCAAAAGTTTAGATCTAGTTTTAGGTCTACTCAGTGATGCTCCTGGCATACGTTCCTCCACTCCCCAATAAGCCAGTTACATGCTTAGCTGGATAGCAATGATATAGTAAAGGACTTGCTAGGTCAAGGCTTTAGAATTTTAATCATTAATTCCCAGTTTTGAGCTGCTAGAAATTTTGTCCCATGATCTCTGTGTTCAAAACACTGAGCATGAAACATGCTGTACCTTGCAAAACAGAAAACAAAAGACACAAGAACAACAATGCCACAAGTAAAAGGAGATAAGGACTTCAACAGGCAAAAACACTAATGATAATGTCAGGACACAATATCAAAGAAGATATAAAAAACAAGAATATTAAGATCACCATGACCCGAAACAGAATACCTGGGGAATTTCAAAAACGTTACTGAACGAAATCAGCTTAGTTCCCAGGCACTGGGAAGTGTAAAATCCTTTATAAAGTAAAGCAAATGACAACAGCCTAGTGTCATCATGCTAAGAATTTCAGTTGCTGGTAAATAAGATGCATAAATTTTATACAGTCTAGATTTCTAAAGAACATTTGCTAAAACATAAATAAAGCTGGATTTATAATGTGAAAGCAGCAACAATTTAATAGACCATTCCCACCGGAAACAACGGATGAAACAAACCATCGGTACAAAATATCACTGCACTCCAAATTTGGAAATGATTTCAAATCACAGGTCATATCACAACATGTTTGTAAACACTAGGCAAATGTAACATACAAGGTCATGCATAAACAGAGTATAGGGAAGTGGTGTGCAATAAATATCTGCTTACCATATGTTAATTTTCGTTCCTGGTCATACTTCCACACTCATTCCCTACAGGCTGCAAATACGCAGTTTTCATTATCTAACTCTATAATTTTAATCTTGTATCTGTTTCTTCCTCTCCCCTTTACACAAAAGACAAAAAGAAGCACAAGAACTTTGTAATCACATATTGTGCAAACATTTTTTTTTAAAGAGTTACGGTAATAGTATTCAAACGTACCAGCTCTACCATGGTACCTTCATCTCTCAAGAATTTAATTTCAAATGTTCTATTTTGAAACTCTTTCACTTGGACTACCACTTTTGAGTTCATAAATTTGGATTTCTATCCCAAGCCAATCACCAAACAATGCATGTGTCACAAACATTTAGATTTTACTAATTACACACAGTCATATACCTAGATCCCCAAGATGTCTCAAGTCTTTTAATGCTTTTTAAAACCAAAAATTGGCAACCAATTTAGTAGTTTACACGTAGATTGGTTCTCATGTTATCCCTATGCAGTCTGCTTTCGAGTATACCTGGTCACTTTGTACCACAGAAATGACTGCAAGTTATACTGTGTTCTGTAAAGCAAATGTACGAAGTGTACAAACTCATCAAATTAACATACTATTGCTCATCATCCTCTTTGCTCCTAATGTTATAAATTAGAAGTATACAAAAGTCCAACATAAATCATGAAAAAGCTGATTAAATCCATCCACTCTTCCATTGATGTAATACAAATTACCCCCCAATCATCGTACCAATTCTCCCTCTTTGTAAGAAAATCTAATTCCCTCTTAAAAATCAATAAACTATCCTCTCAAAAACGTTGTAAATGCCTTCTCTACCTATCAGATAACTTTTCTTCGATCATCTAAAAATAAACATTGCTGTCATTTCTACAAGGAAGCAGCAGGACAAAGATGATCCAAGACTGCTTTCCAAAACCTGATGCAAGTACAGCGTTGAAAACAAATATAAGAGGGCAGTGCCCAGAGTGCCAGCAAGGACAAAAATTACCACCAGCAGCTCCCCAACATTCTGGGAATGGCCGGGTAAACCCAAGACTCAGTCACATGTTGACTGTGCAGGTCCTTTCATTGGCTCAATGTGCTTAGTCATTGTGGATGCACGCTCAAAGTGGTTGAATCTGCGCAGAGTTCATTCGTCAGACACGGGGACAATGATAAAAAATCTGCACATTTTTTTTGCAATACATGGGCTCCCAGAAATATTGATGACAGATAATGGGCCATTGTTTACCAGCATGGAATTTGAGTAGTTCCTAAAGTCAAATGGTCTTCATCACAGAAAGACAGCTCTATACCATCCATCATTCAGTGGTTTGGCATAAAGTGTGGTCCGAACTTTGAAGGCAGGCTTAAAGAAACAGCCTACAGCTTCACTAGATACCAAACCATCCTGGATCCTATTTGATTATAGGACTACACCTCATGCAACTACAGGGATGGCTCCAGCTGAGTTGCTAATGGGGAAAGACAGCATACCAGGTCAAATCTTATCTTCCCGGACCTGAGCAGGAAGGTGAAACGGCACCAGGAACACCAATGCTGGATGCACACCTCCACTAAGCAAGAGAAACAGTTTACTCCAGGCAACGAAGTGTGGTGTAGGAATCACAGAAATGACCCTACATGGGTAAGAGGCATGCTCGATGCAAGGTTAGGTACCAGTGATATATAAAGTTCAGGTAGGTGCAACAGTCCTGAATAAGCACATGGACCACACAAAAGCTGTGATCTCGCAAATGGTGCACGAATAAAACACGCTCAGCTCTTCAACTGCCTTTCCAACTGTTCCAGAATCCGCGAGTTCTCCCGCTCCATCAAGCAAAATCTGGGATCAACACAGTGAAGAGGAGAATCGGTTTCTTCTGAGACGCTCCGGGCACACGAGGCAAGCTCCTGAGAGTTACATGCTGCCTGTATCAGAGGCAGAGTTGGAGGAACCTGACGTGGTGCTAAAACGCCCCAGGAGGGGCTACAATGTGGTGTGTGTGTGCGTGCGTGTGTGTGTGTTGTAGTGACTGTAATGAGGTCAGTCAGATAGACCTCAATATATGAGATTCCTGTTTGGACCAGATTAATTGCCCCAATCAGGGACCCCTGGCTGACAGATATTAACAGGAATGGCAGAGGTTCTGTTCACTCAGAGCTGGCTCTGAGGGAGCCGGATCAGTTTCACAGACTTTCCACGTGTAAATATACGGTGATGGGATACCAGTCATTTGAGTTATCTCAATTACATTAATACAATAGATTATAACCACACATTAGAATTAGAATTAGATTTCACCATCACATGTACTCAAGTACAGGGATACAAGTGTACAGCAAAAAGTGTATAACGTTGCTATCCCTGGCACAATCTTAGGTACAATGGTATCTAGGTACAAACTCTTAGGAACAAATTCAAAAAAACATAGAAATAAGTTAAAAGTTCAACATTGCAGTTCTTCTCAAGTGTTTAGCCATGATGGCTCGCACTCCCGACAAGTGCTTGATCGCCCTATGCTCGACACTGCCACAGATGCTGGGACACCTTGGGCTGCCTGCTCTTGCCATCACAGTTACCAGGGTCCTCATGTGCCACCACTCTGGGCTTTATCCCCCCTGCATCGGGCTTGCACTCCCCACTGCTCTCTCATTGTCTCCCGTGCTAGCTCGATCTCTCCACAGAAAGTAAATGGATGCAGTGCACTTAGGATCACTTCTTACTTTCCCCTCATATTTATGTTATTATAACACTATTTATGTCTGTTGGATCACCCAAAAGTATGCCACAGCCCTTTGAAAGTACCTGGAATTCTTTTCTGTTCCAGCTATCCTCAGAAGAAAGACCAATGTTTCTATGTCTCGATTCTGGATGGCTCAGTCCTTATTCTGGCCACTTTCTCAATAATTCCAAACTAAACTGTTGGTTATATTCTTTGGCTACAAGACTGCAAGAACTGTAGATTTTTCCACTAGATCCACAAGCAACTTGCCAGCTTCTTTTCCTTCATTCAAGACAAATAATATTACATCCTATCCACATTCTATTGGGAAATAATAAAGTTAGCTTATTCTTTCCTCACAGTGCAGGCTTACCTAACTCTCGTCTACTTTGGCTACATTCTCGCAGCCAGTTGCACCACAAACAAATTGAACTGCAACAAACTCTTACCAAAACCCCAGATAAAATGAAACCATAAAATTTTCTCAAGCTTCAGCAAACACGCCAATGTGGCATGCTCTGGGATGTCCTCAAAGCAATCTTAAAATGGAGTATCCCTCATTTACAAATCCTTATTGGATCCGAAGAAGAAATGGATTTCACAACTTTCAGGTTTACCAAATACTTTTGAACTAACTTAGCTCTAACATTTCGCTGGACTGCCCTTACTGAAGGGGCAGAATGCCCCCAGTTCTTTAGCTAAGTAAGCACACCTGCTGACAGTGGTCTTAGTTTTTGAGCTGTTAGCCTGTAAGTCAACACAGCTTCTGCCTTTTAATAATGCAATAAACGCCACGTTTGTTTGAATTTCATTTACTTCAAAGTATTTTTTTTAAAAGCAGCTTCTCAATTTGCACTTTTAACAGTTAAGACTTTAATTCCTAAAACCACAAGTTATACGCTAAAACACATGAAGCCCTATTCATAACACCCAAGCACAAGGGAGCGTTAGTCATGCTTCAGGAAAACAAAGCCTGGTTAGACCATATCTGTCGTATAGTGGACAGCTATCAGAATCACAGCTTTAGAAGAATCTATTGGCTTTGGACGAATTGAACCATAGATTTACCAGAATATTAAATAGACTCCATATGTTCAATTACAAACAGCTGACACAAAATAATATTGAATTCCCTAGAAGATATATTAAAAAGATTTGATTACAATATTTAACTTATAAAGGGAAACAGTTTTGCTCTGTTCACTCTATTTTAACTGGCTGAGGATCTAGTACCAACAAAAAATGTTCTAAATATTAGAGATGGACCTTCAGGAGTTAAATTAGGAAACACAAATTTTGCACAAAGCAGAAGAAGTTTGAAACTCTCTTCCTCAAATGGCTTCGAAGGTTACATCAATTATTAATTTTACTTTTGAGACATACAGAACTTTGCTTTAAGGGAAATGGAGCAAATGTGGGTATGTGGAGTTATTTCACAGATCAATCACAATCTCACCGATCGGAAGAACAGGTTTAGGAGGCTAAATGGTCTACTCCTATTCCTTTGTACTTACTACATTTCAACACAAGCATTAAAACTGAAAGGACGCATGTCAGTTGTGAGGTCAAACTTGTTATGAAAAACTTGGGCACATCAATGTGAGGAATAACCGCAAAATCCAAATGAGACATGGTGCGAAGACAGATGTGTGGGATGTTGAGCGAGAACAAAATCAAGAAAGCGCAGAGGTCAATGGAGTAAGTAGCTCAGGAGAGATTGAAATTGCATAGTCAATAGCTGTAGTGAGACAGAGACTTTGGTAAAAGGACAACCAGAAAGAGGAAAGTCTTAGATCAGATGGAAAGATGCAGTGGTCAGACACTTAAATGCAACAGGATTAGAAGAGGAAAGGGCGATTTACAGAAGTAGAGAGGGGTAATTATTGCATACAATAGAATAACTTCATGAAGAAAAACTACACACTTATCTAAATTGCTCAGAAAACCAATTTTCAGAATCGCAAAGAATGCTTGTCTTGTATGAACGGATATCCCCACCGGCCCACCGCTTAGAAACAAAGTCGTAAACTAATTTAGTTTAACTCCCAGCGTTTTGTCCACGACATATCTTTCGTCTTGTATTAAAGAATCTTTAAATGAACAAAACTATGGAATGCTTAAGACGGATCCGATTATTTTACTGAAGTATAGGCGACTATTCGTGACAAGTCCTGACGAAGGATTTCGGCCCGAAACGTTGACCTCCCCGCTCCTCTGATGCTGTCTGACCTGCTGTGCTTTTCCAGCTCCATGTTTACTGACTCTATTCATGACAAATCAGGATTAACGATCTTACCGATAAGCCCCCAGTACCAGGACCTTCATCACGCTTAGAGATTACATGATCGCGAACCTCGCAGACTAAGTAACAGCTTGAAGCACAGGAAAAATACTCGTCTTAGTAGTTTTCAGCAGGTAAAACACTGTCATGGATGAAATACCAAACATACCCTCTTGTGCTGGGCATCTATTCTGTGCTGACCTCCCCCCAACATCGCCCTTTGAGATCTCTTCTTGATTCGCTCTTGTACGGTCAGGCTGCTGACTGAATACCATTGTTTCCGCTCCTCGATGGCTTTGAACGTCCCCAAAGCAGATGAAACGTATTTACTAGTCCGCAAGCCACCTGTCAGCAGCCGGGAGCAACACAGAACTGCCCGACCAGGCGCCATGACACAAAATACAGCCCCAGCTCCCAACAAACCAAACACCACCGAGAAAAGCGTCGCGGTGGCTGATTGGTGGGGTCAGCAACCAATGGATTTAGCGGCAGCAACGGGATCGAGAGCCCCGGCCAATCAGGTGAATACAGGCGGTCCCAATGTCTTCAGGCTCGCCGGCTGGCCTAGGGCAAAACGAATGTGCGCAGTGCGTCCTTCAGAAGGGCGCAGCGTAGCCCTCTGGGCGTTGTAGTCCAGCAGTGCACGAACTGCATTGAATGCGCAGTTCGTTTTCCCATTCAGGGAAAACTACAAGTCCCGGCATACCTCAAGAGGGGCCCAACCCATCCGCGAGAAGGACCTCAACGAGTTGCCCTCCTATTGGCTGAGCGGGGAAGGGGGGGGAGAAATTCTCCTTATAAAAGCGCAGACGCACGGCGCTTGGGAACATGTAAAAGAAAAGGCGTTGAAGCCGTGGGGAGCTTGTGTTTGAAAAAAAATAGTTTTATCTAGGATAAAGACTCGGCGAATAAAACTGAGGACAATTATTTTATACTTCAAACTGAATTAAAGGAATATGATTACTGACGAGAGCGAATCGAATTTTTTTTTGCCTCCAAACAATTGAAGCCGATCAGGCATTTGGAAAGACGCTTCGCATTACCTTCGTCTTTCTTCCAGTCACGTGACTGGGCGCCCGAGCGCTTTCCGTTTTTTTTGCCTTTTTTAAAACGAACCTCTCCACCATTTAAAACAAAATCCTTCTTTCTCCCCCTGCCGCTTTTTTTTTCTCCCCACCCTCTTCGCGATAACGCGAACCCGCCGCTGCCTCAGGCGTTTCTTAACGAATCGGGGGTTAAAAATTTAAACAGGGTGGAGGTGTTGTGGGAGGGACGGGGGGTGGTGGGTGGTGGTGGTGGTGATGATGATGGTGGGGGTAATAATAATCCGTCAGTGAGAGGGAGGAAGAGGAGAGCCGCCGGTGGTGAGGGCCCGTTGTGAGAGGGATTGAGGTTTCGTTTCGGGCGCTCTCTCGTTTTTCGCCAACCCCCCGCCCCCACCCGCAAACGCTGAATTGGACAGAAAGCGGGAAGTTCTTAAGAGGAAAAGGAAGGCGGCTGTGGAGAGAGAGAGAGTGTGTGTGTATATGGGAGAGGTAGAGGGGTAACTAAGGCGAGTTCTCGCGAATGGCGAGAGGTGCGCGGCTGGGGCCCGCTGCGCGCGCGTTAACCAGTAGGTGCCGCCGAGCCCGGAGCCCGCGCAGCGCGGATGGCGACAGGGCTCGCGGACTGTAGGCTCTCCGCCCGCCCGTCCACAGTGCCGCCGCCGTGAGTAGTACCATGGCTCCGCGAGAGGAACCGAGCCCCGGGAGACGACGACGACGACAGCAGCAGCACCAGGACGGCGACCACGACGACGGCAGCAGCAAGCAGCGGTGCTCGCCGCTGACGCCCCGCTCTTAATTTTAAATGGACGTTGGCACCGCCGCGGATACTGGGCGTCGGAGAAAGAGGAATCGGAAATATCCCCGTCGGCGGCACCACGGCCCGGCCCGCTCCGACCTCTCAGCCGCCGCCGCCATGAATCCGGTCAACGCCACTGGCCTGTACGTGACGACCTGCCGCTACATCATGCAATGCGAGCCGCAGGAGCCCGGCTCCTTCTCGGAGCTCTACAAACTGCTGCCCTACCTGCGGCAGTCCCTCTCCTGCTGTGTCTGCGGTGAGTCTGTTACAAGCAATCTCCTCTCTCCCCCTCCCTCCCTCCCTCCATACTTTGTTTTCTTTTTCTCAGGACCCTCTCCTCCTCCCCATAGAAAAATGAAGGCGAAAAGCTCCTTCTGTTGTCTCCCCCCCCCACCACCACCACCACCACAACATAGCCTGAGAATAAAGCGAGCGGTCTTGTCTTTATTTCTGTTGCAGAAAACGGGTGGTTGGAAAGCCGTACGATTATATAACGAGCACTGTTGTATTTTTAAGCCTGCTTTTCTCTCTTCACCACCCCCCCCTCCTCCTCCAGTACATGTGTAATTCTGTGTGGAGTGTTTGTGCATTGCACCAGAGGCCTGCTGTGCTCACCTACAGAACTGTGGCTGAATTCGGATTTATGAAGATCTTTTTCGATGCCTGTTCTATCAGTTCAGTTTGAATGTTGAGCGTGTGTTGTTACGTTTATTCCCCAGTGCAACTGGCGTGGTCTGTTTCTTCCCCCTCCCAAATTTGTGTTTAGATAGATCCTCGCATTGCAGCGAGAGGCCTACATCATTTTTGTAGAGGAATAAAGACTGGAGATTCGCGATTTCCCCAGCACAGTCCTGAGTTTTAACTCTTAAGCACCGAAATTTAAGTTAAGGTTCTTGTCTAATTGCACATGGAGATTTATGAATATATATTTGTCCTTCCCTGGATATTTATCTGGCAATGCAGGAAAGGCCTGCACAGTTTGTGTTGTGCCATCCATGTGTCCGTATCTATGTCGAAGGCTCTCCTTTTCATGATTAATTTAGTGGTGTTTAAAGTGACGAGTTAAAATCGAGTCGTTCTCAGCAGAAAAAAAGGTTTGCATTAATTAATTTGTTAGGTTTCCCAGTTTGCCTTGTACCAGAGGTCTGTAGTAATGTCAAAGCTGTGGAGCTCAGTTGAATTTAAATTTTTCGTGCATACCTCGACCATATTAAAACCTGCCTTTTTAAAACCAGAGTGGCTAGAAGGCTTCAGTACGGCTAAAATACAGTACTGATTCATTGTTTTTCGTTGCAACAGGTCTGTGCTTTTTATTATATCGATCACACAAAATTTGTAATTTTTCTTCAAGTCTGTAAGTACAAAGATGACAACCTTATTTGAATGTCCATTTTGCTCCGAACACACAAGGCATTTCTAGTTATTTTTTGTTCAATTTTCTGTAATGGAGAAATATATTTGTATTCTTGTAATGTGCAATACTCTGGTTTGAAAATAAAAGTAACCACGTGTTCGGGGATATCATTACAATACTTTTAGACGATTTTAATTTGTGATCCACTAACTTTCATGTGGAACTGCATTTTTAAGTTACATTCATCCGCAAGTAGTGACATTCTAAAGAGAGGAAAAAGAACATTTTCTTTGCATTTCAGCAACTATTCTTTGTATAAATTTGAATGGCAATCTTGGTTGCTTCAAATCCCCGCCAATTACGCCGAGTGCAAATCCCTCTTTATAATCTACTTATAAATTGGAGAATCTTTTTGAACCAAGTAGCTGTCAGATGTTAGCCAAATGTAGGTATATTTTGAGCTTGATTATTTAAATTTGCAACTTTTTTGCTTCAGTTGTGCCGGGTTGGAGGGATATGCCTGCAGAAACGGATCGCTTTTGTATTCTGCCCAAAAGTAAACATGCACACGTGTTTGCTGCGAGGCTTCGATCTGGAGCAAGTTCACCCAATGAGCAACTAGGTTCCTTTAGCAGCGCATTTCTTTCAGTCATACCTCCCGATATGCTTTTAGTTCTTTCATTTTGAATTAATTCCGAAAATGAAGTTCAAACCTCTGCTATCCTTTATCAAGTCTAAATAGGCTTGTGTGGAATGGTTAATTTGCCTGTTTTATGGTTTGATAAATCCCACGCTTTTGGTTGCAGTTGATGCTTATTTAGACAATGCATTTACTGATTGTGAAGTGATTACTGAATAGAAATTGACGCATTCATGTAAGATAGTTAAATTTTCTGCGTTCTTTGAGTATCTTCTTGTGTTGTTGAGGAAAATTGTCCCTTTTTTTATGCAGGTTGATTTCCTAAAAGACATGTTTAAGTGCTGTTTCCCTCAAATACTTCTGAATTTTAGCCTCTCAGTAACCATTCTTCATCTCCGGTTAAAATTTTGTCGGTGACAAGCCCTCTCAAATACTTTGGTTTGCTTGAGAAACTTCCTTCTGATATTTTATAAAAATGATTTATGTGGGAATCGTAGGTATATACACTTGAGATCTGTATATCAGTGGCTGTTGATTTGTTAATTTGCTGCACTTCTGAAGTCTGCTGATTTCTCATTAAGGCTTCTCGGAGCACTTTAAATGCATAAAATGGGGAGTTATGTTTCAGCATGTTTGGGTAAAGTCCTTTCAGAGTAATAAAAATCTTAAAGTTTTCTACATGTTGATATCTTTAACATCCCTTTAATCATGCATTAGAACTCTTGCAGTTAAGTCTAAAACTAATTTTGGTACACTTTCTTGAAATAAACATACACTGTTTAAGTAGCGTTGAAGGTTAATTTTTATGTAGGGTGTTTGGTTATGTAGACATCATTCAAATTTTATGTAATTAAGTGGCCATGATGGTAACTACTCTTTAATGTTTGCCATTTGTTTCAGCTAAACCATAGAAAGGTGTTACTTGTGTGTGTTTGGGGAAAAAAAAATGTAACATCAAAACTGATATAATGGTATTTGGGTGTTTTGATAATTGATTACAGTAAAACATGATATGGATAGAGAGACATCCCAATAAAGTGGCCTTTACTGAAGGGTGGAAAGATGGCAATTAAGAGTAACATTTTAAAGAAATAAAACTATTACTCTGGCGCCCCCAAGTGTGTTTCCAGTGTTTCTGTGAATAATTTATTTTTGGACAGTGGGTTAAAGGATGTAAGCTTTTTTGAGTTGAATTTGAATGAAAATGTTCCCAAAAGATGGTTTTGTCCCAATTTATCCATGGTTACACCCTAATGCACATTTGTCTTGCTGCTAAATATTGAGATCCTTGGCAATGTCTGATCTCTGGACATGTGCGTGAAGGGTATCTGAAATAAAATTTGATAACAGCTTGTAATTTTATTCTCTCGTGGGATGTAGGTGTCACTGCCAAGGCCAGCATTTGTTGCCCATCCAAATGAATGCCTTGTGAGGCAATTTCAGAGGGCAGTTAAGAGCCAACCACAATGCTGTGGATCTGGAGCCGCATAAAGGCCAGAATGGGTAAGGGTGACGGATTTCCTTCCATAAAGCACATTCGTAAAAATCCAGCTGGTTCGCTACAATCAGTGTTAGTTGTCGTGGTCACTGTTACTGAGGCTCGCTTTATACTCCAGATTTATTGATTTGAATTTAAATTCTGCCAGCGGCTGCCGTGGGTTTTGAACTTGTCTCCGAAAACATTAGTCTGGACCTATGGCTTACTGATCTGGTGACATTTTCAGTACACCTCCATCTCTGCAAATGTTGCAGTTTGCTTACTTTGTGATTTTTTTTTTCTTTGCTTATTAGTTTGCTTGCATTCGCAAATGATTTTTAATGATGGATTTAATAGGTGTGTTTAAGGTTCAACTTCCAAAAATTCAGAAAATTTACAATGCAAGGCTTCACTTTTGATTCTTCAACCATTTGAGGGGTAAACAATTTTGAATGGGCGAGTTTCACAGTCGACCTTCTTGTTATTTATATTTTCATCTTTCTTCATGTTCCCCATCACGGCGGTGGGGGGAGCCTTAAAAGATGGCATGACTAAGCGTGGCGAGAGTTTATGCAGCTTGTTTCAGCTTTGGCGATAGGCTTCAGCTCCAAAGACAAAGTTAAGGTTTCTGAATTGAGCACCATGAGATGGGTGGAAGGACAGCCTGATGTGATGCTACGTTTCTGTGTACATAATCCTTTGTTTTATGTGTGCTAATATGAGTACAAAATGAGTTTTTGCTTAAAATAAGACAAAATAAGAAACTTAATCTCCTAAGTACAGTACTTGCTGAAATCCAGGCTTTTGAGTATTTTGTTTTTATAAAAGCTCTTGCAGAGAATTCCCACTTTTTCCCATTCTATATTGGATAAGTTATTTTGTAAGAGGTGGTTGATTGGTCAGTTCCTGATATGGTTTATATGTCTGCTTCATTGTTTGGGCGCCAAGTTCCAGGCAAAGTGCCAAGAGTTGGGTCATTTAGTATGCATTAGGGAAAATAGCAAGGATAATCTGCAGAATGTGTACGCAATTAGTCCAAATCAGGAATGACAAAGGGAAAATGCATCCAGATTTACTCCCTGCAGTTATATCAATTTTTTTAAAGCAATCTTATTATATTACTCCATATTCTATTAAAATAAACACATGACAATGGTGGGGGCGGGGGGAGGGAGAGATCAAAGAAGTTCTATTAATGGTATAGATCTACTAAAGAGATAACAATGGGCAGAATGTGCTACAACGTATCAAACTTATCCAGTAATATTGTTTTTGGTTTGAAGAATTCTGGAATGTAATAGTCATGCAAATAAAGTACAGATTGACTTATTTAAGATGAGGTACAAATTCGAGATTTTAAAAGTTGAAAATTAAGTTAAACCTTCAATCATGTTGATGTGGTAATAAGATTTCAAATGTTAAATAGTGTTCCTTAATGTTAATCTAGTACCAGAGAATAGTTATTTTTGAGGTTTAGCTATTTGGGAATCTGATGTGTAGGAGACTTCCTGCAGAACAACCTGTTGCAATCTTAACTGTGGTCTGTAACGCAAATACTTGGTACCAGCTCAATGAGTGTTTTCTAAGCCATTGAAGAATACTTAGATTTCCAAGCAATCCTTTGTATGGACTAGTGCTTCTTGGATTTTACTCCCAAATGGCCTAGCCCTCAGTATAAGAATGTGCTGTGGATTCTCTAGCAGACAAAATAGTTCTCTGTATCAACTCTATCAAGCCCATGTATCATTTTAAGTGTGTCTAGATAATCTTCATTGTGCTAAGCTCGTGAAAAAAAAATATTTACGCAAACTCTCCTCCTATTTTAACTTTTGAAACTCCCTAACCCCTGGTCTCATTCTGGTGTATCTGCTGTAACTGTTCCAAGGTCGAGGGATTTTTTTCCCCTGAGTTTTACTGCCCAAAGCTGAATGCACTAATCATTTCTACCTGTTGAGTTCCAGTTGCTATCCTAGAGTTAAGCAGAAACAATTTTAAAACAAATTTGGATGGTATTCTGGCAGTGTTCATTCTGAGAATTAAGTTATGGTGTGTGGTTGTTAATTGTAGTAAGATTTGTGTTGAATTTAACTTAAAGCTCACTGCAGTACTCTTCATGTTTCTTCAGTTTTATTACTTGGCTATTTAGACGAGTCTAGGGAGGTCTAAATTTATGTTGCCAACTTTTACCTTATATCGGCTACCACCTGTTATTGCAAAAGAAAATTGTTAATGAAAGTAATTAAGGTGACTTGCACAGTTATGGTGGTTGCCCAGCATGTTGTGAAGACCCGTTGCCAGCTTTTTGCTGTGAATAGTACAATGCCTTCAGTGAATAAGTACAGTATTTATTGTGCAGCATGTATTTCTTTTATTAGGAGCTATGTTTGTATTTCAGATGCAGCCAGCTGGACCAGGGCTTTGAAGATATTGCCTGTTTGGGAGGCAGGGAGGGAGGAGAGTTGATAAATACTGGTAAAAGACATGTAACGCTTGAGATTTTCACTAAGGGAACAAGCTAGGTTGAAATCAATATGAAGCTTTAACAGATGGTTTACTGATATGTTTCCTAATCTGATGAATAAGATTGCTGCTTCAAAACACAATCCTTTTAATTTGCTGTACTTGGCAAAATATTAATATCAATTGCAGAAAGGCTTCAGCTTTTCATTAGTTTGGAAAAGCAGTCCTGCCGCATGTCTCCTAATTTGCCTTGTCTTAACGAAATATGCAGTGTGCAAACCTGGAACAATTATGTCACATTGTTAACATGAAATTGATTTGCACTGCTTCATAAAGTTTACCTGTGCCTCTACATGGACTGTGGAAGTTCAAGAATGCGGCTCGCCACTACCTTCTCAGGCGGAACTAGGGATGGGCAATAAATGACTGGCTGGCTAGCCAGCGATGTCCACATCCAGTGATTGAATTCAAAGTAAAAACACCAGTTTAATATGTTAGTTTTGATATGTCAGATTCTATATATATGTTTACATTGAATCATTATAATATATTCGGGCGCTTAAGGTATCCCTGATATTTTCACTCAGGAGACTGATTTGAAAATCTCGGGTTGTATTGGCTTATGCTTACCAGGTAGATAAGCAATTGCTTGCTTCTATCCCTTTTGAGGGACATTACAATTTAAGAAGAGCATAATTTCAAACTTGATATTTAATTCTTTCGTTGTAATATTATCTGTTGACTGTGTTGTGATTGTGTAATGCTGCAATTTGTACTACTTCAGATATTATATTATACTTGTTTAACTACTTTCTTTAGCTCTGCTGTGTAACTCTTTATTACATCTATTTTATAAATGCTACACAAAGCAAGCATTGAAAACTGAAATTTAAATGATTTATAGCAGTCTTGGTCATATTAGAATAGTGGTAAATAACGGACACTGCACTAATAAACCACTTGGCCTCATTCTGTTGCTTAATTGACTTGTTTGTTGGAGCAGCCGCATGAAAATTATCTGAGTATAGCTGTTGGGGCTAAATTTTAAAGTGTATAAATGCACAGTCCATGTTAATTTAATTGTTCTTTTGAGCAAGTGATATTGAAAGGAAGTACAAGATTGTCTTTAACATGGGCAAAGGGGAAGATTAAATATTCCCTTTAAAATGCTTTAATTCACAAAGGATTAGCTTATGCATTCAAATATCCCATCTGTTTTCTCTTCTTCACCTTTTCTAAGTTGTAACTAGCCTAATGCTACAAATATAGAAGTTTTTCAGCCAATTGCATATTTGTAGGTGAGAATGCAGGTGGAGTGTTAATTAAATGTTTGTGATTTAGGGTTTTTGGTTGTACATTGGTATTAATTTCCTCCGTGATTAGAAGGATGTTCTCCCTTACAACAGTTTCTCTCTCAGGGTCTAAAATACTGGCATAGTTTCAAGTGTGAAACGCTAACTACTTGACAGTGAACTGAAATATGAGATCTTTATTCAGAATCAATGATTTCAAAACAAGAGTGGAATGTTAAGTTGAAAGTTTAGTTTAGGGCAAGTTATGAGTTCTCAACCCATTGAAGTGGAGTCTGATTGGCATCAAAATTGCAAAACCCATGTAAGCCATTTACAGTCATTCTGGTACAGGAAACCATTTCCTGAAGGACAAAACATTCCCTAGTCTGTCCCACCAATCTGACACCTGGCATGCTAGAATCATCATTGTTATGTGAATCTTTTACGTGCATAATGGTCCCTATTATGTTGATGTTTGAAAGTTGTAATCCATAAATTGGAGCATTGCTGAGAAATACTTGATTTACAGGACCTTCAAAAACAACAGCTGCAAATAAAGTATTAACATTGTTTAATGACAAAAAGAAAATGAATACATTTCAGAAAATTTTCTTTTTCTCCTTTTCCTACACCCAAGGAGAAACTTTATTTATCAAAGTGACAAAAACACAGCAATGGAAATTACTTTGGAAAAGTATTGTACCAACTGTTTGCTTAAAAATTGCAAGTGGTAAATTTTGTTGAAAATACTTGGGAAACAAGACAGAAGAAAAAGATTAAACTTTATAACAGCACAATACTGAGGTTTCAGTAGTCTCATCAACAGTACTTTCCAGATAAATTAACACTTTTTTTCTTTTACAGGAAATCTGCTGAAAGAACCAATTGCTCCTACAAACTCCACTTGCCAGCACTATGTTTGTAAAACTTGCAAAGGTAAAAAGATGATGATGAAACCCTCCTGTAGTTGGTGCAAAGATTATGAACAGTTTGAAGAAAATAAACAACTGAGCATCCTGGTGTGCTGCTACAAGAAACTTTGTGAATATATAGCTGAATCCCCAATTTCACAGCATCTAGCTACCGTTATGGATGGTGCTCCTGACATCTTAACCCTGCTGCAAGAGGGACTGTCATTAGATGAAGAGAGGCAAGGGACTTCTGCTTTGACCAGTGCTTTAAATTTGTCAAATTCCCCTACACCATCAACCTCGGAATGCACCAGTGACTTGGAAATGGCAACGACACCACGAATTGTTGAAAATATTCAAGACAGTGAACAAGTTTCAAGTAAGACTGAGCTGACCTGCTCCAGTTTCAATGGATTACCTGGTTGCAATGGACTTTCAGCTGGTGAATTTACTGTAAATATTATTTCTTCGGAAAGTTCAGAAAGACTTAATACATCCTGCACTGAGGAGGACTTCAAAAGTAGGGACATTTCTGATAGCTTGCAGGCAGTCAACGAAGTAGTTTCTTGTAGTAATGTCAATGTAGTGGGAGTTGACATTTGTAGTTATGGTGGAGACATAAAGCCGATTGGTTCTTTGTTATTTACTGGTGGACATGTATTTCAAGACTTAGAAACTGTTGCAAATAATCTTGAAGCTTGTAGCAATTATTCACAATCTTTCTCTGAGACAAGTACACCCAATGGACCTGTTTTAGATGCCAAACCCATCTCGCTGCCTCCTAAAAGCAGTATTTTTGTTTCTAGCAATGCTCCTCCTCATGGAATTCCCTGTGTAGCAGCAACACCTAAAGTTGTACGAGGGAATCGGAAGCGTTCTCGATCCGAGAGCGACAGTGAAAAAATTCAACCCTTACCCATTTCCAGCATTATACACGGTCCACCGTTAGGGGCTGCTGCACCTGTTCCTGCCAAACGAGAGACCAAGTTGTCCACTGAAACTGTAGTCACAATGCCAAATGGAGGCACACTAAAAGTGGGCAAATCCTTGCTTGCGGCCAGTAAAAGTGTTAAAAAGCACGCAGAACATGGAGCAAAAAAATCACACTCTAAAGTAAAGCAGGGAACAACCAAATCTAAAAGTAAGGAGAAAGTTCATAGCAGTACTGTTATGCCTGGTAGCCCATCAAAAATAGCATACAAAAAGCCCCAAGAGAAGAAGGGGTGTAAGTGTGGACGTGCTACACAAAACCCAAGTGTTCTTACTTGTCGTGGGCAACGTTGCCCTTGTTACTCAAATCGCAAGGCCTGTTTAGACTGCATTTGCCGTGGTTGCCAGAATTCCTACATGGCCAATGGCGAGAAAAAATTGGAGGCTTTTGCTGTGCCAGAAAAGGCTTTGGAGCAGACCAGGCTTACTGTGGGCATCAGCCTAACCAGCATCAGCAATGCGGTGCGGAACGCAAGCACGAGTGCAAGTGTCATCAATGTGACAACGGGGTCGCCCATACCAACTTTCCTAGCTGCCAGTCCACATGACGACAAAAGCTTGGATGAAACTATTGACTATAGATATGACTGTTAGATTGGAATTGATCTGGTAGACCTTAGGCTTGTCCCTGTTCATTGGGGTGGCTACAACTTTAAGGCAGCTATAGTTCTGTTTGGGGAAAATAGACTTAGTTGAACTTGCCGTAGTGCTTTGGGTATAGATCACTTGAAGTTAACATAAATCATCAGGCCTGGCTCCATAAAGGAGGAATAGGTTAATTTCTTGAATAAGATGTGATTAATGAACTGTTGCAAGTGACTTATACTGAACGATCTTTGGCAAGAGAATTTTGACCTCATTGTTGCTGCTTATGCATTGTGCATAATCGCAAAAGGTTAAGGCGTAATTTAAAAACAGAAAATGGTGAACTACAGTACGAACAGTTTAAGAAAATTACATGTAGAATATAATGTCACTTTTTATATGCAGATTATTTTTGTGTTCTCTAAATCAAAAGAAACATTGGTTTTGTTTTATTTTGGTAATGTCATTAGATGACCCAAGAATATATTTAAAACAAAATGCCTCATTATTTTCTAATGATTGCATTAGCATGGATCAGTTGCACAAAGCAAAACACTCCCATTACATCTGTGTAGTTACACATTCAACTAGAAATAAGGATGACACTTTATAGATGCACATGATATATATTTTCTTCCCTCAGGTCTGCTTGTTTCATTAGGAGAACCATCTGGTGCTCAATACGTCATTCTGTCATGAATGGTGGTTGCTGGAAGACCCCACCCCACCCTGCACATGTACTCAGCTTCAACACCCTCTTCAATTGTAGACATCTATGTTAACGAAAGTGTACAGATGAAGCTTATTGAGTTGGCTAAGTTGTGCACAAGTGTCCATTAATCTGGCCAGAAATATTTTGTGCAAGCATTTCTGTACAGTATCTGAGAGGCTTATGTAATTAATTTACAGTGTGTGTAATAATCTGATACATGCTGGTTGCACGCTACAGTTTGCCACAGTCTGAGTGGTGAAAAAATGACATTTATGTGCCTCTGCATTACTGGCTGTCTGCCATTGAGTAGCATAGCACCTGTTTTGTAGTACGATATTTACAAAGTGCACCAATGGCTTCTAGTGCCAGGTAGTTAGTACTGCAGCTGGCCGTTAATTGTCAGCATGTCTGAGCACATTGGCAAATTTGGGTTTCACATTGGCATAAACTCAGCTGAGTAACAATACAGCCAGTACCTGTGTAATTATGCAATTGGGTCCCTATGTTCATATAACATTGAAAGGATTAAATACCATAACTTTTACTAAGGCACTTCAAACATGGGGACTAGTGCATGTGCTCTTCTCTTCCCCCTCATCTCCCCGTATAAAAAAAATCCAGTATTTTAACATTAATTTTTCTTAATACTGTTACATGTGTCGATGTGGCTGAACTGCTTGTACCACTGTCCACCATTATAATGATGTAGATGAAATTACTCCTCAGCCTCAGTTCTGGTTTGGCACATAGCATGCACAACAATGGTTACTCACATAGTGTAAATGTGCAGGAAAACTTTCACATGCAGGAGGAGATTGAATGGCACCTTTTTGTTTTTATAGTGTAGATGGTGTCATTTCCTGTGAATGTGGTCAAGTAGTGTTTTGAAGCCATAGGAATAATGTGATGTTTTGTGTCCAGTCTGTACTTTAATTTTTTTGTTTTTTTTTGTTTTTTTTTCCTTTTTGTTTTGCGAGAAGAATTGAAAACTATTTTTGATAATGAGAGTAAATGGTGGAAAATGCTTCTTCAGTTTTCTTGTCTTTTTTAGCACCTAAAGCACCTACATTTTTTTAATATTCTGCCGTTCGTGATAAACTAATGTCTTAGCAAAGCTATGTTTCCTTGTACTTGTGAAATGTGATTTCTGTATGCTGACCAAAAACATTCCATAATTGAGTAGGTGGTTGATCCTAACTCTCGCATGAACTCTTGCTTGTTGTTCGAGCATTGAAAACAGAAATACTGATATATAGCCACAAGAAAGTCCGTGAAACCATTTCATGACATTTTTGCAAAGCTGTGAAGCTGTATTAACACTGTTGATTTCCTGTTACTTGTGGTAAAAGTTGGTGCAGATTCCATTGAGCATCCTAGAAAAAAAAATTCCTTAATTTTTTTTAAATGCTGGTATACTCACTGCCGCGTCTCCGAAACATGTATGAGAAAGTAATGAATAAATACATTAGTTTTATACTACTCTGGTTTAGCTATATTCAGGGTTCAATTACTTATTGGCTGAAAGATTCAAAACGTGTGATAGCCAAACAGACGAGTTATGCTCTGTTTTGAACTTTAACAGAGGATTAAATAGTCACTGGACTTGCAGTCGAGTACCTGCATGTTTTTGCTTTGGATGAGCAGGAAACCTAATTACTTCATTACAAAATGAAGTACGGCAGATGAAAAATGTTTTATAAAGGGATTATTGGAACTAGTGCTCCCAGGTATTTCTGAAAATGACCTTGTTATCTTAAAAACTTAAATTTTGAATCTGATGTCAGGAACCTTTTTATCCAGGTTTTCTTTGGCCAGTTGCATTATCCCTCTCCTGGGTGCTTGTTGTACAGCCACCCTGCTGGGGAGTACTTCTGCGGCAAAATGTGTATCCTTCCAGTCTCCACTTTACTCTAGTTTCAACAGGCTATATTAATTCTGCTCACTTGTGCTATTAGATTGGGAAACTCCTCAAAACAGCAGCCTGTAGATATCATAAGCTCCTACTGTTGAGACAAAAATAATCTCAAAAAAAACATGGAGTTCTAGTCTGCTAAATCATGGTAAAGGGGGAAATAGGTTAATATCTTGACTGCTTCTGGGGATAAAGAAATTTCTAATTTCTTAACTATATGAAAGATGTAACATTGAGTGACTTCTCCCAATTGGTAGCATCCTGTGATTAGTTCACCTGCTTTCACGGAATACACATGGACATAAGAAAATAAGATTCATGTCCTCTGGGAATAGGGTGGGTGGAATAAATGAATTATTATTTTCTTTCCTTTGTTTGCTGAAACTACTTGAGTGGTATATAATTCTGCAAGTAATTGTTTCTGACCATGGAGTTCCACAGTCTATGTAACTAGTGAGTATCAGAGCTGAATCCTTTCTAGTGGGATACCTTGTATGTTGATAGAGATGGCATTTTCTCCATTGCCTAGCACATAGCATTGAACTTCATGGTGGCCTCCCACCTGCTGCCTCAGCTGCAATCAGCTAATAAAGCACATGCTGACAATTAAATGCAACATATTTTGATCTAGTGCCTCACTTCCATTCACTGAACCATCAGAGGAGATTAGAATCCCCAAATTCCTGAATGTACTTTCCATCAGCACAGGCAACAGAATGAACCACAATCTCAGGTCAGAGATTGCAAGGATTGAATCTTTTAAATGATAAGCAGATACAACAAAGACCATTGCACTGATGTTTCAGCAGTGCTTACCTGTTCAGTCATATGGATCCTAATGCTATTCCTGAATCAAAGAGTTGTTTTTCTTCTGATGATGCACCTTGCAGGGAATTTTAGAAGTAGTCGAACAACTATGTGATAGGTGACTTTATCTTGGGAGCCCCTTGGATCTCTAGGAGAGACGATGTAAACCTGCTTTTCTTTTGATAACGTTGAATTTTTCCAGAGAATCTTGAGAATTATCAACCCTGTTTCGAACAGAAAGAGTAGTATGAAGGCAAAAAAGAATACAGAAGGTAAAATCCCACATTTAGGTCCCATTCTAAATTGCTGCCTCCTTGCTTTGATAAAGAACAAGTTAAACTTGCCACCAGTGAATTTGGTGTCTGGTTGGTATCTTAATGCTTCATGTATAACAGTTTATAAAATTCATTCAGTAAGTGACGGTTGTGAATTTTGTTTGTGCAGTTTTGTACAACTTAGATTGTTCATGGAGTACTAAATTGGAACTAAAAACTTTGAAAGTTGCTAGTTGAAATCCAGCTCATTTTCAGTTCAAGCACGTTTGATTCAGGTGCACATTTGCCCTTTTTATGAAGTGCTGGAAAAACTGTACTTTGGAGTGATGTAATTTCTTAAAATGAAGTTGTTATAAAATATAATCCTTGATGTATTTGAAGGAGCTGTATGTTTGTAAATTAATCCAGCCATTGAGGTTGCCACTTATGAGCAGCTGAAGTATTGTGCCCTGAAAATGTCAGTAGGCTGTTACTTCTGTCAAGCAAGGGAGAGAATTGGTTTTGGCATTGTTCTCAGGTCTAGATTATGTCTCTTTATCTATGCTGGTAAAGCTTTCAATGTGAATAAATTGATTACTACTTTTGTCTACAAGTGTTACTTTTACAGAAGTAATAAAATTGACTGAAAAGTTCTTTAGGATACTGAAGATTTGAAGGATGCCATGTAAATGCAAGTTTTTTTAATATTCTTTTCCAACTGTTGGCAATTCTATTTTACTAATGTGTTCCCACTAGTTTTGGAAAATGTGCGTAATGGGTTTGACCATTAGCAATAACCATATTTGATCACTCAGCTTAAATTCAAAGGCAGGATGACAGAGCACCATTAAAAAGATTTGTAAATTTTAGTAAATATCTTTAAAACCAACAGACATGGAGACAATTGGTAGATCTTAAGCGTATAGGCTGTAGGTGAGCAGAATAATTCTGTGACACTTCAGATGAATTACAGTTTCTTGAATAGAAGCTGGTGATTGTTGCTATCCTTTTAAATTTCTTCAATGGAGGCATGGATGAGGGTTTCATTAGCTGTGCTGTAGTAATGAAAATAGATGACCTTTAGTGATGGATAGAATGTGGAATTTTGATTTTTCAGGCTTTTCACCAATGCATCAGATGGGTTAGTAAGCAGCTAGAAAGGGGAATGCAATGCGCATGTGGTTTCTTTAGAAATCAAACAGGATAGCTTCAGTTTTACTGAAGTTGGTATCTGGAAAGTAAAGAACATTTTTAAGTCTACAATACCAACGTAGTTCACGCTGCTTATTAATGTTACACGTCAACTACATTTGGGAGACCCAGTAAATTTCTTTTTAACTTCAAAAAACATGAACTCAAACTTGATCTTGCCATGCTGTTTAGCACTCTTGAAAAAATGAAAGCCCACTCCGCTTGATGTTTCTGGCCATAATAGAAGTTTGTATCGTGTTGGATTTCTTCCAATTATACTATTATGTTTTTATAAAAATGTGGACACAATATTACAACTAGGTCAGTATTGTGCATCTGTCTGCAGAGCTTCTGACTGATAATACCTGGAATATTTAATTTTTTTCTGTTTTTCTTGTCATTTTAAGTATCAGTTCACAGACATGAATTTAAATTGCAACTGTCTAGAAAATATTTATGTTTTGTGTAAATTTGCACAATATTATTAGCTATTAGTACTTGGTAAAAATTTGAATTTTTTTGTTGTTGATTTTATATTATATGTAAAAAATATTATTTCTATCAATTATTTCCAACATTTTAGAATTAGAGATCTTGCTGTGTGAGATGACATGAACTTTATTCATGTATTGTGCCACTGTAACTTCAGACAAGACACATGCAGTGAGACCAGCAATGGGTTTTGGTTACATTTGATTCTCAGCTGGCAGGACCGTTTAAAGATTGACTAGTAGATACAGCAGCAAGAAAAATTAAACTTCAAGGAAAAATCTACATGTCAGTAGTGCTGGTGAAGCTTTGCTTAAGTGATCAGGAAAGTAAAAGACTTCACATTAAATTGATTACAACTAGGCATTAAATCAATAGTTACACAAGTTAAAGAAAAACTTTAGATAGAAATCAGGAACTTCAACAAATAAAAACATCTAAACAAGAACAGTAGATTTGGTAAAAACCAAAAGAACTGCGGGTGCTGTGAATCAGGTACAAAAACAAAATTGCTGGAAAAGTTCAGGTCTGGCAGCATCTGTGAAGTAAAAAAAAGTTAACGCTTCTGGTCCAGTGACCCTTCAGAACTAATGGTGGCTGCGATTTACACACTACCTGTTGTTAGTCACTAATAGTCTCCATTAACAACTATTCAACCTCCCAGCCTGATCGTTATCAACTCCTTTGTCCAACTGTTCTCTCAAATGAAAGAACTGCGCATGCTGTAAACCAGGAAACCAACAGAAATTGCTGGAAAAGCTCAGCAGGCCTGGCAGTATCTGTGAAGGGGAAAAAACAGTTAATGTTTCTGGTCCGATGGCCCGAAGTTCTGACAAAGGGTCACCAGATTTGGTACTTCCTTATTTTTGTTTTCATGATGTTCCAGTTTTTTAAAATACTTTTCCTGAAGGCTTTCACATTAACCAAGTATTACTCTGTATAGCAAACTTTTAGATATTATGATAAAATGTTAACATTTTTGTATGTGTATTTAATAGTTTCATGCCAATGTTTTTACAGAATTTACCAATTTTCCTTCTTTTCATTTCCTGATTTGGTCTCCTAGTTAACTTTCAATAGACCAAGAAATATTTGGCAAGCTAAATAGAAAGGTGCTAAATAAGCAGGCATCTCTCAAATTTAAGTGTCCAGTCTGTTGGATACACGGTTGTTTCCTGAGGGAACTTAGAGTGGTAAAAGCATATATACTCAATACCCCAGAAGATTGTAAAAGGGACCAATCATTTTAATATAACTATTTTATAATCAACTATTTCAGATGTTATTACATGTTTCGAGTAGATGGGACTTGAGACCAGGCATCCTGGCTCAGAGGCAGGGAGGGATGCTATCAAAAGTTGTGTCAAAAGAGCCCTGTAATCAATCTAAAATAAGTTTAGGGAAACCACCAGATACCATTGCCTGAAACAAAATTAACTTGTTTTTGGGTAAGCATGAATTAAGAAGGCCAGTATTAATTTGTTAAAGGAAAATAATTCGTGAAAAGCCTGATTGTGGTCCTCTGAGTGTTGGATTTTAGGGTCATTGTTGTTTAAAAATGACCTGAATTGTTTATAGGCAGCACAATTTAGAAGTTTATGGATTGTACAACACTTGGTAATGTCATAAATAGTGAACAGAGAAACAAACTTCACAAGGACTGAGAATGTTGAAATGCAGACACAATTTGGTGAAGTTAGGTGTGAGGTGGTGCATTTTGAAAGAAAATATGAGGCAGTAACATCTAAATAGTACAATTTTGAAAGTGCAGGAGTAGTGTGATCTGGGGTTACATGTTCACAAATTCAAGTACTACTGACAAATTGGGATTTTTGGCTTTGGAAGTAATGGTATTCAATGCAAAAGCAGAGAAGATTATGGGTTTTCAGAGTTGTTATAGCAGATGGGGAAAACTCGAAAAATGGGATTGTAATCAGATGTACATTGGAGAGGAAACTATATTTTCAGAGACAAAAGCAGAAATTGCTCAGACGACTCAGCAGATCTGGCCGCATCTGTGGAGAGAAAGCAGAGGTAACATTTGTGAAGATCCAAAACGTACTATCTGAAATGATTGAATCAGATTGCTGAGAAGTAGTGGGCATAGTGCTTGAAAAGGATTCAATGGGACGAAAGGAAAGCTGAAATTCAAGTGGGCAACTGTTTCAAAGAGTTAGCGCAGACAATAAAGTTCTATGATTTTTACAGGATTGCTGTAATAAACTCATGCCTTTTATTTTGGAAAAACATCTTAGTACCCTACCCTTTGTTTCTACTCCATAAAACTATTTTGAATTCTTGTATAATTTCACTTGTTAGAGATTTCTGAAAACTACAATGATCTAAGGCTTGCAAGGTCCAGAATATCTGAGAATATTCTGAATTTATCCACCTGAGTGACGTCCTGCTCCATTCTCTAGGCTTCACCCCAAAATTTATCAATATGCAAAACCAGTGAAGCTTCAAGAACAGCTCAGGAATCCAATGTATAACAGGATGCTGTTCAAAGAGAATATCCTATATGATGGATTGTGATCAGAGCCACTACTTCAAGATGACTGAAGAAGTTAAATTATTTTTCATTGTAATTTGAGATTATTAGTAATTTGTCTTTGTGAAAGCAGACACTAACAAAAATGGTTATCATGTGTGCACAATAAGATGTGTTCAAACATTCCTTCAGTTATGTTACAGGGGGAAGTAGAAAAAATGCAACTATACTGCAGAAATACATTTACAAATTGTGACTTGAAGTGTATTGTATTTCAGCATTTGGAACCAAAGAAAATGTTGCAGTAATGTCTGTGGGTTATATTAATTTCCTGTACACAGTGCATTTAATCTTGGACAATTCAGTATTAAGGTACCTTTAAGTATGACTTGTAGAAGATTAAACTTGTGGTCAGGAGCAATGTAAATCAATTATAATACAATTTAGTTAATATTTACATATTTAATATTTCAGTGCAGCTGCAGCAGTGATAAATAGGTATTGGAGGGTGCAATATGTGATGTCTGGCAAATCTATAAGATTTGGAGACACTGCTCAAATGATGTAACCAAGGAGTGAATTGCTGATGATTACTCAAAATGTGAGAAGTTAGCACTTATGTGCAATGATTATGCTCCAAGTGCCTTGGGTGGCTTTAGCATTACTTCTGACGATTTGAGTTCAATTGATTTGATCCTGTTTGGCTGACATTCCACTTGTTTATATTGTGACCTAATATGATGAAATTGACTGCAATTAATTTATGATCACCCAAGAATCACTTTTATTTCTACAATGAGAATTTCATCAAACTTTGTTAGCATAATTCTTGTTTTCCAAAATGAATACATATGCACCTGAATTGGTTTACATGCATAAAATGAGTATTATAACCACTAATGTAATGAGGATCTTTGTTAGGACCTACGAAGAGACGTTCAGAGCCTGTGCCTGAAACCAAGCATTAGACTGCATGAGCAAGCACCTGAAGAGACTGAGTGCACACCTGTGCCATGTATTAACTCCGTGCTATACCATAATAGAGCTCTTCATGGTTTTCCTATCTTTGTTGATACTCTGTAACTGACACCTCCAATAGCATACAAAGAAGCTCAGTTACCACAATCCACTGCACAGTAGCAGCAGTCTATTATTTACACGATGCACTGAAGAAGTTCACTTTTTGAATCTTTATTCAGCAGCTTCGAACTCCTTTCATAAGTGTTGTAGCGTTCCTATGCTAAATATATTGTAGTGGCCAGAAAACTCACCAACACGTTGGGAACCAATTGGAAATGGTAAATAAATGCTGGCCTAGCCAGCAACAACCGCTTTCCATAGGAAAAAATATTTCTAATCCTTAAGTGGTAGTCAGGCTTCAAACAAAGTGTTATACTCCTAATTAATTCACATTCACCATTGAAGTAGGTACGCAGGCTTCTTGCGTGCTGTTGGAGCTGTACTCCTCCAGGCAGTTGGAGATATTCTATCACACTCCTGACTTGTGCCTTGTAGATCATGAAAAGCTTTAGGAAATCAAGAAGTAAGTTACTTGCAGCAAGATTTTTAGCCTCTGAGCTCCTCTTGTGGCAGCTGTGTTTATAAGCCTAGCCCAGTTTCTGGTCAATGGTAACCACTCCAGATTTTAGTGGTTGGGGTATTCAATGCTGGTAATGTTAATGAATGTCAAGGGATGATGATTACATTGTGATTGGAGATGGTCATTGCCTGGCACTTGTAATGCAAATATTTCTTGCTGTTTGTCAGGGCAAACCTGAATATTGTCATTTGCCATTGTCAGTCTATATAACCAGCATATCTTACATCATCCTTTAGTTTTAACGCTTTCTTCCGCACTATTGACCACACAACCAATTTTCATGTCATCTGAATTTACTGATCTAGCCTTCTACATTCATGCCTTAGATCAATGATGTTCACAACAGATGACAGCTAGGATCCCAGTACTGAACTTTGCAGTACGCCACTAGCTATAGGCTTCCATTCATAAAAACACCCTTTGACAATCGTCCTCTGCTTTCTGCCACTAAGCCAATTTTGGATCCATTTTGCCAAGTTGCCCTGGATCACATGGGCTCTTAATCAGTTTGGCATGCAAGAACTTATCAGAAGTCTTAATGTAGACAGCATTTGCACTACCATCTACATATCTCGTTACCTGAAATTTAATCAAAATTGTTGCTGACAAAGCAATATTGATTAATATTTGTCTTCCAAGTGGAGATTGATTCTGTCCTTCAGAATTTTTTCTATAGTTTCCCTGCCACTGATGTTAGGTTCAATGGCTTGTAGTTTCCTATTTTGTACTGGCCGCCCTTGTGTAATGGAGCCATGTTAACTGTTTTTCAATCCTCTGGCACCCCTTCTGTGATCAAAAAGGATTTGAAAATTGCTGTTTCTTCCACGGCTGAATGTGATATATCCACAACAGAGCAGTGAGAGTGGGGCATCTTAGACAGTTCAGGAAGTGAGGCCGTATGGCTTGAACATAAAAACAAAAAGGAGCAATCACTTGGGGAGTGTACTAGCTATGGACATCTGAAGAGTCAGGTAGAGATAGGCAAATGCTCCTGCTTTGTACTGCACTCTCTCAAGGTATTTACCAGACAAGGATATCAAAACACGATAGTTGAAACACATTAAGATCCAGAGCACATGTTATGCGAGACTTAAAAGTATTGAAAAGTCGAGCCATAAGGCCTCATGTCTTCATAGTTACGTAGCACAGAAGCAGCCCTTCGGCCTATCATGTCTGCACAGACCTCTCTAGTAATCCCATTTTTCAGCACTTAGCCGAAAGCCTGCAACGTTATGACATTTCAAGTGCTCGTCAAAGCACTTTTTAAAGGTTGAGGTTTCCCGTCTCTGCTAACCTCTCAAGCAGTGAAAAACATTTTCCTCAAATACTGTCTAAACCTCCTTCCCATCAGTTAAATATGTTCCCTCATGATTCAGCTTTGAACAGAGTGGAGCAGCTAATTCCTGTCCATGCCCCTTAATTTTGTATGCTTCAATTAGGTTCCCCTCTCAGCCTCTCTTCATAGTTAAATCTAGACAACATCCTGGTGAACCTCGTCTGCACCTTCTCCAGTGCAATTGCATGCTTCCAGTCTTAAAGGAATTAGAATGGCGTGCACAGTACTTCAGCTGTGGCCAGACCAAAGTTCTGTACAGCTCCAACAAAGTATTCAAATTTGCAATCTGTCACACATGATAAAGGCAAAAATCCCTCCCCAAGACCCACCTAATCTGCACATCCCTGAACACTGGACAATTTAGCATAGCCAATCCACCTAGCCTGCACATCTTTGGCCTGTGGGAGGAAACCCACACAGACACAGGAGAATGTGCAAACTCCACGCAGACAGTCACCCAAGGGGGAACCAAACCCAGGTTCCTGGTGCTGTGACGCAGCAGTGCTAACCACTGAGCCATTGTGCAGCTATTCAGCCCATCTAGTCTGCACTGACCTTGCAAAGATCATCCCACCCAGATCTATGATTCCCCTCCCCCAATCTAACCCTGTAAGACTGCATTTACTATGGCTAATCCACTTAACCTGCACTTCCTTGGGTATTATAGACGATTCAACATGATCAATCCATCTAACCTGCACATCTTTGAACTGTGGGGAGAAAATTAGAGCACCTGGAGAAACCCAGACAGACAAAGGGAAAACATACAACCTCCACATTGGCAGTCACCTAATGCTGGAACCGAACCGGGTTCCTGGTGCTTTGAGGCAGCAGTGCTAACCACTGAACTACCCTGTATTGCTGCCTTAATTACACTATCAAATTGTCCTGCTCCCTCAGGGATATGTGGACAAGCACCACAAGTTCCCTCTGTTTCTCTGAACTTCTTAACATCCTGCAATTCATTGAATACTGCTTTGTCACTTTCTTCCTAAGTCCATCACTTCACCCCTTTCAGGATTAAATTCTATCAATCACTGATCTGCCCATCTGACCAATACATCTCTACCTTCCCGTAAATTAAGAGCACCTTCCTTGGTGTCAACCACCCAGCCAGGCTTTGTGTCATTTGCAAACTTAACCCTCCCCTTGATAAATAAGTTTGTCGATGATACAAAGATTGACAGGGTAGTTGACAGTGTCTGCCACTGGACGCTAGCCTCCAGTCACGTAAGCAACCTTCTACCACCACTGTCTGTCTTCTACTGCTATGCCAAGTTTGGATCCAACTTGCAAAGTTATCCTGGATCCTATGTGCTTGTACCTTTTTTCTATCAGTCTCCCATGAGGAACCTTGTGAAAGGCGTTGCTGAAATCCATATAAATACATCAACAGCATTACTCTCATTTATGCACTGATTACCTCTTTGGAAAAATTCTAGCAAGTTTGTCAGGTATGACATCCCTTTCAAATGCCAAACTGATGATCCTGATCAAATGCTGCCTCTGCAGTGGCGATTAATTATCTCCAACCATTTCCCTATTGCTGATGTGAAACCCGCTCATCTGTAATTCCCTAGTTTATCTCTATTACCCTTGAAAAGTAAAATCATGTTAGCTGTCCTCCAATCCACATTCCCTGTGGCCAGAGCAGAATTAACAATTTGCGTCAGAGCCCCTTTAATTTCCTCCCTTCTTAGCAGCGTGTGATACAACTCATCCGGACCTTGGGTTTTGCCCGCTTTTTAAGCCTGTCTAAACCTCCAATGCCTCCCTACTCCCTATATGAAATTTCACAATGCCTTTTCCTGAATTCTGTACCTACCTCCTCCTCCTCCTCCCAAGTGAAGGCAAATATGAAGTACTTGTTTAACACCCTGCCAATGTCTTCTGTTTTCATGTGCAGATAGCCCCCTTGGTTCCTAATGGGTCTAACTCTTTCCTCAGTTATCCTTTTCCTTTTAATATACTTAAAGAATATCTTGGAATTCTCCCTGCTTTTACCTACCAGTGTTTTCTCATGACCCCTCTTTACTTGCCTAGTTGTTTTCTTAAGTTCTCCCTGCACTTCCTATATTTCACAAAGGCCTCGAATCATTTGCTCCCTTTGTACCTGTTAAAAGTCATTCTTTTCCTTCTTATCCAGTCCTGAATATTCCTAAGTATCCAGGGTCCTTTGGGCTTGTTGCTCCCACATTTCACCTTAATGGGAACAAGTTAGGCCTATACTCTTCTCATTTCTTTTTTTGGATGCCATCCACTTTTCTGCTGTAGATTTTCCCACAAGAAACTGTCCCCACTCTACTTTGGTTGGATCCTACCTTTATTTTAATAAAATCTGCCATCCCCCAATCGGAAACCCTATTTTCTATTCCATAACAAACTCAAATCATATGGTGTTGAGATCATTATCACTAAAATGCTCTCCCATTGCCACCTTGAACACCTGTCTGGTTTCGTTCCCCAGAATTGGGTCCAGCACTACATCGTTTCTTGTAGGATCTCTATATGTTGACACAGAAGGCTCCCTGAATGCCTTTCAAGAAATCTGCCCCTTTAAGCCCTTTACACTATAAACATTCCAATTAATGTTAGGGAAGTTGAAACCCCTTAATATAATTACTGCTTTATGTTTACACACTTCAGTGAATTGTCTACGCACTTGTTCCTCTAATGCCTACTGACTGTTTGTTTGTTTGGGAGCATATAATACACACACAAATGTGACTGCCCCCTTTTTATGCCTATGCCCTACCCACAAAGCCTCATTTGAAGACTCTGCCAAGCTATTATCCCTCCTTACTAGAGTAACTGAGTCTTTAATTTACAATGCTTCACCACCTCTTTTACACTCTCCTCTGTCTTGCCTGAAGATCCTATACCCTGGAATGTTGAGTTGTCAACCCGGCCCCTGCCTCAACCACATCACTGCAATGGTAACAATGTCACAATTCCACATCAATTCATGCCCTTAGCTCACCTGTCTTATGTATAATACTCATAGCCAGAGGAAGTCGTCCAGCTTTGCTTTATTCTGTTGAATCTCAACATGGCTGAAATCTCTCTTTCATGGTTTCTTTACTATAATATGCTGTGTCTCTGTTGTACTAATACACTGAGTGTCCTGCACAGCCCCCACCTGCTCCCGCCAGACTAGTTTAAACTCCTCCCAACAGCACTAGCAAGGATGTTGGTCCCATTCTGCTTCAGATGCAGTCCTGCTTGAACGGGTCCAATCTTCCCCAGAAACAAAAGCAGAAGTTGCTGGAAATTCTGACACCAGCTTTGAACAAAAATCAGAGTTAACATTTCCAGTCCGGTGACCCCTCCTCACAACCATCTTCCCCAGAAATGTTCCCAATGATGCAAGAATCTAAAACCTTCCCTCCTGCACCAACTCTTGAGCTACACAGTCAACTGCCATATTCACCTATTTCAGTAATGTACATATTCTGTAATGTGCAGAGGATTTGAAATAAAATGGGTGAATTAGTTGCATAAATACATATGAAGATGTATGATACAGTTGGGATTACAGAGACATAGCTGCAGGATGACCAGGGATGGGAACTGAAATTCCAGGGGTATACAGCTTTTAGGGAGGACAAAATGGAAAAGGAGGTAGGGTAACCTCCTTGCTGTTAAAGAGGAAATTAATGCAACTGAGAGGAAGGACATTAGTTCTAGTGAAGTGAAATATGTTTTTGTAGAGCTTAGAAACACTAAAGGGCAGAAAATGGTAGTGGGAGTTGCTTATAGATCCCTCGAGCTGTTATGGTGATTTGGGGAAGGCATTAAGCAGGAAATTAGAGAGGCAAGGAATAAAGGTACAAATGTAATTGTGGGTAACTTTAATCTGCACCTAGCTTGAGCAAATCACACTAGTACCATAGAAGAGGAATTCTTCAAGCGAGGACTGGATGGTTTTGTTGATGAATACATTGAGGAACCAGCTAGAGAACAGGTCATCCTAGACTGGGTAACGTGTAATGAGAAAAGAGTAATTGGCAGTCAAGTTGTGCATGACTTTTTGGAAGTATGATCATGTTGTGATAGAATCCTCCATTAAGGTGGAGAGTGATACAGTTCAATTCTGAAGCTGGGATCATGAATATAAATGAAATTATGATGGCATGCGGCAGAGCTGGCTATGATAAATTGGGGAGCTTTACATAAAGGGATGATGGTAACTAGGCAAATGTTTCATGTCTGAATGGAGGTATTGCAATGATTGTTCATTTCTGTCTAGCACAAAAATAAAGAAAGAAAGGTGCCTTGACCATGGCTAACTAGGGGAATTAGGGATAGCATTAGTTGCAAAGAAGGGGCGTACAAATTGGCCAAAGGAAAAAGCAGACCTGGGGTTTGGGAGTAGTTTAGATTTCAGCAAAGGAGGACAAAAGGGATCATTTAGGAAGGGAAAATAATTAGAAGAGTAGGATTATGGAAAACATAACAAACTGACTGTAAAAGCTTCTGTAGGTATGTGAGGAGAAAAAGATTAGTGAAGACAAATGTAGATCCCTTACAGTCAGAAACGATGGGAGTTATAATGGGGAACAGAGAGATGGTAGACCAATTAAGTACATACTTTGGTTCTATCTTCACAAAGGAGGATACAAGTAACATCCCAAAAATGTTGGGAGACACAGGATCAAGTGAGAGAGAGGAACTGAAGGAAATCAATATTAGTAGGAAAATGGTGTTAGGAAAACTAATGGGATTAAAGGCCAATAAATTCCAAGGGCCTGATAATCTACATCCCAGAATATTTGAGGAAGAAGTAGAATACCTAGAAACAGTGGATGCATTGGTGGTCATCTTTCAAGATTCTATAGAGTCTGGAACCATTCTTATGGATTGGAGGGTTGCTAATGTATCCCTACTATTTAAAAAAAAAAAGGTGAAGAGAAAATGGAATGATAGATTGGTTAGCTTGACATTGGTAGTGGGGGGGAGATATCTAGAGTCCATTGTAAAAGATTTAATAGCAGACCACTGGGATAACAGTGACAGGATTGGGTAGAGTCAACACAATTTATGAAAGTGAAATCATGCCTGACAAATCTGCTGGAATTTTTTCAGGATATAACTAGAAGTGTTGATAAGGGGAGCTACTAGCTGTGGTTTAGTTGAACTTTGGGAAAGTTTTTGATAATATTGCACTTAAGAGATTAGCATGTAAAACTAAAGCACATGGGACTTGGATCCTTGTTCCTGTAGATAGCTGGTTGACTAACAAGAAACAAGTAGAAATAAATAGACCCTTTTTCTAGTTGCAGGCAGTGATTAGTAGAGTGCCATTGGGATCAGCACTTGGACCCTAGTTATATATGTTAATATATATTAATTATTTAGATGAGGGAACTAAATGAAATATCTCCCAGTTTGCAATTGACACAAAGCTGAGTGGAGGGTAAATTGTGAAGAGGATGTGGAGATGCTTCAGAATGATTTGGGCAAGTTGTGAATGAGCAAATGCATAGCAAATGAAGTATAGGGTGGATAAATTTAAGGTTATCCACTATAGTAGCAAAAACAGGATGGTAGATTATTATCTGAATGGTAATAGATTAGGAAAGGGGGAGGTGCAATTGAACATAATGTCCTTGTACACCATTTGCTGAAATTAAGCATGCAGATGTAGCAGGCGGTGAAGAAGGCAAATGGTATGTTGACCTTCATAGTGCGAGGATTTGAGTGCAGGAGCAGAGATGTCTTGCTGTAGGAAGGATGTCCTGGCTATGAAGGGAATGCAGCTAAGATTTACCAGACTGGTTCCTGGGGTGGCAAGACTGATGCATGAAGGGTAACTGGATCAATTAGGATTAGATACAGAAGAATGAGAGAGATCTCATAGAAACCTATAAAATTCCAACAAGACTGGACAGCATAAATGCAGGAAGGCTGCTTACAATTTCCAGGGGTCACAATCTAAGGATAAGGAGTAGGCCATTTAGGACTGAGATGAGAATTTTTTTCATCCAGAGTGTGGTCAGTCTTTGGCATTCTCGACCACAGAAAGCAATTGAGGCCAAAGCATTGAATGTTTTCAAGAAGGAATTAGATATAATTCCTAGGGCTGAAGGGATCAAAGGCTATGGGAGGGAGCAAGAACAGCATAGTGTGTTGGATGTTCAGCCACGATCATACTGAATGGCAGAGCAGGCTTCAGGGGCTGAATGGCCTCCTCCTGCTCCTACTTTCTATGTTTCTGCTACATTATCTTAAATGTTGATAAGATTTCTGTTTCAATTACTGACCAATGATGTCTTCCTCAGCTTCACAACATTTATATTTTAAAATGTTCTCCCTGTCCTAGTTGTCTTACAATTAATCTTCTGTTGCTTGACCCTTAATCTCCTTTGCTCTGTTACAGGAAATGGACTATTTTGATATAGTCTATCTGTTCCTTTCATTCCTTGTCAGATTACTCCTTAATTACCTTTTATTCTAACAAACAGCTAGAAATCAATTTTCTTTCCAATTATTTTCAACTCTCCCTCCAAATGTCTGGAATCCAGTATTCAAATATTTATTGCTTTGCTGGAATTAGAAATTTGCAGCTTGAGATGTTGTAATTCAGAAGCAGATATCCACTTAATGTTGTCAATTGCATGTCACAAAAGACCACGATAAAAGAATTATCCTATTGTGACAGTGCTTTGCAAACCTTTTCTTCATTTAATGAGAATAAATATGCAACCATAAATCATATTAATTCAGATGTCATTACATCTGTTGTATAAACAGGCCATCTCTGTACGCTGTTTGAGCTTCACAATAAAGGTTGCTGCCATCATCCTCTTCAAGTATTAGAAACTACACAGCCTACTTGGGCTAGTGTGATAGAGGAAAATTGCATTCTTGTCTAACTAGCAAAGTAATCAAGTGTTAGCAGCTACTTCCAAGTCCTATTTTCTGCCTTTGTCAATAGAGGATTTGTAGTTGCTCCTCTTCGTCTCATGGAACCATTCCCGATCTGAGGGTACGTTTAGAAAATTGGCAGTAATTCATCTTTACTTCATTGGCCACCTCTTTTAAGACCCTAGGATGAAATCCATCTGGATCAGACACTTGTCATTCCGCAGTTCCATCAGTTTACCTAGAACCACTACCCCAATGATTATAATTTCACCGAACTCCTTTCTCCCTTCCACTCTGATTTAAGAGCTACTATTCGAGTGTTTTTGTATCCTCTGAATATAAAATATTTGTTCATTTCATCTTCCATTTCCTTAGTTTTTACTATTACTCCCTATTGTCACTCTAGAAGACCAACACACACTTTACTCACTTAACTCTTTCCCTTCTTAAATACCTAAAGAAACTCTACTATCTGTTTTACATTCCTAGTTAGCTTCCTCTCAATTTAATTTTTTCTTCTTGATTAACTTTTTAGTCATTATCTGCTATTCTCTATATTCTGACTAATCATCAGACCTGCCACTCAGCTTTGTATAATTAGACACTTTTTTTGTTTAGTTTGATGCTTTCCCTAACTACTTCAGTTAACCACGTACTCTGTATGATGGGTGCTCCATCTACATTTTTTCTTTATAGTAGGAATATGTTTGTTCTGAATATTCTGAGCTATCTGCTATTATGTCTATTGATCTGTCCTTTAGCCTAATATTCCTGTGCAGTTCAGCTAGCTTAGCTTTTAGCTTACTTAATTGTCTTTATTTAAATTTAAAAATCCTGGTCTTAGACCCAGTCTTCTCTCTTTCAAACCAGATGTAAAATTCAATCTCATGGCTGCTGCTACATATTAATTAACCCCAGAGCATGACATAATACCAAGACTAATATAACTACACTCTGGATGGTTTTAGAACGCGCTGCTCCAAGAAACTGCATCCAGAAAATTCTATGGACTCCTCATCCAGGCAACTATTGTTTGTGTAGATTAGTCCCCTGTGCTTATTGCTATCCCCTATAACAAGTACCCAATGTTACCACTTTTATACCTCATCCTACTGTTAGGGGGTCTGTAGATCACTCCCATTAGTGACTTCTTTCCCCTGCTCTTCCTCATCTCCATCCTCTACAACCTGATCTTGTATAAGAACATAAGGTCACGAGTCATAGAAGAAGAAGTAGGCCAATTGGTCTATCAGTTCTGCTTTGTCATTCAATAAGATCATGGCTGATTTGATAATCTTTAACTCTACTTTGCTGAATTTGCATTTTCTTGGTTAAAAATCTGCTAATTGCCACCTTGATTGTTGATTTTGATTTTATTTACTGTCAACCTATTTATTACAAACACAGCGAAAAGTGTTGTTTCACGTAAACACTCTCTGGCATCGTCTTAAAAATAAACCAAAACACAGAATATAAAGCCAGAAAAAAAAACAATAAAGTTCATCTTACAGTCTTAGCTCAATAACGTTAAGTAATCTTTGGAACAGCCCCCGCTTCTAGCTCAGCTGTGGGTCTGGAACCAGGCTTCTCCATCCTGATGCCTCAAGTCCCTGCTGACACTGCTGCAATCACGCTTTGCTATGGTGGTGCTGCTGGAGCAAAGAATCAACGCCCCCGGCACTATCTCACCTCTGCCAACACTGCCACTCGCATGAGTTCACACTGGACCAAGCTCACTGATGCAGCTGCTGCTGATGTGGTAGGGCTTCTTTAGGCCTTCATTACTACCTTCTGAGGTCCAACAGGCTTATTCTGGATATCAGTAACCAAAGGAAAACCAATCAATTGATGTATGCAGTTCAATCTTTATTGAAGTGGAGTACACCATAAGAATACTGTAATAAATGTAATACATCATAAACTTACCTATACAATGCTTACAATCATAAGTGACGTGGTTTACGTGGACCTATCTGAGGATCAGGCAGAAACAGGTGATCGGTCTACTCCATCATGACCTCTAGTGATTGATCAGATGACTCCTGTTCCTGAGCTAGCTATTGCTTTGAGGTGCAATCCTTTGTACTCCTTTCCATAGAAGCAGCCTGCAGGATTGAACTTTGACACTGTCTGGTCTTCAGCAATTATTCGGTTTGATTACTGGCAAACATCACAAATGTGTCCTGTCCTGTGGTCAGCAAGCTTTCACTCTTCAGGACATCTGCTTGTTTTCTCTGGAAAGAGGCTTATCTCTTGATTTCAAAAAAAGCCTTGACTTCAGGCTAACTTGCTCAGAGTTGCTGCAGCTTTTGTGTCATCTAATCAATCCTACTGTAATCAATCCTGTAATATTTACATAGCATAACCCTGAAGACAACCATACTTTGTTTTGCTGACGAATGGTACATCACACATCTCGTACACTACTTAACACTACTTATAGAGTCATACAGCACGGAAACAGACCTTCATTAAACCAGCCCATGCCGAGCATAATCACAAACTCTAAATTAGTCCTACCTGCCTGCTCCTGGCCCAGATCCCTCCAAACCTTTCCTACTCATGTACCTATCCAAATGCCTTTTAAACATTGTAATTGTACATCCACCACTTCCTCAGGAAGTTCATTCCACATGTGAACCACTCTGTGTAAAAAAATTTGCCTCTTTCTCCTCTCACCTTAAAAATGTGCCCTGTAATCTTGAAATTCCCCATTTTCAGGAAAAGACAACTACCATCAACTCTTATCTATACCTCTCATTATTTTATAGACTTCCAACAGGTCACCTCTCAATCTCCTAAGCTCCAGTGGAAAAAAAAAAGTCCCAGCCTTTCTTTATAACTTAAACCTTCCATACCCGGCAACATCCTGGTAAATCTCTTTTGAACCCTCTCCAACTTGATAATATCCTTCCTGTAATTGGGCAACCAGAACTGGACACAATACTCCTGTACAACCTTAACATAACATCCTAACTCCTACACTAAAAGAACTGAGCAATGAAGGCAAGTGTGACAAATGCCTTTTTAACCATCCTGTCAATATGTGACGCACTCATCAAAGAATTATGTACCTGCACCCCTAGGTCCTTCAGTTCTGCAACACTACCCAAGGCCCTACCGTTAATTGTATAAGCCCTACCCTTGTTTGTTGTACCAAAATGTAATACCTCTCATTTATCCCAATTGAACTCCATTTGCCATTTTTCAGCCCATTGACCCATTTGATCAAGATCCCTCTGTAATCTTAGAAAGCCTTCTTCACTGTCTACAATGTCACCAATTTTGGTGTCATCTGCAAACTTACTAACCATGCCTTCTATATTGTCATCCAAATCATTTATATAAATGACAAACAAAAGAGGACCCAGAACTGATCCCTATAGAACACCGGCGGTCACTGGCCTCCAGTCTGAAAAGCAACCCTCTACCATAACTCAGAGATAGCAAGAACCGCAGATGCTGGAGTCAGAGATAACACAGTGTGGAGCTGGAGATACACAGCAGGCCAGGCAGCATCAGAGGAGCGGGAAAGTTGACGTTTCAGGTTGGGACCCTTCAGATTTTCTGAAGAAGGGTCCCGACCTGAAACATCAACTTTTCTGCTCCTCTGATGCTGCCTGACCTGCTGTGTACCTCCAGCTCCACACTTTGTTACCTCAATCATTACTCTGTGTCTCCTGCCATCAAGCTAATTATGTATCCAATTGGGAAGTTCACCTTAAATCCCATGTGATCTAGCGTTACTAATTAGTCTACTATGCGGCACCTTGTCAAAGACTTGCTAAAATCCAAATAAACAATGTCTACTTCTCTGTCATCATCAACCTGTTTCGGTAACTTCCTCAAAAACCTCAATCAAGTTTGTGAGACATGATTTTCCTCACACAAAACCATGCTGACTATTTCTAATCAATTTTTGCCTCTTTAAATGTCCATAAATCCCATCTTTTATAATCACCTCCAACTATTTACCCACAACCGAAGTCAGACTCGCAGGTCTATAATTCCCCAGTTTCTCCTTACAATGTTTCTTAAACGAAGGTACAACATTAGCTACCCTGGAATCATCAGGCACTTCACCCATCGTTATAGATGATTGAAATATTTCTGCAAGGGGTCTCGTAATTTCCTCCCTTACTTCCCACAACGTTCTGGGATACGTTAGATCAGGTCCTGGAGATTTATCCACCTTTATATTGTCTAAGACCTCCCGAACTTACTCTTCTGTAATGTGATGTGTTTATTTCTCTGCATTCTCTAGATTCCATTTCTTTCTCCACAGTAAAAACTGACACAAAATATTCATTTATAATCTCTCGCATCTCCTGGGATTCAACACAAAGACAACCTCCTTGATCTTTAAGAGGTTCTGCCCTCTCTCTAGCTACCCTCTTGCCCTTCTATTTTAAATCAGGGCTTCAGCCAGACGCATTGTATTACCAGTCTTATTCAACAGTTAATTTAAACGCAAATATATTCCTTCAGAAAATGTAGAAAACATTAGAAAAGAAATGGGCCATTTATTAATGATCAGGTCACCATCTAGCTGGTTAACCTTTTCAATAGATTAGGCTTGTTTTTTTTTTCTCATTTCAGCATTGACCAAAAGTTCTAGACTCCCAAGACAAGGAAACACCATCTCAGGATATTCTCCATCAAGCCCTTGAAGAATTTTATGTACCATGGAACCAAGCTGACCAGATGATCTTAACGTATGAATCTAGCCATGATCTATTTGAATGGCAGGGCAGGTTTTTGAAATTGAATGGCCTATTTCCCTTTCCATGTTCTTCTGTACCAAGTGATTGCCAAATGCAGATTTAAAACACGAAACTGCAATCTGCCTCATTTTGGCTTGTGATGCATATTAACTTCCCATGTTGTTCCTGTTCCATTCAGTCTTTAAAATCACAAATGAGCACCAGGATTAATATATGGCTCTAATGCAGCCACTAACAGAAGTGTTTCATTGTGAATTGATGAGGTGATATGCAATTTTATCTCTGTAACTGTATAAATATTTAATTAAATTTGTTATTGAACAGAAAGAATAACAGTAGTACCAGATTGGATCAAAAAAACTCAAAGATATTGCACTTGGAACTGAAAATAAAGGTTCACACTGTGTAGCAAACATTTAATTAGAAATGCTGAAAAAACAGAGAATGCTGGAGGAACTCAGCTGGTCTGGCAGCATCAGTGGAGGGAGAAACAGAGTTAACTTTTCAAGTCCAAAGACACTTCTTTGAAACTGGGAATTAGAAAAGCAGTTTGAATTGTTGTGTTTTGCTTCAAACAATGGAACTAAGTATTCTTTAATAGACCGTAACACATTTTTTAATTGACTTTGAACTGTTTCTACAAATTTAAAGCTAATGCCCGTTTAGGGGATTTTCAAGGTACTGACTACACTGTAATGAACAATCAAGTTTGTGAGACATGATTTTCCTCGCACAAAACCATGCTGACTATTCCTAATCAATGTACGTTTAAAAGATTTAAACCAAGTGACGTTTGTTCTCATGAGCACTTAGTACCAGGGAATACTAGTGGTTCCCAACTAGTTACTGCTCTAACAACAAACTTGGCAAGAGTCCGATGCAATGAGAATTTTTTATAAGCAGCTATGAATTGTTGATTATGCAAATCTTTAAATAACCAATCAACTCCTCAATTTTTATGGGCTTTCATTGCATTTACAAATGTATACTTGCAGTATGCAATGGATAAAGATTCAAATTAATTACTTTTAAAATCCCTTCACATTTCTCAGCTGTCCGGTCTTTTTAAAAAGAAAACGCTTATGATACAATTGGGTCAGAAAGCTACATAAATGTTCTTGATGGTCTAGACATGTAATTATCCACATCAGTACTCTCCAATAAATGTTTACCTATTTATTGTAAAGTAATAGAAAATTTCTAAATAGTTGGTGTTCAACAGTACAATTTCAAATTGAGTTACAACGAGCAAAGCTCCCCTCCTGTACAAATGATACAAATCTGTTTATTCCATGCCAGGCCTAGTTCGAGTCCAGATAAGATCACAAACGTTTGAATAGCAGTCCGTGTGTTGCAAAGATCACTTGATTTGTCAATGCATGCGATAAAAAGCTGAATACTTCACCTGCCATAATTTACATAGGGAAATAAATATAAATAAATGATTTCTTTCATATAAATCCACAATGTTTCTGCTCTGGCGTATGTAATTCATCATATATTGGGATAAGAAGAGTAAAGGTTGAGAATACGTCATTTGGCCTATTAATGTGTGTTGTTCTAGTACCTTGAATCTCATCTAGATCACCCCTAATGTGTTTTTGCTTATCTGGCAGATTACTTATAGTGTGATACGTGTTTGGATTTTAAGCAGCAAAAAAAACCACTATCTGTACAACAAAACAAACCCTATTTGTTTAACGTATGTTTAGAGTTTCATGCAGTTTATGCGTGACAAGAAAGATACAGCTTGTATGTGTGAAGGTCCAGACATATTAGTATTTTATGCTTGCAGAATTTAATCAGATAATTCTTGTTTATGTAGTAGGGAGCTTGAATAGAGATAGATCCAACTGCTGCTTTCCTTGTTGCCATGACAACAGTTGGTTGCTATCAACTCAGGGCCGGCAGGGCAGTGTACAGGATTTATTTTAATGGCTAACGTCGGCAGTACTTTCAATTTTAAAGGAAAAACAATATCAATCTTTCGGGGCGCGTAGGAAATGAGGAGTTTCATTACCATAATGCTGCATTACTGCATTAAACTGTCAGACAGCAACAAGATTTCAAAATAGACACCTGTCTCTGAGAATAATTGTTTATTGATATGTACTCTGTTACTGCATGACTCTTATCTCATGAGAGATATCATTTTAATGAATGGACACATACAGACATATGCCTATCCTATACTTGCTCTGTCATCACCAGTCCCCATTCTGGTTCAACCTTGTAACCTTCATTTAAATGAACAAAAATGTAAAGGATCTGACTGAAATCACTATTACAGTAAAGTAATATATGGATTCCTGAGTAGAACCAGAATGTTTAGGGAAGGAAGAATGTCACTATGGTCACTTAATGTAAATGCAGGACATTTTCCCAGTGGTAATACATAAGTTTTTCTTATCTGTATCAAATTCTTGTTAATTTACATCTGAAAGCATGAAAGATTACCTGTTAAATGTTGTGTTTCAGGTGTTTATTTTTAGCAAAATCACCAATCATGCGCACTTGATTGGTAAACTATAGGTAGGTTCAATTTATTTGAAGAATTTTACATATAGGGCATCTCAGCAGACAGGTAGTGATTGAGCACTACCCATCATTATTCACAGCAACAGCTGCACCCATAATAAATTGACTTCTGGTCACTTGCTGCTTTATATGTTGGTTCCTTAATCATTTTGTATATTTTCTTAAAATGATATCACCACCCTCAAGTATTGCCTCCACTGTTACTCCATTGTGTCACAGGCCACCAATCCAACTGGAGTCTTGTCGGGGTGGAGGTTCCAGACTCTATAATGCTTAAAAATATTGTTTAACAGGAAGAGGCAGTGGCATAGTGGTATTCTGGAGCCTAATTCTCAGGTGCTATGAGTTCAAATCCCAAAATGGCAGTTGGTGGAATTTAAATCATTATTGTTATAGGAGATAATATAAGTATTGCTCCATCTGGTGAGGATACTCTACTGGCGACAAAAAATAGATCATGATTCATTAATGCCCATTAATGACATGTGAGTCCAGACCTTAAATGCCCCAGACCGAGCAGATGGACCAACTGGCACTAACAAAGTACTGGAAATGACCATGGCATACTCAGCCCTGTTGATCCTACAAAGTCCTCCTTACAAAGCTTACAACCACTAATACAGGTAACTGCAAATCACTGGTGGCTTGCCCCAAAATTGGTAGCAGTGCCACAAAGACTATTCAAGTAACCAGCCTAACGCAGTCATAGAATTTGTACAGTATGGAAGTAGACCCTTCAGCCCATCATGTACACCCTGATCATCAAACATCTATCTATTTTAATCCCATTACCCAGCACTTGGCCTATAGCCATGTATGTAATAGCATTTCAATTGTTCACCAAAATAGTTCTTAAATGTCTTCAGGGTTCTTGTCTCTATTACCCTTTCAGGCAGTAATTGGCAGATTGCCCACAACCCTCTGAGTGAACATCTTTTTTTCCCTCAAATCCCCTGCTCCTTACTTTAAAAATGTGCTCCCTATTATTGTCCCCTCTTTTAAAGGAAATGTTTCCCCTATCTACCCTGTCTATGCTCCTTGGAACTCCACCTCCCCCCGCCCCCCGCCAAGTCAGGTCTTTTCTCGCCCTTTACTGCTCTAAGAAAAATAACCTCTGCCCATCTAGTCTCTCATTATAGCTGAATCGCGCCAGATACAACATCCTGGTGAATCTCCTCTGCATCCTCCCCAATTACCCTCTCTGCACCCAATCACATCCTTCCTGTAGTGGGGAGACCAGAACTGCGCACAGTACTCCACCTGTGGCCTAAAAATTTATAGATAGAGTTAATGGTAATTGTCTTTTCCCTAGGATGGGGGATTTCAAGAACAGAGGATACATTTTTAAGGTGAGCGGAGAGAGATTTTAAAAAAGACTTAAGGGACAATATTTTTACACCCGTGTGTGGAATGAACTTTCTGAAGAAATGATGGATGTGGGTGCAATTACAACATTTAAAAGACATTTGGATAAGTACATGAATGGGAAATGTTTGGAGGGATATGGGCCAGGAGCAAGCAGATGGTACTAGTTTAGTTTGGGATTATGTTCGGCATGGACTAGTTGGACCAAAGGATCCGTTTTCATGCTGCATGACTCTATGACTATGAGTCTATATACAACACCATCGCAACCTCTTTGCTCTTCATTCAATGCCTTGACTAATAAAGGCAAATATCTCATATGCTTTCTTAACCATTTTATCTATCAATCCTGCTGCCTTCACAGATCTATAGACAAGCACGTGAAGGTCTCTTTGATCCTCTGTCCTTCCTAGGGTCCTACTATTCAACATGTATATCAGTGTCTTGTTAGTCCTCCAAAAATGCGTCAGCTCACACTTATCAGGATTAAATTCCATTTGCACTGTTTCAGCCCATTTGACCCAGCTGCTTATACCACCCTATTCTCAAAATCACTGGTTCATCACAGATACTACCATACCCACCCCTAGGTATGCCCTGTTTTATCAACAGAACAGATGCATCAGAGGTAATGGCACAATGTATACAATAGGTAGATCTGAACATTGTCTCTAAACTCTACGAAGGCTCATGACATCAAGCCAAACAAGGATAAGGTGTCCTCCTGCTGATTATCACCAAATTTCCCCTCAGGTGATGAATCAATGTTCTTCCACATTGAGCACCAATTGGAAACAACACTGAAAGTGGCAAGGGAACATAATATGCTCTATGTTGAGTATGTCAATATCTATTACCAAGAAATGTTCATTAGCACTACTTTTTTGAACAGATTTAGCAGCTCAAAACTGGGTATCCATGATAGACTGTGGGCGAGCAGCAGCAGAATTATAATCAATATATTTATTTTCTGAATACTAATAATGCATCAATAATACTCTTCATTCCTTGACACAGGTAAATATGTATAATTGAAATTCATGTGTTACATTTTCTTTTTTCTACTTCACTTGTAAATGTAACATATGAGTTAAAAGAATTTGTCTTGGGTTTATTTCTGGTTTATTTATCTCATTATTATACCGTTAAGCTTGTTTAAAATGAAAATGAAGAAGATAAAAGAAGCAACAGATTGGAGGGCACACAAGACAATTACCAAAAGTTGACAGTTGTTTCACTGTATTAAAGGAGGGCCCTCATTATCAAAACCGTGAACCGAGCCCATCAACCACAAGCATCTATCTCTTCTACTCAGATAGATACAGATGTGAATGTAATTACCACGCCTGAGAATGTTACTGAGTCTGAAATCCCAGCTGAAGAAAATAAATATGCAAAGCTCAATGTTACCTGGGGTGTCTTGACTGAAGGTGATATTTTATTCTGGATCCAGAAATGTGTCTCAGAGTGTGAATGATCTATTTGTGAAATCGAAGTGGACTTTCAAAGATCAAATTAGACTTTGCTGGAAAAGTCTATTTCATCCAATGGAAGTTAATCATGAAAGATGCAATCAGGAATGGCTAGCAGACTCTCCAACAAATAGTTGTGTACACTATTTTGTCTGCAAATCTAAACATCATTAATGTCTAAACATTATTAACAGCACTGTATTTATGGGTTTACTTGTTGGCAAAATCCTGAAGGAGTTCAAAATCGTAACAATTCTAAAGATTGTAGAAAAGCTATGTTCACCTAATTGACAAGGCAATGTGGGTTGACTCTGAGTTTCACACCTGGAGGAAAAGATGGAAAAAGGAGAAAGTGTCCTGGAGGCATGTACTTTAGCATGTTATTGTGGTCGTGTGCACATTAGTAGCAGAAATATTGCGAACATTTCATCATTTTTAATTGATTTAAATGCCTTGATAAAAAGACAGTTGTGTGAACGTGCAAAGCTTCTGCTGAATGGTTATCAAGGTTTTCAAACTTATATCAAGGAAAATTATTCATACATAGGACATTTAAGCCACAAGAACCTGTATTAAGTTATTATCCAACAGAAGACTCAGTTGGCTTTCCCTATTGTAGAAGCAATATTGTGGTTATTTTTGAGTGTAATGGTAAATTGCTGAGGAGAAAGGCCATTTTCTCAGCTGAAAGATCTTCAAAAAGTGAATTACTCATAACAATGCTGCAAGACAAGCTGTCTACACTTGGCATTTTTTTTCATTTGTTCACAGGACATCGGCAATTAAGAGTCGATCGTATTACTATGGGCCTAGAGTCACAGGTACATCAGACTAGGTAAGGACAACAGGTCCTTTGCTAATGTGAACCAGTTGGGTTATTACACCAATCAACAATGGCTGCCATTAGATAAACCTTTTTTTTAAATTCCAGGTTTCTTAAAAAAAAAATGAATTTAAATTTCATCATCGCTTTTTTGGAGGGGATTTCAACCTGCACCCCAGGACAAATACTAGGTTTCTAGATTACCGGTCCAGTGACATCACAATTACCACCGGCTAAATAGTTTTAATGGAACTTTTTCAGTCAATGTATTGATACTGGGCCAATTGTTTCACATTATGACAGTTATTCAGTGCTGTCTCTTTTTGAACAAGGATAGAGAATTCCAGTGCTGTTATCCTCATAGTTGGACAAACCATGAGTTGAACTTCAGAGACACATATACATGAAATCTGTTGACAACTACATGCAAAAGGGGTGGACAGCATAAATAACTCCCAGGTCGATATTGCACAAATAGAATACAATTTCCATTCAATATGTAAATTGTCATTTCTATGGACCTGGATTTATTCCAATCTAGTCCTGTTTACATGTTGGTGATAACAGTGAATTCTTTCGAGATTACTGTTTATGGTTGTTAAATAATCTTTAATGATCTTAAGCCTTATTTACACATTGTTTTACAACCACATTAAAGTACCTCATAAAATTCTTAATTCAGGGTGAAAACAAAACTTGAGTGATGGTTTAATACTTCTTTCATAAACAGATTTGAATCACAGACTCTTGTCTTGCTTATATTGGCATAAAATGGATTCATCTTGAACTTTGTCCTACATGTGATACTGTAAACCACTGTTCTGCATTCAGAGAAACTAAGAAAAATCAGAGTTGCCAGGGGGAAGGGTTAGTACAATTAATAAGCACAACCTGCAAAATATTGTCTGCATAAAATACCAACAAAATTTAATCCTAATCTGCCCAAATCTGACAAAAACTCTGCCTCTTAAAAATAAACCTTAATTAAAGTTTCCATATGGTATGTACTTGCCAATTGTGCAGCGATAGTTAAACAAAATTGGGTACTCTGGTGAAACCTTAAAAGAATGGACAGAAATGGAAGGGGTGGAGTCATCGGGTGTCTGGGCCCCAGTTTTGTGAATGGTAGACAGTGAGCTGCATAGGACCATGACTCGTGTTTCTGCAATGAGCAATGAAAAGGCACATAAGTTTGTTAAGGAGGCAAACAGACCCAATTTTAATGGCTTTTCCACACTTACTAAAAACACAGAGGGAAGCAGGCTGATTGAAACCTTGATACCTTTTATAGGACAGCAATGGATGGCAGCTGCTGCTAACACTGTACTAAAACCATGCAGTTAAGTGTCTTGTTTTCTCTCCCAGGAGTTAGACAGCCATTGTTTTGGTGTCATGGGGCCCCCATGAAAAGACCGATGTTAATTTTGCCTCCAGTGGTGTATATTACCTGAATATTTTTGTTATCCATTTAAGATAAGAAACAGGATAACGTGGTATTGAAGATTTCAAGACACATTTATTACAGCTCGATATTATGTTAAGACATGACATTCACAGCCACATCATTGTCTGGACTAACATTAAACTATTAGATTACAGCTGAGGAGTGTGCTGTTAGAAGCATTTTACGCTTCAAGTGATGCCAAGTAAGTTGTTGGCTGAGACCTTTATACCCTCAGGTCACAAACTATGATAAAGTGATGATATCATGAGCTTTTCACTTCAAGGTATACTGACATACCATCCATGACACATAACACAATATAGAGCGTGCTCTTAGCAGGGGCCTCAGTAGACAGGGACCTGGTCAGTGTTGCTGGGGTTGGAGAGGAGGAGGTGACTGTTGCTGGTTCCTAAGTATTGTAGGGATCTAGGCTGGAGTGAGGGGCTTGCCTATGGATTCTGGCAGGCCTTTTCTTCCCAGGAGGAGATCGGGGTGATTGATGAGGCAAAGACTGTTTAAAGCAAGGCTTGGATGCTGGCAGCCTTTTGAATATGGCATCAACACTTCCTACTATGTCAGGTAATCCTGTATTCCATTGCCTCAAAGCTTGCCTTGAGCCCCTGAGCAGACAGCCACCCCAAAGAGTTCAAAGAAAGTGCAAGATGTCACTTTGGTGTCAGGAGCAAATTTGAAAACATTACAATTGATCCCAATCATTTATGTAGGTTGTGAACAGTTATGAACCTAGTCAGAAGTCACATGACACCAGGTTATAGTCCAACTAGTTTATTGAAAATCACAAGCTTTCAAAGTCACACTTCACCTGATGAAGGAGCAGTGCTCCTAAATCTTGTGATTTCAAATAAACATGTTGGACTATAACCTAGTGTCATGTGACTTCTGATTTTGTCCACCCCGGTCCAACACCAGCACCTCCACATCAAAATTATGAACCTAGTATTGAATTTTGTGATACCCTACCTAGTAACAGGCTGCAATTCTGAGGATAATCCATTTATTCCCACTCCGCTTTTTCTGTTCATCATTTCTCCGTCCATTCTAATAAATTTCCCCCAATCCCATGCACTTTGCTTTTATTTACTAACCTCTGTTTGTGACTATATCAAAACCCTTCTGAAAATCCAAATACACCACATCTACTGGTTTTCCCTTGTTTATGGTACAAGTTACATCCTCAAAGCACCAAAAAGTTTGTCAAACAAGATTTTCCTTTCAGAACTGATCTGGTGAAGTAAATTGGTTTTACCAGCTTTCAGGGTCCAGTGAGTGGTTTTAAACTAATTTATTTCCAACTCCCAAAACAAAAACATAACTCTGGTCTGAACTTCTTCGAAAGCAGTATTGACATCCCGTCTCCAGTTGTCCAGCTAAGTAAAACCACCTGCTACCCCTACTATTCAGACTTCAATTGCATTTATTCAACTTTAGTTTCTAAAACTAAAAAAAAATTCCAAAACTAGAAGGTATGTACTAAAGCACATGAACTAGATATTCACAACTAAGAGCAAAATAATGCTAAAGTTACAAATTATATCCTATGTGACTGTGACAAACAAGGTAAACCATCTGTCCTTATCCTCCTTAACCTGTTGGCAGCCTTTGATAGAGTTGACCATGACACTGTGATGAAGAGTCACTGGATTCAAAACATTAACTCTGCTTTCTCCACATAGATGCTGCCAGACAAGCTGAGTTTCACCAGCAATTTCTATTTTTGGTTATGACCATGACACTCCACCACACTGATCTCCACACTCACCAAGTTGAGTGGGACTGAGATTTCCTTGGTTTCTTTCTTATTTATCAAGTCATTGCTAGAATCACCCTCAGATTCATCCTAATTTTGGATCCCACATTGTTAACTCTAGAGTTCCTCCAAAGATCTATAATTTGTCTCCTCCTTTTTCTCATCTGCATGCTACCCCTTGGTGATACAATCTGAACATACAGCATCAGTTTCCACATGTACATTGAAGATACTTAGTTCTACCTCATCATCACCTCCCTCCAATGAACACCAGATGAGCAAAAATTTCCTCCCTACTAAATATTGGGAGGACAGAAGCCATGGATTTTGGGTCATACTCCAAACTCTGTTCCTTAGCTACCAATTCTATCCCTATCCCTGGGTCTGAGATTAAGCTGGTTTTTCTGCAACCTTGGTGTCACATTCAAACCCGAGGGGAGCTTCTGATCTTATTTTTGTGCCATCACTGAGATCTCCTATTTCCACCTTTGTAACATTTCGCTCTTGTTTCAACTTATCTGTTCCTTAAGTAGTCATCCTTAACTTTGTTGTCCCGACATGATTATTCCAAGACACTCTATTGTTTTATCCTGTGCGAACATGAGTTAATTCCAAATCATCCTGCCCAACTGTAAATTGCTCATCCGTTTTCCTCTGCGTTTGCTGATATGTCTAAGCATCTTGTCAAGCACCAACTCGATTGTAAAATTCTCAACCTTGATTTGAAATCCTTCCAAGGCCTCACCGTTTCCTATCTCTGTGGGCTTCTCCAGCTTTATAACCCTCCTGGAACACTGTGCTATACCAATTACAATCTATGGAATGTTCCAGATTATAATCACTTCACTGTTGGTTGTTGTGACTTCAGTTGCCTTCTCCAAGACTCGCAAGCTCTGATATCCCTCCCCAATCTCTCAACCTCTTTTCCCTTCTTAAGATGCATTTAGAACTGACATCTTTAACCAAGATTTGCTCATTTGGCCTACTATCTCCTTATGTGCATGGATGTTCAATTTATTCTGTAATGTATGTGTAAAGTAGCTCATAATATTTTATCACATTAAAGAAAAATAAGAAAATCCACAGCAGCAGATATGAAATCAACACAATTGTTGCATAAAGCTTCAGCATTCCAAAACCATAAAATGGCCTGATTCAAATTCCCTTTGGATTCAGATACCATGCCACAATATTAGGAGTTAGGTCATACTAAACACAACCTTGAAAATTATTGACCTAGAAGTGTGGTTAAAGCTGACCCAAATAAACTGAACCTAAGAGGACTAATTTTGATAATTATTTTTGAGAAGGGAAACATCTCTTCCATGATTAACGTTAAGGCAATTACATTAATGAAAAAAATGAAACCCAAGAACACAGTGACACTGCTCAATCAGACAGAAGATCCAAGGTTTGACCAGACTGATCTTGGTTGAGGCACCAACTTAAGTCTTTTGGTCAATGTGTCAGTATGCTTCTAAAGGACATGCTCATGACATAAATCACTGAATCGAAGCATGTGACCTGATGTTAAATATGCCATCTTACCCTGGGATCATGAAGTATGACACATGACTGGAAACATGTGCTTTGTTTAATCTAAATACTTAATATTTGTCTATATACTTATGTGTCAGTGAATGTGATGTTTCTACATTATCAGGGGCCAATACTGTAGTGGGGAAGTCAATTGTGGGGATTGAAGGCAGCATGCTGGAATCATAGAATCATAGAATCCCTACAGTGTGGAAACAGGCCCTTCGGCCCAACGCGTCCACATCGACCATCAGAGCTTCCCACCCAGCCCCATCCCCCTATAACCCACCTAATCTACACATCCCTGAACACTACGGGCAATTTAGCATGGCCAGTCCACCTAACCTGCACATCTTTGGACTGTGGGAGGAAACTGGAGCACCCGGAGGAAACCCATGCAGACACGGGGAGAATGTGCAAACTCCACACAGACAGTCGCCCGAGGGTGGAATCAAACCTGGGACCCTGATGCTGTTGAGGCAGTAATTGTGATGGTGGGGGGGGACAATGACAGGTAAGGTTGGGAGATGGATTACAGCAGGAGGAGTGGTCATCAATAAGTCATCACCTTCCTAGCTGTGGCTGGGAGATAGTATATCACAGTGACCGGCATAACTAAGCTGAAGGCCCAGACCTGGGGGTAATAGTGAGAGATGAAGACTTAAATGAAAGAGTTGGGTGGGGAGTGTAAAAGCTCAGAACTGATGGGGTTAACAGGGAATATAAGGAAGAAAAGAACATGAAGATTTGAGGAGCCCTGAGCTTGACAGGCAGTGCCTGCAACAAACTCTGCAAAGTACTACATTTGTTGCCTTCCATCCTCATCTGAATCAATGGCTACTACCACACTTGGAGTGGACAGAGTAAAGCGTTTTTTTGCTGTCTAAGGGCATGGACTTTAATTGTGAGCAATGTGAGGCCCTTCAAGGGGAAATTGCATCACTGAGGCTCTTGCACAGGATAGACTAAAGATATCTGTGATCACAGAATTCTGCACATGAAATGCATGCAGTAACCATTTATGATGAATACAAATCTTTGCCACCAGCAATCGTGACGACGTCATTAAAAATTGTTTATTGTCATCTGTGTGAAGCAGAAGGTACGTGGGATGACCTTAAATGTGTCAACTGCAGGTCACAGTTCACAAAGATAACAATTTCTTATTGGCAGCTCAAGGACATGGAGCTGCTTTTCTCTCACCTTGATCTGTTAGTATTTGACAACATGCTGTTATATGCAATGTTGTCTCTTTAGGGTGATGTGGAGTGTAGGGGCTGGGGACGCAAGGATTCAGCAGCCTTACTGCACTTACAATCTCCAACTGTACTTGCACAATATGGCACGTGCTATGTACATTGGAATAAGGTCAACTATGCCAAATATTGTCCCTCATTGTCGGGGTCCTCCAAGTCTTAGAACAGTACAGCACAGTACAGGCCCTTCGGCCCATGATGTTGTGCCAAACTTTTACCCTAAACCTAAGGTCTATCTAACCTTCACCACTACCTTATACTATCATCCATATGCCTATCTAATAGCTGCTTAAATGCCCCTAATGAGGCCGACTCCACTACCCTCTCCGGCAATGCATTTCACTCTCTGAGTAAAGAACCTACCTCTGACGTCTCCCCGATATCTACCTCCTTTCACTTTAAAACTATGTCCCCTCATAAAAGCTACCTCCACCCTAGGAAAAAGTCTCTGGCTGTCTACTCTATCTATACCTCTGATCATTTTGTACACCTCTATCAAGTCACGTCTCATCCTTCGTCGTTCTAAAGGGAAAAGCCCTAGCTCTCTCAACCTTTCCTGGTAAGACCTTCGCTCCATTCCAGGCCACATCCTGGTAAATCTCCTCTGCACCTTTTCTAACGCTTCCACATCTTTTCTGTAATGAGGTGACCAGAACTGGACACAATACTCCAGATGTGGCCGAACCAGACTTTTGTATAGCTGGAGCATAACTTCACGACACTTGAACTCAATCCCTCTATTAATGAAAGCTAACACACCATACGCCTTCTTAACAACTCTATCCACCTGGGTGGCAGCTCTCAGGGAACTGTGAACATGAACCCCAAGATCCCTCTGCTCCTCCACACTGCCAAGAATCTTTCCGTTAACCCTGTATTCTGCTTTCAAGTTTGTCCTTCCAAAATGAATCACCTGACACTTTTCAGGGTTAAACTCCATCTGCCACTTCTCAGCCCAGCTCTGCATTCTATCAATGTCCCTTTGTAACCTAGAACAGCCCTCCGCACTGTCCACAACATGACCCACCTTTGTATCGTCCGCGAACTTACTAATCTACCCTTCCACTCCTTCATCCAAATCATTTACAAAAATCACAAATAGAAGAGGACCCAGAACAGATCCTTGTGGTACACCACTCGTAACTGAGCACCATGTTGAATATTTTCCGTCCACTACCACCCTTTGTCTTCTAAGGGTCAGCCAATTCTGAATCCAATCTGCCACATTTCCCCCTATCCCATGTCACCTTACCTTCTGCATGAGCCTACCATGGGGAACCTTATCAAATGCCTTACTTAAATCCATGTATACCACATCCACTGCTCCACCTTCATCCACGTGTTTGGTCACCTCTTCAAAGAATTCAGTAAGGTTTGTGAGGCATGATCTACCCCTCACAAATCCATGCTGACTATCATGAATCAAACTGTGCCTTTCCAAGTGATCATAAATCCTGTCTCTCAGAGCCCTTTCCAATAACTTGCCCACCACTGACGTAAGACTAACTGGCCTGTAATTTCCGGGGTTATCCCTGTTCCCTTTCTTGAACAAGGGAATGATGTTTGCCTCTTTCCAATCTTCCAGCACTATACCCGTGGACACTGAGGACGAAAAGATCATCGCCAAAGGCCCTGCGATCTCGTCCCTCGCTTCCCATAGAATCCTTGGATAAATCCCATCAGGCCCGGGGGACTTATCTATCTTCAACTTCCTCAGAATTCCTAGCACATCTTCTTTACTAACATCAACCTCCTCTAGCCTACCTGCCTGTTTCACAACGTCCTTCTCTACAACTAGGTCCCTCTCAGTTGTGAATACTGAAGAAAGGTATTCATTAAGGACCTCTCCTATCTCTTTAGGCTCTGTGCACAAATTCCCTTTACAATCCTTGATCAGCCCTACCCTTTCTCTGGTCATTCTCTTGTTCTGCACGTATGTGTAAAAAGCCTTGGAGTTTTCCTTGATCCTATCCGCCAAGGTTTTTTCATGCCCCCTTATAGCTCTCCTAAGCCCTTTCTTCAGCTCCTTCCTGGCTAACCTGTATCCCTCTAGAGCCTTTTCCGTTCCTCTTTTCCTAAACCTTACATAAGCCTCCTTCTTCCGCTTAACCCGTTGTTCGACCTCTCTCGAGAACCATGGCTCCCTCACTCGACTGCATCTTCTCTGCCTGCTAGGGACAAACATATCGAGCACATGCAGTATGCATTCCTTAAACAATCTCCACATTTCTGTGGTGCTCTTCCCTGACAGCACCTGTTCCCAATTTATGTTACCCAGTTCTTGCCTAACTGAATTGTAATTACCCTTCCCCCAATTATAAACTTTACCCTGCCGTATGTATCTATCCTTATCCATGACTATGGTGAAAGAAACAGAGTTGTGATTGCTACCACCAACATACTCTCCTACCAACAGGTCTAACACTTGGCCCGGTTCGTTGCCAAGCACCAAATCCAAAGTGGCCTCTCCTCGTGTTGGTCTATCTACACACTGTGTCAGGAATCCTTCCTGAACGCACTGGACAAAATCTGCTCCATCTAAACTATTACTACTAAAATGTTTCCAATCAATATTTGGAAAGTTGAAGTCACCCATGACTACAACCCTGTGACTTCTGCACCTTTCCAGTATCTGCCTCCCAATCCGTTCCTCTACTTCTGCAACTATTAGGGGGTCTGTAAAAAACCCCCAACAAAGTGACTGCTCCTTTCTTGTTCCTGACCTCAACCCAAACTGACTCTGTCGACATATCATTCTCGAACTGCCTTTCAGTAGCTGCTATACTTGCCCTGACTAGCAATGCCACTCCCCCACCTCTTTTTCCACCCTCCCTATTTCTTTTAAAGCATCTGAATCCCGGAACTTCCAACAACCATTCCTCTCCCTGAGTTACCCAAGCTTATTCTATGCTTCAGTATTATTTGTGAGCAAATGCTGACTGCTTACATTACTATGAACTTGTTCTGTTTCTAATATTGCAGACTCAGGCTTATTGAAACTGTGACTTGTAGCTCCAGCCACAGCAGGAGTTATCATTGCTGTGGCTGTGGTTCAGTGAAGGCACAGAGAAATGGTAGAGGAACAGATGCACCAGTAAGCCCAGGACCAGCAGCAACCTCCAGCAGCTGACAAAGAGCCTCCACAAGAACAAGTCACATCTGATGCTCCCCTCGGGATGTGGAGGAAATATAGGAAGGCTGAAGTCTCTCAATCCCAAGCTACAAATGTATCAAGGCTGTTATTGATGTTACTCATACAAGATCACACCATTTTGATCAGGTCAGTGCTGCAGCCTCGCAGTAGGCTTTGCCAATAGAGCTGAACAACCCAGGTACAAGTTGCTATAGAATGTACAGAAATTGTGTTGAGACGCCATATTATGACACAGCAGACTTCATCAATTAAAAAGGCTTCCATTCCATAAATTTGCAAATTATCTGTGATCATCAGTACCACATCTTAGAGGGGTGAACCAAATACCCTGGAAACTGCCATGATGCCTATATGCTTGATAACTCACTAAATCCTGTTTCATTTCAAGGTCCAGGAGCCTTACAAAGATGGTTGCGAGGAGACAACAGGTACCCTTTGTAACCATGGCTGATGACTCCAATACCCAATCCCTGACTAATGCCAAGCATAGGTACAATGTCACTCATTCTTCCACTGGGGCTGGTGTGCAGCAGATGATAGTCTTCTCAAAGATGAGATTCCAATGCTTTGAGCAATCTTAGGGCCTTTGCAGTACACTCCAGGTAGTGTGTAACAGCAAGCAGTCCCTATTTATTCCAAGAAGAAATGCAGCTATTTTTGTTGTTTTCTTTCCCCCTCACTTTTCCTGTTGTGCAATAGAAGTTAATATTTACAGCTGAAGGCTTTCAACATAATGCTCCAACATTGAACAATGACAAGCTGTTAAGTTACACAGGGCATTGGGCAAAGAGTAGCAGTCTCTTAGACGACAAGGTGCAGGGCTGGATGAACACAGCAGGCCAAGCAACATCATAGGAGCAGAGAGGCTGACGTTTCGGGCCTAGACCCTTCATCAGAAAAGGGGGAGGGGAAGGGGGTTTTGTTTAATCCTGTTGTTTAATAGGTGTACTGTGAATGGCTACTGTTGGCTGGCAATGTTTTGCCTGGTGCTTCAAATATGGCACCCATGGCGCAAATCCCAACAACTCCAAATATTTGCAGTTTTGGTAAGCACACAATAGAGTGAATGTGGTGCCATATGAAGTATACATAATGAAGTGAGCTTTGCGTGAGCTAAGTCATTATAGTTTATGAAGGGAAAACCTGCATGGAACTCGCTGAAATTAACATTTTACTGATGTAAAACCATGTGTAACTATTTGGGATGAGTTTTTGTCTTTGGAAAATGGGGATATTGTGTTATGTCTCATGGTCAGTATGCCTGTGAGACATGCATGTGATATCAGGTATAAAGATGTCATACTGCATCACTAGGATCACTTGATATGCTACTGGAAACATATTGCTCTGTGTAAACTCATAGTTTAATACTGACCCAAGCTCTTACAATGTTTGAATATAATAGTTGGCTGTGATAAATATCTATTGGATTCTTCAATATCAATTTCCAAAATAAGGTTTTTTGTTATGGGAGATCACCTAAACATTGCTGCATCAAGTAAAATGCCCAGCTGGAAGCAAAAATGACAAAATTTGATCTTGTCTAGAAGACCAGTGGGGTTAGTAATTACCCTCAGTGCTTCAGTGTAGGGACAGGAAATGAACCAAGATCCCTTATCACTAACTAATGTTGTCTGTGTGAAAGAAGACTTAGCTTAGATGTGATGTTTCCTGCAGTTGAATGCAAAACCTTGGGGAATGAAATGGAAGAATTGAGAAAAGTTGCTAAATTATGAAAGAAATTATAATCTCTTTAGACGTCTTTATTTAATTTCAAAAGTCCAAAGCAAATTCAGCGTATGTAAAGCCATGCTATAACACAAGCAACCAGCATATTTCACACTACATGATTATTTCCAGCAATCAATCAAGAAAGCACATCATAACAACAAACACAGATTTTACCTATTACATTTCTATAATAATTTTTATCATTAACAGTTACAATACGTTAAAAAATTGAGCAGTTTTTAAGTTGCTATACAGTAGCTCACATTTTCATAGATGTCCCCGAAGTGTTTGCATAGAGCTAGAATTACTGTGAAAAAAATGGCAGTCTTTCAACTCAAATCTTCAGTCATTCGGTACAGTTTGCGTCACCAGCTGAATAATGAGTGTTTTAACAATAAAAAAGACCTATTGCTATAAATAATCAACACTGGAAACAGTGTTACTCAACTACGCTGGAGCTTTTCATATTTAATATATAAATTTGTCCAGTTTATCATCAAGAATAAATTGAACATTAATCTCAATCTCAAACTCTGAAGTTGCTTTCCTTTGCCTCTTTTTATAAAAAGAAAACCCTAACAAGGGAAGGTAGTGTATAAATTTACAGATATGCTAATGCTGAGGTTTCTATATTGGCAAACCACGCAGAATAGACAAAACAAATTTCACACTTTTAGGATGACAATTTTTTACATTACTAACGGAGATAACCAAGTACTTCTACGCACATGTACACATTAATTATCTAAAACATCAAGGTTATAAATAAGGCACAGTTTCAAAAGTATTTAGTGTCAACAGGAAAGAAATGGCATTTGCAGAAATATTGTACCATATTTGTGCATTTTGGATTTTCACAGATCATACAACAGAAAAGAAGAATACAGATGTAGGTTTTCAAATTAGTTTGAACCATATCTCTCAAACTGCAGTGTGTTGAAAGCTGACCGTGGAACTATTTTCTTTTGTAGGCCCACCAAACAGGCTGATTTTCTCGGCTTTGGTATTTCTCATTGTCACTGCTGCTTTCTTCAGAAACACTCTTTAGAATTGGAACGTCCCACTTAAAATAAGACAGTTGAGAGATACAGTCTGAACTGCAAATCAGTGGGAGCAGACAAGAAACTGAGCTGGGTGCAAAAGGGGGAAATTTCTGTTCAGTGCAAAGTGTTATTTTACTACTTTTTAAAAAAAAATGTAATCAACACGAATCTCAGTTAATGCATTTCATATTGACTTTGTGGCTTTCCTCCTATTTAGAAAAAAAAATCCCAAGTGGTTCAAATATCTTGGTTGTGGTCTGTTTCCTGAAAGTATAAAATAAATTGTCAAAAGATATAAACAAAATTTCTCTTCCTCTTGGAATTTTAATTGCACATCAGAAAGAAAATAAGGATCTGCAATAAAATCTTCCCTCACAAATAAAGGAGCTCTCGGATGGAATCTTACCCCGTCTAACTTCAGTATGGCTTCAATGAACACAGTTTGAGGCCCACATCACCAACAGTGCTAGTATAATCGAAACTCCCAAATGGGTTTACTTTAAAAACTATAATCCATGCGAAAACCCAAGAAAGCTGTCGGTTCAAGGTGCTACATAATTGGTAATAAATAGGAAAAAAAATTGTTAGGAGTTTTTTACACAGGTACTGTGGTAGCTGCTTCTGACCTCTTTGAAATGGAGAAGGTTGGAATTACATCCCAGGACAGTGGGTTCGGGAGGCACAATTTATCACTGTGTTGAGTTCAAGGGACAAATCTTTACGAGAAACAGTTTTGCTTAATGAGTGTACAACTGTGGACAGGGGAAAAGGGGCCTTTTCAAATACATTTGCAATTTCTTGTACAAGATCCCAGTCCAAAGTGAAATATTTGTACCATATCCATACAGGACATTAACCCAAAGAACAATCAAACTTTCAGTGTGCTGGTGCAGGCTCATACCCTTCATGAACTGGTGGCCACTTCACCTGAGTGGGGATGAGGAAGGGATGGTGGCTCAGTGGTTAGCACTGCTGCCTCACGGCGCCAGGGTCCTGGGTTTGATTCCACCCTCGGGCAACTGTCTGTGCAGAGTTTGCACATTCTCCCCACGTCTGCGTGGGTTTCCTCCCATAGTCCAAAGATGTGCAGGCTAGGTGGATTGGCCATGCTAAATTGCCTGTAGTGTTCAGGGATGTGTAGATTTATGTGGGTTATAGTGGGATGGGTCTGGGTGGGATGCTCTGAGGGTTGGTGCAGACTTGTTGGGCCAAAGGGCCTGTTTCCACACTAAGGATTCTACGATTCTTAGCTATGCATACATATAACCACTGAAAATTTCAATTGCTTGTCATCCATGGAAAAATATCAGCCCATCTTATCACTTGCATCATTCTCAGTCACAATGGAGAAAATTTGAAAAGACACTTCTGAATTTTTCACAACTAAGTTACTTATGTTAAAATTTCTTTTACTTTCACCCTATTCATTCTGTTCAATTTGGGGTCTAATTGAAAGTTTTCATAATGCTTGTAATTCCATTAAAACGGCCAAGGTTTAAATAGGTGACAAAGAAGGATGGACTCCCATCTGACAGCATGCAATTGAGACCACAGTGCACATAAGTCTGTACTTAAAATCTGTGTCTCTGTATCCTGGATTGCTAACCAAAACGAATTTTTTTTAGTGCAACATATTGCCCTGTTTCTCTCATTTTCTAGCTTTGTGCAATATAATACTGGTTCTGGTCAATTTTTAACAAAACCTCTATTCCTAAGTCACTTAAAATACTATTTTACTTGCTAACTCATGCATGAAAAGGCATTTTATTATAGTGTAAAAATTAGATTTACCTACGTGGGAGAAAAATTTCCTTTGATTGCTTAGGATGGCAACTGTAAATGTATTTGTAATTTTGCTACAGTTAATGGTACATGGAGGAAGACATTTTTCATAATTAGCAAAGTGCAATCATTTTAACATTAATAAGTCAATAGTAAACCAGTTTTATCACAACAGTATATATTTTGCACTATTGCTTCCAATCTTATATATATAGTAAATAGTGGCTACATTATTTTTTCCTCATAGTCTTTTTTCAGATCAGTTTTAATTAGTTTTATTAGCAAAAAAAGCTGGAAAATGGAAGACTTTTCCAAATCTGGCATTATAGCCAAATGTACAGCAGTTTCCTCAGCATTGTCCCAACAATATGTATTAACTTTCATGTGACAGAACCATGAATTCTTCTAGCTCCCAGCCATCTTTATGACCAAGATTGCTAATATGAGAAGAGCTTGTGCCGTAGACACTAACCTGTTAGAAGTTGCCACCCTTACTTAAAATAATTAATAAGTAATTAGTTACTTACATCTCAATAAACTTGCTGTGAATATGTCAGAATTATATGTTCTATAATATCGCTGTCATCATCCATCAACTGTATGGCATGCACTGGTCATTCACTGTCAGCTGCTCTCATCCAGAAAGAATTGCTAAGCAGAATAAAGAAGCACCCATGATGTTCACAGTGCACATTGCAAGAGAAGCAGACCCTGCTTTGATTTTAAAGCTGTAAACGCATTTATTGATATATGGTGTAAAATAGACCATGCAAGACTTGCTTTGGGAGGTTCTGATTCCAGCCAATTATTCTTGACCAGACAACTGCATCGTAATCATTCCCAGAAATTTATTATTCTATGTCTCTATGTCAAAGGCCTTGAAATCACCCAGTATAATTGCTTAATGCAGTTGTCCAAAACTCTTCTTTTGGTTATTTTAGCAGAGGCATTAACCTATTTATTTTAGAAGTGCTAAGATAACAGATTGAGGTATTTCATTCCAAGGCATTCACTTTTGCCGGCTACTGTACCAGTTCAGGACCCTGAAGGTCAAATTCTACACTGTCTTGGAGTCTTCAACTCTAACGAAGTTTCAAAAGTTGGAATTTCCTTATTTACAAGACAACCTTGTTTCAGGGAGGTAGAATTTGCTTCGTTTATTCCGTATGTGAGAGGATGGGAATCAGAAATTTACATGCTGCAAATTAGTCCAAGTGCAACTAAACAGTAAAAACCTGTTTTCTGAAAAAAACGATTTGGTCTTTCAGCTCATCAAACCATTCTAATCACAGGCTATATATGTTCTAAATTATCATGGATTTTACCCTTCTTAATTCAATATCTTGATGGCAAATTTATGTAAACACTGCATTCATCTCCAAAAGCTACCAAGAATCAGTCCTGGATCCAGCTTTGCCCTGACTTCAGGTGCAAGGAATCAACATTTTCATATTGGTATAAAATAGGGCTTCCAATCTGATTTGCATGCAACTCCCAAATTCAAAGGGGCAAGAATGAGGTATCAGTTGATGCCATTGAATCTGTAAAGAGTCATTATCTTATGTTTTTCAAAGCATTTGATAAAAGATAATCCAATTCACTGCTCTTGGGTTCAGCACTTGCTTTTCAGTGAACCACTGCTCTCTACATTCCTCTTCCCCTTCAGAATTAGGTTGGATTGACTTAGAGCTAAATTTAGTTTGATGGGATCTTTTCGACAACTGAAACAATCAAGACCTCCTTCTT
>NC_063344.1:56868201-56891287 GCF_021869965.1 Rhincodon typus
TTTCTGGAAGCTAGGCTGAACTTTTGTGATCTTTAACTAAAATGTGCTGTAACCTATCTGTAACCACCTTTAATATAGCTCTCATCTTTTCTGAATTATAGTAATGACACACATACTGTGGTTTTGTACAGCCAGCAAGCAATGCACTAAATTTTAATCTTGGCATCAGCCTTTACCAGCTAATTAGGCATTCACATCAGAGACTGAGTGAAAATTCCCAGGTCATTTCCATCCATTGTCAATAGTATTAAGCCTTGGTAAATAAAGTGTTAAAACTAGATCACACAAACAGAAAAATAAACCTCAGCAGGTCTGGCAGCATCTGTGAAGGAGTTACCAGACCCGAAACATTAACTCTGTTTTCTCCTTCACAGATGCTGCCAGACCTGCTGAGCTTTTCCAGCAACTTTGTTTTTGTTCCTGATTTACAGCATCCGCAGTTCTTTTGGTTTTTAGAAATATAAACCTACTGGATAAAACTACTCTCACAGCAACATAGAGAACACATGCAAGTTACAAACGGAGCATGCGTGCAGAACAAATATTTCAATTTAATCAAGAAAGGGTCCTTCTACTTCTACAGTTTTGGTTAAAACCTAAGCCAATAGATGGAGTGAATTTGCCTCAAAGGAATTTCACAGGGAGATTTCCACTGAATTGAAATACTGAAATAACCTATGTGGAAAACCCTGTCAGCTGTCACAGGAACTAAATCTGCTGAAGATCAAACTTGTTTTATCTTGCAGATGCAGCAAACACATCCGCCTCTGTTTATACAGCAAGTGAAGGGGCCCACATCACACGGAACTTTAGCTAACGTGTTTGGGCAGCGTCAAACAATAAAATGCCCTTTTCTTCGCACAATATATACAGATACAATGACATAAACCTTAAAGGTAGACTGTATAGGAAACAGACATGGCTATGTGGGGTAGTACAAGATGTAAGATCAGCCATGATCTTATCGATGAGTAGATCAGGCTCAAGGGCCTAGTGATCTACTCCCGTGTCTAAATTTGCAAATTCATAAGACTTGATGTTTTGAAGTTACTTTTAGTACTTGATCAATGGATGCTAAGTGGGGTAATGCCCCACTCAGAACCACATAACACATTAATTTCAATAAATGGCTACAAAAGAAAATAATAAACAAATGCGTGTACTCCGGGATTACATTGACACCAAGTCTGCGATCAGGCCTGGAAAGAACAAAATTCAGGGAAATGAAAAGCTCAATTGTGATTCCCATCAGCAACCACATCTGTCTTTCTATTTAGGCAGATCATTTCAATGAAAAAGTGCACGGTAATTCCATACTGTTCCATCAGTCATCTCAAACTACTAATTTTGTCCCCATGTTCATAATGCTATCTCTCTGGAGTTCACTTTTTAGTGACCGAAAGATTTTCAGCTTGTCTCCTGAACATAAAACTGGTGTTGCAAATTGGCAGTTCATTAGAGAAACAACACAATATTAATTTTCAACAAAATCTTAGGTTACCTACTCCTATCAACTAAAGTTGGCATTAGTGGTATTGTGTTGTGTAATCCTCTGTACATGCAGAACTTCTTGCAGATAGAAAATGGCACAACATCTAGGCAGCAACTATATGATATCCCAGCAAATTCAGAAAATAATCTTGAATAGTATTTTGGTTCAGGTAGGATGGTAAAATGGCATGGAGAAGTTGTAGGTATGAGAATAGCCCTCATAGCTGACAGATAATGAATCCCTTTAGTATAGAAATAAGTTGTCGGGGGCTGGGACGTGTGTGTGTTTATGTGTGAGAGAATGGGGGGGGGTTGCGAGAGAGAGTATGAGGATGAGTGTGTGTTTGTGAGAGACAGAAAAGGAGAGAGAGAGTGAGGGAGACTGTGTGTGTCTATATATTTGGGTAAGAAAGATTTAATCACAAACAGGACATTAATGAGTTGATTCATAGGAATGTAGGAATGGAGTAGACCATTCAGCCTGTTGTTCAATGAAGTCATGGCTGATTGAACACTTCAATGCATTTTACCCACCCCATCCCCACAAACCTGTTTGCCACTGGTAATCTGGAATCTATCAATCTCAACCTGAAACAGTCAAAGACTGAGCTCCATAGCCACCTGTAGTAGAGAATTCCAAAGGGTCAGAACCCTCAACGTAGAAAAAAAAATCTCTAATCTCAAATCTAATTGGCAAACGCTATTTTCAAATTATGCACCCTGGTTCTAGACTCTCCAACCAGGGGACACATCTGACTTGCATCTACCCTGTGTATTCCTTTAAGGATTTTATATGTTTCAATATGATCACCTCTCATGATTTAAAACTCTACAGAATACAGGCCTAAGTTGCCTAAGATTTCTTCACAGGAAAGTCCTGTTATCCTGGAAACAAATCCAGCGAACATTCAATCCACAACCTCTATGGCAAAAAATCTCTTTCCTGAGATCAGGAGTTTAAAACTGTACAGAATACTTTAGGTGTGGTCTAACCAAGCTCCTTTACAGTTGAAGCAAGATTTCACTACTCCTGTACTCAAATTCTCTTGCAATAAAGGCTAACAGACCATTAGTCTTTCTAATAGCCTGCTGCACTTGCAATGTTAGCCTTCAGTGACTTATTCTGAAGGACTCACTTTATTCTGCCAGCATTTTCTGTGCTTTTTGATTATGTATCAATAATGACAAGTCCAGAGTAATTATTGAAGAAGGATTGATAGGGGGCCAGGGAGAACAGAAAGCAAGTTCGTTGAGCATAGTATCAGGAAAACTCAATTACAACTTCCTAACTGCAGGTCTGTCTTTGGTTCACTGTACTTTTGATACATTATAGAAAAGAGGACTTTGGGACTAGAATTAATTGATATCTAATAACACAATGCCATTGCCTTTAATCAGTGCTTAATCATACCCTTGCCTGTGTTCTGTGAAAACACCATTTGAAAATCAAAATGTTTTTCTCCATTCAGTATTGTGACACCACATTGCTTCATTGTTGTTTGTTGGAACACTCATTATGGTTGCAAGTAAAATGGTCAGGGTGAAACAAGAAAGATTTTCTGTAAAAGCTGGGAAATTCTAGACTAAAAGGAATTTTAAGGACTCGCAATGAGATTTTCCACAATAGGACTGGATTCCCCAGGAGGAACATTCTTTTTATTAATTCACAGAATGTGGGCATCACTAGATAGGGATGGGTGATAAATGCTGGCCTAACTGCCCAGAGGGCAGTTGTGGGTCCAGAGTCACATTTAGGGTAAACTTCTTTCCCTAGAGTGCATTAGGGTTCTCCTGACAATTCACAACAGTTTCATGGTAATCATTAAACTCTTAATTCCATTCAAATTCCACCATCCGTAAGATTTGTACCCAGGTCCCCACAATATTACCTGGGTCTCTGGATTAATAGTCTAGTGATAATACCCCTTGGCCATTGCCCAGTGAAGTCCATTAAACAGCAGACCCAAAGGCTCAATATCAAATGGAAATTTGAATACAATTGTAACTGGGAAACCACCAAAGATCAGAAATAATAACCTCGTGCATGAAACCGAGAACTGCGAGATATTATACAACATTTCTAAATAAACCTGCAATTTGCACTCATCAGAATAAAAATTAATTGCATTGACTGAACGATTACAATGCCTTTTCTTTAAACTAGTATTAAACTTTTAATATCAGTAACCTGCACTCTCTTAACTATTTAATGTTTGTGACCATTGAATTTGCTAAATTTACAGACTTCCTTTAACATTCAGAAACAGAAGGCACCTTGATATGTTTTCATGTTGAATTCAGTCTGGTTTTGTGACAGGGAGTTTTTTTTTAATAGTTTTAAGGACTTTGGTGTCTGAAGGGGTAAGATTCTTGTTCAATACAGAGTAGATTTTGAAAAATTTTTAAGACTGAGTAAAGACTGAAGTGGACTGTTAATGTGTCAAAATATGAAAATATGTTTTTTTTTTCTCTTGAACCTCCAGCATTGATTTGTGAATTTATGGTTAGCAAACAGGAACTCCCCAGTAACTAAACATGATTTAAACAGCATCCAAACTGTGAAACCAGTGTTGAATGAAAGAATGTATCCCCACAGTAGCAGCAATTCGAGCGCATCAAAAGAGCAGACGCAATCAGGCAAATATTTGAATGGAACAGCAAATGGAAGCAGGAAGAGGTACCTACAAGAACCCAAGGAACAAGTTCAGAAAGGTTTCCTGGGGATGTTTGTGAACTGAACTCGCTGAGCAAGTGCAAGATACTGAATTGCTCTTATAAGAAAAAAATGCTTTTCTCCCCCGCAATTTGTAGAAACTTCCACAAATGAGAAAATATAGAACATGTAAAGAAAATGGAAAATTAGCCATCTCCTTTGGGCCAGCCAATTCGCTGGTCTAATTCTGCGCATTTCATTAAATATTTTCCATGCAATGCAGCATGTGAGATTTGATGTTTTACTATGTTCAAGAGCCATATGAATGCCTATGTGTCAGTGTTGCCTCCTGCAAACAACCACACAGCATTTTATCCAGTTGGGCCTTTATACTAGGTTTTTCAGCTCATTTGGCTGGGACTGTCTTCAGATAACGAGAGCAATTTTTTTGAAAAAAAAATCACAGTGTGAGACTACTAATAGGAAGAAAAGAACTTTACCAAGCCTTGATAAGGCACTGAATAATGGATGATTTATACTGGAAAGAAGATGACCCTGAAATGTTGACAAGAAGATAAAATGGGAGGAATTAGAAAAATAAGCAATAACTAAATGTGGACAAATGTAGCAATGGACATCTCATAGAAATCCATATACATAACACTGCATTTTAAGACATATTGCACAAACAGAGAGTTTTTTTTGATTTTGGATAAATTTCATTGCACACAGTAAGCATGTACTTCTTTTGTTCTGATATAAAATCTAGCATAATCTCTTCAACAAAAACAACAATATAAACAATTTATTTTCTCTACACATCTGACCGGGCAGTGGTCAGTCCTTAAAGTTGGTGTCTACTGGTCACCCTGACTGTCCAGCAGCTGAGCTAGCTTTGAATTTATGTCGGCAGGTCAGAAATGACAAGTTTGTCCATCTTGTTGCTGAGCTCTGGGGTGGATAGTTCATCTGATTCGTAATCTTCCTCAAATGAGCTGCAAAGAAGAAGCAAAAGAAACATTGTTCCTGAATCCAACCAAATCCTACTATTGTTTAAGTACTGTAATTGTTTGTCTGTCACCACAGAATAAATCAGTCAATTTTAATCCTACCCATCTGGTGAAAACTGAGCATCAAAACTGATGCAGCAACTTCAACTCCCCAATTCCAATCCTTTGCACAGGTCGCAAGTTTAATCTGCTCCTTTCACTTAAACGGTTGTGTATCTTTCAACCCAAAAGAGCTGGGAATGCTTAATTGTTGTGTAAATTATGGATTGGATATTTGGGGACTGAGGGAATTAATGGATATGGATTAGTGCATGAAGGTGGTGTGGAGAGGTAGATGATCAGCAGACTCAAAGGACCAAAAGGCCTGCTATTGCTCTTAATTAATTTGTTCTTATGATGCTTGCTGTAAGGTAGTAGGGTCCTCTTCCAAATATGAATGTCAAGCTCTGATCATATTAAATTTTAACATGAGGTCTGTGTCAGGAATCCACAATGGCTGTGCTGCCAAACCAACAAACCCTTCCCACTGAGAATCAGATGGGAGACTGATGTGCGCATGTGCAAGTCAGGCTCAGGATATAAAATCTCCAGACAGCCAGAGGTGTGATGTCAGCAGAACTCCCCCGGGAGTTAAAATCAGAGGTAGAATTCTGTCATAAAAGAAAAATGCATAGCCCTTGGACTTAACATGACGGTGGATCATTCACTAAGTGCTGTTAGGAGTGTGGTTTGGGGGGGCGTTCTGGAGAGGGGGGAAGAGGGTGGACAGTGACGTGTTGGAAGAAGGCCAAGAGATGATTCTCAAAGCTGTCTCTCAGCTAGATCTGGTCTCTTGATTTCCTTTCCCAAAGTTAAAACTTTCCCATACCGATTCACTAGTCAGCTACGGTGATTCCTTCCCATCCTACCTGGAACTGAAATAATTGCAACTCAAGCAGGACCTTAAGTGGACATTCATTGATAACCTGAAGGACCTCAATTGGCAGCCGGAACTAAATTTGAGCAAAGGTGGGAAGTTAAAGGGTTCTGGTCCACCACCATCTCACCTAATTAAAACACCTTACTGCCTCTAAGCCTAGAAAATTCTGTTCCTAATATCCTTTAAATTGCTGAGAGCTGGGCATCTTTAACATCTTGCGCACTTGCGCCCTTGCCCCCCCCCCAGGGTAGGCCATATTGGTGGAATGAATGGCCTTTCTCTTTGCTGTAAAATTCAATGACTTGCTTACTTCAGTTGGGCATTCAAGATTTCTCTACTCTACTGTATCCTTTCACCCCTCTCCTATCAAACTGGCAGTTTTACATAATTTTCACATTTTCTTGTCTGTGTGAAATGTACAAAATTTCACTTGACTGTTTGAAAAATTAGACTAATATGAGGACTGATTGAAAGAGATTACAATCTGCAGTAAGATTTAGACCATCTGTGCAGAAAATAACAACCACGAATGAGAAGAATTCAATGTATTTTTTTCCAATTGAGTAAAATAAAGTGTAAGAAACAACTTTAGCAATGTCACTATTTAATCAACAGGTGGCAGTACTCTGTGATGTTCTACTCACTGCTGTGACAAGCCTTTGCCACATTCTGATTAGTCACACATATAATGCATTGTATATGAGCGGAGAAATGTGCTCATCTCCGATAGTCTTATCTGATACTCTTAGTCTTTGAAATGGTGATTCAAACTTCTATACTTTATACTGACTTTCCTAGATTTGTCAAATATAAGTGTTGCAAGTGGCTACAACATATAAACTAACAGTAGATGGTGCCACTGTTTGGTTGAAACACTAATACACACAGGGCTAAGTTTGAGCAAAACAACCTTGTAGTTTGATTCTACGTCACCTCTGATAGTACTAGCTAGCAGCTATAGGTACAGTACGCGGGCAGGTTAATCACCGCCAAGGTGCTACTTTTAGCACCACATTGTTTATAAATGGTCTATATATAAGCCATTAGATTGGTTCTGATAGCACCATTTTGAAGAGGCTTAATATGACATTGTGCTATCAGCCCCCTCTGTCCGCTTGCACGTATAATAATTCATCACCCCTGAGCCCAAGGTCTGAGTTTTTCTAAGCAAGGGCTGCATTTTTCATCCAAGTGATCATTGCTGCAACGTGTGGTCATTCCTCTTCAGCTTTCCACCTAAAGCACAGAAGCTTAGTTGGACAATATGTCAAGGAGCTGAACAATCACGGGTGACAATAACTGCTACTTTGTCGTGATTACAATTCTTTCCAATTGAGCTCATTTCATCTAATTTCGTCCTCATTTGTCCTGTGCATTCTACGTTTAAACCCTCAAAGTGCCAGCAGAGTATTGGACCGTGGCTAATCCTCTTCTCACTTGAGTTCCAACCAAGCAACAGTCTTTGCACAAGACTCACTAAATGCTAATACTTGCTGTTCTTCCCCAAATAATGGTACTGAAGCCATCATTGGTGACATTAATGCACAAACAAACAGTAACCTGAGATCTTCTTGACCTATCAATCTGTTATACAGGAGGCAGCTCACTGAGCCATCAATGTGTCAAAAGTACATCCTTTTAACAGATTAATGTTAGTGCTGCTATAGATTTTGCAGACAGTAACATGTAGATCACATTATCTATTCTACCTTGATTAATCATGTTTGGATTCATTCCCTGGCCAATAAAAAAAACGTTCACTTACAGAGCACTGAAACTGAGAAATTATTTTCTCATTTCTTTAGGTAATACACTTCATTCTCAAAAAATGATGAATTCACCACATAAATAGATATTGAATGAGGTCTTACTGATGGCCATGCTAAATTAGAGGTGAGAATTCACTTAAATAAAATTAAAATAACATGACATCACTTTCAGCTTAATTGACATAAAATACAGGCTCTGAAGATTGTCAGAGGTTCTACATCTCCCTTGCACTGGAATGTTCCTGTGCAAGCAATGTAAACGGCCACCTGCACTATTTCCAAGGGATTTCACTGTTCTGCCAGCCAAGCTATGGGAGTGTACCAGCAAAATTCACACAGATTATCAAGGGCCTGATCAGATTTCCTTTCATAGAGCTTCCTTGCGAGGTACCAATGTCCTTGGTATTTGATGCGACCAAGGTTCTGTGTCAATCGCTGCAGTCAGGAAATATAACTAATCTAAGACCTGAAAACTAATGTGCTGTGGTTATTGTTGAATTATTATCAACCAGCTTCATTATGTGAAAAATAGAATTATCAACTCCACTTTGAAGCCACTTACCCTTCCTGTAACTGCTCATTGGCTGATTCCTCAGCAACCAAAATCTCATATTCTTCAGCTGCATACTTGTCCCAGTCGGAAGGTTCCGGACCATCACTCTCAATATCCTCCAAGACACAAAAGGTAATAGTCAGTAAAAATGTACCAAATTCATTCTTTAAATTTAAAAAATTCTTTAAAATTAAAAAAATATATATTTTAAAACGGATTCCTTGTCAAAACATACAAAGCTCAAGATTCTCACGATGCAAGTAGGCCTCAAATTACTGAAGTATTAGTCCCACTAAAATTTCAACCAGCTTTTATTTGAAACATTCAGTTAGGGGAAAAAAAAACATGCACACTTTAATCAATGTAGTGGTATAAATTTGTAGCAGAAGCTGGGCACTATTACTTGGGTCACCTGTTGCACACCTTGCCCTAATGTTAGTGGGTTCAATATCAGACATGATGTTTAACTGGTGACCCACTGCTGTACATTTATCATGCATAACAAGTATAAACCCCTGTGAATAAAAGAGAGTTTTGAATGTGTAATATTCATGTCTTTATTCATCCTTTCTTTGTGTCAACAGGAGTATTGATTGACTCACATAAAAACTTTCCACAATAGAAAAGGATGATTTAGTTGCATAAAATTGTTAACCAAATTGCTAAACAAGTTTAACCAAACCAAACCAAACATGTTAAAAACATGGTGGTGCAGGAGATTCCACATAATATTAGTTATGTTCCATCTGTATTCTTTATTTTTACCCTTTCAAATTATGGCAGAGTATAGCTTTAACAGTTGAAACCTCTCTCCATAATAGTAGAATATTATAATAAATGTTAGATATTTGATTTTGCAATTACTTTTTAAAAGTAAAACCCACACACTCCATCACATCAGATGACACATTCAGATCAAATGCAGCCTTGGCATTTTGCTTCATTAACTCTGTCTTAAACTTAAAGTAATTGCTTCTGGTCCTGTGCTGTTAAATGGCAATATTTATCTGCTCCATTTATAATACCTTCTGTACAGCAAATGGATCCCTCTGCTCATGGTCCAGGTATTTCTCCAAGTTGAAGCAGGTGTCATAAAAAATATGAGCCATTCTGCATCTCTTTAGATCCCGCATGGTTATTTTACCTGGAATGAAGAACAACAATAAAAATAAGTGCAGACAAGAACTAAAATCTCAAATACAACGTAATAGGCAAAATATTTGCTGCCGCTGTCACACTTTGTGCTGCCTTTTTGAACCTGCTATTCGGAAATTTGCCAACAAACTGGGTTGGCTGAAGATATGAATTTTGTGTGTCTGTATTCAGTTGAGATAGTGGGAGGACTGAGCAGGAAAATGTCCTTTTTCATGTGTGAACCCTGACAGAAAATGTCTGTAGGCTAATGAACTAAGATATCTACCTCAGCAAAGCCCAATTTAGCCTCATTCACATACTCACCTCTGCTGTAGCTGGTCTTTGTATAGTCATTCTGGAATAGGAACCATGTTGGTTTTCTAATGCAAGCAAGACATCAATCACCTCAGTTTTTCTGTTTCCCTCAATTTTAAGCGACCTCCTGTAGCATTCCACTTCTTAAAAAGTTGAACCCTAACATTAAAATTGTTGAGAAGGGTGTGTTGCTTTTATTTGGTGACCAACTTCAACAAAACAGTGGGTGAATGCCCACTCTCTGGCACTTTCTCCTGCTCCAGGCAATGACCCTACTAGTGAATACTTAACCTATTCTAGAGATCTTCCCTCCAGAGCCTACTAAATCATATTCCCCAGATCCAAACAACATACTGTTACCTCCTTCACAAGAATCTAAAATAGGACTTGCCTAGTAAATCCATTGTTTCAGCAGTTTTTTGCTCTCAACCTGAACTGAAAACCTCATCAACGTTACTTCCATTTTCCACCTTGCCTCACCTTCACATAGTTGTCTTCTCTTCCTCAACCTCTCTGCCTCTTCCATTTATTGTTTTAAGTGATGGAACAGCATCCACAGTGTGTAAGCCCAATGATTCTCACAGCTACCATAACTATATTTTCTCATATTCCACTTCTGTTCCGTTTTGCCGGTTTCTCCCGTTCTGTTGCAACTATTTGTAGAATTCCATCGAAGACTGGCATTTCCAAAATGTTTTCATTCGCCTCATTGAGGATATCTCCACCCCATCTCACCACAGTGGTTGACAGGTCCCTCTACTATGTCCATTCCATTATGTGCAATTATACACATATCCAATGTTCTCCCTCCCTGAGTCAAATTAAGGTTTCCCTTTTCCTCACCTTCCACACCAACAGCCTATTTGTTCAACAGGCTTAGTTCCACCGAACACGTTGTTCCCCTTTCCTCTTCTTTCAGCATTCCAAAGGGACTATTTCCGCCATGAAACCCTGATTTACTCCTGAATGACTGCCCATTCCCACTGTTTCTTTCCATGCAAACACAAGACATGCAACAGTTGTCCTCATACTTCATTTTCTTCTCATCATCCAGGGTCCTAAACATTCTTCCATGTGGAATCAAAATATATTTGTACTTTCCCAATACAGTATAATGTACTTTTTATTCATGACCTAAGATTGAGTGACCACTTCTGTTCAGTCTGTAGGCATGACCCCAAGCTTCTATCCATCTGTCACATTTAGTCTCCGCCCTACTCCTACAATGATCTCCTTGTCCTCTGCATTTTCCAATGTTCCAAACATGCGCAATGTGAACTTGAAGAGCAGAATCTCATCTTTCAAGTCGGCATTTCACAGCCTCTGGACTCAACGTTTAATTCAACAGTTTCAGATCATAACCATAACTCCATTCTTTAGCCACTGCTATTGTTGGTGATTTCGTTATTAATGGAATTTCAAAAATTGGGATCAAGAATACTTTTGCTTGCTGTGCTACCGCCAAACTTCTCCTTACTTTCATAATACCTGTTGCTACCGTGGTGGAATGGTTACATTAATGGGAACACCATTACCTGCAGGTTCCCCTCCAAGCCACTTACCACCCAGACTTGGAAAGATTACAACTGTTCCTTCACCGTTGCTCGGTCAAAATCTACCCACACCAAATATCAGCAGTTCAAGGTGGCAACTCACATCACCTTGTTAATGACAAATAGGGATAGAAATAGATGCTGGTCAGCCAGCGATGTCTCGTGAATGAATAAAAAATATGGAACGGCAACTCCACTGGTAGTAAGTTTAAATGCTACGAATTAATGAAATTTTATTGTTGAATATATCTATTTTTTAAAGAATTGATTACAAAAGATGTTGGATTATTGTTAAAATTCAATCGGTTACAAATATCTTTGAGGGAAAGGAAATCATGATCTAGTCTAGCATATTGCACAATCAGAATTTATAGAATTGTTATAGTGCAGAAGGAAGCCATTTAGCCCATTATGTATGTACTGGCTCTCTGAACATTTTAACTTAGTGCCAATTTCCTGCCTTTTCCCATAACCCTGCACTTTGTCTCTATTGAAATAATCATCACATGCCCTCTTAAATGCCTCAACTGAACTTCCTCCACCACACTTCCAGTAGTGTAATCCATACAGAGGGTGGTGGTTGATGGGAAATGTTCATCCTGGAGTTCTGTTACTAGTGGTGTACCTCAAGGATCTGTTTTGGGGCCACTGCTGTTTGTCATTTTTATAAATGACCTGGATGAGGGCGTAGAAGGATGGGTTAGTAAATTTGCGGATGACACCAAAGTCGGTGGAGTTGTGGATAGTGCGGAAGGATGCTGCAGGTTACAGAGGGACATAGATAAGCTGCAGAGCTGGGCTGAGAGGTGGCAAATGGAGTTTAATGTGGAAAAGTGTGAGGTGACTCACTTTGGAAGGAGTAACAGGAATACAGTGTACTGGGCTAATGGTAAGATTCTTGGTAGTGTGGATGAGCAGAGAGATCTCGGTGTCCATGTGCATAGATCACTGAAAGTTGCCAGCCAGGTTGATAGCGTTGTTAAGAAGGTGTACGATATGTTAGGTTTTATTGGTAGAGGGATTGAGTTTCGGAGCCATGAGGTCATGTTGCAGCTGTACAAAATCCTGTGCGGCCGCACTTGGAGTATTGCGTACAGTTCTGGTCACCGCATTATAGGAAGGATGTGGAAGCATTGGAAAGGGTGCAGAGGAGATTTACCAGGATGTTGCCTGGTATGGAGGGAAGGTCTTATGAGGAAAGGCTGAGGGACTTGAGGCTGTTTTCGTTAGAGAGAAGAAGGTTAAGAGGTGACTTAATAGAGACATACAAGATGATCAGAGGATTAGATAGGGTGGACAGTGGGAGCCTTTTTCCTAGGATGGTGATGGCCAGCACGAGGGGACATAGCTTTAAATTGAGGGGTGATAGATATAGGACAGATGTCAGAGGTAGGTTCTTTACTCAGAGAGTGGTAAGGGCGTGGAATGCCCTGCCTGCAAAAGTAGCAGACTCGCCAACTTTAAGGGCATTTAAATGGTCATTGGATAAACATATGGATGATAATGGAATAGTTTAGGTTAGATGGGCTTCAGATTAGTTTCACAGGTCGGCGCAACATCGAGGGCCGAAGGGCCTGTACTGCGCTGTAATGTTCTATGTTCTATACCATAACGACCTGCTATATGAAAAAGTCTTTTTTTCTCAATTTGCTCTTGCTTCTTTTGCAAAACACTGTAAAATTGTGTCCCATGGTTTTAAATCCCTTTAAGACCATGAACAGTTTCTGCCAACCATTCTCCCTCATGGTTTTGAAGACTTCTTTCAAATCTCCTGTTAGCCTTCACTTCTCTAAGGTAACTAGTCATAACTGCTCCAATCCTTCATCATAGCTAAAGTGCCTCATTCCGGGCACCATTCTTTTAAACCTCTTCTGCACTCTTTCCAAAACATTCACATCATTCCTATAGAGTGGTGCCCAGACTGTACACAATACACTAACTGAGATCTAACCAGTCTTGCATAAGTTCACCATAAACTCCCCTCTCTTGTAGACTATGCCCCTATTGAAGAAGCTTATAATACTGTATGTTTTGTTAATAGATCTCAACCTGTCCTGGCAACTTTAATGACTTCTATACAGATACATGCAGGTTTCCTTACTTCTGCATACCTTTAGAATAGAATCCTTTACTCTGGCTCCATGTCCTTTGTATCAAAGTGTATCATCTCAAATGTCTCCACGTCATCTGCTTCTCGTTTACCCTCTCCACAATATGTCAATATCTTTTTACACCATCCTCCTCAGAGTTTACAATTCTCATAAGTTTTGTGCTGTTCACAACTTAGATCCAGATCACTTACATAAATCAGGAAAAGCAAGGGTCCCATACTGATCCCTGGGAACTCTATATAAACCTCTTTTGGCCTGAAAAGTATCAGTAACTATTACTCTGATTCTTAGCCCTCATCCAATTTGTAGCTATGTTGCTACTGCCACTTTTATTCAATGATCTATAACTTTCTCACAAGTCTGTTGGGTAGCATTGTATCAAATGCCTTTTGGAAGCCCACATGCACCATGTCAATAGCCTCCTTTTCATCAACGCTCTCTGTTACCTCTTCAAGAAACTCCAGCAAGTTAGTTAGACTTGATTTTTTCTTAACAAATCCATACTGACTTTGTTGAATCAGTCCATAATTCTCCAAGTGATTATTAATTCTATTGCAAATAATTATTTTTAGAAACTTCCCACCAAAGTGAAAGGGATTGGTCTATAATTCTTGGATCTATTTTACAACCTTTTTTGAACAAGGGCGTAATGTTTGCAATTCTCCAGTTCTCTGGCACTACTCCCAAATCCAAAGAAGATTGAAATGTTATAGCCAGTGCTTCTGCAATTTCAACTTAGATTTCCTTCAATCTTTTTTTAATGCATTTCACCTGGTTCCAGTACCTTATCAACTTTAAGTACCAACAGCTTATAAAATATTTCCACCCCATCAATTTTGAACTCTTCAACTCTTCTGCCTCATAGGTAAAGATAGGTGCAATTTTTTTTTGCAAAAAATATGCTTTATTCATAAAATACGTTTATCTTCATTTACATGTATGAAAGCAGTTCTGTACAGTCTTTGCGTAACAAGAAAAGCAAACATTGTAATTCCCTGCCTTTGCAAAAAACAACGGTATTTCTTACTCACACAGGACACTTACATACATTGAGGCAACGAGTGGGTCCGATAACTGAACAGACCCTTGTTATACTTCAGCAGAAATAACTCGACTGTGTCTCTTGTCACTAAATGTAAATCCCCACTTCAACCCCTATAAGGCTCTATTTCTTCTTTGACTACCCCTTTTACTATTAATGTGCTTTTAGAAGACAAGTGGCACCAGTGCATACCACATGGTTGATGCCCTTGCTAGTGTTGCCTACATCTGGGATAGAGAAAAAATGTTTGTATGCCTACCCTCCATCTTTCGAAAGCACTGACTCATGACATTTGGTCTCACATCCTCATTTACCTCATCAAAGCAGCCATTCTTCAATTATGTGTCTACACAATTAGCATGAACCATGGGAAGGGGCAGGGGTGGAGTGGGAGAATCTAAGACAAATGGTTGCACCTGCATGTGATTTTGAATCTTCAGTGTATGAGCTTTCTGGCAATCATTAACTTATTTTTAAAACACTATTCCAGAAGCTGAGTGCTCTTGACAACTCTGTGAAAAGGTAACACACTCTTTTTAAAGGCAAGAAGTAAAGAAAAGTTAAAAGCAGATTGGCTACAAGGCATTTAACTCAAAAATCAAGGTGAGGGATGGTATCTTCAAATGTTGATGTACTTTCAACATATTCTCATCTCTGCTATTTTTAGGATAGGGCAGTGACCTGTTTGCTTTAAAATAGCAGAGACAGAGAAAGAGGGAGAAGTGCTATATTTTATATTAGCAGGGAGAAGTGTGACACACAGGTACTACTTCTTAAAATAACAGGGAGCAAGTTGTATGATACAGGGTGCTAATTGTTCACAGTCATTTCCAGGTTAGTTATTATGTAGTCTCACATGAAATTATTCATATTTACATCATTCCATATGGAGACAGACATCAATAGGGAGCACATCATGAAAATTGTGTACCTACAATCCATGATTTTTGGCCATTAATTTTGTGACATCGCTTCCTTGTTATGCTCCTTCCTGCTGGAGGAATTGAATTTGAGAATCACTTCAGTCGAGTTTTACTCCATTTATTTACCTTCACATTCCGGTTTCACTAAATCCAGCAATTGACAGAGGAGATCATGGAATGGCAATGGTTCAATGCCCATTCCCTCCATGCGTTCACATTGCTCTTCATAGAAGTACTCAAGCTCATACATAGAAACTATGCCATCTCCATCAATGTCCATGGCTCGAAACCAGTATTCCATGCTAAAGAAAGGAATCAAATGCTTATTACTTCACAAAATTACTGTCCGTGAAATATGATTAAAAGGATACCTTACCAATAATTAACAAAAAGACACTTTCACCTTGTGTGGATCATAATCATATATTCATCCTGCACTTTAAACCTCGAACAAGAGAATCGGATTGCAATTTGGTATGCTTTAATCTTTAGTGAATCTTATTTTCTTCACCTCCCCAACCTCCACCTCCACACAGAGTTCTTTGCGCATTTTGTACTAGTTACTCTTTTAGAAAATAAATGACTAGATGTATGGCTAAGATGTCCATGGCCTCTTGGTGACCTAAGATAATGTGCTGTAATAAATCACCCTGTGTCATTTTCTAGTGAACTAAGGGCACTTATAATGTAACCTTCATTTATTGTTTGATTGAATCTTGTAAAGCAAACAGAGATCACTTACGTTAAGGTAATCAGGTATTAGGAAAAGATACTGTACTTTACCTGATATAATCCTATATGCAAACTCTCAAAATGAGAACCATAAACATAAATGATTTGTCATTGCAGAACAAGAACACTGTTTTCCTTCAAAATGATCCCTGTTGCAGTCACTGACTTTTATAACACACAGTTATAATGAAATCTTCAATTGACTAAAGAAAATAAAGTTTCCAGGTTTGCTATATCTGCCACACAAATGAAATCTTCTTCCGCATTGGCCATTAGTCAGGCAGTGAAGAGAAGTACCTTAGTGAAAATATTTTATTTTACATTTTTGAGCTAAACAAATCTACTCTTCTTTCTCTTTCCACCGCCTCTTTCCCACATTCGGAACAGTTTCTGGCACTCAATGAGGAACTACCAGCACCTTCACTAGCCGTGGGTACCAAAACTTGTGTGGTGTTACAACAATATCCTCATACAAAGAGCTCACTTACCCTCACACATGATGTATAACGAGGGTAAATCTAGGAGGAGGAAGGTGGCTTCTACAGAAATGCAGCTGTCCAGTCCTGAAAGGGTTTTCTCAGGTATTGCTACAGAGCAGGAGTAAAGTTCTCTGACTGCATGTATAAAGTAACTAAGGGAGTCAAACCTCCATTCACAATCTCATTGGAGTCCTTACCTGGTGGGATTCTTCTTATCTTCTTCAGAAAGCAGAAACCAGACAAAATCAGCATAGCTCATCCGACCTTCTTTCTGCACACAGTTACCCCTGAAATTGGAGATGTTGTATTTACTAGGCCAGAGCAGCAAATACTTGCCAAATTCTTCTTCAAAATGACATGTTCAAAATGGGTTTAACAAAAAACGCTAAGCTCTTCAATGCATGCAAATGTATTTGAAAGTCATGATTCCTAACTAGTCATCAGACCCATAAACCCTGCCTCCATTACAGCTGAGGCTGGACAGCAAGACCATGTGGACACACTTATTGACAGACAAATTGACATCTTTCCCATGCAATCAATGTTTCCTATTTCTATTTATAATTGGAGCATTGATGAAGGTCATCACTTTAAGTGAGAGGCAGTGGTACAATTTGATTTCCTTCTTCAGGGATACAATTGATATTGCGGTGGCATGTAGTACAATAATGTAGAGAAGGCAAAGCCCCTGCATAGTACATCCTGATATGAAGTCCTCATATAAATTAGTGTAACTGTAATGCGTAAGGTTACTGCATATATTACAAACTTATTTATGTAAACAATCTTTGTCCATTATTTTAACTGATGCCCCTGTTAAAATGACCACATAACAAATAGGAGCATGAGTAGGTCCTTCAGCCATTTAGCAGAGTCAGGACTGAGCTTCAACCTGACTTCACCATCCCAGACAATCCCATCGTCCCTTAATTCCCTTAGCATGCAAAGATTTACCAAGCTCTGCCTTGAATATGTTCAACGGCTAAATATCCCCAGCTCTGTGGGATACAGGATTCCAAAAATTCACAATCCTTTGAGTGGACAAATTTTACATTAACTCAGTCCAAATGACCAATTTATTATTCTGAGATTGCAACCCTTAGTTCTAAACTCCCTAGTCAGGGAAACCTCCTTCCAGCATCTACTGAAGCCCTTTAGGCAGTTCATATCCTCTCAATGAGGTTCGTTCTTTTCTCGGAATGCAATTCCAGTTTATTCAATGTCTCCTGATCAGACATCCCCTTATCCCAGGAATCAGTCTAATGAGTCCTTGTTGCAATCCTCCATTGGTGGTATGTCCTTCCTTTGGTAAATAAAAGGTTTAATAGCTCCCTTCAAAGGGAGACAGAGCAGTTTCCCCTAAATATGTGAAGCATATTTGCATGCGAATGTGACAAAGTGCTGCATCACCCCAGAAATCTTTCTACTTCTCATCAGTTTTCTGGAAAACATTTTTCAGTTTTATAAAAATGAACATATTTATGTACCTTGTGACTGCTCCAGAGAATATCCTTTCAATAATTCTATTCGAGATAGCTGTGGAGAAAGAAATACAGCAAACCATGGAACATTTCATTTTCCAAATATGACTCTGTATGTGATGATGGATATTAAATAATGAGGCTCTTCACACAGGCTGAGGGGTTGAAAAAACATCATATCATGACAGAGATAGCAAGAATTGCAGATGCTGTAGTCAGAGATAACAAAGTGTGGAGCTGGAGGAACAAAGCAAGCCAGGCAGCATCAGAGGAACAGGAAAGCTGATGTTTCGGGTCGGGACCTTTCTTCAGACACCATGCCACTCAGCGGCTTCCTGGGTATTGGAAGCTGGAGGAGAGATCCTACAGAAAAGTTATATCTAAAATACAAATTTTGTCCAGATAGAAGGGAAGGGCCATGTTATTTGGGTAGCGAGGGAAGGGGAGCAAGGTTAAAATCACCCCATATCTTACATACATTTTTGACATAAATAGATACATGAAAAGGATCATACCACCTGATAGGAAGTTACATTATAAACAAACAGCATAATGGTTAAATAGGGACTATCTGATAAATAGAGAAAGCTAGCAGGAAGCTAGAGTAAAATCTGTTCAGTCTCTTCAAGTGTCAACTGATAACACAAGAAAGAACAGAAGGTAACAATTTTTTTTTATAATTATTTGTTTATAGGATGTGGTCATTACAGACTGAGCCAGCATTGATTGTACAGTAATAATTGCTTTCTTGAACTACTGTAGTCCACAGGGCGTAGGTATACCTATAGTGACATGAGCATGGAGTTCCAGGATTTTGAACCAATGACACTGAAGGAATGGTGATATATCTCCAAGTCAGGATGGTGTGTGGTTTAGAGGGGAACCTGCATGTGGTGGTCTTCCCATGTGTCTGCTCCTTTGTCTTTCTAGTTGGTGTGGTCATGGAACTGGAAGATGCTAAGGAGCCTGGGTGAGTTACTGTAGTGCATCTTGTAAATGGTGCAGACTGTTGCCACTGCGTCATTCGTCAAGGGAGTGAATTTTTAAGCTCACTCACTTTTGAACTCCTCATTTTTGCCTTGTAGATGGAGGATAGACATGAGGGAGACAGGAGGTGAGTTACTTGCTGCATGTCCCGGATTAGCAGGAGTGTTCCTGTGGGCTGCACAAAGAAATGTTTATTCTTGTCTTTGATAACAAAGTGTGGAGCTGGTGGAACACAGCAGGCCAGGCAGCATCAGAGGAATAGGAAAGCTTTCTTCAGAAAAAATCTGAAGAAGGGTTCCGACCTAAAATGTCAGCTTTCCTGCTCCTCTGACGCTGCCTGGCCTGCTGTATTCCTCCAGCTCCACACTGACTCCAGCATCTTCAGTTCTTGCTATCTTCATTCTTGTCTTTCCTGGGCATCCCTTCCACTTCCTCCAAGATCCATCTTGGCCTTAACACAATCCACTTGCTTGACTTCCTAAGATCAATTCAGCAGATCTCCTCAATACCGTCCTCACCTGACACCTGCCTGTCAGCCTCACAGCTTTAGCAGCAGCTTTGGGCAGGAAACCTGCCCAGTATGCTTAAACAAGGCACATGAAAATTGCTCTTTACAGTCCCACGAACACCCCTGGTTGAAATAGGAATAATTTCTTTGTAACCAAATAAGAGAATGAAGCCATGCTGAGATAATGAACAAAAAATAGAATTTGTCTAATACAAGAGTTATTGTCAACAATTGCTAGCTGGAGGCAGGATCAAGGTTAGCTGTCTTATGTCTCCTGGCTGAAGACTATGAAACAATGAGCCATTCAGCCCATCGAGTTTGCTTTGTCATTCAATGAGATCATGACTGAGCTGTTAATCTTCAAATCCATTTTCCTGTCATTTCCTTATGACCCTTGATTCCCTTTCTGATTAAAAATCTGTCAATATCAACCTTGAATATACTTAATGATTCAGTCTTGACAACCCTCTGCAGTAAAGAATTCCACAAATTCACTATGTTGTGACAGACGAAATTCCTCCTCATCTCCGTTTTAAGTTTGCAACCCCTTATTCTGAGATTATGCCATCTAGTCCTAGACTCTCCCAAAAGGGGAAACAACTTTCTACATCTACCCTGTAAAGTCCTCTAAGAATTTTTCAATAAGGTCGACTCTCATTCTTCTAAAGTCCCAACCAGTTAGGCACAATTACCCCTTCATGAAGCTGACTCTGCTTTACCATATCATGCATTTTGTAATGGTCTGCTATTACATTCTTTATAATAGACTGCAACATTTTCTCAACAACAGATGTTAAGCTAACAAGCCCATAGGTAACAGTTTTTTTTAAATCTCGTTCCCTTTTTAAATCGAGGTGTTACATCAGCAGTTTTCCAATCCTCTGGAATTTTTCCAGAATCTAAGGAATCTGAAAGATTACTATCAGACTATCCACTATCTCCATAGCAACTTTGTTTCATATCCCAAGATGCATGCCATCAGGTCCAGGGGATTTATCAATATTTAGCACCACTCGTTTCCCTAGTACTTTTTCTCTAGTGATAGTTATTGTATTTACTTCCTATCCTTCTTTTGCCCCTTGATTATTTCGTAATGCTGTTTAATATCTTCTACTGGGAAGACTGATGGCAAAGTACTTATTCAACTCCTCTGCCATTTCCTGGTCCTCCATTTCTACAGCCTTGTTCTCTAAGGGGCCTATGTTCACGTTGGCTTCCCTCTTCCTTTTTATATATTGAAAGAAGCTCTTGCTGTCCATCTTGATATTACTTGCAAATTTTGGCACATTGGCATTTACTGGCTGGACTCAGACATAAAGAATGATCCTAAGTGACATTCTGATTGGTTGTGTTTATGAGTGTAACCTCATATGAACACAACTCTAAATCTCCATGTTGGGTGCAGAGAAAAGGTGAGCCAAATAAATTAAAAAATGAAAATTGCAATACTTAACTGAATCAGTTAAAATATTTCTCAATGAGTTTTAAAAGAAACATAGGATAATAATAATATAGTAACATAATAATATGCATAACATTATTACAAGAAAAGTAAAATTTACAAAAGACATATTGGCATGTCATTTTTAGAGTAACTCACCATGGTCATTGTGTCTGGCCAAATCCTTCTGGTCAATGAAGAGGTCGTGGTCAGTGTCTAGTTCCCAGAACTTACAGTAAATAACATAGAAATGCTCATAGGAGAAGTAGTCTGTAATTTGGTTTATATCATCTTCTTCCTCCAAAAGGGCGAGGGTCTGAGCAAATCAAGAAGTGATGATTAACAATTGCTAGAAAGTAGAAGGCACCTCATGGTAGCACCAAAGGCAAGATTAGTGACAGAATCACATCAGTAGTCCAGCAAGGCCTATCTTGATATCAGGAGGAAATCGTTATGTCTTTTAGGCATCTTGCCATGTTTGGCACTGTGCAGTGGTGCATTACCAATTAAGGAGGATTATAGCTTGTTAAACACCTTAGTAATACTGAACTCACCTTGCTAACTTTCAGCTTTCTATCTTACCAAACACACTGAACAAGCTAGATGTTGGAAATTCTTTACATGGAAGTCAATGAAGGTACCTGGCAACTTCAGCTCACCAAAGGACATCCACATTGACCTCCAGGTACCAACAACTCATGGCATGTCCATGGGATAATGGCATCTAATAAATGTTAGACTCTAACAACCCTCACTGTACACTTCCAAACAATTTACATTATACATCTGCACTTCAATGCTACACTAGGGAGTACACTGGCAACTATTACAGTGAGGCAGCAAAGACACTGTACACATAGGGATGTACACCCAGCTCTTACATTGGACCAGGTTGAATCCGAATTGAGCAGGGTATTCGCTTGCTCATTTAGCACTCACTTTCTCTGAGCCTACCTGGATACTCACAGCATTCCCTGTCTTGCCTTTTTGCATTTTGCCCCTCAGCCAGAAAAGTCAGGCTCATAGTCCTACTGTATTGCTGTGCCTTTTAGGGCAGACTCAAAGCCAGGAAGCTTGTCATGATTGTCAGTAGTTCTCAGTTAAGTGAAGGGAGATGGTCTTTGATCAAGGAACAGTAAGTCAAGGGAAGCCCCTGATATCATTCCAGGGGCTTGGCCATGGTCAGTCATTCAGGGCAGTTAGAGTCAGGATGTTCTCCACATAAGGGGATTGGAGCTAAATATTAGGCAGCCTACCACTTATTCTGACTTTATCTGCCCATTGTGGGTTGTTTTCCTCTTGGAATGAGATAAAAGCAAGTGAACGTGGGTAACAAAGTTATCACTGTTGGGTCAGATAGGTAGATGTACTGAGCACGTGAGTAGTCAGCACAGAGAGCATGAGGGTTTGTTATGTTGGGGCTGAGATGGGTGACAGCGAGTGAGGGAAGATATTGCAGGCAGTAGTGACAGTAGGAGAATGAGGTGGTTATAGTAGCAGAGATCGAGTGACAGTGTAAGGTATAAGAGAGAAGATGAGGTGGGACTTACATTGGCAGAGTGGAGAAGGTCATTCTCTTCCTTCGTATGTTGCTGTGCATTCTTCCAGCTGACTGAAACTGCACTGACAAGAGTGGCAAATTCAAACCAGGCTACGCAGTCTGGTGTCACAGCCTCCACTGCTGGTTCTGGCAGGAAGAGGACAGCTCTCCTGTGTACCACTCCATTCAGTAGGACCTCCAGGTCCCTTTCCACAAAATGGTGTGCCAAATTTCCCTTCTTAGCGTCATCTGAGGCAAATTTCACGCAAGGCAACTCCTGACTGACAATAGATAGAGATAACAAGGTGTAGAGCTGGATGAACACAGCAGGCCAAGCAGCATCAGAAGAGCAGGAAAGCTGACAAAAATTTTCTGAAGAAGGGTCTAGACCTGAAACGTCAGCCTTCCTGCTCCTCTGATGCTGCTTGGCCTGCTGTGTTCATCG
>NC_063344.1:56891687-56907877 GCF_021869965.1 Rhincodon typus
TCAGCCTTCCTGCTCCTCTGATGCTGCTTGGCCTGCTGTGTTCATCCAGCTCTACACCTTGTTATCTCAGATTCTCCAGCATCAGCAGTTCCGACTATTTCTCTCCAGGCTGACAATACTTGATTGGGTACTTATAATGGTCTTTTAAAGTAGTTAATGAGGCGATTTTGGTAAGATACAGCAAGAAAATCTGGTTATCCTTGTGACAAAAAAACCCTCCAAAAAACCCAGTGCAATTGGTATTTAGATGAGAAAATGTAAGATTCAGCCTGTTTCTTTAAAGGTAACATTGAAAACAGAGCATAGTGAATTGGCAAGCTAGGTTAAAGTATAGGTCAATAGGGAGGCAGTGGCAAACATTTAAGGGGATTTTGCTGAATACACAGAATAGATACCTCACAAAAACATAGAAAAATTCTAAGGGAACACAATCCACAATCCGTGGTTTCTAAAAAGTTTAGCATAAAACTTAAATAAAAAGCATACAACAGTGCAGTTCAGAAGATTGAGCAAAGAACGGGTAGCAAGTTAACAGAGTAAAAAATAATGTATAAGCCGGAAATATAAAAAAAACTGATCTTGAGTTTATGTAAATATTTTACAAAAGAGGAGTAAACAAATTGAGTATTGGTCCTATAATATGTGAATCTGGAAAACTGATAATGGAGCAAAGAATTGGCAGATGAATTGAACAGGTATCTTGCCTCAGTCTTCACCACTGAGGGTACATCAAGGAAGCAGCTATAAATCAAGATATGGAAAAAAAGGAGGAATTCAATAAATTACAATCAGCAGGGAAGTGATGCAGAGTAAACTGTTAGAGCTGCAAGCTAACAAATGATTGAGTCCTCTAAATTCATCCTCAAATCGCAAAAGAAGTGGTTTGTGGGATGGTTGATGCATTGGTTTTAATTTTCCAAAACTCTCCATTAAATTAGAAGTTAGAAAATGTAATTCCTTTATTAAAAAGGAAGGGTGACAAAAAGCAGGAAACTACCGGCCAATTAGTTTTAACATCTGTATGGGAAAAATGTTAGAAGCTATAAGTAAATAAGTTATGGCAGACCATCAAATCAAGTTTAAGATAATCAGTCAACATGGTTTTGTGAAGGGGAATTCATGTTATCAAATCTATTGAGGAAGTGCTGTGGATAAAAAGGTACTTAAATTTCCAGAATATCCTCAATAAAGTGTCACATCAAAGGTTATTGTGGAAAGTAAAATTTCATGATGTAGCATGTATCATACTGGCATAAACAGAAGATTGGTTTGCTAACCAGAAGCAGACTGTAGGTATATTTTTCAACTTGGCAAGATATAATAAGTGGTGTGCCACACAAGGGTTAGTGTTGGGACATCAACTGTTTGAAATTTATATGAATGACTTGGATAAAGGGACAGAAGGTATGGTTATCAAATTTGCTGATGACACAAAGATAGGCAGGAAAGTAAGCTGTGAAGAGGATATAAAGGAGCATAAAGATATAGATAGGTTATGCCAGTTGACAGAGATCTAGCAAATGGAGTATAATGTGGAAAAATGTGAAATTGTTCACCTTGGAAGGAAGAATTAAAAAAAAAACAGACACTGCAAAGCTCACAGATGCAGAAGAATCCAGCTGTCTGAGTTCAGAAATCGCAAAGGATTAGTATGCAGGTACCGCAAGTAATTAGAAAAGCCAACAGAATGTTATCATTTATTATGAGGAGAATTTTACATAAAATTAAGCAGGACATTCTTCAGTTACGCAGAGCAATGGAGAGACTGCGTGTGGAGTTCTGTGTACTTCTTATTTAAGGAGATATACAAATGCATTGGAAGCAACTCAGAAAAGGTTTACCAGACTATTATTTGGAATGAGTAGATTGATTATGAGGGATTTGGACAAGCTAGGCTTGTAACTGCTGGAGTTTATAAAACTAAGAGGTGAATTGATTTGATTGAAGCAGAATCTCATCACTTGGGTTGTTAAATTTCTGAGTGCTGACCCTGATGCTGCTGGATGTTCGCCTGCCTGCATGATCTTCCTGGAGGTAATCAATTAACAATCTGGGGGCTCTGTTCAACAAGGGGTACGGGCAAGCAGTATTAGTAGGAAACCCAATGGCAGAAGATTGAGCAAAGAAAGCACTCAGTTGGCAGCCACACCTCAACGTGAAGGTGCCCTTGAAGATTTGAAAAAGTGGTGTACATATGGCAATAACTGCCAAGCCGTCAGTGTCGGGGGGACACAGAATGGCCTATGGTCACCTCTGTAACATCTGGCACCTTGAGTTCCGGCAGTCGGGGAAAGATGGGTGCTGTTTAAGGGGACCTCAGTGATTCTAAATTCTCACCAGAGGACCACCTGCAGGAATCTGATGGGCATCCTCTTCAGTGATTGGCCTATCCATTGGTGCCAAGTTTCCAGCAGCATTGTCATTTGCCCGTGGAATAGACACTTCATTGCTTGTAATTCACAATCGATATCTGGTGGGCAAGTGGCCATTTAGTCTTTGCCTCTGAACATTTTTTTTGGAAGTGGACTCTGTCATGACGCAATATTTTCTGAAAATCTGCACCCCTGCCCTGCCTTCAGAGCTGCTCCCATGCTTCTGATAAAATTCCACTAACAGTGTTCATTCTGTTGTTCATTAAGATTCCACTGTTCCCTCTCTTGTCAGCTCACACCAGGAGGTTTGTGGACAAACAAGTTTTAAAATCAAAATCTGTGTGAATTATTCCAACTATGGGCCTAGCCATGAGATTCTCTGCTCCAGCAGAATCTCACCTAACATAGAGAATTTAAATTGTTAGACTGCATTAAGATCTTAAAACTCAATATCCCACACTAATATAGATAAGGGGGAGGTCTTAAGGAGCAGTAGGTACCTCTGAGCCAGATTCTCTGGGTTCAAGTTCCACTCTGGGATTTGATGGCCATAGAAGGTATGCTTGTAACTGGCTAAACAGTTTGACTATCAACCTGTAGATTCTTCTGACATGTCTTTGATAGGAACCGTATGTGAGAGTCTCCTGCCAGCTATACTTCATGTGCAGTGACAACCTCAAGTTACAGACTCTGGTAGCACACTGGTGACCCTTTCCCAGAAAAAAAAATCTAGCTTTGAAAAGAGATGCAAGAATGTGCTTTGTCTTCCTCATATGTCACTATGCGTAAGAAGAGTAAAGAAGAATGTGAACAATAAAGATGCATATCCAATGCTGATTTCTGCAGTGAGTACCTTTGTAAGCCTTGTGCTGTTTCATTATTCTAATTGCAACCACTCAGAAGTAGCAAAAGGTAACTTAATATTGAGGAACATTTTCTTCATGACCTTTACATCAAGTTAGGAATAGGATGGAAGGTTTAAAGGACAAATTTAGACACATTGGGTCAAAAGCTGCATGTTGTTGGAACCACTGTATTGTCAAAAAATAACTAGATAAATTGTAACATTAGAATGATATCAAAGAAAATAAAAAAGACAAAACCAAATACAAGGATAAGTTTTAATTCATATTGCTACCATGTTTGGATAAATGTGGCTGGATCCATGATTGGGTAGTTGTATTTGGTCAAAGGAAGGATCAGAGTTGATGTAATAAATGGCCAATTCATTTTTAATTCAAAGAATTTGCTCATGCTATTGGAGGTGTCTTGTGGAAGAAAACTGTATTTCTGCATCTCTTCCTTTGCTATAAAATCCTTAAATACATTGGTGGAATTTGACACATTCAACTTGTAATTTTTGTTTCTGACCTCTATTATTAACAGCATATTGGACAGTCTGAGATAAATCATGACTGATTTCTGCAGCCTCTGGCAGAAGATTTACATACTTGCAGGAAGTTGCTCTTCCTCAGCTCTGTCAGAGTTATCTTGCCAGACCAGGATCTGTTGACTGTGTAGAATATTCTCTGTATGACCTATGAAAGTAAACAGTAGGTAAACCATAAACCGCATGATAAAATTGTATACAAATCAGACAGATCCTATTACCAGGAAATAAGGGAAAGGGCAAATCGGCAGCATGATTACATGCCACAGTTTATAGACAGACGTCCTATAAAACTGACAGCATAGTCTTGCCAGCCTCAAGCATCATTCAATATGTGTGGCCTCCAAGGAGAAATTACCATTCTATTTTAAATCACCTCACTATGACTTGTTAACAAACAGAGGGATTAACATTATTCACACATCAAGAAACCAAATGACAAACTACATACCTAATATGGAGAGTCATAGGATAGAGATCACCTTTGAGTACTCTCACTCTTTCCATGACATGATGATTTAGAAATCTTTGCTACTTACTCATGCACACACAACTGGTTACAGTTGTCAGCCCGAAACTTTTTTGGATCTAGTCATGTGGATCTCATTTTTTCATGCCAGAACTCAAAATCCTTCTTTCCTTCCATAATTGGGATTGGTTTGTTGCGTCACTGAGGTGCATTTAATTCCATGTAACTGGGATATTTGTAAACATCTTTGGCATTTGGGGGAAACAATACAGTCGATAAAGAAACAGCTGTTAATTAGTCTTGCCACTGCAAATCCAAATAAGGGAGAGAAAAAGATAAAGAGAGAGGTTGGGGGGTGGGGGGTGGAGGGAGAGAGAGAGAGAAACAGGCATACAATATTCCCATCAGCTGTGTGCTATGGCCTGTGTTGTTGATAAAAACCTGCAGTTACAATTCTGATTCATAATCAAGAAGTAGAAAACCATTTGGCTATATAGCACAAGGTTTAAAAAAAAGTATATAACGAGTCAAATCCCTACTTCTGATTCACCCTGGCCAAATGTGCATTGTAACTGAAATCTTCTGAGTTGGTTCTTGAGTTCAGAAATCTTCTCTAAACAAAATGAAGTATGTCAGCTACCTTTCCCCCCGCATCATGCCTCCAAAAACATTCACTACAAGTGGCACTCTGCAATAGCACTATGTAGTGACTAAGTTAAAGTGGAGGGGAAGTAAGATTTGGCAACAGCAATTCACAAATCGTTATACTTGAGTTAATGCCATGGAATGCCATTAATGTGACCCACATTCATCAGCAATAGCCATCTGTATAAAAGTTAGACAGAGACAGAGTGCAGAACGAATGAACAGTTCAACAAAGGATTATTATTTATGGAAGGCAGGGCTTAGATGAAATTTAATTTTTAACCTTCAGAGAATCTTGGAAGGGTAGATTACTTAAGAACAATGTTAGTTTAAACAATATATGTCTCGAACCTGTATGATAAATCATCGAATCCCAATGTACTTAAGAAGATGCAAAATATTTTACTGATTTAGGAAATGTCATGGAAAATAATCAAAACAGTAGTAGAGAAACATAATATTGGTTATCTCGCTGTACGAACTATGACTAAGTGACTTTCTGTACAACAATAATTAATACTGGATTTTTTCAACTGTTGTTTTAACTTTGACTGTATGTACCTATTATGGGTAAATATCTTTTATTCTCTCTCCTCGCCCACAGATGTAACTATCTTCTGAAAAACAGTAAATTGACCACAACTGAACTATTGTGTTCAATTCTGGGCAGTACACATTAGAAAAGACACAAAGACTTTTGGAGTGTGAAGAAGACATTTAAGAGAATGGTCCCAAGGATGAGGATTCAGTTAAGCAGGTAGATCGGACATGCCTAGGTTGTTCTCCTTAGTGCAGAGAATGTTGAAAGGAAGTTTGATACTTGTATTCAAAATCATGGGCATCTGGATAAAGTAGATAGAGAGAAACTGTTTTGCTTGGTGGAAGGGTTGAGAATCAGAGAACACAGAAAACACATTTGAAAGTGATTAGTTAAAGAACTAAAGATGATTATGAAGAAATAAAATAAAAAGAGCTGGAGAAACTCAGCAGGTCTGAAAATATCCATGGAAGGAGCATTTGAATAAAGTTTTGAGAGCAATCTGATTATTCTTCAGAACTAGGAAGTAAATAACATGCACGTGATAGTGGCATGAAGAAAAACGACTTTATGCAGCAAAAGGTCATGATTCAGAATATATTGCCTGAAAGGGAAAGTATATCAAGTCAAGCTTCTCTTCAGGGAAATAGACAGGTGCATGCAAGGAACAAAAATGCAGGGCTACGTGGAAAGAGCAGGGATTCTGGAGTGCCCTTGCAGAGGGCCTACAAAGACCTGATGGGCTGAATGGTTTTCTACTTTGCTGTGACCTTCCTACAATCTCCTCTGGTCAAGGGCATAATGTGGGCAGTCTGGTGAAAACTGGCAACTCTGTTGAGTTGCTGTTTGAATTTGTATCACTTGGTGCCTTGTATTTTGGATCCACAATGAATTTAGACTCACAGTGACGTGTCGACTAAAAGAAAATAAGCTATTGGTCATTTTTAAAATTAAAATGACTGTCTTTGGACAGCAGATACACATATTGGAAGAGTGAATCTCAACCCACAAGCTCTCTTTCTTTCTAGGCATGAGAGAGTCAAAACTCCTTGACACTGGCAATGTTCCAGTTGTGCTATCTTCAGGGCACTTGGGATTACTCTCATAAAAATTCCTGCAGATGTCATGGAAAGAGATTTAAAAGTGCCAGCATCACAATATCATCATTTTCACCAAGTTGGCAAACAAAGGTCACAAAATGATGTAAACCTGCTTTAACCGCTATGTCAAAGTTCATATATTAAAACTGAATAAGCCATCAGTAAATGCATTGTGACTGCCCACCCTTAAAAATCCACACATGCAGAATGCTTGAAAAGTTATTTCTGACTAAAATCTCTCCATTGAATCATTAATATTCCTTTCAAATCTCTCTGCACAATGGCTGTTTCCAAAGCATAGACTAGCTGTATTGTAAAGTGACAGGAGAATTAAAAAAAAACCCATCAGGCTAGACTTCAGCATGCAGGAACTATTTCACAGCTGCCTGTTCTAATAGGATATTCCAAGACTAGCTCTCCAACCTTTCTGTATGAAGGTGTGGGGTAATCCACTGCAAACATTGCCACTTTTCTCAGGAGCTTAGTGTCCAGTATCCAAAGATATCAAAGCATGACCACTATTGAAAACTACTTTTCATGGACTACGGGAACAGAAATAAGTTTAAAAAATTAGATAAGTGTGAGTGTGTGTGTGTGTGTGTGTGTGTGAGTGAGAGTGTGTGTGAGAGTGAGTGTGTGTGTGTGAGAGAGAGAGAGAGAGATGCCTGATAATCCTGAGATTTCAGATTCCCACAGGGATTTCCCTCAGATGTAGGAGCCCCAGCTTGAAGACCGTGATTGTAACATACCACCTCTCCAACATGATCTTACCGTGGTAATGTAGCGTGAATGGAATTCTGGTGCATCCTTCAAAAACGTTAGACCTGGATGTGTATCCACGATATCCTGGGAAATATATTTTAAAATAAATGGAGTTAGCCTTTACACCTAGATATGGACCACCTTGCAACATTACCAATGCCTCCATAGCACTGGGAAAGAGGGAGGAGTAGGCCAGTCAGTTACCTTTGCTTGAGCCCCCAAGGCTGATCTGCACTTCAATTAAATTATTTGCCTTTGTGACTTATCTCTTGATGCCTTCAACAGATAAAAATCTAGCAATTTGAGTTAGGAAAGCTCCAGTTAATCCTATAGCAAATTGTGGGAATGAGAGTTCCATATTCTTGCTCTCACTCTCACTCGGAGATATACAGCACAGAAACAGACCCTTCGGTCTAACTTATCCATGCCAACCACATATCCTAAATAAATCTAATCCCATTTGCCAGCATTTGACCCATATCCCTCTGAACCCTTCCTGTTCATATACCCATCCAGATGCCTTTTACATCGTACCAGCCTCCACCACTTCCTCTGGCAGCTCATTCCATACACACACCACCCTGTGCATGAAAAAGTTGCGCCTTAGGTCCCTTTAATATCTTTCCCCTCTCACCTTAAACCTATGCCCTCTAGTTTTGGACTCCCCCACCCAGGGGAAAATACCTTGTCTATTTACACTATCCATGACCCTCATAATTTAATAAACCTCTATAAGGTCACCCCTCAGCCTCCTATGCACCAGGGAAAACAGCACCAGCCTATTCAGCCTCTCCCTATAGCTCAAACCCTCCAACCCTGGCAACATTCTTGTAAATCTTTTCTGAATCCATTCTAGTTTCACAACATCCTTCCCATTGGAGGGAGACCAGAATTGCATGCAATACTCCAAAAGTGGCCAAACCAATGTCCCGTACAGCCGCAACATGACCTCCCTACTCCTATACTCAATGCACTGACCAATAAAGGCAAGCGTATTGAACGCTTTCTTCACTATCCTGTCTATCTGTGACTCCACTTTCAAGGAACTATGAACCTGCACTCCAAGGTCTCTTTGTTCAGCAACACTCCCCAGGACCTTACCATTAAGTGTACAAGTACTGCCCTGATTTGCCTTTCCAAAATGCAACACCTCACATTTATCTATATTAAACTCCATCTGCCACTCGTCGGCCCATTGGCCCATCTGATCAAGATCCTGTCATACTCTAAGGTAACCTTCTTTGCTATCCACTGTACCTCCAATTTTAGTGTCATTTGCAAACTTACTAACCACATGTTCTATGTTCACATCCAAATCATTTACATTTGTGTGAAGAAGTACTCCAATGACCTAGTTCTCCTCTCAAAATTTTATCTCTTTTCCTACCAGAAAGAACAGTTCGTTCATATCTACACAATTGAAGCCTTAAAACCACCTTGACTGGATTAGTCACCATATTTGAGATTGTTCTGGAGCAGAAGTTACTGCCTCGGTTTAAACAAAATTGTACAAAGAGGATTTGTAGACAATGATGTTTGTCCAAAAGTCATTGCAAAATTTTCACAGCCAGGGAAGAGACTTTGACAAATTGCCATTCATTTTTCAGTGTATGACTATCTAACAAATTAATGTTCTATTGGTGTGAAGTCAAGTGAATTAAATATCACTGATCAGATGTCTCAGATGATTAGAGCAATAAATAAAAATATTAAATTGCTCCTGATAATCTCTAGAGAGAAGCACAGACTTCATCAATAGATACTGAGTAAATAAGGTGGATTAACTTTTTTGTTACTGCTGTACACATCGAACCTTTTGATTTCAGGGTTGTGTTCCCAAGATACCTAGCCTGAAAATTCTCTAGGCCTTTTGAATGGAGTATGAGTGCTGGTCTGGAATCAAATCCTGGAGTCCAGAAGTTTAAATTATTGAAGTGAATACCCTGGGTGAAGTTTGCTTTGAAAGGGAATAGCTGAAATATAATCAAGCAAATGCTGTGCAAAATATTTGCATTGCCTGTCAGGGCTATATTGCATCTGCTGACTTGACGCTCCTAATAGGAGCGATCTTCAGGTGGTCACAAGCTTAACAGAAAACTGTGATCTTGGCAGAAAGACAGTGGATTAAAGATACACCCAAAGGGGCACCAGTTCTTTGATTCCCCACACCTCCTACTGGAATAATTTGGTTCCCATGCCTCTGGCTATTCCTTGCTCACTAACCAAACTGGAATCTGTAACTTCCTTTTATTTTAATTAACCATAGTGCAAAAATAAAATATGTAGAAAATTGGACTTTGTTGCTTCTGATTATTGTGTGAGGAAGGAACTATCTCGGAGGCTCAACATTGTATGTCCAAACTGCACTGGTGCTACATTGCAGGACAAGCCATTATGTCACTGCTCGTGAAGGTAAGAGAGTTGAGGCTATATGTTCAAATGATTGAAATCCAGGGCCCAATTTTAAGCATCCTGGCTGAACATCTAATCAGGAAATTTCAACTTTGACTAGTTCCTTTGTGTCTGAAGTAACTCCACGGAGAATGGTATCCCGTCACCAAATCACCCTTTATTTACATGTGCACAGTACATGGACTTTGACCAGTTAACTCAGAGCCAGTCCCTAGAGTAGTGAGAATGTCTGACACTCCTGTTTATATCAGTCAGTCAGGGCTCCCTGACTGGCCCAGTTAACAGCCCTAATCAGGGAACTCACACTCAATGAGACCCACCTTACCAACCTCATTCCAATCACTACATCCCTCCCTGACCCCTAAGTCCAGGGTATAGGCCTGTTCTTTTTCTTACAGCATTTCCCGGGATGGTTTCACCCCAGGACTGGTTCCTCTGACTCTGACGTGGACACAAGCACAGGACCGTAGCCTGTCTCTTGCACCCAGAGCACCTCGGAAGAAAAAATCCTCCTCTTCTTCGGGCGGTAACAGCATCAAGGCTGCAACATCGGGTGCATCCATCTCAGACTCTGAAATTTCTTCAACACTAGATGGAGGAGGAGAACCCATTTTTTCTGACAGTGTCACTGTTAAGGTGCTTGTAATTATATATTTGGTTGCCATCAATAGCTGAATCCAATGTTTGGGTTCCAATCCTGTTCCATTTCTGAATGTTCCTCTTTGACAAATGAAATCTTGGATTATGCTGTTGGAGTGAGCAAAAATCCCTGTCATTTAGAATACTGGATCAAAAACCTTGGGACTTTTAACAGAACTTTTAAAACAAACAAAAGGGCAGCTGCGCTATGCTGTAGAATACACGATCACAGGGATAGCTGTCTGGAACCATGGTTCAGTTCGAAATCCTAGCCAAGCCTCAGCCCTGAAGGAAAAATAAACCAGACCTAAGACAACAGCTTCAGATATGTTGGACTCTTCAGAGATACCGAGGCATTTAACTTCAATAAATATTTATTCACAGAAAACACGAGACATTCCACGCAATCGAAATACATTTACACTTACTCTGAACAATCAGGAAACCTATTCACCTCCGATTGAAAGACATTTACACCTACTCTAAGGATCAGGAAACTAATTCACCTCCAGAAGGGAAACAGTAATACTATTGCGAAAGCCAGATTTGGCGCCAACAGATCTGCAATTTAGTACAATTTTCTCAACTGGAGAGACAGAAAAGGGAAATAGAGAGAAGGAGAGAGGGGAAAAAAAATCTGCCTCAAGAGCTATTTTTCGCAGCTACTAACAGAAGAGATCCAGAGAGCCTCTGCAACTGAGCTACAGCCATCTCCAACATCCAATAACTGGTCATGACCTGCAGACCGAACAACCAATGACCTCCGAGAACCACCGACCCTACCACCACCACAAGGCCTCAGACACATCCTGAGGTGAAAAACCCGCTCACAAAACCCACCAAAAAGGAAGAAAACCAAAGTACTCATTCAATACATTCACAACACATCCTGCTGCATCAGCGGACTCAACCCAGACTGAAAACCTACACCATCCGAAGTCTTCAGCGAAGCATTGGCTATGGCAAGCGGGAATGGCCAGCTGTAATTCAAAATGCATTTATCCCCAGTGGTGAGCTTATTATGCTGGAGACCCAAAGGTATCCAACCTAACTCGCAGGGACGGGAAGGTTGGTGGTGATAGTGCAGGGCACTCCAAGGTCAGGAAGTCTGATTAAAGTGTCTGTGCTTAAACTACTGTTTAGTTTATAATAGTAATTGGCCTGTGTTAATAGTTAATAACTGGTAGCGTCAGTTACACTGTTTTGCATTTCTTTTATCTCTTGTAATTTATTCACCTTTGTATTATTTCCCTGCTTATTACTTTTGCCTTTTTATTTCTTGTGAGATATGCACCTTTATATTTAATAAATGCAGAGATTCTTTGCCCCAAAACAGCTGCCTCCTTAGTTATTATTCCACCTGCACTAACCTAAGTGCAGTGTCAGAATCAGGGATCTGGTGGATGATCCAGGCTGCCTGAGAGTTCCGACAGGGTTACCATGCACACAGACCAGAACTCCCTACATTCTGACAGCATTTTCAACACAGCTTTATTTTTATTCATTCCTGGGGTGTTGGAGTTACAGGGAAGGCTAACATCGTTTCCATTGCCACCTGCCCTTAAGAAGGTGGTAGTCAATCAGTTCCATGAATTGTTGCAGCCTATCTAGTGTAAGTATTCCCACGGTGTCGTTTGAGAGGAATTTTGAGGTTTTTAATGTATTGTTAATGTCAGAATAATAATATAATTCAAAGTCAGCGTGGTGTCTTACTCTGTCTTTGTCCGTCTAGAGGGTGGCGGTTTCAGGTTTGTGACCGCTGTCAAAGGAGCCTTGGAAAGTTGCTACAATGCTTCCTGAAGATGGCATACAATATGGTGGCTGTATGCTGGTGGTGGATGGGATGAATTATTAAGCTACTGGTTGGGGTGCCAATCAAGTGGCTGGTTTGCCTTGGATGGTGTCATGCTTCTTGAATGATGGCAACGATTAAATGTTATTGGGAGATGGTCAGACTCTCTGCTGGAGATGGTCATTACCCTTGATGAATATTACTTGCCCCTTATCAGCCAAGCCTGATTGTTATCCAGAATAGATGCTGCAGATTTATGCTGCCTACTTTATTATCTGTAGAGTTTCTAATGGAACTGAATACTTATCAATGTGCATCTCCATTTCTAGATAGAGGGAAGATCATTGATAAAGCACCTGAAGAAAGCTGGTTCTCGGAAATTATGGCAAAGGATTCCTGCAGCATTATTTTGGGCCTCAGAAGGACCGACTGTTTTCTCCCCTAGCTTATTAACTTTACTGGGGTTCTTTTATGCTACATTCTGCCCACTATTGTCTTGAGGTCAAGGACAGGCACTCACATTTCAGCTTTGGATAAAAATTACAGTGAGCTCCGGAGCTGAGTTGTTCATAGAATCACAGAAACTCTACAGTGTGGAAACAGGCCATTCGGCCCAACAAGTCCACACCACCCCTCTGAAGAGCATCCCACCCAGACGCATTATCCTACCCCCGATTTCCCATGTCTAACCCACCTAACCTAAACATCCCTGGGCACGATGGGCAATTTAGCATGGCCAATCCATCTACCCTGCACATCTTTGGACCGTGGGAGGAAACCGGAGCAAACCCACGCAGACACGGGGAGAACGTGCAAACTCCACGCAGACAGTCGCCATAGGCTGGAATCGAACCCGGGTCCCTGACACTGTGAGGCAGCAGTGCTAACCACTGAGCCACCGTGCCGCCCCTGAATTCTAGCAGAACTTAAAAGGAGTATAGGTGAACAGATAACTAGGTGCCATTTCACTGTACTGTTGAATTCTTATACCATGTTGTTGTTGATCAAAGTGTAGGCGGACGGTGTGATAATCGACTGGTTTAAATTTGTCCTGATTTATGTGGGCAGGGCATACATTTGCATCTTTCCACCTTTCCACATGGGGTCAGGTAGATGCCAATGTTGTAGCTGCATTGGAACAGCTTCGCCAGAGGCATGGTTACATCTAGACCACAAGTCAGTGTCCAGCGTCTTCAGCAGTTTCATAACGTCATATGGAGTAAATTGAATCAGCTGAAAACTGACTTCTGGGCCTTTAGAGGATGCTGAGATGGATCATCCACTTGGTGCTTCTGGATGAAAATGATTAAAAGTATCAGCCTCATCTTTTTGCACAGATGTGATGGACTCCACCATTAAGATCCTCCCTCCTCGTGTTAGTTGTTTAATTGTCCATTATGATTCATAAGAAAACGTGGCAGGACTGCAGAGCTTTGATCTGGTGTGTTGGCTGTGGAAATACCTGGATCTGCCTAAAGAATGCACATAATCCGAAGTTCTGGCTTCACGAAGTTGGTATTTCATTTTTAGGAATGCCTAGTAGAACTTCTGACATGCCCTTTCAAACTACTCATTGAGCCAGAGTTAGTTCCTTGGCAGGTAAGCAAAGCGAGCGATATGCTGGGCTTTGTCTTTGCAGATTGCAGCGAGATATATTTCTACTGCTACTGCTGATGGTAGATCACAGTGCTTTATACGCTCCAGCATCTATTCTGAGTGTTTCCCATTAATTACAGAGGTAGTGCCATGAAAGAGAGAGGATACCGTTGGTGTGAATGTGCCAAATTGATAATTCCCTGGTCACCATACTGATCTCACTTCTAAAATAAACTCCAGATTTATTTGATTAACAATATTTAATTTCTCTAGCTGCCATGATGGGATTTGTATGTGCATCTCTAGGTCAGTGGTCCTATCTTCTTGATTGCTAGTTCAGTAAGGTAAGCACGTTATGACTGTATCATTGCTGGTTCAGACAGAGAGTTGTGACAATAGTCTGACCTAAAGGTAGCAAACCGGCACGAAAAACTGAAGATCCATTACTGTGCCAGGAAGTAACAAAACATAGGTTCATATCCTGGGTCTCTTGTGACTTCTTGATTTTAGCGGTGTTGCCGCAGAGAATTGCTCTACAGAGTTGAGAAACTACTCAGCAATGAAGAGAGAAAATTGTCTGCGTGGCTTTGCTTGTTTAATGGGTGAACTTTAGAGAATTCGTGGCACAGGCCTAGCATAAAGGTGCTCATATCCTTTAACTCAAAAATAGGACCCGGATATCCAAGTCCTGGGAATAGGAAGGCAAGAGGAAAATTTACCGAAGTTGCACTTGCCAAATCTGACCAGCACGTGTCATCTGAAATCTAAATTGAAAACATTCAGGACAATGAACGACTGCTTTAAATTCACCCAATCTGAATGATTCAGATTCAAACAAAATTCAGTATCAACATTCTAATTTTATATTTAGCTACACCAGTCTCAATTTCCTTTTTAATCACAGCATGCTGTACTTTTTATTTAATGTTTCTGTCATTAACACATGATACAACGACATAAGGGTGTACCGACTGGAATGTGATAAATATTTTGGTAATTCGGAATGTTTTATACCCGTTCCAGCAAAAGCTGAACAGCCTGCTCTTTGCAATGTGCTGTAATATGATCAGTGGAAAATTCTACCAGTCCACAGAGTTTTATTTAACACACTTCACTGCAACATTGTGGAAGACGATCTGCTAACTGTCGCTGCAGTTAATGCCTTATTGAAAGACTACTTATGAAGACAGTTCACTTAACTACATTACAGCACTCCAAAGCCAGTGATAATGGTCTGCTAGCTATAGTAGTCAATCACATGTCTGACTCAGTTGCATATTCCTAGGCCTTTCACTATGCCAACTGATGGATATCTGGTCACATTCATACAAGTAGCCAGAAACACCATTCCTGAGTTGATGTGCTAAACAATTTACTTCAAAATACTCTGCAATGTATTTAATAGGTTTGGGGTGGGAAGGAGAGAGAACAGTCTGATTGATAGTGGTGGTGTGAAAAAGAAACAGGTAACTTCTAACAAGATAAAATTATTAAGGAAAAGCAACAAACTGATAATCCAAAAAAATGCTTTTGTCACTTAACATCACAGAAACTATAACATTTTAGAGCGAAACAGAAAGGGTCACTGAGCTCACTTCAAGGAAACACCTCATGGAACAATCTGTGCTTTAACAGATAGAACAATTTCATATCAGCAGGCTTTCTGTTACAGCTGTCATATCTAACAAAGATGATGTTTTCCAAGGAAGTCCTCAAGACCTTATGGGCCTTCTTACAAATGAGTTTGGGGATGTGATTAATGTATCTGTAGTGAGTAGGCAATGAAAGGCCAGCTCTGAATAGTACCTCAGAGGACATTTACAGAGCCATTTAATACCATCTTCACTGAGCCTTTTATCGCATTAGTCTATACATGGCCATCCTAGGCACAATGCAGCCCGCAGGAAGGTGGGCACAGATAATTTTCCTGAACTGTGCGGCATACTTCTGCCTGCAGCAATAGATAGAGGGGTTTATCATTGAAAAACCTTTTGATGCATCATTGCTGCGAGGTAATATGATATAAATCTAGGGTTGACTCGAGTTCAGTGCTACGTTGATGAAGGGGCTGACTTTTGGATACAAATCTCAGGCTCTCTTTCCCTATGCAGTTGGGTGCAATCCAACTCCATGGACACAAGAAGAAGAAAAGCAAGGCAGCTGTCCTGGTGATCCGGTCTGAACATTCCATCAACAAAGAAAAATGATTATCTGATGACCATCATTTGTGATTCTTGGCTGCCATGTTGACCTACATTTTCGAAGTAGTTAATGAGATGTGAAGGACTTTGAAAGATAAAAATTTAACATCCATTCTTTATTACTGGTATGACCAACTGAGACAGACAATCTCCAAGATAGTAAGAACTGCAGATGCTGGAGTCAGAGACAACACAGTGTGGAGCTGGAGGAACACAGCAGGCCAGGCAGCATCAGAGGAGCAGGAAAGTTGATGTTTCGGGTTGGGACCTTTCT
>NC_063344.1:56908277-57006577 GCF_021869965.1 Rhincodon typus
CCACACTGAGACAGACAATCTGTTGCATACTAGACTACAATCATTCAACCGTAGCAGTGTACACAGTCATGAGAGATACCTTAATTGTGATTAGAATCTAAATTGGAATTAAGGATCTCTGCTACTACTGCAATTTCCAAGCATCTTATGATAAGCCCGCAGTCAAGAAAAACTGATGGATTCCACCACCATTCATATTCATTGCTGGACTGAGAGTGATTTGGTTTGATAGAAATCCAATGTTCCTTAGCAACGCTTTCCTGTTTTATCCTAAGCCATCAGTACATGCTTGTCCTCACAGCCCTCTCAACTCATTCTTTGAGTTCTCCAGGGTAGATGTTGCTGTGCCAGTGCTCACAACAGCTTGAACAGAATGCCAGCTGCTGGTTTCTCTTCGCCTTTGGAACCGTTAGCTGATTGTAACATTCACAATAGCTGAGCGACAGCAATGTACCAATGTGGCAGAACTTATGGAAACGATAATGGCCTTGCCTGACACCTGGAGGTCCAATGAGAGACCATGCTGCCTCCTTTGGGGAAGGCTTGCTGAATCACAAGCCAATCAGGCAGTTGACAGACCAGCAGTGGGGGGAGGCAGCGGGGGCTTCCCTGGGATCAGGACTATAAGGGCAGAGGGCTTACCTGCCATGAGCTGGTAGCCAGAGGCTGGCGGCTGTTTTGATCAGCAGCGCCATGGCAAGATGGTGACTGCTCTTGGAATCACATCCACTGGAAGCCAATGGGTGCAGAGAGGCCTAGGCCAGAGGTTAAGCAATGAGTGGAGGGTTTTGCAGGGCAGTGGGATAGGCAATGTGGAGAAAGAGTTGGCATCACTTTGCAGGGTGTGGCTCATGCACATTTTCCCTAATTTTCCCTCCTCCTCACCTTTTCTGATCTTAGGTCCCTTGATCAGGCATGGAGCACCAGACAAGGAACAGCCTGCACAGGTTTACTTGCCATTCATAGCACATGACAACAGTCCTATTTGCATCTGGGTTAGCACCGGTGGTCATCATTGACTGTCCACTCACAGGCCTCAATGAGAGGCAGGGTCTCGAGTCTGTCAATGGGGCTTCCTGCCCTGGACTTAAAAATGGAGGTGGAGGCAAGTGGGGTTATCAGCTGACACTGATGAAATGCCCTCCCTGCCTCCGAACGTGCCACTGGGGAGGCTGGAAGACTCTGCCCATGGCTTCAAATGATGACACTGTTGTTCTTGCGCATTTGGCCATGTGAGGAGTAGCAGGTGAGTAGATGGAAAAGGTAGCGCAGCAGCAGGATGGTACTCATTCGAGACCTGCAGTTTCAGCCTACCCGACTCATCGGTGTTCTCAACACCCCATGTTGTTCAACATGCCTCACTGAAGGCGGATAAGGTCATGAAATTTTGCAGTTTTCCTCAGTTGGGGCCCTTCTCCCTCCAGTTATGAGCCACCTTCTACTGAAGTGGAGGAATAGCTGTTCAGGTGTTTTAAGTTTCAAGAACACACGCAGTAATAATGCTCGAGTACTCGTCATACTGTTCATTGAATGTATGAGTAAATGAGTATGTTTGAAGGGTGAGAAACTCTGAGAAGATCAGTGAGGTATGAAGTTGAATTATAAACAGCAGCTTGAACGGGTGCTAGACTTCTAATGGTGCTGTGGACAGTAAAGAATGAAAATATTCAGGTCACCTGAATATTTTGCATGGTACAGCAGGAGAAAAATTAACAGAATGCGAGGAAATCTTGGTACCATGCATATTTAGAGCAATTATTTAGTCAAGAAACAATTGTATATCCTTATCCTGGCAGTGTCCCCAAGATTGCCTATTTATTTTGCACATTGGAGAGATTTTCTGATTCAGACATAAAGTCACAGATTTGTGGCATGCCTTTATCTTGATGGGGCTTTTAAACTGGGGAGTACCTGGAGTGCCAAATACAGCAGTCTTCCTTGGGTCATATTTACGTAGCAGTACCTCAGCTGTTGCATCCCTAAATTGGACCACGCAGTGCACTCACTTGACTGCTGGTACTGTGGCCACTTTGCTTTCAGTTCACAATGCGTTTTGTTGAACTAACAACACAAGCATTTAAATTGCTGTTGCAGCCCTTTAACCAGTAACAGCAGTACAGCGAAGCTCTTTCTACTGTCCATCTGCTTCCACAGGCATGCGGCTGAGAGTTCAACATGAACATGGTTGGTCGGAAGCCCAGAAACTCTGACTGAATGTCTGCACATGAAAAGTCTACACTGTTTGAGTTTGGAACAAGCAAAAACACTAAGATTTACCCCATACAGATCTTTTATTGGGTCCCTTCATTTTAGCTTGTGCCCAAATTTACTCAGTTGCTTCATCAAGACAGTAGGTGGCATCCCATCCCAGGTCATGTGCAGGGAGCTTAATCACCTCCACCCCTCCCCCCCCCCACCCCCAGCAGAATAATCACAGAAACACGAGGAACAACATTTCTGATCAGAATAAACATTTACATAATTTGATTGATTTTTATTTTAAAGAATAAGTTAAAATAGGTGGCTCTTGCAAATCAAAATGTCTGAATTTCACCGAAGATGGGGAATGAATTAATTGTGCGTGATGCCCAGAAAGTTGAAGTCTTGCATAATCTCATATAAGTGAGAGAAAATGTTCATTGAACTTCTGGGTTAAATTCAATTTAAAAGTTCTTTTATAATGATTCAAGTATGTGCTTACTACACATACACCCTCATTCTCCCATATTACTGAACTAACAGACAACAGGTTGAAATATGTGGGCCCTCACTCTCACAGAATCATAGAATCCCTGCAGTGTGGAAAAAAGGCCATTTGGCCCATTGAATATATCACACTTACTTCAATATACTGGGTCAATATCCTAGGACTCCCTCCTTAACAGTATTATGGAGCGGTGTGCACCTGCTCCAAATGCACTGCAGAGGTGCAAGAAAGCAACTTCCTACCATTTTTTCCAAGGGCAATTAGGAATGGGCAATAAATCCTGCTGCCTTTGCCAGTTACGTGTACATCCCTTGAGTTAAAGAAAGTCCAGTGACGTTACCATCATTGGATAAACATATGGATGATAATGAAATAGGTTAGGTTAGATGGGCTTCAGATTGGTTTCATAGGTCGGCGCAACAGAGGGCCGAAGGGCCTGTACTGTGCTGTAATGTTCTATGTTCTATGAGATTGTCTCTTGCTATGCATTTCATTTTCTTATGTGGTTAGGGGAATTCCTTCACTGACAGCACTAGCAAACCTCCAAAACCTTGCTCTGGTGTCATACTAGATTTATCAGCTGAGAAAATGTATAATGACTAGCTAATCATCCACATGTGGCAACACCTCAAAGCCTGTGTAGCTCTGATATCCACTGCTAGAAGCTGTTGGGTTAATTTCAGCATCATGTTCCTCCTCTGATCTGGCTGAGAATCTCGTGTGTGAGCTAACTTCACATCTCTGTGGGATAGTGTACTGACACCCCAGAATGTTGCTTCTTCAACCAGTTGGTCTTTAGAGATTTAATCAACTCAAATCTTTGCTCCAAAAATACTTGTCTTCAGCTGGATAAAAGAATGCTCTGGCAAATCCTCGCAAATACTAAAAACACCACATTGCGTACAATGGAGAAGGTTAGTTTCTGTGCTAGGGATCGACAGGAATATGATTGGCACTGAACCCAGGGGAGTGACTTTATAATTTAGCAGTTCTGTGCAACAGCCACATACTACAAAAGAACATATAGAACATACAACATAGAACATTACAGTGCAGTACAGGCCCTTCGGCCCTCGATGTTGCGCCGACCTGTGAAACCAATCTGAAGCCCATCTAACCTAAACTATTCCATTATCATCCATATGTTTATTCAATGACCATTTAAATGCCCTTAAAGTGGGCGAGTCTACTATTTTTGCAGGCAGGGCATTCCACGCCCTTACTACTCTCTGAGTAAAGAACCTACCTCTGACATCTGTCCTACATCTATCACCCCTCAATCTAAAGCTACGTCCCCTCGTGCTGGCCATCACCATCCGAGGAAAAAGGCTCCCACTGTCCACCCTATCTAATCCTCTGACAAAAGCTTAAGATTACACTTATTTAAATACATGTGAAGACTGTTACCACTTTTCAATCAACAAACTGGTTAAGTCATCTTCATAACGTTTAATTATTGCAAACCTCTTAAAAGTATCTTCCAGTCACTGCTACAACGTCAACTATAGCCAAAGGCAATAATGTTACTACTTTCTTTGGCTAATGTGTATTTCAGCTGAACCCCATTAAAATTGATAGTCACTGTGGGCAGTACTTTGGGCAAATTTTGCTGCTGGCATTCTTTACATCGCCATCCCATGTGAACAAAATACTTCAGAAATCACATCTAATCTGTGTCTCAACTAGAATATGATTCCTTGCGAGGTTATGAAGACTTGAATTTGAATTAGCTTATGCAGTGAGATTAGAGGTATTAAATATTTTCCTAAAATACATGCTAAGCTTTTTCCTAAATTAAAGCTATATTTATTAAGAGACCAATCCTTTTTGAATGTCAGTTTCCTATTTTGCAGTCCCAAAAGCCATCGGGTAACCGAAGCAGACAGCAATTTCATGCATAGTTGAAAGTTGATTTGCCCCTACTATATAAAACAATTTTATGCAACAAGTAGTTTCAACACAGACCACAAGTTTAACTCAAGACACTCAACTCGGGTATTTAATATTTGATAACAATAAATGGAGGCGATAGCTCAACTTTAATCACATCGTGATACCATAATTTATGAGCGCAAAGTTTAAGCTCCTGAGCTATCACACCTATAAGCAGTCACAGACAGGTCAACGGAGAACAAAGGAAAACATACAAAAGGCAAAGTGTAGGAGGGTATGCCAGGAGCAGCACCAGGCACATTGAAAAATGGTTCTAGAGCACAGAATGGCTTGCATGCCAAATGGCAGAAGCAGCAGGCAATAGACCATGTTGATATCATGCAGCAATGGATCAGATCCTAGCTCTGCCATCTTGCCTCTTCCAGTCATTAATGATGGTGCACAATTAAACAATTCACTGGAGGATGGATCCACAAATATCCCCATCCTCAAAGAAGGGGGAGCCCAATACATCAGAGCAAAAGTTAAGTCTGAAGCTAAAAGTGCCGAGCGAGTGATCCATCTCAGCCTCCTGCTGACGTCCCAGGAGTACAGATGCCAGCTCCTCCCTGTGATATGAAGAAATAGCTGTAGATACTGGATACAGCAAGGGCTCTGGTCCCTGGCAGCATTCTGGCATTAATACTGACGACTTGTGATCCAGAATTAGCTGTGGCCTGGCCAAAGTGTTTCAGTACAGCTACAACACTGGAATCTATCCAACAATTTGGAAAATTGCTCAGGTATGTTGCGTTCAGAAAGTTCAGGACAAATTGATTCCAGCTAATTTCTGTAATATTAGTTCACTCTTGATCATCAGCAAAGCGTGGAAGGTATTGTTGACAGTGCTATCAAGGGGCACTTAAACAAAACCTGAACTATCACACCTATAACCAGTCACAAGCGGGTCAACTGAGAACAAAGGAAAACATACAATAGGCAAAGTGTAGGAGGACAACTGAACTGATGCTCGGTTTGGAAGTTGTCTGGCCACTAAGTCTCTGACTGCATTACACTCTTGGACCAAACATGGACAAAAAAGCTGAACTCCAGTGATGATACGAGAGTGACTGCCTTTTACATCAAGGCGGCATTCAACTGAGCATTGCCTCACAGGGTTCAATTCCACCTTCCGGCAACTGTCTGTGTGGAGTTTACACGTTCTCCCAGTGTCTGCGTGGGTTTCCTCTGGGTGCTCCGGTTTCCTCCCGCAGTCCAAAGATGTGCAGGCTAGGCGAATTGGCTATGCTAAATTGTCCGTAGTGTTCAGGCATCTGTAGATTAGGTGGGTTGTAAGGGGATGGGCCTGGGTGGGATGCTGTGAGGGTCGGTATGGACCTGTTGGGCCGAAGGGCCTGTTTCCACACTGTAGAGATTCTATGATTCTATGACATTGAGGAGCTCAAAATTAGTCAATGGGAATTGGAGAAACCCTCTCTGCTGGTTGGAGTCAAACCTGACACATAGTAAGATGGTTGTGCTTGTTGGAGGTCAGTCATCTCAGCTCCAGGACATCTCTGCACGAGTTCCTCAGGATAGTGTCCTAGACTCAGCCATCTTCAGTTGCTTCATCAATGACTAATCTCCATTATAAAAGTCAGAAATGGGGATGTTTGTAGAGAATTGCATAATGTTTATTAGCATTCGTGGTACCTCAGAAACTGAAGCAGTCTCTGTCCATATGCAAAAATATCTGGATAACATCCAGGCTCGGACTGATGAGTGACAAGTAACACTCGTGCTACACCCGTATCAGGCAATGCCCATTTCCAACAAGGGAGAATCTAACTAACATATCTCAATAGCATTACCATCTCTAAATCTGCCCCCACTGTCAATATCCTGGGGATTACCTGTGAACAAAAACTAAACTGGAGTAGCCATATAAATATTGTGGCTACAAGAACAGGTCTGAGGCTAGGAATTCTGCAATAACTCAACTCCAGTTTTTGCAAAGCCTGACCATCACCTATAAGTTACAAGTCAGGAATTTGCTCAAATATTCCCCACTTGCCTGGATGGGTGCAGCTCCACGAACACTCAAGAAGCTTGACACCATCCAGAATAAAAACAGCCCACTTGATTGGCACCTTAACCACAACATTCACACACTTCCCCACTGATGTACAGTGACATCTATCTACACTATCTACAAAATGAACCATAGTAACTCAGGTTATTTTATCAGCCAGTGACTTCTACCACCCAGAAGAATAAAGACAGCAGATATATGGAGACATTTCTACATAGAAATTTCTTTCCAAGTCACACATCACCCTGTCTTGAAACTACATTGCCGTTCTTTCACTGCTGGGTCAAAATCCTGGAATTCCCTTCCTAATAGCACTGTAGGTGTCCCTACATCTCAACAACTGCAGTAGGTCAAGGTGGCAGCTCACCACCACTTTCTTCACTAGCTAGCAATATGCATATCCCAACAGCAAACTGAAAAAGAAAGGCTTTATGAAACTTATTTTTCCAACAGGCTACTGAACACTTGCCCCAACATCAACTCAGTTCAAGAGGAGCAAATACCAGGAGGAAACTGATTTCAGTTTGCAAACTATTTCTTTTGTTTCAAACACTGGGCAGGTTAAGCAGGGTCTACGGAGAGAGAAACAACAGTTACTATTTCTGGTCAATGACTGTCAGGATGGTCACTGGTGTGAAACATTACCCTGTTTCTCTTCCTACAGATGCTGCCTGACTAGCTGAGCCTTTAAAACATTTTCTGTTTAAATTTCATATTTCTAGTCATTCTCAGTATTTTGCCTTCCCTTTGTTTTAGTTGATTTCCCATCTTTATGATTTTAATTGGAGATTGAATAATTGAATTCAACACATTATGAACAAATCTGGAACACATAGGAGTAGCATTTTGAACTTGTTCCATTATTCCATAATATCATGGATGATTGGAGAACTAATTCCATAGAGCCATTGTCCCATGCCTCTTAATTTCTTCAGTAGTGTTACATTTTGAGAGGGCATGACAATGTCAATGTTGAGAGACACTTTTCCCTGGCTGACAAGTCTAGGAATAGGGAGCATACTCTCAGAATAAAAGCGATTGATCATTTAAAGCAGAGATGAATGAAAATTTCTTTCCTCAGAGAATCTGGATTTCTAACCCAATTAGCTGTGGATGCTTAGTCATCAAGTACATTCAAGACTGAGATAATTAGATTTTTGGGAAATAAAGAGATAATGGAATATGGAGCAGAACAGTGGACTAGGATCCTAGATCAGCACAAACTTATTGAATGGCAGAGCAAATTTGAGATGACCCATAGCCTATTTCTGCTCTTCTTTTAGTCCTAACATAAATCTGTCAATCTCAGCTTTAAAAATAAATACTGCAGTTGACTCCATTTCAAGTACTGTTCACAGTAGAAAATCTTAAGCTTTTGCCACTGTAACACCATAATAGAAGCATTTCCTAATTTCAATCAAAAAACTTAAAACTAGATTCATTGAGCAGTGAAAATAGTTGTTCTCCATCCACCCTCTCACTTCATATTAATACCTTGAAAACATTAACCAAATCACTCTGTAATCATCTAAATTCTAGTGAATACAATCCCAATGCAATAGGAATAGGCTAGAGGCCACCTCAAATTTGAATTGTCTTACCACATAATTTAACCTTTATCATTCAGAATCATTCTTGTATATCCATACTGTGAACTTGGTATGGTGTCCAGAACTAAACATTGTACTCAAGCTATGGTTTAACCAAAGCTTCGTAATAGCTCTGGCATGACTTCCAACCATTTGTATTCTACTCCTTAAAGCTCAGCATTCCATTAGACTTCTTTTTAATATCTGTTATTGATATTCTGATAATCTTTGTCAGTGGTATTCACTAGAAAAATAGTTAGGGCCAATTGATATGTTTAAATTTTTAACCATGCTTCACAGAGAATTTAAAAATACTTCCACATTAATTGTGATTTATTTCTTTAAAAGATAATTACAGATTTTAAATTGAATTTGAGTAGGATTTGAACCCATATCTCCAGAACATTGGCCTGTGCCTCCAAATTATTTGCTCAGTAACATTACCACTTACACTACCACTTTCTTTATTTGCATTTATTAAATTTGTTTTTTTTATTCCATCCATTAGCGTAGAGAACACATTGCCGTAGTACACCCTCACATATCTTTCGCCTCTATTGTTATAGTTCTGCTTATTTCTCTCGTATTTCTGTCTCCTGATACAATTGTTTTTCATTTTTTTAGGTTTCCCCAAACCCAAAATGCCCAATGCACTATTCCTGACTAATACTCTAGTCTAATTTGTTTTAGACTTATTATTTTGACTATCTTATCCAAGTAAGACCACCCCACCAAAATTTGCCATATTAAAGTCCTTGTGACAGCTTTATTTATTCTTTCCATTGGCTCATGGGCCCAGCCTGGTTTGAATAGAACTCATCTCAATGCAACACTTCCTTGCTGTGCCTGTGTAGTATGAAATACAACTTCTCATTCCCAAAGCACCTTTTCTACCACATATCTCTTTGCCACTTGCAGATCATTCAAGTAATAATCTAGAGAATGTAATCCTGGAGATTGTTTTGTAAACAGAAAGAGCTCCTGGTACTTGCTGAATTGGACCTCCCATCAATTTTCCTATGATGTTGATCGTACTATAGACCACAATGGCTGAATACCATACTTCTTTCCTCAGTATCCTTTCAAGCATGCTCAAGACGTTCTTAATCCTGGCATCAGGTTACAGCTTGTGTAGGACTCAGTTCTGGTATGCATCTTCTCAATTATTGTATAACATAACATTTAACAAGTCACACTTTCCTTCCTACTCCCTTTGGACAGTCGGCTGCCCCAAGAGCCATGGTTCACATTCTGGCTATCATTTCAATCATTTTTATGCTCAAACAGGGAAACATACTGGACTTAATTCTTCAAGTTTTTGGTGACAAACTGGGAGTACTGGTAATGCAGCAGTGAAATAAATAAAGAGGAGAGTCCAAAATCTTCTCACTGCCATTGCATATTACCAGCAGTGGGAACCTCATCACCCACTGGACAATCAGCTGCACTACTTAAGTGTCAAATTAAAAATTCCTCACTACCCCATTGACATTTCGCTCACATTGAGATGGACCACCACCTTGGCTAGGTCTATGATCCCTTCGTCCTTTTAAAACACTTATCAAACCACCTCAGTCTCCTCAATTTCATCCTAAAAGAGGAACCTCTTATTTTTGTACAGTGTCTGCTAATTATCATCACCCTCTCAAGAGGAATCATCCTCCCAATGTCCATCATATCAAGTCCCTTCTGTATTCTAAGCCAGTCGCACACAATGAAAAGAGGTTCATAAATGTTCATGAAAATAATTGGCTTGTTAAATACTACATTGCATTGAAACATTCATAACAGTGGAAAAGAATGGGTGCAGACCTGCAGCAGTGGGATGAAGTCCTCCTGTTCCAGATAGTTACAGCCTGGTTTGGCAAGAAGATAAACAAACTTAGATGCATCATCATGGCAGCTCTGCAGTACTCTGTGAAAGATACAACCATTGCATTTATTACTCAGGGACAGTAAATGAACACATGCATTTGTAAAGATCAACAAATGATCCTGCCTTAGATCTTTTTCATTTCATTTTATATTAACGTCCTCCTTCTACACCGATCAACTACTTAAGACAAACTGTTTCCATCTAATGCATCCGCAGGGCTCACGGGAATGAACAGGTGTGCGTGTCTAAGTTAAGAACTCTTTTAAAGAACTGGCATAGGCCCATGGGTTGAATTTCCTCCTTCTGTGCTATGATTCAATTATTCCTTCATCAATTTAAACAACTGTATCAAATCACCTCATAGATTCCTTCTCAAACCGTCGAATGTCACAATAAATTTTATAAATGCAAGTTCTTTCCATTAAATATTGATGTATCAGTGACCAAAATCAAATGTAAAGAAGTAGAAATGATAAACTGTGTCTCCATCAGCCTTGTTGGGTGGATGTAAAAAATCTCAAAGCATTACTTGAAAGAGGATCAGGGGAGTTATCCCTGGTGACCGGGTCAATAAATATTCCTCAAATCAACACCAGTAAAAAAATCTTTCACACATAATTATCATGTAGCTTTTCATGGCAACTTGCTGTGTGCATATTGACTACTGTACTTCAAAAAAAGTACTTCATTAAGACATCCAGTGGCCACTACAGAAATGGAAGCTTTACTTGTTTTTTCACTTTTGTGCTGTTATCACCAATTAGGTTGGATAAAGTTAATAAGATGAATTTGTCTACATTACTCAAACTATACACCTTAAAGTCAACCTCAAAAATCTAACAATGCTGTCTGGCCCCAGTGTAAATTTTTGTATTTCTTATTTTAGCTTTTTAAGTTGTCTGAACGAGGATTTCAACCAAATGGAAGTTTAGAATTATAGTCACTTAATAGTATGAGATTAATTTAAAGTATAATTCACCTCTGTTGAAGCTCTGACATCCTTCAGATAGTCAAAACAGTTATCCTATAGCTCCAGGAAAAAAATCAAATGAGGTCCCAGAAGTAAAAAGGAAGTTTTATTTCCATATTCTCCAGTCTGTCAAGTAAAATTTGCCTTTACACCTTAGTCTATAAAATATAGGAAGCAGTTTGCCTTACATTAAGCAGCATAGTTTACAATTCACAACACTTTCATTACCCCACTATGTACTCCTTAGAGTGTGTTAAACTACTCAAATTGCTATTAGATCATTTTGACCTATGTGAAGGGCATGCTAAGGGCATATTACAAGTATGGTGTGTACATCACTTCTTGGTGACAACAGATTGTAACTAGTTTTTCAGAATCCTAATGGTTTCATTAACCCAGTGGAAAATGTTCATATCAAGAGCTAAGGATATGAAAAGGCCATTTGACCTATCACATTTTATCCCCCTTCTATCACTCAATCCCCCAAGAAATTGATTGACATTTAAACTTATAGAATTCAGCTTGTGTCTCTGCGTCTGTTAGCCAGTCTGCAAGACTGTTCCAAGCATACACAACGGAGTAGAAATAATTGCTCTCTACTATCAGTTAGGAAGCTTATCAAATAAATTGAAATTTATTCATTCTTTGACTAATTAGGTGATAACGTTGATAAATTTAACAGAAGTTAGAGTGACATACTAAGGTACTAAGAGTTTTATGTTATATCCACTGGGGTTTGAAAGGAAATTTTATGAACTAAAAGCTAAATCAAAAGAAAATTAAACCAAAAAAAAATCCTTGAAGGAAAATCTCCAGATTTAAATGGGGGATTAAATGGAATACAGACCTTTTAAGAAAACCTTTACTGTTTCTAGGATGTGGGTCAACATTGTGGCCTTTCCTTGGAATTGAACCTGACAGATTTTAAGACAATCAATGGGAGCTTCACAGTCACCAGTATCAAGACTAGCGTTCAGTTGCAGACTTATCAGCTGAATTTAAATTCCACCAACTGCCATGCTGGGACTTGAACCAATGATTTGATTTTGATTTGGTTTGATTTATTATTTTCACATGCACCTAAGTACAGTGAAAAGTTTTGTTTTGCATGCAGCACAGGCAGATCATACCATACAAAGACCAAAGGGTAATTGAACAGAGCAAGGAATACAAAGTTACGGCTGCAAAGAAGGTGTACAAAAAGCAAGATCAGCATTAGATTTGAAAGTTGACAGGTCCATTCAAAAGTCTAACAACAGCGGGGAATAATCTGCACTTGAACCTGTTGCTATGTGCATTTAAGCTTTTGTATCTTCTGCCTGATGGAAGAGATTGGAAAAGATTACAGCCAGAGTGGGAGGGGTCTTTGGTGATGCTGGCTGCCTTATAGCGGCACTGAGAAGTGTACATGAAATCAATGGATGAAAGGCTGGCTTACGTAATGGTCTGGGCTGTTATCACAACTTTCTGTAGTTGTTCCCAGAACGTTAGCCTGGGCCTCTTGGTTACTAGTCCAGTGACATTACCACTATGCCACAGTTTCCCCATGATCATAAGATTCCTTGTCTTGGATCACAGGACTTATTATCGCCAGTTTGTTGCCTGACGATGGGATTTCAATCCAGTTTAAACTGATAGAAAGTCTTTCTCTGGCAGCTGTGAAGGTCCTGTAAAGCCACATTTAGGGATAAAAGAGCAATTAACTAAAACAAAAAGAATCAAGATAGTATAAATTTCTTGCGTATCCCCTTCCCCACATCACTGGTAGTTGTGCTTTCCACTAAAACTAAGCCTTTAGACTTCACTCATTAGACACTTTTTATTTTTCACTTCATTTTCTTCCTTGGACATATATTTCAAAACCCCTTTCATTTAGATAGCATCTTTTGACACGTAGCCACCTGCTTCACAGAAGTATTTGCAAACAAAATTTCAGATTAATTGACATAAGGAGAGATTAGGTCAGGTAACTGAAAACCTGGTCAAAGAGTTTGAATGATCATATTAAAGGAGGACAGAGAATTAGGAGGCAGAGGTGTTTAGGGAGGAAATTTCAGTCACAAGCTAGCTGAAAGCATGCCTGACAATGACAGAGTAAATAAAATTGGGAATGCACAAAAGGCTATAATTGAAACAGTATGGAGTCCCCTCTGACCAAAATTATAGTCACCCCTCTACGTACTGCCTTGTTTGGTTTGGAGTCTATTTTTATTTGATTATTCTTCTGTATTTCTCCCTGTGAATGGTGCTAATAAATGAAAAATTGTTTTTAACCATATGCCTTCTAAACATAAATTTCACTCCAGCTTGCAAGAACTGAACCTGCCTGAAAGCTTTGTGGAAGGCATTAGTTTGATGCCCGCAATGAGATAAACCTCTTCTAGGATTGCTTCCATTTTCTAAACAACATTTCGGCAACTTCATATCTCAATGACAAATCACCACAATGTAAAAATGGTGACTTACCTACACAACAAAATAAAATAAGTGAAAAAAAATGACTTAGTTAACACTGGCTCACGGGCATGCTTCTTGCCTCAGATTTAGAAGATAATGACCTCAAATCCCATTCCAGAGAGATAAATAAATACATAATCCAGATTAATACTTCAAACAGGACAGAGCGAGTGCTGCACTTGCAGAGATGTCATTCTCTCTTTAAACCAGGGTCTCATTTGCTCTCTCTCAGATAAACATAAATGACTCCCTGGCAATTTTTGAAGAACAGAGGAGTTTATATCACTTATATCTCAACTAGCATCACCTAAACAGATTATCTGGTTAATACTCTCATTGTTGTTTCGAGATCTTGCTGTGTTCAGGTTGGATGTCATATTTCTATGTGAGAATTTAAAGAGGTACCCAGATGGCTATAATGTGGTTTGGGAAGGTCTTGGGGTTGTGCAAAGTGCTGTAGACATGCAAGATGTTTCATTTTCCATGTATGTGAACCTTGCATAATATCTACTGGTGACTGCAGTAGTGAAATGCAGAACAGGGCTAATACTCACTTTCTCCACATCGTTACAAAAGAGTGTACAGATACAAATCCTGTCTGTTCTCCACCAGCAGAAATGAACATGGGGGCTTTCCAGTACAAAGGACAGCTGCATGCCTGAAAAGAATACAAAAGTCAAGCTTCAAATATCATTTCCCTTTCACAGACGCCTAAAGGGAACAATGAATCTTTGAATAAATTTAACACAAATATACTTAAAATAAAGTGGGGTTTTTACTGCAATACAGCTGATATTGGCTGTGATAAAGCATACTTTATTTCTTCAATTACCCAACATTTTGAAATTTTCCCCATCCACACTTGGCCTTTCACTTCTCTTATTCGTGTTTCGATACAGCCCGAATGGTTGATTCTGTATATCAACAAGTTTTTTTTTAAAAATAAACTAGTATTTACAAAGTTAACAAAAAACCCTGGTTTATATAAAAGTCTGACAGTGAAATGATTGTATTATGAAGGTGATTATTCCCAAACAGATTGTAGCAGCAGTGCAGCTACAGGTCTCAGCCTCGATCTGAAAGAAATCATTTTATTTTACTTATTGTTTATGATGATGTCTGGTAGGAAAGGAAAACAGATTAGAGTCAAAAACACTGGACTTCAGTTAAGAGAGATTTATGAAATATTTTGGCTTGTATTAATAGCCCATTATGTTGCATCACTGGGTGACTTCAAAGATTTTTTTAAAAATCCTCTTCTCTCAATTTAGCTAAAATAGATTACAGTTTGTTGAATGATAAATTCTTAAGGTTTATAGGATCTAACATTACTCTCTCCCTTGCTCTGACAAACAGTCTCAGCCCAAACCCACCTCAGATCATGAGAGATTTGCTGAGGCTGATTTTCCCATTTTTAATCAAAATGTGGGGGGCAGCTATTAGCTGGAGACCAACATACCACCTCTACCACCATGATAACGTGACTTATCAGGTGACAATCAGCTAATTAATACTGAAAGGCAGCTAAGGTGAATTTTTATCACTTCTTGCAGGCCTCAACACTGGCATTTATGGCTGCCAGGAGCCAGAGGTTGTCAGCTTCTGTCCCAAAGATAGTCAGTCAAGGACTATTCCTCAGAGGGTCCAGCCATGAGAAGCTAAGTGTTCTTCATCTTTTTATGCTAGGGTTAGGGTCGTAGGGAAAGCAGGTCAGAGAGGTCAAAGGCAACGGTAGGAGCTCTTGTGCCTCCGATTGCTTCCAAATTGTAGCAATTCCCAGTCGGGAATCTAGCCACCTTTCCGTCTGCCAGGATGGCAGGTGATCAAGGCCAGTGGTGAACTGAGGCCCTGAACCGGTGAACAAGGTAAAGACACCATAATCCCAGAGGACTATTGGGCTATTCCCTCAGTAGAGGGACTTGGCTGGTAGTGGTTTAACCGGAGAGTCACCACGCCTCAGGCAAGGGGAGAGCTCAAGTAGATGGGACCGTTATGGTGACCTCAGCTGGTGTGGGAATTGAAAGGGCGCTGCTGACAACACTTTGCAGCATAAAGCACTGTCCAGCCAAATGAACTAACCAACTCCCATACCAGGATTGACATTTCAAAGTTCTTAATTGATGGCAAGTTGGGAATTTGTGGGCGGCATGGTGGCACAGAGGTTAACACTGCTGCCTCACAACAACAGGGGCCTGGGTTCAACCAAGCCTTAGGTGACTATGTGGAGTTTGCACTTTCTCCCTGTGTCTGCATGGGTTTCTTCAGGTGCTCTGGTTTCCTTCCACAGTCCAAAGATGTGCAGGTTAGGTAGACTGGCCATGCTAAATTGCCCACACTGTCCAGGGATGTGCAGGCTAGGTGGATTAACTAAGGTAAATGTGGGGTTACAGAGATAGGGTGGATGCTCTTCAGCAGGTCAATGCAGACTCGACGGGCCCAAGAGCCTCTATTTGCAATTCAGGGATTCTATGTTTCTAAGAATTTTCTCATAGAATCTTCTCATAGAATCTTCTCATTCAGAATTTAATTGGTATGGATGGTACGACATGAACGAAGTGCTAGGAGTTTAGTGCAGAGGGAACAAGGCTCTCTTTTGTGTTTCTAAAATCTTTTTGTCAACCTGTTCGAATTGGTTCTTACTCTTACTCTGAAGTATCCAATTTAGAAGAAGGAACTAAATTGGTGACTAATGGCGAGTAATTCTATTTTCTACTCTTCAATCTGCAGTTTATTGTAAATAGTCCTGAAGTAAGCTTAAAGTAAGGCAGTGCAACTCTGTCATGCGGAATGTTTATCTTGTGTCACATAGGGACTTGTGGACTTATCACATAGACAAGCACATGTGCAGGTAATGTAACTGGTTGCAAGCACTTGAGCTCTAGGTTTCAGAACTTGAACAGCAGCTGGACTCACTCTAGTGTATCTGTGAGGCGGAGGACTATGTAGGTAGCATGTTTAGCTAGGTGGTCACACTTCAGGATCGGGGCATATGGGCAGCTGGGGAATGGGTGACCACCAAGCAGGCACTGTAGGTGTCCCCTGACATTATTTTGCTCACTAATCTGTTCTCTGTTCTGGATACTGGTAAGTACAATCATTTCACTGAGGAATGTAGTAAGGATTAAACACATGGTACTGCAGGTGCCTCAGCTGTACAAGGGGGACTGATGAGCATTAGTGACAAGGTATTTGCTGGTTTGGGACAGGTGCATGCGTGGCTGTAGACATGAGTACATGATGGTATGTACCCCCCCACACCCCTCTCCGGGTGCCAGGGTTAAGGATGTCAACTGCAGCACATACCTCTGGAGAAGCGTGATCAGCGACACTATAGACTGTAGTCTACATTGGTGCCAACAATATAGGAAGGGAGACATGGTCCTGCTATTACAATCCAGGCAGTTAGGTGGAAAATTAGCAAGCAGGACCAGAAAGCGGTCATCAGTAAAATACTCCCAGTGCCATGTGCAATAGCACTTTTGGCATTACAGTCTGGATGGGCAGAATAGCTTCTTCTGAACTGTATGATTCTATGATTCTGTGCATACAGAAATAGGAGGACAGACAAATGCACTGCTGAAAAGTAGGAAGGACTTTAGATTCTCAGGACATTATCTGGCTCTGGAGGAGATGGCACCAATAAGAGCTGGACAGATTGCACCTGAACGAAGTCAGGACTGAATTCCTTGCAGGGCATTTTACCAATGCTGTTGGGGAGGATTGTAGCTACATCAGCATGGTGTGAGGGCCAGGAGTATATCGAGGAGCAACAGGTTGAAATAAAACTCAGTGAGTGACCATCAGCATTAGAATACAGAAGAGTAAGTATATATGTAACATTACAATATAAGAGAAATCTAAACCAGGACTTCAGTGTATGAATGTGAATGCAGTGTGTAGTAAATATGATTGGAGAGCTACAGATGCATTTTATCATATGGAATTATAGTACTGTGGCTATAGCAGAGACCTAGCTCAAGGAGGACCAGGTCTGGGTGTTAAATATTCCTGAATACAAGATGTTCAGAAAAGATAGAAAAAGAAGGAAAGCTGGGATTGGGGGTGTGAGGTGCTGGTATTGGTTAAAGAGAGCATTGCTCTGCTGGAGAAAGAGAATGTCTCAAAGGACTGAAGAACAGAATCAATTTGGTGAGAGCTAAGGAACAGAAAAGGTGTAAATACATTGCTTGGTGTAGTTTATAGATCATCAAATAGTGGGAAGGATGTAGAGCAACAAATCTGCAAGGCAGTTGCAGGAAAATGCAAAATTATCGTGCTATTATAATAGATACTTTAATTATCCAAATGCAGACTGCAGCAGAGGTTGTGCAAAAGGCAGAGAGGCAAGCATTCCTCAACTGTATTCAGGAGTATTTTCTACAGCAACGTGTGTTCAGCCTACTGACACAGGACAAAATCTGTTTCTTGGGAATGAGGTAGGCCAAGGAGATCAAGTGTCAGTGAGACAACATTTAACAGGCAGTGATCATTGTATCTAAGGTTTAGACTGATTGTGGAAAAGAGTAATGAGCAAGTTAGAGTAAAAATTATTAACTGGAAGAGAACTAATTTCAATGAGGCAAGAACAGAGCTCGGTCAGATAGACTGGAACCAAAGATTTTATGGGAAAGATTTTAGCTGAACAATAGGCCACCTTCAAAGAAGAGGTGGTTTGGTAAAGGTATAGTCCTCAGAAGGAAAAGGTAGGACAAGCAAATCCAGCGCTTCCTCGATAAAGGAGAGAGACATTAAGATAATGAGGAAAAATGTGCATATAACAGATGTCAGGACAAATAGAGTTGAGAAGCAACCTGAATACAGAAGGATCAGCAGGAAGGTGGGAAAAAAAAATGGAGAAGCAAAGAGTGATTGTGAAAAGAGACTGGGAGTTAATATAAAAGTATACCCCAAAAATAGGCACATTAATAGTAAACGTTTGGTAAAAGGAGGTGTAGAGACCAAAAAGGGGATTTACACACGGAGGCAAGAAGCATGGCTGAGGTATTAAATTCACACCTGTCTTTTCAAAGGGAGCAGATGCTACCCAGGCCAGGGTGAGATGGGGAAATTCAAATCACTACAATTCAAAACTGATAAGGATGGAAACTGAATAGATGATCTGCATTTTAAGTTGATAAAACACCAGAATCAAATAAAATGCATCCACGAATACTGAAGAAAGGAAGAATGAAAATCGCAAAGGCACTGCCCATAGGTTTTCAGCCTTCCTTAGACTTAGGGCTAGCGTCAAAGGACTAGAGAATTGCAGACATTGCACAGTTGTTCCAAATATGTTGCAAGGATAAGCTCAGTAATTACTGACCAGTCGGTCTGTAAGTTGTTAAAGGCAGCAGGACAGGTGGAGGGAGCAATCAATAACTTTGATTGTGGGGAAACTTTGAGAAATAATAATTCAGGATAGAATTAATAGTCAGGTGGACATAACGTGAGTATTTTTTGAAGAGGTAATGGATAGGGTTGATGAGGGTAATGCTGTTGATATGATGTACATGGGACTTCCAAAAGTTGTCTGATACTCTGTTGCACAACAGAGTTGTGAGCTAAGTTGGAGCTTACAATATAAAGAGGTCAGCAGCAATGCAGGTATAAAATTGCCCGAGTGATGGGAAGTAAAGAGTAACGGTCAATGGATATTGTTCGGCCATGAAGAAAGGTTGGTTGCGAAGTACCCCAGGGGTTGGTGGTGGGACCTTGCTTTTCCTGATATGTATCTATAATCTAAACCTTGGTACACAGGACACAATTTCAAAGGTGGCAAATGATACAAAATTTCGAAGCATTGTAAACTCTGAGGTGATCAGAACAGAACTTCAAACGGACATTGTCATACTGATGGAATGGGCAGATGGTGGTAAATAAAGATCAATGCAGAGCAATGTGAGCTAATGCATTAGACAGGCAATGCATTTTAATTGTGGAGAGTGGGTATAGAGTGAAGTACACTACTCTAAAAACAGACCTAGGTGTATGTCTGCATAAATAATTAAAGGTAGCAGGACAGATGGAGAGAACAATTAAGAAAGAATACTGTATCCTAGACTTTCTTAATAGAGGCACAGAATGCAAGAGCAAGGCGGTCATGCTGAACATGTCTAAGTCACTAGATTGGCCTCAGCTGAAGCATGTGTACAGTTCTAGGTACCAAATATTAGGAAGCATGTGAACCATTGCAGAGAGCGCAGATAGGTTTGCAAGAATGTTTCCAGTGATGAGAAACTTCAGTTATGAAGATGGATTGGAGAAGTCAGGACAGTTCTCCTTGCAAAGGAGAAGGATAAGTGGAGGTTTGATAGAACTTTTCAAAATCATGAGGGATGTGGACAGTGTACATCAAGAGAAACTTCTCACCTATAAAAGGATTGGGAATGGGAGGGTACACATTTAAATAGTTTGCAAAAGTAGCAATTGCAACGCGAGGAAAAAAAACCTCTTCACCGAGTGATTAGGATGCACGATCTGGAGTTGTGGTGCAGGCATGTTCGTTTGAGGCATTTGAGAGGACATTAGATGATTATTTGAATGGAAACAATGTGTATGGTATTGGTGAATAAATAGGAGAATGGAAATACATCATAACATTGATTTGGAGAACTTGTGCAGACATGGTGGACGAAATGGTCTCCTTTTGGGCCATAGAAATTTTGTGATTCTAGGAGGAGCTGTAAAGAAAGGGAAAACTATTTCTCCTCCCATTGTTTCCCTTCCTTGTCACCTCTCATGACATCTTCAGGGAAGGGATTATTCCAGTCAAAGTGCGTTATTGGGTCACCCCATCACTCACCAGCAGTGAGTGGCTGCTAAATTATGGGCGGTAATTCAGGGTCACCTATAATTGACTCAGATCTTTACTTTACTTGTACTACTATAGTGTTACCATGCAGTTAATATTGTTTTGTCTTTCATGAAAATATGCTGAAACAGGATTGAGGAGCAAGCACTTCAATCACTATATGCAATGATTGAAAACTAATGGAATTGAATCAGTTGGGAGCATTTCCATTTGGGTCAGATTGTTGTGGCCCATTCCAAGAAACTGGAGTTCAAAATCTAGGCACACTTTCTTTCTGTAACCTTTTTTTTAAAAAATCATTGGCCAAAGGGATAAACCACTGGACATGATACTCATGAGATTACAGGTGCGATTCTGACCTTGGATGGAGGTTCCAGCAACTTACAGCACAAATATACCGCAGTATCAAATGTGAGCATAAATGTCCACTTGTCAAACTTGACACTATATAGCAACATAGGATTTTATGAAATAAAAGTTCTCACAATAAATTCACTGTCTGCCCTATAAGAAGTAGGCCATTATCAAAAGGTCCAATCAGTACAGAAGCTCTATTATCACCTCTCTGCATGCAGCTTCCTGCAGGGTAGGCGGGGATAAATGATTGACCTCTTGACACATGCAAGTATGGCTGGGGAGGGTGACAAGCTGAAATCCAATGATGGAAGATCCCACAATCTGGTTAAAAAAAAAAATTGGCCTTCAAAAGAGTAGTTAAACATCTCCAGTGGCAATGTTTTGCTGTGGAGGCCAGTGACAGTGTGTAGAGTCAGATTTCTTACGATATTCATGACCAATAACTAAACAACCACAACAATAACATCACTCTTAGAATTCTAAGTGGAGTGGATACAAGGGAAAATCTACATTTAAATTAAACAGAAAAAAAAAGCTTTCCTTGTAATGAATTATTTTTGATTAAAACACACACACACACACACCTTTGTGATTTTGCCCATTTCATAAATATCAGCTTTCTCATCCTCAAGTTCAGCAAAGGCTGTTTGAACCTTGGCAATGGTCTCGTCGTGGTTGTTGGTAGCACTTGGAAGTCCCTTAGGGAAGTAGAAGCGTGGAATGTTTATGGATACAGGAGTGCTGACAACAACTTTGTTTGAAGGGGGAGGACTGGGAGCAATATTTGTCACAGCAGGGGGTGGAGTTCCAGGTTTCTTTTCTTTATTGCTTTGGACCTGCAAAAACAAAACAGAACACGCAACATTAACTCTGTACTTGTTCTCTTCAAATGTTCCAATAGGCATTGTTTTACATTGTACATACATTATTTTGTATGCTTCTTTCATGTTTAATGGAAATCTGTATCAATGATATGGTATGAAGTCACATAGACAAGGAGGCTTTCCAAACTGACGGACAACATACAGCATAATGCAGTTGATCTAGCAGGAATAACAATGTTTTATTTAGAATTACACTTCATCCATTCACATTGTACATATGTTCAAATATTTATAAGTACTGCCTCTCTGAAGGAGTGGGCTCTTGCAGAGCAGTCTTTTTGTTAATTTTATTGGCTCAAAGTAAAATAGGTATAGGCCAGGTGGTTGTGAAAGAGATTTGGAGAGTTGCAAACGTTCCTGACCCTACGAACTCCTTTCCATTAATGGAGGCCTTTGGCTGACATATTTTCACTGCAGAGAGGTGGTGGGATGGAGGTCAGCCTATTGCCTATAGAGGTAGCCCAAGCAACAATGAAGACAGACTGGGGAGCAAGGCAAGAAGGCTAGAAGGACTGCCTTCAATCATTGGGGTACCAACTCAGTTGTAACCATGTTTGTCAGGCCTCACGTTACTCTCCCGTGCCCCCATATCTCAAATGTTCACTCCATGCTCCCTCAGAAATTCATCATGCACCTCATATCTCTTATCCTCCTTTCATGATGGTCATGCCCCATGAATCCTTTGTATACACTCTCTCAACATTCACCGTGAAGAGATAACCAGTCATAATGACACCATCTGGAAACTGTATCTACAGAAGTGGTCTTCTACACTCTTGCACGATCTTCTGATAGTGACATATGGGTCTTTACTATCTCTGGTTGGTAATAGTTAATATGCCCAAGAGTTAATGTAACTTGTGTACAGTTACTGAGTTGGAACAACATTTTGTTCTCAAAAACAGAAGTCTCTTCTGCTAAGATTTATTTGTTGTCTATTCTCTACCACAGATTGCTGAATTGCCCCTTAGATTAGCACAGGAAAGAGGATTGGTGTCAGTACACAACCCTAACCACAAGCCAGTGACATTATATTGTAACAAGATGACAGCAATGACCTTCTCATCATTGTTATAACATCAGTCACTTACTCACCTCACCCATCAATTTACTAACATACCTCATTCGTTGGTGCACTCCATCCTCCTCCCCACCTCAGGAGCACACGCACTTCAGCCAATCACCTTCCTCCCTGCCCACCTTCTGCCCTACCCACCTCATCCCTCCGCTTCCACTTACACATGTATACATTCACTCTGATCTATTCACTGATGTTCAGACAGGGCTTCTAAAGTTTTAGTTTCTTTTTAATTCACTGTGGGATGTGGGCTAGGCCAGCATTTATTTCCCATCCCTAATTGCCCTTGAGAAGATATTGGTGAGTTGCCATACTCAATACAAAGCTGCTAATACCATAAAACGGGAGTAATGTCCTGAATTCCCCTGACTGTACTCCACTCCCACAGAGTTCTCCAAGCTATGCAGTGCCTCTCAATTTTATGAAAGCTCAGCTTAGAAGACCCCGATAAAAATCCACAGCAGCGTCAAGTTGAGGGAATCTATGAGCACAGTGACAATCCGACGATGACTGGTCTCATATAGAAGCATAATGCAGCAACATGACAAAACTCACAATGAAAATGAAGTGACTACAAATCATTTCATCGCTTGTGTATTAATATCATTTCAGTGAAAGTGAGTCATTGCTGTTCTCCCTCTCTACCAAAAAGGTTTTGACATGCACCTTTCTAATTAAGACACTGTCACTTAAGCCATGGCTGTAGTATTTAGCAGGAAGTTGGGTGTAGATCCGAAGCTCAGAACAGCAGAGAATGCTGTTAAAGCATTCCAAAGATTGAAGATCTCGGGGACAACACGCTGCCGACGTCGGAAGCGGCTTTGGCAATGACACGTTTTCCTGTTTTGGACGTGCGGTGCTTGCATGAGTTTGTCAGAAAGTGAGAAATAAAGCCACTGAAAACCCTAGAGAGAGGCGGCCACAACTACAGTAAGTTCAGCCTGCGCTGCAAGCCAGTGTTCAGAAGGAACTGTGGACCCAACATCAGATTGTATCCAGGTTGGCTGGGCAGTCAGGAGAGGCACTTACCCAGGATAACATACGATACTGTACTTTACTAGGAACAAAGCTGCTGATCTTAGATTTTCACAGAAGAATGCGATACACTCCCTGTCATGAACATTCACAAGCACCCCCCACCCACTTTTGGGTAGTCCTACATTAGTTAAAGGAAAGGATTCTGCTCATTCATCATTAGAAACTGATGAGTGTAACAATAAAAGGGTGAAAAGTCACTCCCATATCCATAGTAAGGAGTCCCAAGACCCCATATAATAAAGGAATTTAACTTATCCGGGCACCATAAATCAGTGCCCACTGAGTAAAAGATAGCACAATAAAGTCCATAGATTCTCTTCAGACTTTAACCCTTTGAGAGCTTTAAAATACAGTCACGCACCTTTTTTCTTTCGTATAGCATCTGCAGAAATTACTTTCTGTAAATTCTGAATGACAGACATCGTGAAGAATAAGTAGAAAACTGCATAGAAACCATCGACAATCCTTGAAGTGAGCAGCCAACGTTGCAGCCTGGTGAGATCCTGGGAGCAGAAAATGCTGCTGTTGTCCTCAAAGGGTTAAAAATTTAAAACCAGGGCCACTGGACCAGGTACAAGACGAAAGCTGGCTGTAACTGTGCTGTGAGAGATTCGAGTTTGCAGTTTCCACAAGCATTACGACTAAGCGCTGTCTATCTCTCAGCACATTACTCACTGCTCCATTCATTGCCTAGGAAAGAGTGAACAAAGAAGCTGATACCCCCCTCCCTTTTCTCTCAGGACCCCAGTGTACCACAAAGATGCCTGCACTGAAATAAACTTATCTACATCTAGAAGTGTGCAACTACAAAAAAGAATTGGAATTAAACACGTGGCAACATTTACCAGGGAAAAAAAATACTAAGTGTCAAGCCGGCATTTTAGCATCCTTCTAACATTACTGTGGTCAGACTGCCTTTCCTCCCACAATCTGCAGCCTTTTAAAACTCCAGCTTGGCTTGTCTAACCACTATTGCTTAATTTAACTCATCTCCTTTGATGGAGTCTTGATCTGAGACTATAGCTGTCTAACATGTGCATATGAGACCATATATAAATGGTTACATGTTTGAAATGGGATATTTTAAACGATCCGCATTTCTCTGCAACCATTAAAACATTTAATTGTAAATCGTTAGCATGCGAGTGGTAATTTTTTTCTGGATTTTTTAAACCAATTTTGTGGTAAGATTTTCAAAACATTTAAAAGACAACTTTTCAAGTGCCCCTAAACAATGTTTCCCTTTGCTCAAAACGAAACTGAAGTTACCCTTTCCCCCTTCAATTTCATGGTTTGATGAACAAATTTAAAGTACATGTCTTCATTTCTGAACTGTGCAAATGAGGTTTTGATCTGTCCGTTCTAGGCCCTTTGGAAATTCACTGGCCCCTTGGAGATGGGATAGGATACATGAGAGCTGGAAAAATCACAACAAAATGTGCCGGATGGTAAGTCTGAGACGTTTGTGTACTGTGGCAGATTACAAAAGGTGTGAATGGCAGCTGCCCATTAACCAGAAGTGTATGGTCAAATAATCAGATGAACTGGCCTCTTAATGGTCATTTCATACAGCTGCTGGCATGGCCTCCTGCCGAGGGAGACCACCAGGTACACTGTGGTGGTCTCCTAGCAGGTTGCTGGGGACAAGCCTCCCTTTAATGCTGTGTAGTGGTCTACAGAGGGGATATCAACAGAAGGGGTTACCCTGTGGCTCCGACAGTGGGACTCACCCCTCAATGTGCCAGGGACAGTCTGTCTGGCTCCGGAGTGGCCTTTCAGGGATACCTGCCCTTTCCTGTCCCTTGCAGTCTCAGGAGCGGCCACCGACATTAATGGTGCTGCTGCTCTGCCAAACGTTGAGTTGGCAGTCCTAGCACAGGTATCTTAATGAGCCATCACCAGTAAAATACTTATACTCCGCTGTCCCATCATTTTCTTTCTTGGTCTCTGATCCCACATTTGGTCCCAGTGGCAGAGCTTATGGTATAATAAATCAGGGAGATCTTAACCCTGTTTCTGCCGGTTGCAACTTATAATGCTCTTATCGATCTTCCAGATGAGGCCTTAAATCAAGGTTCTTTTGCCTTCTCAGGAATTTAAAGGAACTGAAAACACAATCTCAAAGAATAGCAGAAGAGTTCTTCGAACTGCCTTTGCCAACATTTACATCTCATTCAACATTACTGTTGGTTAGTGTTATGTGTGGGGCCTAGCTATGCTCAAAATTGGCTGCTATCGGTCATAAATTGCAACAGTGACTACTCTTCAAATGTTTTTCATTGTCTGGAAAATGGTTCGGGATACCGTGAGGTTGTGAAAGGCACACATAAATGGAAATTACTTCTTTCCATTTGACAGAGAAATACCAAAATGTTAACACGGTTCTTCAACTTAAACATGTTGAATTCAACATGTATTTAATATATTTATAATGATAATGATTGTGCAGCCTCCACCTTTGCTGGTTCTTCCAGGACATACTCTTCATGGCTGATCCGACATTCCTCACATCCAATTTCCTGCCCTCTCTCTGTAACCCTCAATTCCCCAACTGAGTTCTAAGCCTAACAACCTTTATTTTAAAAAAACTGGAAGTGTGGGATTTTTGCCCATTATCCAAATGTTAGCAAGATTGCTGCCCATTGTCTGTTATTTATTAATTAGTTGACTTCATCATTTCTGACAGTATTGTAGAGCAAATGTGCATTTTCCTCTGTGGAAAATAGCTAATTGTGAAGGAACATACCACAGGAAGAATTCTCTTGTCTCGGCACTAAAATTCATAAATTCAAACCAATGAAGCCTAGCTAATTTCTGCTTTGAATATCGAATTGCAAGAGGTGGGAGAGGAGAACAGAAGAAGAAATAACATGTAGTTGTTAGTCTAACTCCTGTTTAAAAGGTGCTTCTTGGTTCAGGATAACAGTGAGCTGTCATCAGTTTAGGGTGTACAGCATGTTAATCTGTGATACTGCTTGTGACATGCTTATGAAAGAAGTAGACGAAAGGAGTTATTTTGTTTTGGGAAGCTCGGGCAGTCTCCCAAGCAGGAGTTCTATCCAGCCTGATTGGTGGTGGACAGAATTAATTCTCTCTCTGATAGCCAAACAACATTGGAGCAGACGATGAAGAGGTTTAACAACATGGTGTAGGCTGCCAAAATAGAACTGGCCAGCATTGCACTGCACTAGATCCAATAGATGGGCATATTTAGCATGGCAGGGCTTTTTCCTGTTCCTTGAATAAAGAATATTGTCTCCTCTCTCCAAGTTTCACATACAAGCCTGTACTCCATTAAGAATGCCATGCAGATTTGTACTGTCACAATTCTTCCTTTGAAAGTGAAGCCCATAAATCAATCTTGAACACTATCTGCATAATGCATGTTCATTTACTAGTACAAATGTTAGGCTGTAGAGTGGGAACTTGATCCTCATTTTATCAGTGCTCCTCTAACATCTTGATCCTCATTCCCCACATGCATTACCAGCAAGTGTATAATAAGACAGTAAACATAAACTGGAGGACAGCTTCCCATTTCTAAACCATTTGGGTATTTTCAAGTAGCCTCATGGGACCCAAATGTCTATTAAATAGATGAGGGGGATACTTTCTTGAGACCCAGGGACAAGACATCTATATCTTATTTTTGTTTCATTCCGCACATGCATTCATTTTCCCTGGTAGCATATAACATCCTGTCTTTTTACTAGTAAACCCAAGGGCCCTCTGCAGGTTCCATCAGTACTAGAAGTCATTATTGCACCACATCATATGTCATTCAGTCCTACTGCAGCAAGAATGAATTCAGCAATTGCCATTCCAGGGATTTTGATCATCTGTTTACTGGGTGAGAAACAGGAAGTGAACAGGAACAGGCAATAGTAGCTCATGTCCTTCCTCAGCTGCATGTGTTCAACTCAAACAACCTCCATTCAAAATGAGGAGCCATCAAACATTTTTGCTGTTATTGGGAACTGAGTCAAAGACAGGCATAGATCCACACCTTGCCATTCAATGCAAATTCTTTTAGGTTCTCTATCACAGTCATTGCTTCGAATTTGGACAAAAAAGTTCAATGTTTGAAATACAATTAGAAGTGCTGTATATTTCAAATGTTATATCTTATTGTAACATACCCAGAGCTGGATTTTAACACTCCTCCCACTGGCAGGTTTCAAGGTGGTGAAGGTACCTAAAATCCAGTGTGTAACCTGCTTGCCAGTGACCAACATGCTGTTGTCCTCATTACAATTTTCCCAGTCACGGGCCGAGAGTTGGGTTAAGCAGTGGCAGTAAATGCCCTTGCCGAGTCACTATCCTGACAGGTTTCCCTCCTTAACTGCACTGATTTAGAGTATTCCCTACAAGGTCTTAACCACTCACCTTTTCCTCCCACCATGTCTTCTCCAGGTCTAAACCACATCCCACTTGCCAAGGCATGCCAACTTGGCATCTGGCAAGACATTCAACCACTTACAATGCGATCTATCCAAATTCCAAAACTTCATGTATCATAATATTTGTTTAGATTACACACTTTTCACCACAATTTGAAATTCAAAACCTTTGAAGAAAAAGTAGTGAAACTTTTAGGAATGAAGATTCAAAATGTTCTTTGTCTAAGATACAGGTTAGATGCTGCAGCTTTCAAGAGATGAAATTTTTGAGTGGCTTCACGCAGAGAAATAACATCTACCATCTTGTCTTGGTGAAAGAAATTATTTAGGATTAAGCCACTGGTTTGGACTGCGAGATAGTTATTTTCCACCCAATTTTGCATCCTTTCCTGCAGAGGACTGCCTATACTTTGCTGAGCAGCACATCCTATTAATATGACCAAGCTCAGAAAATTAATCTTCAACAATGTTTGGTAGAAAACGGCAATCAATCAATAGGTATATTTAACTAAAGGAGTAAGGCAGGAAATAAAGAGCAGGCAGAGATCTGCCTTGATCTAATTGAATGGTGGAGCACAATTGTGGGGCTGAAAGGTTTTTTCTTACTTCTATGTCACAAGCTGTAGAATTATTTCATCATGCAGAAAACAAAATAAATTAAATGGAGAATGGCGGGGGGTGCCCGGTGTGGGATCTGAAATAAACAAGATAGGAAGTACAGAAAAGGCGGCACTAAATCAAAGCAATTGAAATGTCAGAGGAGAAAAATATCACATTGGAAAACCCAAAAAGAAAGAAAACAGAAATAGCAGTTGGAGCAAATACAGTACTACACTGACTAAAAATAGCAAGCAGCTGTAGAGAGATTAACAGGGAGGCTTTGTGACAATAAACAGTACATATTTCAGATAACAAATTCCTATATGTACTGTTATAAAGCCATGCTTTTTGTCAAAAATGCCTTTATATATTAATTGGCTGAAACCCTCTGATTGAGTTTTACAAGATTGAAGCTCCATTCTGGTCACTTAAAATAGCAGTTTCTGAGATGGCTCAACATTCTCATGATCGTACCTTACACATTTCAAAGACATTAAGTGGAATCAATTTGACTAGAAAGTTCCAGAAAAAAGAATTACTTTAAAAGGAATTGGGTCATCTCCTAACTCTTCAAAGAACATCTAATCACCTGGTGTTTTCACCTGGGTGGTGACTGTGTCTTAAATAAAAGCACCTCCGGAAATGAACTCTTGCCAAGAAAGAATTCACTCAGCTATAACCTTATCAAATTGAAACCACGGACTTGGAATTCACTAACCATAGTTATATTTGGGTGACTGGTCAGTTGGGGAGTGTGGATCATGTGATGAGCCAGCTAACCCACTTTTTTGTTTAAGAAGTTGATTTCCTCAGAACACAAATCAGAACAAAAGATCCAGAGAACAGATGTCCTCAAACCCTGTTTGCTATTTGACCATCCACACACCAAAAGCAGAGTTATTAAAAATAAACCCAGCAGCTGCTGTCTCTAGGAGAAAAGATAAATTGACCATCAACATTCTCAAACACAGGCCTCAATGCCGAGAGAACACTGAGTACTGCCTGGAACAATCCAGGTTCATCAATCTACAAGATTCTAACAAACCTACTTAATTTGTCCTCTTACTCTCCTTGCATGAGCATGTTTCTTTCATGTGTGTGTGTGCGGTTGTGTGTGCGCACGCGAACTTTGAGGGCATGTGTATGTGAAAGTCAGAGAGGTTTATTTAGACTTGAGGTTAATTGCAATAAATATTCTATCTTCTTTTTAAGAAAATCTAGGAAGAAATTTGACTCTGGGACCTTTACAGTCATAGCATGCAAACAGTTAAACAGCCACTGAATTAGCAAAAATATCTTTTGAAAAGTCCTGTTGTAGCCAAAGAGTAGGAAAAGAAGGGAGCCATCCTAGCTCTCCTCACCAGTTTGTAGCAGAAATAAAAGTTTGCAATAATCCCAGAGAATCATAGGGCTGCTCTCAAAAACAAGGGAGAAAGAATTGAAGATGTTGGGGAAAAGGTGATTTCATTAGCGGGGTTTCGCAGGATTTTTCCATTGATACCATTGAAAGAACTCACATACACTGTGCAGGTAGTAGCCTGTGTATGCTGCTTGCTCCAGGGAATCAGTGTAGTCTGTGTGGTGTTGTTTTAAAGCAGTATGACATGAATGAACCACATTCCTCCCTGCCCTCATTACACTTGTACTTGATATGCTAAGCATTTGTACGCAGAGTTATAAGAAAAGACCAGAAAAAAAACCTGAATGCAACAGGAAAAACACAGATCAGAATGTGAGAATGCTATGCTGTGAGTTTAATTTTCTTTTAATAAACAGAAAGCTTTAAAAGTATATACATTTACAAGATAAAAATACATTTGGGTGCCAAAGTGCATCCAGTCAGAAGAGTATCAATTTAAGGTCCATATTGAGAGATAACACTTACATGAGTATCTTCGTGTGGTTGCTCAAACGTTTGTAAGCAATAGTTTTGAATACAAGCTAAATCTACTCAGCCATCTTTACATCTACTGCATGATTTAACGTGATTGATAATAAATAACTCAACACTGATCACAAACTGCAATCAAACTTGGATTGGATATTTTCTAATCAATCTGTTTAGAGATGGTACTACACACTTCTGGAGAAGGTGGGACTTGAACTCAGGTCTCCTAATTCAGTGTTAGGATCACCACCAGTGTGCTATGAGAAGAACCCTCCAGATATTTTCTAATCAACATGTTCAGAGATGTTATGATGCATTTCTGGAGCAACCAGGATTTGAACCTAAGTTTTCTGGCTCAGAAGTGCCACTGTGCCACAAGAGACCCTAACAAACTTATTGCGTACGGCACCTGTGAGTGATATGGTCACAACTTAACTTATCATTGATTCTAAAGTTTTTTTTTTCATTGTTAAAAAATCTCTATGGACTTAAATTAGTTTACAGTTTTGGAGATGTGGTTCATTGATTTTTCCTTATCTTTTCTAAATGAGATTTACTTCTGAACTGCTGTTTATTAACTTGAAAAACCATTGAAACTTTTCTCTTTAACCTTCCGTGCTGTGCAGTACTGTCTCTGATCAGCCACGGAACTGGAGCTGTCCTCCCACTGGCACAGTAATATACAATAGTATCACTAAGAGCCTGGCTTCTTTCACTTGCTATGTTTGAACAGAAATTTAAATAGAAAGACACTTTGGAAAGAAGCAGGATCATTCAGCTCTTATTGTCCATTTAATTCTTCTAATATGTTGCTCTACAGCTTTTTACTGGACTGAAATGTCCATGATTTTTAAGAAGAAAATTAACTCACATTACACAATGCTGAATGAAGAGACCTCTATAATGAACAATATTCTCCATTAATTCCATATAACTCACTCATTCTCCTGCACAGTTCAAAAATGTCTGTAAAAATCCAAATTAATGCAAAATAACAGGGCAGTAGACATCCTGGATTAAACCACTTGCTATTCTTGTCATGACAGGGCTGACCTGATTTCTTGGACTGCACGACTGCAATATGATATAGTATGAGCCTTCCCTATTTGTTACATATCATTAACAAATATCACAAAGACTGTGTTCTTGTTGAGACAGATGTCTTCAAGTTTATTAACCACACTAACTATTTACATTTCATTGCTATCTCAGACTTACACATAGTTTGGGTTCTATGCTGGTTACTGTTATTGTGATTACTGCTACAACAAAAATATTGATTCTGAAGGGGAGGCAGGTACCTTATACTGGAAGGCCAAACGTTGTGATGTCAATTAACTGTCTTGAAGATACCTGTCTGGTTTGAAATCTATGTAAAAATATAACCTCCCCACTTTCCCATTAAAGAATGGAACCCTTGGCCGATAAACAGCTATAAGGATACATACAGATTCATTACCTTTACACATGAAGCTAACACTTTGGTGGATGTATGACACAAACAATTCTAATCTTCATCCAATGTATCATGACTTGACTCTGCAGTGTGCTGTCTGTCATCACAGATGGACGTGTGTCATTTACTATAATTGTGTGGCTGACATCTGGAACTAATATTACGTTTTCAGTATCTGAGTCTTCATCCTTTTTGATTGTTGGTTGATTATATGCAGTTCAGATATGTCATTTATTTGTTTGCAGGGCTTGATCATTGCTCATAACAACTACCTGTGATCTAGTCTGGACACAACACAGTAGCATTTTGCAGTTTGACTCCCTACTTTTCCCTTCATTGAAATCCTGTCAAAGTTCCAGTTATATAAAAGAAATATTTATGTCATGCATCAACAAATACCTAATAAGGGGAAAAGCAGGTAGTCAAATTCTTAATTGCTTTGAGTAATGAAGGATTTAAAAGTAATTCCTCAGGAATTTCAAAGATCCTGACAAAATTCCCCAGCTTTTAGAAGACCAGCTTAAAGTTTGGGACAACTTCAGTAGATACAGGTTTGTGGTCACAGCTGCTTTCAGCTTTTTGAACCAAACAGCTGCCACTAACTAGCTGTCACTATTAACTTCCATCATTATATGTTTTCTTGGGTATAACATTATTGCCAGTTTCACATGATTTCAGCATTCATTTTGCCTTAGCCCTTGTAACATATATACATGAAGACTTGTTGAGGCAGATATCTTGAAGTTTATTAACACCACTAACTATTTACAATGTTATAAAATAGCAGTCTTGCGATTAGTCTGGGTCATATGCTTACTGCTGTTACTATGATCACTGATAGTAATAACATTTGTGGCAGAACCATTTCGCTGCTTTTCATCGTTCCGTATTCTTTTCTTTTTTTGACTGCAGTCTGCAGTTCTTCAACCTAGAATTCAAATAGCTCTTTTTGATTTTCCCAATCAATGCACTATTACCATAGTATCTATACCATACCCCCATGGCTGTGAATGAGAAAACACTTGTCTCCATTGGTATTGCTCAAACCACTTTAAAGAGCTGTAATAAAACTGTGTCTGATCCAAGAGTGCTTTCAGATGCACAGGGTATAATGGGGTGCCATGGTTGTACAAACGAAACTCTCTATCTGAAATAGAATCTGAAGCTGTTCTCACTTCAAAGTTGAGCTTGCTATGTATCTTTAATCCTTAACTTTATATAAAGGATTATTTATTTACAGCATGTATTATTATCTCTCTCTCATCCAATTATTGTGTTGTACTAGTTGCTATCTGCAGCTGAGATCACTGGTATATGATCAGGGCTAATACAACTCAAATTCCCCTCGGGCAGGGTAGGGTGGTTAAGTGATGCTGCTGTTTCCAATAAAACCTCCTCAGGTGAATGATCACTATGATGACAGAATTCATTGAATGTACTTCCACCCTCCATAATAATCCAGCAAGGTCTGTTTTATAGGGAATTAACTCTGAGTAATAATTGTGCCAATCAGTATCAAAGTCGTTATAGTGAGCAGAATTAAATCACAAGGGAGTTTAAAAATGTTTTACAGTATCCCTTGACATAATCTTGCTCTGTTCCATGGTCAGGTTCAGTAACTCCTTCCAGGAGTCACCTTGTTTCTTCACATGTTGTTGAGTTCATAAGCTAATTTTTACCATTTAGGGAAAGGAGGAATCTAGAAGAGGTCAGTGTAACTTTATCATATTGTTGATCTATGCAAGGATTGCAATCATGTTTTGCAGTGTTATGATCATATTTCAATTTGAATTGTATCATTGACCAATGTGTTCCAAAGAACACTTGGAAAGCATTCCAATAATTTTCCATTTAAGTCAACCATCATTTAACACTTACGATTACACGCTGAGAATAAACAGGTTGTAAATTAACAAGAGGAATTTGGTTTTTAATGAATGAGAAGTAACTAAAAGTTAGTAAATACTTAATTTGTCATTCAGGTAGAAGTGGATGAGAATATACAGATCACAGTGTACTGCATTGATACTGAACCTGGTTGTACGAAAATTATCTGCTAATTTATCATAGCCATTAATGCATTTATAAATAAACAGGATTATGCTTTTGTTGAAATAAATTAATTAATTTTATCCAGCTGTGTAAATATGTTCACTTATTAATGTTTACGAGCACTGTTTCAATGTCATATTTGATGACAATCATTGTTAGAGCCTGTTGCTTTCAGCCCTGTTTGTCCATGAGCCAGTTCCTGGGACTCAGATCTCTGAATGTACTTCCTTAAATAATTAGCAAACCTGCATGGACCTGTGACTTGCATAAGGGAATAGGTAACAGATTAAACATAATTTAAAACTTCTGTCTCTGAACATAACATCACTTGTGATGCAGCTATATAGAAAATGACATGGTACTTAACCTAATTAAGTCATACAGAATGGAAGGTTTGATCATTGGTCTGTATGGCATCAGCTGCATTCAACGTACACCACAAGACCTTAGATACAGGAGCAGAATTGGGCCATTCAGCCTGTTAGGTCAACTCTGCCATTCGATCATGGCTGATATATTTCTCAATTCCATTCTCCTGCCTTCTCCCGTAAGCTTTGATCCCCTTCACTAATCCAAAAACCAGTCCATCGCTGTCTTAAATGCACTCAGTGACTTGGCTTCCAAGCATTCTGTGGCAATGAGTTCCATAGATTCACCACCCTCTGGCTGAAGAAATTCCTCATCTCCATTCTAATGGGTCATGCCTTCACTCTAAGGCTGTGCTCTCGGATCCTAGTCTTTCCTACTAGTGGAAACATCTTCTCCATATCCAGTCTCTCTAGACCTCTCAGTATTCTGTAAATTTCAATGATATCCCCTTCATCCTTCTAAACTCCATTGAGTACAGAGCCAGAGTCCTCAACTGGTCCTCATATGACAAGCCCTTCTACTCCGGGATCATTCTTGTAAACCTCCCCCGGACCCCAACCAAGGCCAGCACATTCTTCCTTAGATAGGAGCCAACTCATCCTTCCTTAGGTAGGAGCCAACACATCCTTCCTTGAATAGGGGCACAAAACTGCTCACAATATTCCAAATGCAGTCCGACCAGAGCTTTATACAGCGTCAGCAATACATCCCAACACTGACTCCTGCAGAACTCCAGGAGTCACTGGCTTTCATTCGAAAGTGCCCCTTTCATCCCCACTCTCTGCCTGCTACCAGTCAGCCAATCCTCTATCCATGCAAATGTCTTGCCCCTAATACCATGGGCACTTATCTTATTTAGCAGCCTCCCATAAAGCACCTTGTCAAAGGCCTTCTGGAAATCAAAGTAGATAATGTTCACTGGCTCTCCTTTGTCTAACTTGCTCATTACATCCTCAAAAGAATTCTAACAGATTTGTCAGGCATGACCTCCCCCTTGATGAAGCTGAGATGACTCAGTCCCATTTTACCATGCACTTCCAAGTACTCCACAATCTCCTCCTTAACAAAGGTCTCTAAAATCTTACCAACAATTGAGGTCAGCCTAACTGGCCTATAAATTCCTATCTTCTGTCTCCTTCCCTTCTTAAACAGGGATGTTACATTTGCTGTTTTCCAGTCCTCTGGGATCGTCCTTGACTGGAGTGACTCCTGAAAGATCACCACCAATGCTTCTACAATCTCCTCAGCTATCTCCTTCAAAATCCTGGAGTATAGTCCATCCAGTCCAGGTGATTTATCCACCTTCAGACCTTTCAGCTTCCCTAGCAACTTCTCCTTGGTGTTGGCCACTACACTTACCTCTGCCTCTGGAGTCTCTTGAAATTCTGGCATATTACTAGTGTCTTTCACCATGAATACTGATGCGATATACTGATTCAGTTTCTCCCTCATTTTTTTTTATTCCCCATCACTATTTCACCAGCCTCATTCTCCAGCGGTCCAGTTACCACTCTTGCCTGTCTCTTACCCTTTATGTATCTAGAACTCTTGCAATTTCTTTATATTACTAGCTGCCTTACCCTCATATTTCACCTTCCCCCTGCCTTATTGCTCCTTTAGCCTGTTCTGCTGATTTTTAAAGGGTTCACAATCTCCTGGCTTCCCGCTAAACTTCACCATTATGGAGGACTGCAATTGTCTTCGATGTTTCATGCAGTAGTTACAGGTGAGGTGAAAAATCAGTTAAGGTAACGTGTGTGTGGCTGTGTATGAATGTATCAGTGTATGACAGTGTCTGATATGGGGTGGCACGGTGGTGCAGTGGTTAGCACTGCGGCCTCACAGCACCAAGGATCTGGGTTCGATTCTCCCTGTGTCTGCGTGGGTTTTCTTGGGTGCTCTGTTTTCCTCCCACAATCCAAATATGTGCAGGTTATGTGGATTGGCCACGCTAAATTGTCCGTGGTGTTCAGGCTAGGTGGATTAGCCATGGGAAATAGAGGGTTATGAGGATAGGGTGTGTCTGGGTGGGATGTTCTTTGAGGGTTGGTGCTGATTCCATGGGCCAAATGGCCTAATTTCACATTGTAGGGATTCTGCAAAACACTCCTTGATCAAATACTGATTTGTTTTAGGTGTTACAACTGTAATGTCAATTACCCATTATAGAATCATGGAATGGCTAACCCCAACCCCCAATCTGTATTTCTCGTGGCTTACCCACCCAGCCTACACATCCCTGGATACTTTGGGAAATCACCCAGCCTGCACATCCCTGGATACCTTGGAAAATTTAGTATGGCTAATCCACCTAACCTGCACCATGCAGATACACTGTCACAGGGAGAATGGCAAACTGCACACAGCATTTACCCAGCATGGAGGCAAAGGGCGATAACTTATAGTTTTGGGTTGGGCGAGGTGTAAAAATTTGAAGAGACTGATTCCGACTCCAATTTTCAACTTTATCATATCATAGAAACCCTCTAGTATGAAAACAGGCCCTTCAGCCCAACAAGTCCACACTGACCCTCAGAGCATCCCATCCAGACCCATCCCCCTATACCCTACCTAATCTACACATCCTGAACACTATGGGCAATTTAGCATGGCCAATCCACCTAACCTGCACATCTTTGGACTGTGGGAGGAAACTGGAGCACCCAGAGGAAACCAACGCAGACACGGGGAGAATGTGCAAACTCCACACAGACATTCACCTGAGGATGGAATCAAACCCGGGTCCCTGGTGCTGTGAGGCAGCATGGCTAACCACTGAGCCACCATGCGACCCCACTAATTTGGGACAAAACTTATAATCATTTGAATACATGTGGATTCATTAGCTAAAGTAAGCAAAGAGTTGTTTAAGGCAGAATGTGTTTACTTAACTTGATTGAAGTGTGAAATAACTGCACAGAGGCTGGTATCCTGTCACCAAGTCACCCTTTATTTACCTGTACACAGTACATTGGCTGTGGTCAGTGAGCTCAGAGTCAGCTCCCTGGACTAAGGAGATTCTAAATCTCCTGTTTATATTGGTCAGCCAGGCCTTTCCTGATTGGCCCAGGTTAACAATCCCAATCAAGGATCTTGTAGTCAACAAGGTCCACCTGGTTCCAATTACTGCATCCATTTCCCCCTCTATGTGGTCTGTGGGCCTGGTCTTTCTCTTGTAGATTTTTCTGCAACATTTTCGCCCCAGTTGCAGTTTGTCTGATTCAGACTCTCACAGGGGTGGTGTTTACCCGACTATAGCCTGTCTCTTGCATCCAGAGCATCCCGGGAGAGTTTCCTCCTCTTCTTCCAATAGCATCCATCTCGGACTCCGAAGTTGCCTCGACACTAGAGGAAGGGGGAGAACGTACGGTTTCTGATAGGCCTTCTGGCTGTTCTGAGGTGCCAGGTATGTTTTGTTCCTGTCCTGTTTGTGAGGTAGCAGCTTTCATGTGATCCATGTGTTTGTTTAGGACTGTATCATCTACCTGAACTTTGTAAGTCATTGGACCTGACCTCTGTACCCATACAGAGCCATTCCCATAGTTCGGGCGCCCTCCCCCCCACGGTCTAGGAAAATCAAGTTTAACCTGGTGCGGAGTCTTATTCCCATCAGCAACTCTACTGGAGCTATTCCTGTTGTTGTGTGTGGGGTGGTCCTATAATCGAACAGGAACTGGGACAGTTTGGTATTGAGTGGCGCTGTAGGCTGCTTCTTTAAGCCCACCTTCAAAGTTTGGACCATTCTTTCTGCCAGACCACTGGACGATGGGTGTTGTAAAACTGTCCTTATATGCGGAATGCCATTCGACTTCAGGAAATACTCAAATTTCTTGCTGGTAAATCACGTCCTATTGTTCATGACCAATACTTTTGGGAGACCGTGTATCACAAATGATGCTTGCAGGTTCTCAATCGTCATCCCTGAGTTTGCCAAATGAACTTTATGTATGTCCAACCACTTTGAATGGGCATCTGCACAGACTAGGAACACTGAGCCCATGAAAGGACCGGCATAGCTGACATGTAACCGAATCCAGGGCTTACCTGGCCATTCCCACAAATGTGGGGGTGCTGCTGGTGGTAATATTTATCCTTGTTGGCATTCTGGGCACTGCCCCATCAATGCAGCTATGTCAGCATCCAACCCTGGCCACCAGACATAGTTTCTTGCTAGCATCTTCATTTTGGAAACCCCTGGATGTCCCTGGTGGAGTTCAGCCAGTATCTGGTGGCGACCTTTACTGAGGACAATCACCCCTGCTCCCCACAAGTAACATGCTGTCCTCTACGGTGAGCTGGGGGCTTGCCAGACCCAGAAAGGTTTCAATCCTGTTTGTGATGGCCCTTCTGTTTCCCCTGTTACCATCAACTGTTTCATTTTCGCTAGGACGGGATCTTTTTGTGTCCATAGTCAGATATTGTTGGCAGTGACTGCAACGGTGTCCAGGAAGTTTAAAACCAAAATGGACTCTTCCAGGGGAGGCATCACCGATGGAGCATCTGCCAGTGGGAGGTGGCTGAAGGCATCTGCATTAGCCACTTGGCTTCCTGGAAGGTGTTCTAACTTGTACTTGTACACGCTGAGGATAAGGGCCCAAAGCTGAATTCTACCGGAAGCTATGGCAACACCACCTTCAGCATCAGCCAACATCAGGGAAGCATATGTTATCAGGTGTCCATCTCTGTTGGGCTAACACTACCTTGATACCGTGGGGGGGATGTCAGCGCTACATCTTGCTTCGGATCATAGTGGGCCAACACCTTAGATGACTTTAGCTGCTTTTTTACTTCCTAACGGCTACTTCATAGCTATGCAACCATTTCCAAGCTTGACCCTTTTTAATAACAGGTGTATGGGTGCCAAGATGGAGGCCAGGTTACACATTAATTTTTTGTAATGATTCACTAACCCAAGGAAAGGCCTAAATTCCAGTGCAGATGTAGGAGCCGGGGCTCCTTTGATTGCCCTCACTTTATCTTCCAATGGGTGTAACCCGATACCCAAGTAGGTCAGTTGGGGCACCTGGAATACACATCTCTCCCTTCTAAGGCATACGCCCACCTGGGAGAAATGTTTAAGCACTATGTCCAAGTTCTCTAAGTGCTATTAATTGGTCTTCTTGGTTATTAGCATGTCATCCAGAAAAATGGCAACCTGGGGTAGCCCTTGTAAAATGTTCTCCATGGTCTGCTGGAAAAGGGTACAGGCTGATGATACCCCAAATGGCAGTCTTGTACATTGATATAAACCCTTATGGGTATTAATTGTGGTGTACTTCTGGGACTCCTCATCCTGTCTCAATTGCAGGTAGGCGTGGCTTATGTTCAGCTTCATAAAAGACAGCACTCCCCCCCGCCAACTTTGTGTACAAGTCCTCTATGCGAGGATTTGGATATTTATCCAGCTGTGAGATACTGTTTACCATTCGCTTAAATTCCCCCCAAAGGCGAGCTGAGCCATCAGGCCTCACAATCGGAATGACCGGTGCTGCCCGTTCCACAAACTGTACAGGTTTGATGATTCCTTTGCTCTGCAGCCTCCTGATTTCCATCTCTAATTTTGCCCACAAGGTAAATGGCACTGGGCAGGCCTTCCACAATCATGAAATTGCTTCCTGTTCAACACGTAAAGCGGCTTTGGCCTCTTTGATATTCCCGAGCCCTTCCTGAAATACTCCTGGGTATTTCACTGAGGCAGCCATTTTCTAATCAAAAATGTTGAGCCAATCAAGGTGAATCTTTCTCAACCAATTCCACCCCAATAGGCTTGGGCCGAGGCCTTTTACTACCATCAGTGGTAACTGCATCAACTGCTTCAAATAGGAGACTGGAACCAAAGTTGTACTTTTAATCTGCAACGGTTCCCCAGTGTATATTCTTAGTCTGGCTGAGGTCTTGTGTAAATTTAAGGGTTGGAGTCCAAGTGAATCTTGTTAAAGACAGATTCTGCAACCACAGATACAGCTGCACTGGTATGAACATCCGTGGGAACTGGGTGACCATTTAACCAAACATTAATTTTAATCGGTTATGATTTGGATGTCGCTAAGCAATTTATTTGTTCCAACTCACGTATAGAGGGACTTTACAGGGTGTGCACTCTCCTGTGTACCAGGCTACGAGTTTTTTTACTCAAGTCAGGCCTTGTAGGACTCCTTTGATGACTCAAGTTTGCATACCAGCAGCAACTACAATGTCTTGCCGGCCCAGATCCTGAAGAACTTTCTAGCCACTTGGCCGAGGCTCGGCTTTGTTGTGGGGGTCTGCTGTGGACTGGTCCCTCTGCTCAGCCTATGCCCTGCGTGAGGCTCTGTGATTGCCTACCCTCAAGTGGTGTTCCCCAAGCTCAGTCGGGCAGGTGAGGGAGTTCACTTCCATTGGGATACCCCTGTAGCTCCCATGCTCCAATTGCCACATTTTCTAATGACAAAGCCAATTTTAGACCCTGTTTGAAGTCCAGTTGAGCTTCAGCTAGTAGGCGCTTCTGCAATGGTTACATTATTCATCCCACTTACAAATGGTCTCTCAGCATCTCAGTCAGGGTTAACCCAAAATCACATGCTCTGCCAGTTGTCTCAACCTCATCAAAAATCCCAATATGGATCCCCCCAGTTCTCTAATAGCTGAATAAAACAGCGAAGTGAATAATCGTAATCCCTTGTGAACTTTAATGAGTTTTGATGACCCACCATGCCAAAAAATCATGAGGAAATTGCTGAGATAGCTGTATGATCTGTCTTGAATTCATGTGCTATTTGCTGTGTGCTGTGGGGCTTCCAATAACAGTCTACTACCCATATTTCTCCACACTAATTCTGTGCGTTAGAATATAAATTGTACATGTATTGTAGATTGTACTGCTGTTCTAACACTGTATAATTAATTTTACTGTTGCTTGTTCAATACTGTGAAAACATGTGGATTTATTCACTTTGCAAGTACCCCGGGTCGCACACTTTGGCTACTTTAAAAACATGTTATTGATCCCTAACTTGATGGTTTGATGATCTGGTCTAGACATAGAGTACAAATGCAGGTGAAACTTTATAAAACTTAAGTAGCATCTCCAGTTTTAGGGACTAAGCTTCAGAAAGGCCGTGAAGGCTTTAGACAAGATACAGAAAGGGTTTGAGATACTAATTATATTTTGGAAATGCTAAAATTGTTCTCCTTGGAGAAGAGAAGGTTGAGAGGAGATTTGGCAGAAGTTTTCAAAATCATGAAAGGCCAGAAGTGGATAGAAATAAACTATCTTTTTAACAGAGGCTCAATAACCAGAGGGCAGCCATTTACAACGAATGTCAAAAGAACCAAAAGCAATACGAAGAAAAACCATTTTATCTGACAAGCGGTGAGGAATGCACTGCCTGAGACCATGGTGGAGGCAGATACAACTCTTTGTTTTAACAAAGAAACCTGAGCCTTGTCTGGTCTAAGATGGAACAGAGGATAAAAATCACTCTCAGCGGTGCCATGACTCTTCAGGTGAACACCTGAAGAGAAAAGATTGCATGGCTATAGGAAGAGAGTAGAGGTGAGGAATTAGCAGAGTTGCCCTTTCAAAAGTTAGCATGTAGACAAATAGCCTAAATGGTCTCCTGTGCAGTAATCATTCTTTGTATCTATGCTTCTAATCATTGTGAATAATGTACACATTGGGAGCATCGAGCTTACTTGAGACAAGTTACACAAGGTTACAGACACTCGCTTATTGCACTGCTGTCAATTAATAAGAAACAGCTGTCTTCTATATTTCAAACAGCATAATGGAAAGAAACATTCATGTGTGTATGTGGGTGCACGAACTATCAGCAGCACAGTCAAGGAGTTAAGAGATTTAATAAATAAATTCATGCTAATCTAATTTCGGAATTCTGTGTGGTGCCTTGAAGCAGTGTCTATGGACATATTCAGTTTTAGTTTTGGGCAGAATACCAGGTCTGTTCTATGTTACCATAAAACTGTCATAGCAGCACAACTTGTTTGGACATTAGTCTTTACATTAACCACTGAAGCACATGACACACTTTAATCTATTTGCTTTACCTAAAATGACTAGGATCTTACCAGCAACTTCAAAGTTGTATGTGCCAGACGTATAATTGAGGAAGCAAGATACAAATTCGGAATTTCAAATGGTTGCTGTGATATATAATTGTTCACGTTATGCTCTGAAAGGGTGATTTTAACCTTTTATTATTCACTCTTAGGCTAGGTGAGACTGAGGTTTCTTTGTTAAAACTGTATTCATGCAGGCAAAAGAGATGTTCTTATCCAAAATGGTGCACAGCTCCAATCTTTGTCACAAAAACAAAGGTTTTAACAAAGAAACCTGAGCCTTGTCTGGTCTAAGATGGAATAGAGGATTAAAATCACTCTCAGTGGTGCCATGACTCAGATCAGTTGGACTTCAGTGAAAGTGAACAATGATTTGCTGAGTTTTTATTTTTGTATGCTCACTGGTCTTTGCCTCCTGGAACACAGACCCAATAGGGGTGATCCAAACCTCAGAATAAAGGGTTAAAAATCATCCTTTTAATTCAGAATTAACCACTGAGTGCTCCACACCATAGAATTGCAACCAGAAATACATATTTCCTAGTTGGGCTGAGAGGGACACCTTTTTCTACCACTTATTCATGGCTCAATGGGTAAATGTGTCTCCAGCACATCACTGAATTGTGCAGAACAGGAATAGTCTTAAATTTGCTCCCTCCTGTATGTTGAGTTAACTAATCTCAGTCATGATCATCCAAGCAAAAAAAGCACAATACTTAGACAGACCAAAAAAAACCTCTCTCTTTCCTAAGGCAGAGAAAAGAAATCAGGCCATGATCATTATAATGCTTTCTGTAAAGGATCACTGTGAAGTTCTGGTGATGATTGTATAAGGGCAACAGCTTCAGGAAGGACAGGAAAATACCAAGCTTCCTTGATAAGTGCCACGGGATCGCTACTGCTCTCTTAACCTTAATAAAACAACATTTTGGATTAACATCTTATTTGACAGACAGAAGCTCTATGTGAGCTTGACTGCAATGTTGAACCCAAAAATGAGCTCATTATTCTGGTATAGGGTTTGAAACCAGAAATTTCTGACCGATAGGTAAGAACAGTACAAACTAAACCCAAGCTGACATTGTCACTTCCACAAATGGCGCTGATAACTTGTTATTAGTCACAAGCTTGGAAGTTATATTTCTGGTAACATCATAGTAAGTATAAAGCAGAATTGAATCTGTTTAACTGTCTTGCTTGAAGAGGGATGTCGTTGTATTGGAAGTATTTCAGAGGAGGCTCACTACATTGTTTCCAGAGATGGGGCATTTGCTTTATGAAGAGGGATTGAGCAGTTTAAGCCTATACTCTCTGGTTTTTAAGAAGAGTGAGAGGAGATCTAATTGATGTATATAAGATGCTAAAGGGGATTGACAAAGTAGGTATTGAAAGGATGTTTCCTCATGTGGGGCAATCTAGAATGAGAGTCCTACTATCTCTAGAATGAGAGTTCATAGTTTTAGGATAAGGGTAGCAGATTTAAACTGAGATGTGGAGAAATTACTTCTCTCAAAGGATTGTGAAGCTGTGGAACTCACTGCCCAGTGGTGGTGGATGCTGGGACATTGAGTAAATTTAAGGAGGTGGTAGACTCATTATTAACTAATAACGGGTGGAAGAGTTATGGAGAGTGAGCAGGAAAGTGGAGTTGAGGCCAAGATGAGATCAGCCATGGTCATACAAAATGTTGCAGTAAGCTTGAGAAGCTGAATTTTTGTATGTCCTTATGTTCTAACCTAGTGCCAAACATTTGCACTTATTATTAGATTACCATGAATGCACAAAATAAAATTAGTTTTAATCGCATCATTTAAACCCAAAGTAAGGGTGGAAGTGGCTAATTTAGTTGTTACATCTGCTATGTTTAAACTGCAAACAGCATAAGAATTACATTGCGTTGAAAATCAGTATGTGCAACACTTTCATTCATTCTTAATTGTTCCCAATGCAACCTTGAGCAATTAGCTCTTACTAGGTAGTGATTTTTGTTTACATTGATTTAGGATTACATTTTTAATTGCAGTATCCTGTTGGATTGACGGGATGCAGGATGGTTTATAAAAAGAAATTAGAGATAAGAAATGAAGTCCATGGGATGCACATCAAACAGCCTGACTTGCCACACATTTCTATGGTTCACAGAAATTGCTGGATGACAAAAAACCAAGATCGATCTACTGTTCTAGTTCGTGTCTACCAGACTGCCTGTGAAGGACCGAATCTGGCGACAGTAAAATATAATGTATCTTTCCTTGAACTTCAACTTTGGTCAATAGTTCATGGTGAATTCAATGCAATAATTAAGTTGAAAATCCTTATCAGAACACATTTTTCCTTTGTATTTCCTTTGCAGAGTTAAATATTGCTTTTATTGTCTCGTGTTTCACAGGCCTTTGAACCAAGTCTTATTGATTGGCAGGAACATGTATGTTTCAGTTCAAAAAGGGGAAGTTTTTAAATTTAATTTGTTGTTGAGCATGGTAACACAATGGCTCTAACACTGGTTTTATAAATCCAGGGACCAGGACTAAAGATCCAGAGGCATGAGTTCAAGTCCTGTTAAGGCAATTTAAATTCAAAGAAATGTGGAACTGAATAATTAATAAGGATGACCATGAAATTCCCAGATTGATGAAAGCCAATCTAGTTCGCCACTGCCCTTTAGGTAAGGAAATCAGCCATTTTTACCCAGAGTCACCTCTGTGTGATTCCAGACCCACAGCAATGTGGTTGACTCTTAAGTGCCCATGAAAATGGCCTAGCATATCAGAACTGCTAGAAGGGTAATTAGGGATGAGTCTACTTTGAATTAGTAAATAATAGCAGCTGAATTGCACTGGCAGGAGGATCAGTAACGCAAGGTCACATATTTAAGTAATCAGAAAAACAGCCTGAGGAAAAATGAGGAGAATTTTTTTCAATACAATGTGGAACATACTGTTTGAAAGCATGGTGAAATCTGAATCGATGGTAATTTTCAAAAAAAAGATATGTACCTGAAATGAAAAAAAATGATAGGGCAATGTGGAAAGAGCAGGTAAGTGGGACAAATTGGATTTGCCCTTTCAATGAACCACATAGTCTCGATGAACCAAATGGCCTTCTGTACTCTATGACTGTGTAATAATGTTAGCACAATCAGAGAGAAAACCCCAGCAATACAAAATAATTTACCAAAATAACAATAAAGGAGAGACTAACATTGCTATTCTATAGCTCTATCAGGGCAGAATCAGCTTGTAAGGATTAAGTGTTTTATATGAAATGTTCAAATGCAAAGGAGTAGCTGCTGCACATTTACTTTGTTATATTTTCTACATGTTAAATTAGTTTCTAGACTTGCTTTTGATTGTCAGTTACACTGTTGTTTTGATTCCTTTCTGGAATATTGTGTTTAAAGTGCTGACAATGGATGGAATAGTTTCATGATGTGTGACACAACTTGAAATGTTTCAATTCAACAAGTCTCCATATGAAAGGCAGCACCCAAAGAAGTGTAAGTAGATACAGAGTCCAACCCTCCCTTGCTCCATGCACCAAAGATTAAGTCTATATATGGTTAAGATTGAAACTGAAAAAAAGTAAAATATTTTTAAAAAGTAACAATCAAAATACTCTCTTGCTATTTTTCTCATCATCGATCCCCCTTTGAAGGATGAATTGGTCTCAGTACTTTTAACCAGATCCTAGAGGTCTATTTATAAACCTGTTGGTACATTGCAAATAGTTGTCTTTAAAAGCATTCATGCACTGATAGCAACTAGCAGAGAGGACACGGTCTAAACAGCAACAGAACTAAAAGTCAAGGCATTCAGAATCATTTCAAACCTGTGCTTGCTGGAACGATTTCAACCTCTTCTTGAATCGTGATGGCAAAACAAAATCACACCCACGGGCAAGGAAAGCAAACTCCCCTCGTAAATCGGGATCCCTCCGCAGAGAAGTTTCCTTGATCATCATCTTGAAAAGCCTTGCTCAGCAATGCTTCCCTGTGTTTTTCAGTGTGTCCTTTTGTAACGTGGTAAATATAGACTGAACAGCACTCAGGGTTCCAGTTTGCAGAGAAGAGTGAGAATTGCCGTCTGAAAAGACCACACTGTTTCCTGTATTCTCACAGCCTGACAATGTCCATGCATTGTACCTCGCCACCGAGGTCAGAGTCCATTTACTCTCGTCTTTGAGTCTCAACGTTTAACTGCTGTGCTGTACCCAGAATCATGTCCTGCAATGTGATCTGTTTGATAGAAGGGCTTCTCGACAATTGATCTGTCCAGGACTGGTGCGAGTGCATTGTGGGAAAGGAAGAACCCTCTACCAGTAGATCTAAAGTTAGCACTTGCTGAAGAAGACCCGAGAATAGTCTTACCTGCTATGACACTGTTTACACTAATAGACTCTCAACCGAGAATGTGAGGCACAGACTTCAGTAAATCACATGTCTTTTGCAGAATGTGAAAAAAGAAGGCTCTACGCTGCTTGAGAAGGCATGTGGAATAAATCATTACACAAAAGAGAAACAGGGAAATATCTTCCAATAAATAGACTGACAAAAAAGTTATGGAAAACTTCTTAAAGTTGTTTTTCAGACAGAAATCTGACTTGGTGAATCTATTTGATTTTATAAACAGCCTTCTACAAATATTTGATTCACTGTCAGAAAACTAATGTCCTAACGCACCCTTTCTTCCCCCCTTCTTCCCTCCCTCTTTTGCTGTGCTTCATCCCTAGCCCAGTGTATAAATAACTTCCACACTTGCTGTTGGCACAGTCTCCTGACATTTCAGTTCAACTGTAGTCCACCAATCAACAGCAGCTGTTTGGAGAATATCAAACACGTCAAGATTCCGAGGCACCAATGTGTTTGGCCCCAGCTAGGCCTCTATCCCCTTCAACCTCTATGAGCAGTTTTGCAACATGGAAGCTAAAATTTGTTTGAAAGCACATTTGTTTGTGGCTTATAGAGATATTCCCACGAAACTGAGCTGAAATCTGTTTTCAGCACAAAGGAGTAGATGCTGCACTTAGTGGCGTGAGGTTGTACTCACTGGAAATTGAAATCAGGTAGCCTCTACAATCAGTGGCTGATCCACAAAGTCAACTCTACTCCATAGCAGTTGAAAGTGTTTCCCTGGATGTAATCCAGACCGCATTCAATAGGTACTTGTCCAATTCCTTTTGCTATTCAATCATGCATTTCCAAAGGTTATTTTAGCATCGGGCTTTCCTGCACTCCACTCTCAGTTTGAGTTACAACGTTCTCGAATAATTTCAAGAATCTGATCTGCTTCCACAACTATTTCTTTATCACAGTTGCAGAGGGCCCCGATTTACCCGACAGCCACCACTCTGGGCTGAACTCGGCAAAGGATTCCATTTCTGAATCAAAGGAACAGCAATTCCACTGTGCTGATGTATGCACTCCGGTGTCACAATCTCACCAAGACTGCTACTGAGCTGGAATAACTGGCATGGCTCAGGAGTCACAGGCAAGTCATCTGTTACCCAAATAATCTCCCATGCGGACTTCGATTTTGCTGGCTAACTGGGACACCCTATTGCAATCCCCAGTTCTTCATTGTACGCATGCAGTTATATTCATGAGTTAAAGTTACACAGTTACGATGCAATTTTATTAGAATTGTATCTGAGATCACAGCCTTGAGAAGCAGGCATTGATTTAACAGCAGAGAAGGCTAAGGGAAGTCTAACAGAAGCTTTAGAAATTACAAAAGTTTTGATGAAGTAAATAAGTACAAACTGAATGTGAAATTCAGCTGCTTGGTGCTTACATTTTTTGGCACTATTAAGTGTCATTTTGTCTCCAAAACGATGGGTCAGATTTTCCACTCTTCCCTTCTTTTTAATGGCAGGACAGAGCTCTGCATTTCTCAGAGGAAACTCTGATCAGCGTTCCCTCAGAAATGCAGAGCTGTACTTCCAATCTGACAGCTCTCTTATAACACCAAACAGGGAATTCAAACCACGCTCCTGTTTCACAGCAGTCAGGTGCAAAAAGCTGAAATTTAAAAGTCCAGAAATATATTCAGCCACGTTTGGGAGCTGCTGTCGAATGGTAAGTAAGTAAAGAAAGCGTGAGGTTAAGGAAGGTAGGGTGCCAGGTGGGCAGGGTGCCATAGGTAGGGGTTAGAAATAACAGGTTTGGGGGGTACATTGTTGGGTATTAAGTGAATAGGGGCTAGGGTTCCAAGGGGTAGAGTGCCAGGTGTCAAGTAGGGTGCCAGCTGGGTAGTGTAAGTGGCATCTGTGCAAAGTAGCAAAGAGCCCTTGTTAATGATGCAATGTGCAGTGTTTAGGGTAGGGTCATGGTGGTTGGGAGAGATATCATGTCTGGTTGAAGGGAAGGGGTGATGGTGGGTGTTGGGTCCCATGGGAAGGGGGAGCAATGAGCTCCAGAAAAGGGTGGGGACAGAAACAAGGGTGGAGGTAGGTAGGTCCTGAGGAGGTAAGCGGATACAGCAAGTCCAGAATGGGTGAAGTGGAGTCTACTTCCTGGCAAACTGAGTCCAGAAAGGGTGGAAGTTTGGGAGTCGGGGATGGGAAGAAAGGTAGGAAGGCAACGGGAACATCTCTCGGGTGAACTAGGGGTATGGTGGGGGCAACAAGAGCTTCTGGAGCAAAATGGACCCAGGAGAATAGTGAAGTTTGCCAAATCAGATTGTCACAACATGAAAAGAAATGATAGTTTAAAGGCTATCCCAAATTTACTTAATAAAGTCACACCAGAAGAGATTGAGTTACAGAACAGCAGGTGGGCTTAGACTTGATGTCTACAATGTCTCGAGGGATATATTTTTGTCTTGGCAGTTAAAGTTAAATTAGTTTAAAAACATTCAGTGAACCTTGAAAGGATGCAAAACCCTTTTATAATTTCTTCTTTGATCTTATGAAGTAAATAAGGGACAAATAACCGAGAAGTCTGTGTAAGAGCAATCCAGAGCAGTCCACAGGACTATGGAAGTAGAGTGCTGCGGGTGCTGGAAATCTGAAATAAAATGAAGTGCTGGAGAAACTCAGCTAGTCTTACAGCATCATTTAGAGTAAAACAGAGTTAATGTTTTGAGTCTGAAATGCATCTTCTTCTGAAGACATTAACATTGTTTCTCTCCACAGATGCTGAGTTTCTCCCACGCTTTCCATTTTTTACACCATTTTGGAGATGGGTGCAGCTTAAAGATATTTTTAATTATTTACACATTTGTTGAGAGAGTTAATTGCAATTTGAACCTCATGTGGTTTTCAGTTTACTGAAAGATGATAGCCAAAATAGTGGACAGTAACATGCACAAGAACCTATAAATATATGAATCAGGAGTTAGATTAAGCCAATCAGCCCCTCCAATCTGCTCTGCCATTCACGGCTGATCTCATTGTGGCCTACATTTGCTTTAAAAATATTCAATGGCTTCACCTCCACCACACTCGAAGGAAGAGAGCTCCAAAGTCTCACAATCCACTAATAGAAAAATATCTTCCTCATCACTCTCTTAAATAGGAGATTCCTTATTTTTAAACTGTGTCCTCTATTTCTATTTTTTTTCCCCTATAAAAGGAAACCAATCCTCACAGCTCCCACCCTGCCAATTCTCACCTTTGGATCTCATAAGCTTCAATAAATTCAACTTTTACTCTAAATTCCAATTGATATAGACCTAGCAGGTCCAACCTTTTTATGCCAGCTTATTCCTGCCCCCCCTTCCCAGGTATCAGTTGAATGAACCTTCTCTGAACTGCTCCTAAATTTTTACATCATTTCTTAAATAAGGAGACCAAAACTGTACATAGTACCATAGGTATGATCTCACCAATGTCTGGTACAATTGCAGTAAATACTACTTTTATATTCTGTTCTTCCTGCAATAAATGAGAACATTCTATTTGCCTTCCTAATCACTTTCTGTTCCTGGATACTAACTTTATGTGATTCATGTACTGCATAGCCAGATCCCCCCCATACCTTAGAATTCTCCAATTTCTCTCCATTTAGATAATATGCTTTTTTTTATTCCTCCTACCAAAGTGGACAACTTCACATTTTCCCATAATATATTAAAATTGCCACATCTTTGATGATTCAGTTAACCTATCCATCACTTTGAAGACTCTTTCCATCCTCTTCACAATTTATTTCCTATCTATTTTACTGAACTTGCCTTTACCAAGGTGTGTTTATGGGATGTTATTATATTGGATCAGTTACTGCTTAGTAGTTAAATAATCTATTATTCTGTTAAGTTTTCCAGTAAAGTTGTTATTCCAATTTCTTCTTTCCTTTGTTGTATTTTAACTATAGTCTATGAATAAAGTGTATTTTGCATCACAACTGGTAGTTTGACCAATCAAATTGCATCTGGAACACAATGCCTGGCACTTGCCTTTAAAATAAGAAAATGTTAGGGTCTAGGCTATATTCCTTAGATATGTTGAGGGGGTTTGGCCTGGTCCCTAGCATCATTTATATGGGTTATAAATAATTGAGGCCCCAACATTGACTCCTATTGTGCACCATTCATCACATACTGAGAATTGTAAAATGAAGCTTTTGTGCCCACTCTTTGTTTCCTATTAGCTGATCAATCCTCTGTCAATGCTAACACGTTATCTCCTACATTATGAACTCCTACATTGCATAGTATCCTCTGATGTGGCACATTGTCAAATGTTTCTGGCAATCTAAGTACAACACATTCAACAGTTCCTGCTAATCTACGTTGTTTATTACTTCCTCAAAGAACTCTAATAAAGTAAAACATAGATTTCCCTTTCACACAGCATGTCGACTGTGCTTGATTGCACTAATATTCTCGAAGTGCCCTGCTATAGCTTCCTTATTAATAGATTCTAGAATTTTTCTTATGATAGATGTTAATTAATTGGCCTATAGTTTCCCACTTTCTGTCTGCCCTCGTTTTGAATAGAAGAGTCACATCTAATATTTTCCAATCTGATGGGACTTTGCAAAATCTGGGAAATTATGGAACATTAAAACCAGTGCATCTATTTCTTTTAACAATGACTTCTATCAAGGCCAGAGACTTGCCAGAGTTTTGTTCTATTAATTTTCTCAGTAAACATTCTCTGGTGATTATAATTAAGTTCCTTTCTCAGGTTTCATGTTCTGATTCAGATTTATTTTGGCGATATTATTTGTATCCACCACAGTGAAGACAGATATAAAATGTCTGTTAAATCTGCCAATTCCCTAATTTTTATTATTAATTCCACAAACTCACTCTCTACAGGACTAACACTTTTTCTTTACATACTCATTTTTCTAAACATTTTCAGTTAACTAGGCAGCAACATGCTCTAATTTCACTCTCATTAATCTTGAACGAATTCTTCACCTTTTTTTAAAAGCTTCTGCCCAATTTTCTGCCTGCTTGGTGTTTTGCAAAATTAAATTTTTTTTCTTTCAGCTTGATTCTATTTTTAGGATCCTTAGTTAGTCAAGGATGGGGTGTCCTTCCCTTAGAATCTAGCTGATATATATATTTTCTAAATATTCTGAAACATCTCCTGCCTTCTATCCTGTAACTTAATCCAGTTTCTCATTTCACTTTAAATACCTCTGTTCTCTTAATTGCTTTGCTTTATGTTTAGAATGCTAGCATTTGATTCACTCTTCTGTCCCTCAAAGTGAATGCAAATTCAATTGCATTATGGTCACTGCTATTCAAGGGTGCTAGGTAGCTATGGGTGCACTGTAAGAAGAACGAAAAACTAACTTCATCATTCAGTGTGTAGCATCTGGTAAGGCTTAAGTGTAGTGAGGGAACAGAAAATAAATTGCCTAGTTTGAAGCAACAGAAAATATCTACAAATCATTTTTCATAGAGTCGTGTGCCAAAGAAAGCAACAAGCAGATTAGCTCGGAATTACTGAAAAGTAAGTTGGCGGAATGTTAGCTTTGTGGTTAGCACTGCTGCCCCACAGCGTCAGGGACCAGGGTTTGATTCCACCCTCAGGCGACTGTCTGTGTGGAGTTTACACATTTTCTCCATGTCTGTGTGAATTTGCTCCGGTTTCCTCCCACAGTCCAAACAGAACGTTAAGTGGATTGGCTATGATAAATTGTCCAAAGTGTTCTGGGATGCATTAGTTAGGTGGATTAGCCAAGGGAAATGCAGGGTCAGGGGAAAGGGTAGGGCCTGGGTTTAGGTGGGATACTCTTTGGAGGATCAGAGTGGACTTGATGGGCTAAATAGTCTGCTTCCGCAGACTATGATTCTATGATTCTAACTGATACAAGTGTCTGAGGCATCCACAGCCAAGGGATGGGTAAATGAAGTGATTTTCTGAAGAAGGGTCCCAACACAAAACGTCAACTTTCCTGTATCTCTGAAACTGCCTGGCCTGTGTTCCTCCAGCTCCACACAGTGTTATCTCTGTCTCCAGCATCTGCAGTTCTTGCTATCAATGGGTAAATGAAAGCTTCATTTCTGAGACTAGATGGAGCTGAGGAGAATTCTCTAGATGACTATGGCATACAGTAGCAGTCCCTACAGAAGTAAATAACTTCAAGACTGATGTGGCTTAGAAGACAATTCTTAGGGGAAATAAGAAATAAATGCATAAAATATATAGATCTGAACCATTTGATAAGTTAATAGCGATCATTTCATTTAAGTCTTTTATATACAACAATATTAGTGTTTGATTAAAAACAGAGGGTTATGTGCTGTAGTTGTGTAGATTAAAAATAAGATGTTTGAATTTTTAAAAAATATTCACGGTCCCTAACCAGATTATAACAACTATAACTGTAAATGTAACTGAAAGGCTCAGGAATCAAACAAATTGAAGATCTCTTTCACAGCACATGCCCAAAGAACCAACTGGACTCTATGCGCTGCAGGATTCTGATGAAAATTTTGCTGTTCTTACTTGCAGTAGCTGCACTGAGTCCTGGTGACACTTCTCCACGTTGCTGAGGCTCAGCTAAATGGGCCTAATACCAGGGCCACTGCTACATGATAGGTGAGCATGCCAAATTCGATATTTATTCAATATAATTCCAGGATTTTCAGACTGTGGTTTGGGAACCATGTTTTACAAATTGGTCCACTTCTGCAATACTGGACTTTTTATTTCTTTATTTTTCTAATTGTTTTTCCTCTAAGAATTTGTACTCAAGAATCTGTTATCTAGGTACCTTTGTCCTTAAGATGGTGCCATAAGTGGCGACTTATAAACTTTTCACTGTATTCATTTGAGCACATGTGACAATAAAGCTAATCTTAATTCTAACTTTACAGAGAAAGTGAAAATCAGCAACTTTGCCTATTAGCTTAAGTTATATATTAACCGTTTAGTTATAGGCAGGTTATACACATCAATTGTGCATTATTTGATCCTCTTATAAGAACTCTGTTGTGGCAGAGTGGTAGCATTCCTATCTCTGAGCCAGAAGTCCTGTATTGAAGTCCCATATGTTCCAGAGGTGTGCAATAACATCCCTAAATAGGTTGATTGAACATCTCTGAACAGGTTGATTAGAAAATATCTTGAGCCTTCTGTGTCTAGACATAGCTTAAAACTAGACTTGTTGGGTTAGGTCGCCTGTACTTGTAATGGGTCACTCTGAAAATAAATAGAAAAATGTGTAAGGATTGGCTGCAGATCTATCCTTCACCACCAGCTTTTGGAATAGAATGTAGCCACTAGCTTTTTGGTGGCTGGATGGAATGACAAAGTCTTATTCTACAGGTATGAGCAGATTTTCACATCTCCTGCATTAAGATGACATGGTTGAAACTTCAAGTATCAAAACTTAGTTTGAAGTGCCTTTTGGCAGCAAATGAATCTTTTGCACTGTTACATCACCTATATCAAGACTCAACAACCTATATCTGACATCTAGCAGAGACCTCTGGGAAGAGCGTGATTAAAACAATCTAGGCTAGGCTCAGAGTTACAATTCTTTATATCCTGCTTTTTTTTAATTTCAAATAATGTTTTTACAACAGGAAGCCAATAGAGATGAGAGCATGTTTCCAAAGCCCAGTAGCTAGCAAATTTCCAAAAAATTTCAAAAAAACCTCAAGGCACATTTGACCAAATGTAACATCAAGCAGCCATAGCAAAACTGGAATCTGTGGGTATCGGGACAAATTCTCCACTGGTTGGAGCCACACCTGGCACATAGGAAGATGGTTGTGCTTGTTGGAGGTCAGTCATCTCAATTCCAGGCGATCACTGCAGGAGTTCCTCAGTGTAGTGACCTAGCCCAACCATCTTAAGCTGCTTCAACAATGACTTTCCCTCCATCATAGGGTGAAAATGGGGATGTTTGCCCATGATTGCACAATGTTCAGCACCATTCGCGACTCCTCAGATGCTGAAGCAGTGCATGTTCAAATACAACAAGACCTGGACAATATTCAGGCTTGGGCTGATATATGGCAAGCAACATTTGTGCCACACAAATGCCAGACAATGTATATCTCCAATAAGAGACAATCTAATCACCGCGCCTTGACATACAATAGTGTTATTATCAACAAATTCCCCCACTATCAATATCCTGGGATTTACTGTTAATCAAAATCTCAACTAGTCTAGCCATATAAATGCAAAAGCAGGTCAGAGGCTAGGAATATTATGAGGAATAACTCACCTCCTGACTCCCTAAAGTCTGTGTACCATATACAAGGTACAAGTCAGGAGTGTGATGGAATACTCCCACTTGCCTGGATGGGTGCAATTTCAACAACACTCAAGAAACTTGACACCATCCAGGACAAAGCAGCCCATTGGATTGGCACCACATCCACAGGTTGTGACTCCCTCCACCACTGATACTCAGTAGCAGCAGTGTGTACAGTCTACAAGATGCACTGCAGAAATTCACCAAAGATCCTCAGGCAGCACCTTCCAAATCCATAACCACTTTAATCTAGAAGGACAAAGGTACCAGATATAAGACAGAGATGAGGAGGAATTTCTTCTCTCAGAAGGTAGTGAATTTGTGGAATTCTTTACAGCAGAAGGCTGTCAAGGCTTGGTCATTAAGTTTATTCAAAGCTGAGAAAGACAGAATTTTAATCAGCAAGGGAATCAAGGGTCATGGGGAATAGGCAAGAAAGTGGAGTTGAGGATTATCAGATCAGCCATGATCTCATTGAATGGCAGAGAGTACTAATGGGCCACATGGCCTAAATCTGTTCCCATATCTTATGTCTTTTTTCCACATTGCTGGAGAGTTCTACAGCACCACACAGGAATGAAACACATTACACTGGATGTGCAAAAGATGAGCATAGATCAAAGGGATGAGAGATTTGAAAAACACATCCTTGGGCAGTCTACTCAGTCAGTTGTACATCTGCACAAAGCATATGTCTATGTCTCTCACACATCTGGTTCATTTCTCAAACTCGATAGTTACCCACTGAGCCATTTCAGTTTTTAAAAATGTATTGGTGGAATGTGTGTTGCCAGCATTTGTTGCCTGAACCCAGTTACTCTTGAACAGAGTGATTTGCTAGAGTATTTAAGAGGTCACTTAAGAGTCTACCACATTCCTGTGGTCTGCACTCACATGTAGGCTGGTCCAGATAAAATTGGCAGATTTCTTTGTTAATTACCTTTGTGAATCAAATGGTTTTTATGAAAATCGATGATGGTTTCATGGTCACCATTACTGAGCCTCGCTTTTAATTCCAGATTTATTCATTGCATCTAAATTTCACAAACTGCTGTGTGGGATATGTCCCCAGAACATTCACCTGTTCTTCTGGAGTATCAGTTCAGTGACATTACTAGTACACAAACCACTTTAGAAAAATGACATTTGACTCCATTTTCTCTTTCTGCGCGCTAAATAGGGAGAAGACTTTGCAAGTAGTTTTAAGGGAATTTTGCCCCAATGAAAAAGTTACCAATCAGACAAAGGACACATTTAGTCCCATGAAGAGGAAGCTACAACTGAAATATAACCTGAAAAGGTAGAAGACAATATTATTTTGGCTTGCATTATGATGGCTAAATTAGGTCAAAAGAACAGCCTTCCCCTTTAAGGATTTTAAAACTGCTGCCACATCTATAAAAAGCTCCAAATCACGCACGGTCTACCTCACAAACTATCATTACTGACGTAGTTTTAAATTGCAAGCTTCAGCTTCTCCAAGCATAAAGTAATTTTACTGAAATAACACCACAAAATGGAGGTTTTTAAACTAGCCGTGTTCAAAATCATTAAACGACAGCTGTTGTGTTTATACTTAGAACAAAGGTCGCGCATTACAAACCAACACACTAGCCATGCCTAACCAAGGAAGTATTTAAGGAAGTCAAGCGCTGTCTTGTGGTAAGCAGCGTTGACCTCTGAAGGGAGACACATAACTTCCTACTGCTTAGTGACAAGGACATGCACTTTCAACAGAGCAGGCTCTTTGCTGGCACTGAGCGGCACATGTCCTTTCTATTTGCTAATGAACTTAGGAGAGGAATGTCAATACTTCCAAAGCTTCACGTGTCACACTTTTAAACATGTTTTCAGTCTCCAATCTATTCAACTGAAGGATCATTTCAGCAGCTGCATGTGTGTGGAAAAACTTAGCTTTCAAATACATACACAAAGCTGAGTAGGGCATCATTCTGATGCATTTCTTCATAAAATATTTAGGACTTTTATGTAATTCAGATTGATTTTAAAACTAAATAACTTACGTTCATTGAATATTCTCATGAGGTCCCTTACTTTTGAATTGTTGCCAGAGTTGAAATGTAGGAAACACAGCAATCAAATTATACACTAAAAGTGACATGATAAATTACTAGGTCACCTATTGAAGCAAATTCTGAGGTCGGGTCATTGAACTCGAAATGTTAACTCTGATGTCTCTCCACAGATGCTGTCAGATCTGCTGAACCTTTCCAGCAATTTCTATTTTTGCACCTACTTAAAGGCTTGGTTGAGAGACAGATATTGGCAGGACACCAGGAAGATCTCCCCTACTCTTCTTTGAATAATGCTACAGGATCATTTATGTCAACCTAGAGAGGATATAGGGCCTTTGTTTGATCTCTTATCTGAAAGCTAGGACATCCAACATTGCCACACTTCCTTCAAGATGGTATTAGAGTGCCTGTCGAGATAATGGGCTCATATCTTTGGAGTGGGAATTGAGCACAATCTTCTGACTCAGAAATGCAGTGTTACTTTTGAGCAATACTTATACTTGAAATGGGAAAGCATCCCCAATCTAATTGATATTAGAAATTTTTCAATATGTTTACATATCTTGGGGAGATAGTCACAGCATGACTATGTCACTGGACTACTAATTCAAAGGCTTAGACATTCTGGGGACGTGGGTTCAAATCCCATCATATTGATCGATATGTGGCACGGAAATGATTAGCTGGAACAAATGTGGGCCCAATATAGGTGGAGACAGCAGTATGTATGGTGGAGAAATTAAACGGTTACTTTGCATCTTCTTTCTCGCAAGAAGATACAAATCTCCCAGAAATACTAGGCAACTAAGGGACCTGTGTAAATAAGGAGCTAAAAGAAATTAGTGTTAGGAAAGATGTAGTATTTGAAAAATTAGCTGGATTGAGGGTTGATAAATCTACTGGACCAGCTGATCTTCATTCCAGAGTGTTGAAGAAGCAGTTATAGATGTAATGGATGCACAGGTGATTATCTTTCTCAATTCTATAGATATTGGAATGGTTTCTGCTGACTGGAAGGTAGGAGATGTAAGCCCGCTATTTAAAGAGGTTGTTATGGGCAAAGTGGAGGACTACAGATCTGTTAGATTGACGGTCTTATTGGGGGGAAGATGTTAGAATCTATTCTAAAGTCTGTGATAACTGGACACATTTCAAACGAATGACAAAAATGGGCAGTCAACGTAGACTTTTGAAAGGGAAATCATGTCGACAACAATTTGTTGGAATTTCTTGAGGAGTTATGTGTAGCATAAGCAAAAGACAACAAGTCATTATGATTTACTCGAATTTTCAGAAGGTTTTTAACAAGGTCTCATGCAAAAGATTAGCCAATAAAATTACAGCACAAGAGATTAGGGAGAATACACCAGTATCGATTGAGAATTGGTTAACAGGCAGAAAGCAGAGAGTTGAAATAAACAAATAATTCTCAGGGTGGCAGGTTATTACCAGTGGAGTACCACAAGGGTCAGTGTAGGTCTACAACGGTTCACAATCTATAGAAATGATTTGGATGTGGCACCAATTGTGATAGGAAGGAGTGCAACACATGTTCACCAGATTAATCCCAGAATAGTGGTATTGCCTTATAAGTAATTGAATAAACTGGATCTGTCTTCTCTAAAGTTCAGAAGAATTGGAGAAGAATTTATTGAAACTCAGAAAATTCTTGCAGGGCATGATGGGGTGGATATAGATAGGATGTTTCCCCTGGCTGGCGATGGTAAAACCAAGAGACATACCTCAGGATAAACAGTTAGGCCATTTAAGAGGGAGAAGAGGAAAACTTCCTCATCAAACACTGCTGGGGATAGGGACAACAAGGGGTAACTGAATAGCACTTCTCAAACCAACCCCATCAAATTCTTCTGGGACAGGGACAACAGGGGGTAAAATAAAATGCCACTTGTTCCATTCAGGGAGTTGAAAACATGATTAGGAAAAAAACAAAATAGCCCCTGCTGGGGTACCATACTGGATCAAACACAAATCAAAAAAGTCAAATGGAAACACATACATTGAAACAGAAACTTATTAAATTAAAATCTAATTTCCTAGGCTGATGATGCACTCCAATCCCCATGGCACCCATTGGTCTTGAATGGCCTTGATCATGCCTGCAAGCACCACATGCTCTCTCCAGGGATACCTGAACGCAGACATAACTGTGAAAGAGGGGCAGATAGTCAACAACGATGAGCCCTTCTGTGGCCCACTATCTGGACCTGTTAATGGCCATCTTGCCAGGCCCAGGAGGAGAGCCACAAGAAGGCTTGTCCACCCCTCCAGAAGGCTGTGGAAGCTCAATCATTGAGCATGTTCAAAACAAAGATTGATAGGTTTCTGGAGACTAATGATATCAAAGGATATGGAGATAGTATGGGAAAGTAGCGCTGAGGGGAAGAAGATCAGTTCATTATCTAACTGAGCGCTGGCTGAATGGCTTACTCTTGCTCCTATTTTCCTATAGAGGTTGGTGGAAAATAAAAATTCAATTCTAAAAAAATTGGTATATACAGTAAGTTTCAGTAGTGGTGACTATAAAGCTATTATTGATTGTTGCAATAGAGTAGGACGCTCTGATCGGAGCTCCTCTGCTTGCCAGTCCCTTTCCCTTTTCCTTCTTTTTATCTCCTCTTCCTAGCTTTTCTTTTCTTTCCCACCTCCTTCCCCCACCCTACCTGGAGGATGGAGTCGAGGAGCAGGGCAAGTGGATAGTGTCCCATGGCAGAGTGGAGCGAACAGGCAGTGACCCACAGCGGAAAGGAGTGAGCACGGGCCAAGTCCTGCGGCAGAGTGAGCGTGGGCCGAGTCCCACAGCGGAATGGAGTGAGAACAGGACAAGTCCCCATGGTGGCAGCGGAGTGAGCGGGCAATTCCTGGAGACCTGGATGGAGGCCGGCACATGGAGGCAGCATGACCTCGTGCTCTGGGGCCTGTAGGCACAGACCGGAACTTAAGTACTTCTGGTCACTTACTATCATTCTGGACTTTTTTCACTGTTTCATGCTAATCTATTTTCTTTTTTACTCTGTAACAACACCTTTTTTCACTCTGGAAGATTTGTATCTAGGTACTTGTACCTAAGATGGCGCCATTAAAGGCAGCCATTGTAGAAACTTTTCACTGTACTCCTGTACTTCTGTACTGGTGTACATGTGACACTAAAAGATATTCTATTCTATCTGATTCACTCATATTCCTTAGGGAACAAAATGTGCCATCCTTACCTGGTCTGCGTTGTATGTGACTCCAAGTTCAAAGCAACGTGGTTGATTCTTAACTGCCCTCTGAAACGGCCGAGCAAATCATTCAATTTAAGGACAATTTGGGATAGGCAATAAATTCTGGCCTTGCAAGTGACACCCACATCGCACTAAAGAAAAAACAAACTTCAGATGCTAGATTTGTAAGTGCCTCAAAAACATCAGAAGTTCTTTTCAACAGCCATTATAGAATGGAATAGTGTATAGATTGACCTAATAAGGTAGCATGAGCTCATCAAATAGATTCACAAACCATTGTTTGAGAAACAGCCCTGGTTGATATGCCTGTAGATAATTGGTGCCACTGAAAGTGTAATGGGACAAGGGGAGATAATAAATTAAGCTGCAAATACAATTGATCTCTTCTGTTAAAAACAAAAAAATTAGAAAATGTACAACAATTTAAGATGTAACAAGTGACTGAAAGAGTCCAGCAGTGTGGGAGATTAATTTTCAGTGGGGTTCTAGAAATAGCTTGCACCCCTGCTCTCCCAATACATTTATCCAATGCATTTCCCAGTTTGAAGAACATTCTTACTGTAGTCTGACAGGCTTCAACACAACTGTAGTTAAAGTTCAAATGATGGGCTAACGATCTTCTGCTAAAATATCAGGCAAATTAACATATATGGCTACGATAAGTGTTCTTTCAGTCAGAGCCATTTCATGTCTGTTACTGAATCTGCAACAAAGATTTGAGTTCAATGATTGTTGGAGAATTGAGACTAACTTGCATACAGCACTTTTCATGACTCAAAGATATGCTTTTATGATTCTAGGGCTAATTAAGCACTTTTAAAGAGTTACTATTGTATTGTTGGAAGCATGGCAATCTAACTGCACACAGCAAGCTCATTTCTGGATGAAATACACAACCAAATATTTTATTTCAGTTCAGTTTGTTACGGGATTGACCAGGACATTGAGCAGGACTCTTCAGTTATTCTTCAAAACTATTTATCATCTGAGACGGCTGCTTGAAAAATCATATCTATGGCAGCACAATACTCCCTCAGTACTTCTCTGGAGCGTCTGTTTAGATTTTACTCTAAGATTTTGAATCCATTACACATCAACTCAGAGGTGAGTGTGCTCCCACTGACCATAGCTGAATGGACATGATCCATGCTGGGATATGGAGAGGCGAATGTATTGATTATGTTGTTGGCATTTGAAAAAATATTGTTAGCGTAGAAGTCTGTGGTGTGTTTTCAAATGCCCCGAACTGATTTGATTAGAATCCATTTCCTTCTATTGACAATACTTATTTCCCCCCGCAATGTCTTCACTCTGAGACTTTTAAAGGTCTCCAGCAACTGAGTTTTGTGCCACACTTTCCTCATGCAGCTGGGAGAATCTCCCTTTCGGTTCTAAGTGGAGAGCAAAGTTGTAGATTTTTTTTTAGTCAATCTTTTCAGATGTATTTTGACAAACCTCTGGAGCATGTGGGACTTGAACTTTGATCTTCTGGCCCAGAGTTAGGAACACTACCAATGTATCACAAGAGTGCTGTGTATGAGATTATATGATTCGATAGTCTGTATGGTAGGGATCACTCTTGCCCATTGTCGCTCATGGCTCCACCCCATACCAAGCTTCCAAAATAGGGTTCTTAAGCACCACCTGCTGGCTTAGCTGCAAAGTGGCACCAACCTCTAAAGACGTATGAAGGTCAATTTAGTTTTAAAAACCAAAAGATTTTTGCGGATGCTGTAAATCAGGAACCAAAACAAAGTTGCTGGAAAAGCTCAGCAGGTCTGGCAGAAGTGAGGAAGGGTCACCATACCTGAAACATTAACTCTGATTTTTTTCTTCACAGATGCTGCCAGACCTGCTGAGCTTTTCAGCAACTTCTGTTTTTGTTCGTCAATTTAGTTTTACTGGGTAGAGTGGTGGTGGGGCATCAGAGTTGACTGTAATATATGGAATTTTGTTTCAAATTTTTGACAAACTGAATCCCATTTCTACTATCTTACAAGAGCAAGTAGTTTGGCAGCCAAAAATACTTTTCAGGTTTATTTATTTGTCACATGTACTAAGTACAGGAATACATAAGTACAACAAAAAGTGCACAAAGTCACCATTCACTGGCACCCACTTGGTTAAAAAACCCCAGAATTAAAAGATTTTAACAGCCAAAAGGTAAGCAAAAATAAAGGCCAGATTTCAGAGTCTCAAGTCCCATCTCCACAATGGTGCGGGCGCTGCTCCGATTACTATTTTATTTCCCTTCCTATTCATACCCATGCAAAATATTATAAAACCAGCTGTACTACAATAGCAATGGGAAGATTATCATGAGAAGCATTACTAAAAATTACGAGGTTCATGCTGCTCAAATCAAAGGATATTGGAAGTACTTTTTTTTTTCTATTCATTTGTGGGACATGGGCATCGCTGGCTGGCCAGCATTTCTTGCCCATCCCTGATTGCCCTTGAGAAGGTAGTGATGAGCTGCCTTCTTGAACCGCTGCAGTCCTCCTGCTGTGGGTTGACCCACAATACCATTAGGTGGGAATTCTAGGATTTTGGCCCAGCGACAGTGAAGGAAAGACGATATATTTCCAAGTCAGGATGGTGAGTGGCTCGGAGGGATACTTGAAGGTGGTGGTGTTCCCATATGTCTGCTGCCCTTGTCCTTCTAGGTGGAAGTGGTTGTGGGTTTGGAAGGTGCTGTCGGAGGATCTTTGGTGAATTTCTGCAGTGCATCTTGTAGACAGTACACACTGCTGCTACTGAGCGTCGGTGGTGTAGCGAGTGGATGCTTGTGGATATAGTGTCAATCAAGCGGGCTGCTTTGTCTTGAATGGTCTCAAACTTCTTGATTGTTTTTTGGGACTGCATTCATCCAGGCAATTGGGGAGTATTCCATCACACTCCTGACTTGTGACTTGTAGATGGTGGGCAGGCTTTAAGGAGTCAGGAGGTAAGTTACTAGCTTCTGGCCTGCTCTTGTAGCCACTGTGTTTATGTGGTGAGTTCACTTGAATCTCTGGTCAATGATAACACCCAGGATGGTGATAGTGGGAGATTCAGTGATGGTAACACCATTGAATGTTAGGGGGTGGTGGTTAGATTGTCTGTTACTGGTGATGGTCATAGTCTGGCATTTGTGTGGCGTGAATGTCACTTGCCACTTGTCAGTCCAAGCCTGAATATTGTCCAGATCTTGTTGCATTTGAACATGGACTGCTTTAGTATCTGAGGAGTCACAAATGGTGCTGAACGTTGTGCAATCATTGATGAAGATCCCCACTTCTGACCTTATGATAGAGGGAAGGTCATTGATGAAGCAGCTGAAGATGGCTAGAACTAGGACACTACCTGGAGGAACTCCTGTAGAAGTGTCCTGGAGCTGAGATGAATGGCCTCCAACAACCACAATCATCTTCCTATGTGTCAGGTATACATCTATGTGTCAGGTATGCATATACATCTGAGTTTAATTTTTTTATGCTTTATTTGCCCTTGAATTCTTTTTGCTTTGAATATATTTCATTGCAATACAGGTAGTTAACTCTGACACATCAAAATTAACATCTGGTCCAGTCAAAGTACAAGAAACAGACTGGCCAAGATTCACAATTCCTCTGCATCTTCCTTAGATACAACATGTAAAAGCTATTCAGGTCTATTCAACTTACACATGAACAGACTTATTTGAGGGCTCCATAAATCTGAACCCCCAACATTAAATCTGACACGATTATTAGTTATCATAGAATCCTACGGTGCAGAAAGAGGCCATTCAGTCCACTGACCCTGTACCAACCCTCTGAACAGCATCCAACCCAGACCCACCCCATCTCCATAACCCCTCATTTACCATGGTTAGTTCACCTAGCCTGTACATCATTGGACTGTGGGAGGAAACCGGAGCACCTGGCATAAAGCTATGCAGACACAGGGAGAATGGGCAAACTCCACATGGACAGTCACCCAAGGTTGGAATCGAACCCAGGTCCCTAGCGCTGTGAAGTAGCAATGCTACCACTGTGCCACCATGTTATCCACAGTAGCATTCCCTAAGAAATCATCATTTTCCCTAAGATATCAATAAAACATTACAGGACCTGATTTTGTTGCACACATCCATCTTCAATAAAATACACTTCACTGAAAAATTACCACACTCCGCAACATCATTCAGACCATCAAATGCATTTGTATAGTATCCATAGTTTCCTTTGTGTCTCTGCTACCCCTTTGGACAGGTGCAGGAACACTTCTCTCTGAAAAGCATTTCCTTGCAAAAAAGTAGCTTTGTGCAGTCTGATCTACACTCCCATGAATATGCCACCAATCAGCTAAATAGATTTTCAAAACTGCATTTCCAGATGTGGGCAAGTCCAATCTTACATATCACCAAGCCACACTTCAAAACCCATAGCAACTTGCCTCATTTTAGCCTCATAAGTGCTATCTATAATGACGTTTTCAATACAACACTTTGTGTGTGGAAAAGCTAGTGGTTCTTCACTCTTTGCTTTGCCTCTGTTATTAGTTTATTGTTAAGTTTAAATGCAATCACAAAAACTTCATGACCATTAGTATTTCTGCATCTAGTTCTGTTTTAAACTTATACTGCAGCTGTTATTGCAGGTATTTAATCTCTTTGGGCTATGGTCTTCACTTGCTCATTCACATCTACTGGAACTACAACAAGGAGATCTCCCTCTTGCACTATCAGAGCATCTCCCTACAGTTCATGATTGCTTTCTGGCACAGCAGTCAGTTCCAGAATCACTATCAGGCATTTCATTGCATTTTCTTACAGTCAACACTTCTACTCAACTCTGCCAGTCCACCTCTTGGTTGTTATCCTGAGTATCCACTTTTATTAATAACTTTGCCTGTAGTTTTGCCTGCGAATTTGACAACTGTTTCACATTACTTCTTTCAGTAGACTTTCAACCACCAACAGCTGCAGGCAATTGGTCTTTGGATTTAATCACTCTGTCCTGTGCATCATGATCACTCACATTACCACTATCCAGTCCTTGATTTACTGTATCCAGTTCCTCAGGAACCCCATCCAAAACATGTTATAATTTTAGGTATAGGGTGACGCATTCAGAGTCCAGGGTTTTGTGATAAATTCTGATTAATAATTGGAATAATTGTGAGTGATTTGTTAGTCATGGTTGTAAGTCCTGTCTTACTATCATTGTTCTATCGCATTATTAGGACCTTTCCATTCACCATGGTCATCTCCTTTATAATACAGCAAAACTCCCACATTCTGATCTGGATGGTTGTTTGTAAAGCCCTCCCCCAAACTGGTTCAGCAATGCTATTGCCCTCCCAACAATGTTGATTACCAGTCCCAGTAATGTACATCTTCTCCTCCTCCCACCCGGATAATGTTCACTTACCCCACCCCAGTCAATGCACAATCTCTCTCCACCCCATGGATCATGTGCAGCCCTTCTCTTGTACTCATCCTACCCAACAGTGCACACAGCTCCCCAAAGCCAGACAGTGCTCACAGCGTCCTCACTAGCACCTCAGGCAGCATGGAGGGACAGTGCTCACCCTGTACGTTCCCCGCTGAACAGTTGACACCCCTACGACTGCAGTTAGCATCCTTAACTATGGGGGATGTGAAACAAAACAAGTCTCCATAAAGAAAGTAAGAATTCACAGTTGCAAAATATGACAAAGAAAACTCACTTTCAACGAAATAATTTTATAATTTTAATTGGTTTGGGCTAAATGCCTCCTTGTCCTGAATTTTACTGACCTCATTGGGAGTGGGGATTTCTGGGTGATGTAAAATCTTGAGGAGCTGCCTCAAGATGGGTTTTGCCTTCTGCCCCCTGCTGGAGTATTTTCCCACTGGTGGAATCAAATGCCTATCTACCCACTCTGAGAGGGCAGGCAACCAATGAGAATGATTAAAGAGCTAATTGAGGGCCATTCAAGGGGATCTCCTGCATTTTGCCAGAAGAGGAGGAGTGACCCCTGGACTGGGGAGGCAACCAGCTTCAGGTCTCCCTGCGGATGCCCCAAAGGACACTGGAGGCAGGAGCTTCATGGTCTAAAGAGGGGCTGTGGGCACAGGCAGCAGCTTCCCCAACAGTTATTGCCACTTTCCAACCCTCAGCCCCATGCATTCTGTGAATTCCTCATTGTGTTAAAATGTTCCTGCTGGAAATGTGGGGTTTCATGTGTGCATCAGCAATGCCCACCTCTCCCACAGGCAGTGCAGCTGGCTTTGTGATTGACCCACCAGCAGCAGAATCCGGTCTAGACACTGTCCTTCTCTGAAAGGTGGACCAACATTAGGCTGCCTGGGGCCAAACTGCCCAGCCATCCAAGTGCTGGCGAGAACAGGCTCAGGATACAGTTTCCATCGTGATGCCAGGATCCCGTGTAAGATTTAGCCTTTGGTTAAAGCATTTCAATCTTGAGAGAGATGACTAATGTTATTCTAACTAAAACTGGGGTTGTTAACATACCAACATGTTCATATACTCATCTTTGTTTGCTAATTTAATCAAACAAGTGATTAATGTAATAGACAGGAGAATGACAAATAATGGTAGCATATTTAAGCATGAATATTGCAGGGTGTTTTTTTTATATAGAATTTATGGTCCTCAATAAAATAGCTTTGAATAATAAAGGGAAAATGACTTGATTCATATTATTAAAAATAATTTTAAAGTAAGGCTGCAATTTTCTAGGGCAGTTGTATTAAACAAGCAGTGAATCAACACTGATTTTGGTTTCAATAAAGAAGGAAAATTAGATGTATGGTGTAATGCAGGTTGATGATTCATTATTGGTCAAGATCAACTTGACCCCTTTAAATTAGTTTCTGATTACATGTTTCATCTTGTACATCTTTTAAGCAGTTGCTAAAGTGATCAAATTCAGATTTAAACATAAACACTGCCGATGATAAGGAGAACTCCCGTAAATTCTAACTGGAAATCTATTCAATCATTTTGGCAGCCTTCTGGTTCAGGTTTCACAGTCACAGACAATTATGCCCTGATGTACATGAAGACAGGGATCAATAGTGTGGACTGGGCACCTCAGCAGTTTCACATCTTCGAAACAAGTCAACTGTTACATTTTCTCTGTCGGATAAACCTGAACAACGATGTTTTGGCAAAGAGTGTGAACGTTCAATAAGGTGAACAATTGCCAGAATCAAAGAATTTGGTCTCCGATATCTTCAACCTCCCATAAGAATGCTAAATTCCCATGCAATGTAATTGGGATTTGACTAATTATGAAGAAGTGTTCCTACATGTAAACAGGTAGAACTTTGAAACTTGCTGTCAAGAAACACTGGTGAAAATACATTGTTAAAAACAGAAGTTGAAACCAATCTGTGACTGTAAGTCAGGGGCTCTGACCTGTCACAAATATGTAGAAGAAGCACTGTCTAATTGGGGAAGTTCTCTGAGGTGCAGCAAGGAAATGTTTTGATGTAATTGAATACCATCACCACTGGATGGAGGCAGAGAATAACATTGTATCAATTAGCCCGGCACCTGACAATGTTTATTATCATATATATTAGCTAATTAAGCATGCAGATATTAAGCCTATAACAGGCAACAGTTTAATATGCTACATTTATGTGAATGTTATGATGCTTCCTTTGATGCTTTAAGTAAATCAGCCTATTTTCACTGGATTTCCTACTACATATTCTCTGTTAACGGATGTTTTCCCCGATGGGTTTTCCATTGCAACATTCATTGATGCAGCAAAGAAAATCAGATAGACACATTAATCATTTCTTTAACTCTACCAAACATAGACAACATAGGAAATCTGTATGTAAAATATGACAAAAATCTTTTCTCCATGCTCTTCCCCTTTCTACTATTACCATGCTGTGAATTATCATTGCAAGAATTGCAATCGGCAAGTTTATCGGCCTTATTCATTCTATGACCAATTACTCATAGATATGTTACTGAGAGTGAACTAACTTTCTTTGTGGGGACGCATTTATGCCCCTCACATTCATTGAATCCTCATTGCGTGAATAATCTCTGGTACAGTCCATCTATATCATTTTCAATTAGCTGTAATTCATCAAGCTTCTAATGGATTTTGAAACTAATCTTGTGTCTGTTGAATGGGATTGCTAGCCACGTCACAAAAGATGTTAGGAAGAGATGGTGCAGAGGTCATTATTGAATGCAATGTGACGAACCTCTATATCAATATTCAAGAACCACGTCAAAAAATACTGCTCAAAAATGACTGACTCAGTTTTCTAGATGGAAATTGTTGCTCTGGTGGCCTCTTTGCCATTCATACACTTCCCGTTCCTTTAAAATAGCCAGGAGAACAGAACAAAACTTGAACTCTAAGAATATGCTACGGAATCATTCTCACTGTTCACTAGATGCAGATGAATTTCTCCTGCTAAAGTAAGGGCAAAAGGTTTAGAGCAATGATTTCTTAGACTCTGACTTACATTAGCTCTCTGTCTCCAAAGGACTCCATTTTAAAATCTTTATCACCATATTTAAATCCTTAAAGTGCCTTTCTCTATCTCTGTAACTTCCTCTAAATCTAACAAGCCTCTGAGAAATCGGTCTTTCCAACACTGCCCTTTTGCCCCTTCCCCACGTTCTTCATCCACTATTGGCAACTTTGGTCCTGCTGCCTAGGTCCCAATCTCTGGAATTCTGTCCCTATACTTGCAAAGTCTCACAAAGTTGTCAAGATCCAATGCATTTCATCAAAGCTTTTGGGTTAAAACCGCCCACACAGAATTCAGTGGCTCCCCATGACTGTAGCACTCCAAAGACCTTGTTTGGAATGTGCAGCCTGTGACGAACATTTAGCTCTATTCATAGACCACGAAGGTATTTGAGAACAGTGCACGCACAAAGTTTTTCTGTCTTGCAGGTAGGAAATGGCACAGTACAGAGTTAGAGTTACACGTCCAGAAGAGGAGGCAGACAATTTGCCTTATTTGCTATTATAAAGTCTTGCTTATTTTTTAAAACTGAGCTGGAACCAGTTGTTAAGTTTTAAAAGATTTAACAGCAGTATTTCAGTTCCTTAGCAGGTAAGATGGTTGAACATTATCATTATCATAGTCAAAAAATTCCAAAGCCATTAGAATGGAGGCAGCCTGCCTCGAAGAAACTGACAATCAAATAAGATGTTTGGTGAATGATCCATCTTCTGAAGCAGGCAGAAGACATCTAAGGAACCTATGTATTCACCTGTGTGTGGGACAAGCCATTAGACACAGTCACTTTTGACCATGAGCCCTGGCTGACAAAGAAACTTCTCCAGTCAAAAGTTAATCATGTCTAAACAAAGGGGTTGGAATACATCGCCATGACCATGTTCGGGAGCTGGTCCGTTGGGGGAGAGGAGACCATGTGATGACCCAATTGGTATTCTTTGTGTTTTCAGAATTTGTTTTTCTCTAGGCCAGTGAAAGCAGAGGAGGAAAGGCCCTGAGTTGGTCTCCTCCTCTCTCTCTCTGTCTCTCTCCTCTCTGACTCCATCCATCCTCCAAGCTTGAGCCCTGTCTTCTGTGTCACCGGCTACCCACCGGCTAAAACAAAACAACCTAGCAGCTGCTGACTCCAGGAGGCAAAATCAAAATTGTCTGTCAATGACTTTAAATCGTCCAAAAGTGGAATTCAGAAAGGACATCAAGCTGAAGCCTTGGTTGAATTCGGACAAAATCTGCTGGATCTGGAGAAGATAAACCAAGGACTGCTACTCACCCAGGTGGGTGTAAAATATTCCTTTGCACTAATTCAAACAGGTCTGAGGGTGTTTGCCCCAGTGTTCTTGTTAATATTTGTCCCTCAGCCAATACTATTGGAGCTTTTCAACTTTTTCAACAACGTAAAACTTATCACTTTTCCACCTCTCACATCTGAAGAAGATTCAACCCTGACGAGAAACATTAACACTGTTTCTGGATCTTCAGATGCTACCAGACATGCTGAGTTTCTGCACCACTAGTTTGAATTCAGATCTCCAGTGTCCACAGCATTTCACTTTTATTTCAACTGATTGCCTGGTTGTTTATGGGGAACTTAGTGTCTTCTCTTTCTTAATGTTGCTCACAATAGTAAATGTGCTGTGTGATTTATTGATTTTGTGTTTGAATAACTCCTGCTGCTACCAAAAGATGAAAACAATTTTCAGAATATCACACTTTGCAGACTTCTGTGGAAGAAATATCCAATATTCTCTTCCCCTACCCCAACTCCTGCCAAACATGGATGTGTCCATTCTGAATAAGTATATTGGGCGATTTCTTTTTTGTCCCGTGTATTGCAGCATGTTTTAAAATGTTATTGGTCTCCAAGGACTATTTTAGTGGTCATAATCAAGTATTTCTTCATTGGCTGTGAAGTGCTTTAGGATGGCCTGAAATCATGAAAAGTGCTATATAAATGCAACATCTTTCCTCTTTTCTAGTACAGGATGCTAAAAACAAGCATCGAGTCATAGAGATGTACAGCATGGAAATAGACCATTCAGTCCAATGCGTCCAAGCCGACCAGATACTCTAAAATGATCTAGTCCCACTTGCCAGCATTTGGCTCATATCCCTCTAAAATCTTACTATTGGTGTACCCATCCCAAATGGATGATGTCTTGGTAGCATATTTAATTGGAACTCTAATTTTTTGTGTTTTGCCTGTTTTCCTATGAATGCCCAACTTAATGAGTTGAAGACATAAGTTGTGTCATTGCTCAGTGGCGGTGAGCAGAGGTCATTGACTTTCCAGTGGGGAGGGGAGAGGTGGGGCGGAGTGGTGAGGGGAAATTGGTGGCAAAGACATCCTGGGAGGTCTTCATCTACTCCAAACAGATGGCAATACAGTCAACACAAATCAAGTAGCAATCAATCAATCTGTCTCCCTGGGTTACCTTCTGGGCTCAATGGGCCTGGACAGATCAGAACATGAAAGGGAAGAAAAGAAAATGTACATATTAAAATGAATGAAACAAAACAACATAAACTTAACAATTTTGGAGCACACTATGTGGCTCAATTTTCCTGAAATTTTCTATTATAGTTGAGTCATAATCAAATCTTGACTAAGTCCCAATATGTAGCCTTAGACAATAAACTGGTTCTGTTTCTGGTTTATGCAAATCTAACTAATAACAACTTCTGTCCCTTGAGCCCTTCCAACTTGTTGCATATAACGGATTTTCATGTTAATTGCTAAGGTTTTTACATTGAAAGCCACACACTATATTCCTCTTCAGCAAACAAACCACAAATGTAGAAAAGGAAATTCTTACATCACCATCAAAGTTGAAAACAGTCTTCACAATCAAGTCACAGCCCACATGATCACGGTCAGAAAATAAATTGTTGAATTAAGACCACAAAATCATCGCAGATGTGTTTCAGAGCATCTTCAGAATAGCTGGTTGAATTTTTGCCAATCCACAATGAAACCTGCTTCCTTCAAGGTATCTGTATTCATTCCCTCACTTACTCGATGGCAGGAACCCACTGCAACTCCAATTTAAACAGCAGGATCCAGACCTTTTTCTCTAGGTGCTAAATTGCATGGCATCATCTGCATGGAACAGATCTCTTATTTCCATTGAAATACAAAAAATAACTGTTATCCTAAAGTCATTTTCGTTGTTTTGCTGGCATTCTAAGGCTACTATTTTATTCCAAATATTGCTGAAGTGCTGAATCCGTCAACATGAATAAGATCATTGGATTAATATTATTATGCGCAGTGTGATCGTTTCTCCATATGATTTTCTTGGATTGTTCAGCTTCAATTAGCTACATAAATGCAAACAAGTTTTTGCAATATGTATTTTTGTACTCTTGTGGGCATATCAAAGGTATATATAATGGCTACAGCCATATTCTAAATAATAGGACTTAAGAGTTTGTAGAGTGCACAAAAAGACCCACCAACATCTGGGCTAAAGTGCTAAGCACCAAGTCCAAAACGTCCTAAGCCGACAACATCTGTGCTACTTGACAGAAATGGTTGGCCTGCTAATTACCTAAAAGAAGATTTCACAGTAGCGGTCCAGCTGTTGTCAGCATTTCAGTTCAGGCTCAATACTTATTGAGCCTAGAACACATAAACCTTGAATTTGCAATCAGAGATTACACACTGTGTGGAACAAAAAGTCGTTACTAGTATTTCAGACCAGTTGTTGGGAATGATTTAGAAAATATTGTTTCAGGTGGCTTCTCTATTCAAAAAATCTAAATCATAGATAACTTTTCTAGTTATTTGCCTGTATACTTCAGCACACATATATCAAACCTCTGGTGAGAATTCTCTCCCCAAGGCAATTACCACAGTACTTTCAAACTCTCCATCCAGCCTTTGGTCCTTTCTTCACCTACAGTCACCTCAAATCTCAATCTCTCACTTAAATCTATGATGGTCTTTCTCCAAGTAAAATTTTCACACCACAACCAATGTGGTTGTTTCCCCTGGTACTGTCTCTATCTCCATTCCAAAGGGTTTGAAAATATATGGCACATAACTGGTTAAAACATTTATCGTCATATCTTGTTGGACTGCTATGTGCACAGCTATGAACATAAAAAATTAGCACTAGGAGTAGGCCATTTAGCTCCTTGAGCACGCTCCAGCTTTTGATAAGATCATGGCTGATGTTGCCTCTGGTCTATTTCCTGCCTACCCTCTGGCTCTTTGGTCAACCAGCAACCTAACTCAGCCTTAAAAATAATTCAATGGCCATTCTTCCATTGTTCTTAGGGGAAAGAGAGAAAGAGAGAAATGGGTCCTCTGTCAAAACACTACCTAAAGGTACTCTTGCACATTATCAATGCTGACCTATCAATAAAGTTCTGTACAGTTAAAGATACTCCTTTTTCACAATACAAAGTTAAATTCAGGCTTATTTACCATTGTACTTTTTCATGAAGCAGAGAATTCTGTGACCTGACCAACACCAATTCCTCAATAGAAATAATGAAAGCTTATTAAGTGGATGTTTAACTCATTCCTGTTTCGTAGAACCTCGCTGTGCATCAGTCATTTGCCCCAAAGTGCCTACACTTAGCTGTAAAGCACTTGGAAGCATGCAGAGGTCATCAATGGCACTATATGAATGCAAAGGCAATTCTTGGTCGCTTGGCCACTCAGCTCTTTCTAAAAATAACTTATTAAAACCAAGTATAGAAATTGCCTTTTTTTCCCTAATTGCATTTTGAACTTAGAATTTTTTTTATTCATTCACAGGACAAAGACATTGCTGCCTAGGCCACCATTTATTGCCCATCCCTATTAACTGTCACATTGCCGTGGGTCTGGAGTCACATGCAGGTCAGACCAAGTAAGGATGGCAGTTTCCTTCGCTCAGGGACATTAGTGAACCAGATAGGTTTTTCCAACAATCAACAATAAATTTGTGGTCATCATTAGATTCATAATTCCAGATTTTTATTGAATTCAAATTCCACTATCTGACATGGTGGGATTCAAACCTGGGTCCTCAGAACATTACCTGAGTCTCTGGATTAACGGTCCAGTGATAATACCGCTTGGTCTGTCGTCTGGCCTAAATCCACAGCCATTTACAGAACATGGATACATTCATCATTTCTAAAGGTTTCATGTGTACAAAATATTATCAGTCTTCTCAACTGAGTGAAGATATCTCAGATTGTAATGGTGAAGACTAGAATTTAACACTGACATGAACCTTCTACATAACACTGGAACATAATACAACAAATTCCAACTATAACTATCACAATGACATTTGTTGACCACACTTGCCTCACTGTATCACGGAATGCATATAATAATGTATGTCTATATGGCAGTGCACTATTAGAGTGTATACTGTTGGAAAATCAGGTCAGAGTCCCACAGCTACGGCTGTGGATTCATGCCTTTAAGGTGATGCATGTGACAGACCTAATGTCAGCGGGGAGAAAATGGGACATAGAGCAAAAAAAATGCTGGAAACAGTCAGCAGTTCTGGCAATATCTGTTACTGTTAAAGTTTCAGGTCTGTGATTTTCTAGGACCGAGTTCTGATCGAAGGTCACCGACCTGGGACAGTTGCCCAGATATTCTGATGGCCAGATGGTTTTTGGAACAGGACAGACTGCAGTTGTCCTTTGGGGCCCAGTGGAATCCCAGATTCTGCAGATTCCGTGGGAACGGCCAGGGAGTCGAATATTCCAATGGCCAATTCCCCTGTATCTGCAGCCCTCCGAGAAAACCATGAACATTAGAGAATTTGAAGGGTTCACTTCTCAAGTTAATAGCTTTGAGGGAAAGGTTAGATGATTAAAACCATAGTCTAATTTCTGTCTAACCACTGATACGCAATTCACAACACTTTAAGCCAACTACATAGCGCCCCTGTCAACTCCCCCATCCCTAGACCAGACACCCCCAACGCAACAGGATTCCATCCCACCTTGGGACACGACAACCTCCCCCATCACGTTCTGCTGCCTGAGGTTCTGGGACCAGGAACTCATACGGCATTCGCAAACCCTCACCCCCTCCCAGCTGACTCTGAAAACTGCCCCCGAGCTCTGTGTCCACTAGCCCATCCCACTTCAAACTCTGGCACCCCGTACACCTGGCATTCTAACCACTTACCAACCTACCCACCTGCCTCTATGGTACCCTACCTAGTTAGCACTCTAATCTCTCACTTATCCTACACTTTTTCTTTTATTCATTCACAGGATGTGGACATCATTGGCAAGGCTCCAATTTATTGCCCATCCCTAATTGCCCAGAGGGCAGTTGAGAGTCAACTCCTACGTGCGTCTGGAGTCACATATAGGCCAGATTCAGTAAGGACGGCTGATTTCCTTCTCTAAAGGACATTAGTGAACCAGGTGGGTTTTTCTGACAATTGACAATGGTTTCATGATGATCATTAGACTCTTAATCTAGATTTCTTTTTTATTGAATTCAAATTCCACCATCCGCCATGGCAGGATTTGAACCCATGTCCCCAGAATCAGCTGGTCTCTGGATTAATAGTCCAGTGATGATACCACTAGGCCATCACCACCCAGAATACTTACCATTGGTGGTGGTTGTGGTGGGGTGTGTGCAGTGGTGGTTTCTGTTGATTTCAGCTAAAGTCTTTCTTTCTCAAGGAATTAGGATTGCAATTCCCAGCTAGAAATGTGGAACTCAGTACTTAAAAGGAAATGAATCTGCAGAGAAGATCCAATTGTGGATTCTCACTCCTCAGAATATTTTGGTTGCTAATTCTGTTTCCCACTCCACAGATGCTGACCAACCTATTGAGCATATCCATCTTATTTTGTTCCTATTTTAGATATCTGGCATCCTCAGTACTTTGCTTCGGAATTAGAAAACTGGCCAGAGTGACGATCTGCAAAGTACCAATTTATGCAAAAGCACTCTGAAATGTATAACAATTTTAGGATCACCTTGGATGTAATGATTTATGACTGTATTTGCTGTAATATTTTCTCCAGAATCATGATACTCCTCTGCGTTAGTCCTAAATATCCAACGGAAACAACTGTTTATTCTGTGGAATAGTACAGCATCTTGTCTCTCTTGCCAGTACAGATTAGAAGAAGACAGCAAAGAATGTTTATAAGAGAATTAAACATATTACCTTCATTTACATGAAGACACCAGTGCATGACTCTTCAGAAACTTAAGATTTTTAAGGGACTGATCAAGACAGGAAACTCAGCAAGAGGTTCAGTTGTCACAATTGTGTCTCTTTGAAAGATTTCCATTTGACAAATCTCATTTGCAATAGGTTTATTGTTTCGATTTTAATACTAAGGTGATCAAATGTAAATTTCTCAGATTTCTTTGTTAGCAACTGGGAGTACCAAATTAGCAAGGCTATCAAGGGAAACTAGAAAGCCATTGACCCGTGTGTGTATTGCAAAGGGAACTGGCATGGAATTAATGGGCCGAATGAACTCCAATTGTGCCAAAATGACTCTTTGACCTGTTTGTCATGTTACAAGGCAGTAAGGCCTGAATGTAAATAGCATTATGTAGTAACGTTAATGTTTGTTTGCGGACAGTGGCAAAACCAAAGCACAGAAGCAGCTCAAGTCCACAGAGGCTTTAGCCAAATTTCAATTGAAAGTACAAAAATATGGCTGCTCCAAACACACATGGATTTGTTAGATGATGAATGAATACATTTATTTGAATAGACTATTGTGAGCAACAGACACACAAATGACCTTGAACAGCAGGTCTTACTTTTATACTGTTCTTTAGAGTGCTTAACATCCATGCCAGAGAGTTCCTGACTTGTCAGTCTGTTTTCACGGATGTTATAGAATCCCATAAGAGCAAAGATAGTGAAAGTGATAGCAGTACTTACAGGCCACATGTGGAAGCATCTGGCAACATCATTAACAGTAGACAGACAACATTCTGAGATCTGTCAAAACCCAGTATCAATTCAGTAAAGTCTGTAATCAGTCACCAAATTGTACAAGTAAATGGAAAAAGCTGCTGAATAATTTACACTTTGTGGTTGGATCCAATCTGTTTGACAATGAAACCGATATATTTGTACAAAAAATAGAACTAAATCATTACCTAAAAACGAAGCAATTAGTCAATTATTCTTACTGGAAAAATGCATGAGGAGGTCGACATCAAACTTTTCAGTGTGCAATTTTATTCAATCACAGTTGGTTCTGCTATAATGTGTGTTTCATCACCGTGAAGTGGCTTTAACGTGATTGAAGGACTTAAACCACTATTTCTAGAATGCAAATTTTCCTTACCTGTATTGGCTATAATGCAATTCTGGGCCCCATTAGTTTAAATGGTGCGGCTAGCGATTTTTTTACAACGCGAGATAGCACAAGAATGGAACTATCACGTTATATTAGAAATGACTGTACAACAAATCCCACTCCACGTTACTATACCTTCCCTGTCGTAATAAATGGTTGACCTCATGTACTTTTAGGTACTTCTTAATCAACCTGTTCAGACATGTTATGCCACACTTCTGGAGCAGGTAGGCCTTTAACCCATGCCTCCTGGCCTGAAGGTAGGGATACTATTTTGTTAGATCTTCCAAATAATTTAGTCCCTCTCTTTCAGAACCTGTGAAACATGGCCCATGGATTTTACAAATTTGACAAAAAGGCCTAAACCTACCGGAGTCCTTTGTTAGGTCAGATAGCCTTTTGGAGAGATCATGTACCCCTTTGGGAGTGTTATAAGTAGGCATGAATGTATAAATGGATAAGGTCTGTCAAGTTACCAAATCATTTACATCTCCTGCTCTTTAAATAGAAAAAATAAAATGTTTGTAGTTAAAAAGAAAATCAGTGCTTATAATATCAATAGCTGTTTGTTGACATAGGGCTGAGGATAACAATTATTGTATTAGTGCAGCTTGACTGTTTCTACAATCTATCATTGTCACAATGGAGGACTTGTAAATTCAGTTTGATTGACAGCTCCAAGTGGTTATTCAGGGATCAACTGTTTTTGAGGTAGGGCTATTAATATAAATATTTGTTTTTATATTAAGTACTTGAAGGGATTTAAACGCATTTGAATTGGCTTTTATTGATTACAGCTTTGTTTAAAAAATATAATTAAGTCTGTAATAGTTGTTCAGAAATTTATTTTATTCAATCTTAGGCTCTTGTTGTCTGCCTTGGTGGATTCTGGGTGAGGTGGTGAAGTACATAACAGCAAAGGTTGTGGATAGGTGCCATGGGACAGAATGAATGGATACTAAATTGGCATAAGCCTATTAAGGGCATTGAGTTGAATGGAGGTCATGTGGGTTGGCAAGGAAGGTACAAATGACCTTTGGGGGTGGGTGATTGCCATAGAGATTGTGAGAGGGCCTTGAGAGGTGCCCCAGTGGGTGCTGTTGGCACAGATAATTGAGGGGCTAAGGAGCATGTGTCGAGAAGCATCAACTGACATGTGTAAGGCATGATGTATGCTGGGTGAACAGATGGGATAGGTGGGAGCTAGAGGGTTTTACTGTTTTATTTCCAACTGGAATCAATTCCTAAGTAATGAGAAGTTTTTTTTTTACAAAGGCAGCTTCTTCTCTCAATGGCTGATGCCACCACACTGTTTCCAGGCCCCACTTCACTCAGTATATCCCGCAGCACCAAAGATCCAGCCACTTGGGAAAGTTTCTGTTGAATTAGGTTTGGATTGTTAGGAATTTATCTGGCTTTGAGCACCCAAACTGAGTGAAAATCAGCCCCTAGTGTAAGTTATTTATTTAAGTGCTCCAAGGTTATAATTAGGTATGCCAGACATTAAATAATTAGTGTTTTTAAGTTTAGGTGCAATTATTTTTCAGTCTAACATATTTTCAAGATGTAACATAATTGATGTGTAAGATCACTGAACTTCAGAAGGTACTAATTGATGTTGCAGTGTGTCGACTACAGAAAAGCAAGATGATTCCCTCCCATAATCTCTCCTTGACTCTCATTCATTCTAATTCCAACAGCCTTTGACTCCCGCCTATTCCAGATGCCACTTTTCACTCTGCATAGATTCATATTCCCTTCTCTGTGGGGAGGAAGTAATTGAGTGACATGTCACCTCTTCCATATATCACTGTCAGACCATGGCTGTGAGGACTTGGAAGCCGCTCTTACTTGGTACGTATAGATTAGAAGTTGCTTGGGTACCATGGTGTGAATTAACCTCGAGGTAGACTCTGAGGTATGCAGGATGGAATTGAACTGATGTCAGTTCTCGGGAAGAAATCTGTAGGAACTAGGGACAGATTGCAGGGATGCAAGATCAGGGTCACAGAAGCTGGAGCAGAGCAGTAGATGGAGCGTGTAGTTCAGTAGAGTGTGGCTATGTGACACACTGGATACTGTCCCTACACTGGGCCAGAAACTCCTGGCTCATGTCCCAGCTCAGCAATTGATGGCCATAGCAGATAAATCATAATGTAGCCAGTACATTCAACATCAATCTGTAAATTCATCCAATATGCCTATGGCAGGTGGTAAGAGTGGGGAAGCACGTGGAAACTGCAATGCAACATTAGAAGACTCCATTAGCAGGTCCTTACTATGAGCAAGAGTTACCCTCCCAGGGACTATTGCACATATAAAGGGCTGGGTGATGAATTGCATAAAAAGACTGATTCAAGTGCATAAATTACCAATTCGATATTGTACCATTGAGAAGGCCTGGGATTGAAGCGACAGTAAGACTTAATTGAAATTCTGGATCGTGAGCTGGTTGAGGACTTCACGGTCTCTGGTTCTGCAGTTCAACTGATCTAGGTAACTCTTTGATATGACATTCATGGAGATGCAAGACTTACTGTTAGACAGTACACCAACACTGCTGCTGAAACCATAGCATGTGGTACCTTCTCTAGGAGTATGGACTTCAAAAGGAATTATGTCAAAATATGTGAAACAACTTTGAAGATTAGCTTCTGAATTTAAATCAACTTACTCCTTCAATGAGTAACTACTTATTATCCTTTTATTAATATTTAAATTATAGGCTTTTTTTATTGCAAAAATGTTAATCTTGCGATCAAGCAGATTCAGAGTTGCCTATGAGAGCTGGTTTTAGCTCCAGAACTTTTACAACCCAATGGGCAATAAAACTAATCTGTATTTGTCTGCTTACTGAAGATCTTGCTCCACACATGCTCAGTTTTAGCAGTGAATCATATCAAAGATTTCATATTCTAGCACTCTGCATTTAAAAACATACTTTGACCCTTTTCTTTATGCTTCTCATCCCAGTGGTGTTGTCTTGTTACCAATTCACCAATTATGGAAATAATTTCTAACTGTTTCGGCCTCAAATCTTCCATAATTTTCAACGCTTCTCTTAGCCTTTTATTCTCCAGTGAAAGTTGACCTCATTTCTTTGACTCCCAATGTAACTCAGGATCTAAACCCAAATGTCATCCTATGGAGGAGCACACTTTTCAGGAATCTACTAAACTTTCTTTAATGGTGAGCGAGGCTGAAAGGAAGATTTCCTTTGTACATAATTAAAGCAAAATTGTGAAACTCCACTACGTATAGCCGAATGATTCTGAACACATAGTGCATGGGATGCCTAAACCAGTATACAGTTCTCCAAATGTGGCCTAATTAGTGTCCTCCATAGACCGATACATCATATTGAGTGTGTGACGGTAAAACAGTAAACAATGGTAGAGATAGAATGCCCAAGTTCAACACCAGGATCAAAATTAGACAAACAGTCAAACCTGGAGTTAAAAATATAGCAATCTAATCTCATCAGGATCAGCTAGGTTTCCCCCCTTCCCTTGTTAATAGTATCCAGAAGGAGTTAGCTTAGTTGTGTCTGGCCTTATTCCTTGACAAAGAATTATGCTTATAAAATGTATGACAGCTTTAAACAATAGAGATGTATGATTATATTACAAACTGTTCGCATGAGTCTTCTTTTTCAAATGTTCTGATTGACTTGTCTTTAACTTATTGTTATGAAAAATCTGTTTAAATACCAGACAGTTACGGTATTTCAAAACTTGTTCCTGAGCCTGTATAGAATTTCAGATTTGAGCTTTGTTGTCTTGATCCATATTTAGACACAGTTTGCCTGTATAAAATAGTTTAGACAGTTTCTCCCTTAGGTGTAATGTTGAAGTATTTTCTTGGCTGCATAATAAGAATGCTCAGCAGATGTGGGTTATGACCTTGAATCAAATATGTACAGTTGTGTGATTAGTTTATTTTGGTTCGGCCTCTTTCAGTAGATTATAATGCTTTACATTCCTTCTGCTATTCCTTTTTATCCAATTTCTAAATTCATACTATGTGCTAACCCTTTGAAATACTGCATTTCCTCTTAGTGCTGATATAAAGTGACATTTTCCATTGTTTTTCCAATGACATTTCCCATTTTGATAATATTGTAGGGTAACTTTTAGCATTTTGATTGATTTTTAAAAAAACATTATGCATTGTTTGCTCCAATGTGATTATTGCCTGGTAAAATTCCTTTCAGTTTCAAACACGGATGCCATGAAGGTACGGCTTTATACTTTTTGAACTCTTCATTGCTTTACCCTGGGAGAGGAGGAAAAGGCATGTTGCTCTGCATGAGAAGATGTTTGGAAAAGGCACTGTCACATTGAATCAAAGTGTTTACAAAGAGCCATTGAATTCTTTAATGGTCTTGAAGAGTTGCTAAAGAAATAGCCCTCTGGCTGTGTATATACTCATTTAAAATGTTGCCTGAGGTAATTAAACCACACTCCTGATTCACTTGCAGTAATTTGACAAGTTGCAATAATCTTTAAATGTCCTGTTTGTTTTCCCAGCTCTCGCTTCTCTGCTTCAGGTGGCTAAGTTAACAATCCAGGCCATAGTCTCTCCATGTATTGTGATTTAATAGGTTCTGGCAGATTCAGGATGGATTGTCATTTTGAAGGATGATATGGTGCTTTTCCATTTAAGGTTTCTGCCTGCAGGGTAAAGTATTTGGCATTTTTTTTCATTTACTTTAGGGAAAAGGAAAAAAACAACTAAGATGATGAATTTTGATACAGTTTTTTTCCTGTTTTGTGTTGGTAAGCAACCAATAAAAACTTTCCAAATTTATCCCTATGACCAAAGCTTTTGTTCACCTCTTATGATTTCCTAATGTGGCTTGGTGTCAAATTTTGTTTCATCAAGCTCCTGGGAAGTGTGAGAAGATGTTTTATTACGTTAAAGGCACTCTATAAATGTTGTTGGTCACATCTCACTGGCACATTATGATTTTCAACAAGACTTCAAAAATGTCAACTTGCTGAACTTAATAAGAGACACTGACCAAAATTTCGGTTGAGTTTGGATTTGCATTTCCTCTGCATTCTCATATCTGTGTCATCTTCATTGGACCTTTTTGTGGATTGGAAATACTTTGTGTGTAAAACACTCATTCTCCACTGGAGTCATGTTCCTTTCTTTAAATGTGGGTGAAAATTGGATTTTCATTTTTATTTTCATTGCTATTTTCATCGGGTGATACAAGGTTTTGAAAGCCTATTAAAGACACAGCAGGTGTGGCAGCTCTTGAAGAAATAAAGAAAACTTGTTGAGGGGTCTGGAGTATTCTGAAAGGCAAGACTAAAGTAAACATTCTAATGTCATTAAATGGGCTCTTTCTGTAACATGGATTTATCCTTAATGCAGGAAAGATTTGTTAAACCCTTAATTTCAGAATCTATTTTATGGAATACAAATTCTTCCAACTGCTGTGGCAGGATTTGAACCAGGGTCCCCAGAATATTAACTGAGTTTCTGGATTATTAGTCCAGCATAATACCACTAGACCATTGCCTTCACTAACTGATATGCTCATACAATTATTATAATGACACGTCAATGACACTGAGGCTTTTATTACATGATGAGACATTTGAAGATGTACTTTACTCTTATCTTTCAGAATATATTGTGAGAAAGGAATTAAAAGTATTTCCCAATGATATTGCATACAGCCTGAGGACTTACTTGCTCGGAGCCTAGTGCATACTGGGTAAGTGACTTTGGTTAACACAAGAGTAAGGCTAGGAGTTGCATTGGTGAACTGAGGAAGCAAAGTAATACGTGGAGCAGAGAGGTAGCATGGGGTCACATGGATGATCTGGGATGACACAGAGGATGCAAACGTGCATAGAATTGGCATGGGCAATCTGTGAGGTCATAGGCTGGCATGGGAATACGTGCAGATGTGAGGGAGGTGCAACGTGATACTTAAACATTATTGAGAGCTGGGATACTGTGTTAGAGAATCTAGCAAGGCTCCTGAATGGCTCGCAAACTGGGCTGTGCACCTGACCCCCATACTGGAACCCTGGTTTTGGAACACTAATGCTGCATCCCATGTACCCTGCCCACTGAAGAGACAGAAACAGGGAAGTAATTTTGATCTTTGCTCTACTGCTCTCCCTCACCACCTCCCCACCTATATAAATGTGAAAACTTACATGTTCCCATGATCTAATGACAGAAGTAGCCAAATTAAAATAATGCCATAGAAAACATTCAGAGGCCTAGCTCATGATCCTTGCGTGGAGTTTTAGGTAGGTACCAATCATTTTGGCTGGTTGTCTGCAAACTTGTTTATTGTTCTATCGCTAATGATAGAGGAACTTAATATTTGGGGATGCTACCTGTTCTATGTACCTGATCACGTTTGCAGTGGAAACAAGGTCAGTGTCACTGCAAGCCCATTCAGCACATTTCTATATTAGGTTGGGACCAGGTCTACCTGCTCAAGGAAACCACCAGTTGAATTCAACATCCTTTCAGAATAATTCTTGTTTGACAATTACCAACCAAATACATGGTCCATTTGGGTTCAAACTGCATCAGATTGGATTGGTCAATTGCAGAGTACAGAACATGATCTAAAAGGATATCTAAATCTGGACAATCTAACCATCACCCCTTGATGTTCAATAGTGTTACCATCGCTGAATCCCCCACTATCAACATTCTGGGGTTACCACTGACCAGAAACTCAACTAAACTTGGCACATAAACACTGTGGCTACAAAAGCAGGTCAGAGGCTAGGAATACTGCAGTGAGTAACTCACCTCCAGATCCACAAAGCCATCTACAAGGGACACGTCAGGAGTGTGATGGAATACTCCCCTCTTGCCTGGATGGGTGCAGCTCCAACAACACTCAAGAAGCTTGATACCACCCAGAACAGTGCAGCACACTTGATTGGAACTGCATCCACAGGCATTCACTCTCTCTAACACTGACGGTCAGCAGAAGTGTGTACTATCGACAAAATGTACTGCAGAAATTCACCGAAGATCTTCAGACAGCACCTACCAAACCCACAACCACTTTCAACTAGAAGGATAAGAGTGCCAGATACATGGGAATATCACCACCTTCAAGTTCCCCACTGAGCCACTCACCATCCTGACTCGGAAATATATTGCCGCTCCTTCACTGTCGCCGGGTCAAAATCCTGGAATTCCTCCCTAAGGCATTGTGGGTCAACCCACAGCAAATGGACTGCAGCGGTTCAAGAAGGCAGCTCACCACCATCATCTCAAGGGCAACTAGGGATTGGCCCACATCCCACAAAAATGAACTAAAAAAATTGCTAAGCATTCTAAAATGACGGGTAGGAAAAGACCAGCTGGTCTATGAAGCCTGTTCCGTAGCCAAGATGTCTGGAACATCAGGACTGGACACTTCCTACGCTGAAATTGCACCTGCCACCCCAAAATCATACTTTCATAATTTCTTGAGAGAATGAAAACAAAAAATCTCTCCTGTTCAAATTGGGAAAGAAAGAACTGTGGAAAATTCCTCTCTGACCTCTTCAGTTGTTTGAAACCAGCTCTTGAGATCACATTGACCATCAACCATCTGATTAGATTTAACAGCTTTTATTGAATATGCTAGGCGTATAATTTTCCTTTTACAGTTCCAGCAATAATACATGCTTACAAAGTGTATAAATCAAACAACAGGGCCCCATAGATTTTAATAAAAAATATCTTGAAGTCAGAGATAAAATCTATAAATCTTGGAAACTAATAAAGCTGGCATTTTCCTGACTGACCTTTTGTTTTTAATGGCACACTTGTTTTCACTGCCAGTTCAATAACCATATTACATTGTTCCTAATGATTTCGTGTTGTTCATTTTCTATTACTTGGCTGGGAACCTTGGCTGCTCCAGCTCCCTGGCATGTTGCACCCAGTCAATGATTATGCACAAATAGAAAAAAAACAGCTGGTTCAGTAACTGGATACTTTTTCAAGCCAAGAAGTAAAGCATGAAAAAATGAGCTTACAATAAAATATTGCTAAATAAAATAGAGGTTCAGCTTATAGTGTTTTGGTGTCCTTGACCTTTTCAACTCAAGCATTTCACACTACAAATTGTTCTTATGTTTTCAAAGCTTGAGGATAAAAATAAATTTTACCTGGTAGGACATATAATAATTTTCTCCGTGAATCATTCTGTAAGCATACTTATATTCAACTTAATCAATTGATTTATGCAACTGTGACATACTACTTAGAAAATTTACTTCTCAATACTCATCAATCACTAACAGGTTGATGAAATTAGTTTGAAATATTTTCATATACTTGGCTTAAAGGGGAAACTGATTTTATGCCAAATAATTAAACATTATTGCTTTCAGATGGGAGATGCACACTGCTGCTGTTACACTGTATATGTCATGAAACTAGTGAGCTTACTTTCAACCAAGTATCTTGACCAGTCTGTTCAGCAGCATTTTCTGTATTTGTATGAGCAGAAGAGATAATTCTGATCCATCTAATATTCAGTTAGAATAGTAAGGTTTTGTGCTCAAATTTTCAATCCTCTATTTAAGATGCCCATGGAGATAATAGGAATTTTACCTTTCAATCCAGTAAAACAAATCCACTTTTAACAGTGGAGTCTCTGCAGAATTTTTATAGGAAGAATTGCAGAGTAGATTGATTTTGTACGATTTTTAAATTCATTTTTGTGGGATGTGGGCATCGCTGGCTGGGCTAGCATTTATTGCCCATCCCTAGTTGCCCTTGAGAAGATGGTGATGAACTTCCTTCTTGAACTACTGCAATTCATTCAGTATAGATAGACTTCCGTTGGTGGGAATTCCAGGATTTTGACCCAGCAACAGTGAAGGAACAGTGATATATTTCCAAGTCAGGATGGTTGAGAGACTTGAAGGGAAACTTGAAGGTGGTAGTGTTCCCCCCATTTATCTGCTGGCCTTGTCCTTCTAAGTGGCAGTGGTGGTGGGTTTGGAAGGTGCTGTCTATGGACCTTTGGTGAATTTCTGTGGTGCATCTTGTACACGGTGCACATTGCCGCTACTGAGCGTCAGTGGTGGAGGGAGTGGATGTTTGTGCATGTGGTGCTGATATGTAACTTGTAGACATTGAATAGGTTTTGGAGAGCCATTACAGCTTTTAGATGTTAAATCTAGTTCAGTTTCTGGTCAATGACAATCCCAGGATTTTGATAGTAGTGGTTCAGTGATGGTAATGCCATTGAATGTCAAGGGGTGGTGGTTACATGTCAATTACTGGAGATTGTCATTGTCTGGCACTTGTATGGCACAAATATTACTTACCACTTTTCACCCTAAGCCTATATATCATTTAGCTTTTGTTGCATTTGGACATGGACTGCAGTAGTATCTGAGGAGTTCTGAATGGTGCTAAACATTGTGCAATCATTGGCAAACATCCCCACGTCTGACGTTATAATGGCAGGAAGGTTGATGATGAAGCAGCTGATGATGGTTGGGCCAAGGACACTACCCTGAGGAACTATTGCAGAGATGTCCTAGAGCTGAGATGATTGACCTCCAACAACCACAAGCATCTTACTATGTGCCAGGTACGACTCCAAACAGTGGAAATTTTACCCTGATCGTTGATTCCAGTTTTGCTAGGGCTCCTTTATATCACACTCAGTCAAATGCAGCCTTGATGTCAAGGGCTGTTGTTCCCATCTCACCTCTGGCATTTAGTTCTTTTGATGCTGTTGAAACTAATGCTTTAATAAGGTCAGGAATAGAGTAGCCCTGGTGAAACCCAAACTAGTTATCAGTATGCAGGTTACTGCTGTGCAATTAGAGAGATTATAGTTTAAGTGCTGTTTTCCAAATGAAAGAAGTTCCTGGTGACAGTAGTCTATATATTAACGCTGTGTACAGCCCATTAAACAGAGAAAAGATTTTAGGCAAATTAGCTTTTTGACAGCTTGATCAGAGATTAGACTAAAGCAACAAAATTCACTGCTAAGGAACAGGATGTTGCCACCATACTCTGGTGAATAAAAATTCTGAAGTATTGACAGTTTCTCTGAAGTTGAAAGTGATCATGAACTAAATATTCTGCTTTCAAATGCTACAGTGCATTAGAGGCTGAACAACCTAAGAACAAGCGGTTACACGCTATCTGTTACTGTTGTTTGTACTGCTGCCACAACTCTATAGAAGCATAGTTCTATTCGGTGTGAGTATGAATCCATCTTTTGGGAATTAACTCTGGATTATACAATTTCAGATGCAATAATTGCTGTTCAACACTCGAACGAGTAGGAATTTAGGCCTTTGAGCTCTGTAACCATAATTCATCCAGCAGCTTCAGGGTACCTGATTCATCCAGTTATCCAAATGCTTTAGGAACTGTATTGTGACTGCATCAGTATAAAAGGTATGTATTGCGCACACAAATCATTTAGAACATACTATCGAGGAGTACAGAAGGCACACTGTATTCTATTAAAATTCCACAAGATATGCCAGTTGAATACTATCACCAACACTCAAAGAAACTGACAAGAAGTAAAAATATATTTCATAAAAAAGTACAGTGAGCCATCATGGTGATTGAGATTTCCCAAACTAATATAAACAATCCCTTCTCAGACCATACCAGACCACACTGGATGTGTTAGCTTGCAGCTGTAGAACTGCTACCATCATAGAATTACACAGGATAATGGCATCAATGAGCAGGAAAAGTGCATACTGCCAAACTCCATCTTAAGAGATGAAAAGGCATTATATAAAACTTAACAGCTTCAACAGGTTTCCCAACGTTAAGTCAAGACACCAAGAGGGGTGGTGAGTGAAATTTTAGGATCATGAGCTCCAAGGCATCAATTGGCCAACACCCATCTCCTTTCTCTATTTCGTATTCTCCTTCCCAGCACCACCTTCCTGCAACGGCCCACCCTGACCCCAATCCACTATCCCACCCTGCCACATCCCCTGTTAGATAAATTCTTGATCTGCCAGGATATGAAATGTGAATGGGAATAGGCAGGAATGTGGAGTAATCATCATCAATTACCTTTCTGAATGGCGAACAGGATTCAAGGGTCAAGGGACTTTCTTGGCTGCTAATTCAAGGATTCATATGACCAAAAAACTTTGAAATCGGGTCAAAGGAGCAGATATTTAGGGTGGCATGGTGGCTCACAGCGCCAAGGACCTGGGTTCGAATCCACCCTCGGGTGACTGTCTGTGTGGAGTTTGCACATTCTCCTTGTGCCTGCGTGGGCTTTCTCCGGGTGCTCCGGTTTCCTCCCACAGTCCAATGATGTGCAGGTTAGGTGGATTAGCCATGCTAAATTACCTATAGTGTCTAGGGATATACAGGCTGGGTGGATTAGCCATGGGAAATGTTACAGTGTTACAGAAATAAGGTAGAGGGGTGGGTCTGGGTGGGGTGCTCTTCAGAGGGTCGGTGTGGACTCGATGGGTTGAATGGCCTGCTTCCACGCTGCAGGCATTCAATGATTACAATAGATAACTAAAAATCTGGTTAAATAGTGAAGTGTATCACTGATTATTCCAGCATTTAGAAAAATAGAAATTAGGAGGATAGGCCATTCAGTCCCGTGAACCTGTTCCACCATTCAATATGATCATGGATGATCCTCCAACTCAGTACCCTGTTCCCGCTTTCTCCCCATACCTTTAGATCCCTTTTCTCCTAAGAACTCCTAGCTCCTTCTCGAACACATTCAATGCTTTAACTTCAGTTGCTTCCTGTGGCAGAGAATTCGACAGGCCCACCACTCTGGCTGAAACAAGTTCTCCTCATCTCCATCCTGAAAGGCCTACCCTGTATCCTTGGACTGTGACCCCTTGTTCTGGACTCCCTGGTCATCTAGAACATCTTTCCTGTGTTTACTTGTCTAGTGCTCTTAGAATATCATCGGTTTTATTCATCTAAAGTCCAAAGAATATAGTCCTAACAGATCCAGTCACTCTTCATAAATCAGTCTTGCCATCCCAGGGATCAGTCTGGTAAAGCTTTGTTGCATGTCCACCACAGCCAGGGCAACATTTCTCATTTAAGGAGACCAAAACTATACACAATACTCCAAGTGTGGTTTCACCAAGGCCCTGTACAATTGCAGCAAACACCCCTGCTTCTGTACTCAAATTGTTTTCACCTCCTGCCACAAGTGAATGCAAACAAAGACACCCAGGTTTCATTGTGCATTTTGTTGTCCATTCCTAAATGTTCTTGAGAAGCTGGTAGTGATCTACCTTCACGAACTACTGTAGTTCTTGTGATTTGGTATGCTCGCAGTGGTGTTTGGAAGGGAATTTCAGGATAATGGCACAATTATGAAGCAACACTAATATAGGTCTATGTCAGGTTGGTGTGTGGCTTGGAAATGAACATGCAGGTCATGGTTCTCCTATGCATCAGATGCCCTTTTCCTTCTAGATGGTAGAAGTCATGCGTTTGCAAGTTGCTGTCAAAGGACATTGGTATAGTGTGTCTTGTTGATGCTAAACTTCCGCTGTGCAGCATCGTATTGAGAATAAATATTGAATCTGGTGGATGGATGTCATTCAGCCACGTCATTTTATCCTGGATGGAGTCACCTTGCCAGTTGGAGGTGCACTCATCCAGACAAGTGGGGAGTATTCCATCACACTCCTGACTTGTGCCTTGTAGATAGTGGCCAGGCTTTGGGGAATCAGGAGGTGAGTTACCACAGCTTTTCCAGTCTCTGACCTGCTCTTGCAACCACAGTATTTATATGGATAGTTTAGTTCAGTTTTGGTCAAAGGCAATCCCCAAAATGTTGATAATGCTCAAATCAGTGGTAGGATGCCACTGGATATCAAGGAGAGATGGTAAGATTTTTTTTTCATGTTTGGGGTGGCACTTGTGTGTCATGAATGTTCCTTGCCACTTATCAGTCCAAGCCTCAATGTTGTTCACGTCTTGCTCCTATGGATACGGACTGCTTCAGTATCTGAGGAGTTACAAGTAGTGCTGAACACTCTGCAATCATATGTGAACACCTTTACTTTTGATTCTTTGATGGAGGGAAGGAGAAAGTAGCAGAAAATGGTTCAGAATTGGTCACTACCCTGAAGTACACCTGCTGCGATGTCCTGAGACTGAGATGATTGGCCACCAACAACCACAACCAACTTCCTTTAGGCTGGGTAGGACTCCAATCAGTGGAACATTTTCCTGCTGATTCCTGTTGTTTCCAGGTTTTCTAGGGCTCCTTGATGCCAAATTCGGGTCACATGTAGCCTTACTATCAAGTGTAGTTGCACTCACTTGACCTCTGAAATTTAGCTTTTTCTTCCTCCATTAATGGTAGTATAATGAGAATGGGTATGTTGATAATTGTAGAATTTTACATTACAGGAGGTCATTCGACCCATCATGTCTATGCTGGCTCTTGATAGAGCTACGCAGCTAGTCCCATTCTCCATCCCTACCTCTGTAGCCCTCTAAATTCATCACTTTCAAATATATATCCAGCTCTCCTTTGAAACCTCATATGGAATCCGCATCCACCACATTCCTAGGCAGCACATTCGCATCCTAACAACTCTGAGTAAAGAAGTTTCTCCTTATCTCATTACTAGGTCTCTTGCTGACAATCTGATGTTGAAACTCTAACAGTTTCACACTGCCAAGATTCTGAGAAGAGAATTGGAGAACTGTGCTGGAGAGTCAAAAATCAGTAGTCTGTGCATTAGTATGCTAATGAAAAATGTTTGTTGGAATTCCTGAGAGTGAGACTATAGTCACTGTTAGATAGGGTAAAGATAAAGTTGAGCAGACTCAGACTGGGGACAATCTAGCCAGGTAGATCAACCTCAAAATTACAGTACTGATATATCATAACCACACCTCATGATAGGCAGAATTCAGGAGAACAAAATAAGGTACTTGTCTGTGGAAGCAACATTAACCAGGAACCAAGGCTGTGATGAGAGCAGGAGCTTAGTGACCCTATTGGAACCCAAAAACGTGTCAATGAGCAGTTTATTTCTGAGCACATGCTATTTGCTAATATTGTTGATGACACTTTCCATCAGTTTACTCATAATCAAGAGGAGACCCTAATTGGTCAGGTTAAATCTACACTGCTTTTGTTTTTGTGGAAAGGAAAGCTTGTAGAGCTGATGAAAGTTAGAGATATAGTGGGGGGGGGGAAGAGATTGTGGAGGAATTTGACTGCAATGAGGAGAATTTCAAGATGGAAGCTTGCTGAACTGAAAGCCAAGGTAGGTCAATCAGCACTGGGGGCTGGGTGAATGGGACAATGTGGTATAGAATATCTGCACCAGAATTAAAGATGAACTCAAGTTTATAGATGAGAGTAAACAGGAGACTGGCCTGGAAAGCACTGGAATAGCTGAACCGGAAGGAAATAAACGCATGCCTGATGGTTACCACTCTAGTTAAGCACAAATAGGGGAAGGGACAGCAGCAGCACACATTTGTAAATAATCTGTTGAAATAATTCAACCTTGCAGCAGTACTAAGTCTCAATTTATTTAACTTAATTAATTTGAGTACACTGATTTGAGGCACCAATCTTAACACTGCAAATATTGACAATACTTAAAATATTTACTTTTTCCCTAGCTACTAAATGCCAATTACAATGATTGAGTACTGCAATTTGTTTAAAAGCCAACTGTTAAAGTTTCTCTCATGGGAAGAAAAAAGTTACAGATACCACAAACCTTTTGTAACTATTGCACTAACGTCATGGTTAAAGTTTTATTGACAGTTCGAGGGGGCAATGTCCTGTGGATTATCATGCATGCAACAAGCTGCTCGTTAACTACTGAGATTAGCACGTCCAGTTTACTCGTAGGCGCAAGGCTCTATAACAGACTGCCAGCGTAAGTTTTCATACCTTACTCATGCCAGAAGCAGATCATATTCTGAGAAGGTATTCTAACACCCACCAATGACCTCAGGAGATGTACGTTTTGGTTTTCACAGTGGCGACAGAGTGTCTCCAGTGGAATTCTGAACTATGTAGGCTTTCTTCAGCATAAGCCCATCCATCGTCCCTTGTAGGACAAAGTAGAGAGCTATGAAATGGCTTGAAGAAGGGCTTACTAATATGAAAATGATTCTGATTTTAAGTGCATCCGTCTTGGTTTAGGTAAATAACGGGAATTTTTATAATTATAAGGGCTCGTGACTGAACAAATTAGTCATTGTATTAGAGGTTGGTAAATAATAAGGTCTGTGCGATGAGTTTTTAATCTTCATTTCATTGCGCAATGTAATTGTGCAAACTCAGAGATTGCAGTGCTGACACAAAAAAGGCATTAATGCTGCATTCAAAATGCTTTCAGGAATGGATTGCCTGACTTTTAACTTCAAACATTCCCAGGCTGGTCAGCATGTGTACTTTGTGAGCCTCTACTGTAGAGCCAATGGAGAAGGCACACTGATGTGACATTTGACGATCAGTTCAACATCAACATTGTTAGCTGGGAGAACACAAAAGCTTGATGTTTATAAAATGGAGTGTTAGTCACTTCAAAATCAACCCTCTCCCCAATCCTCCTGCCTGGACTCGTGGAGTAAATAGTGCTGAATATATCACAGTATCCTGCTATGGAAAGCTGATATGTTTATTAATGCATTCAAATTAGATTTCTAGAGCACAATGATAGAACTGGGAGCCCAATTTTCATGAGTTTTCAGTGACAGCTTCCATTACCCCAGTGTAGACTTTTTTTCAGATCTCCTTGTGCAAGGACAGGAATGCTCCCTCACTCCCCCTTCCGAACCCCAGTCTGCTCAAGGAAACCTTAAGCTTCTTTGGTCACAATCACTAGCACCAGCCGTCTTCCCCCACCCCACCAAACACAAAAGGCTACCTTTGCCACACGTTGCCCAAATGCGAGCCTCACTCCCCACCTGATTGTGACCTCCCTGGAATCTTGTGTCCAGATTGTCACTGCATTCGCCATCTCCTGGTATTTCCTCCTGTCTATTTGGCCAAGAGGACCAGACTGCATTATCTGTAGGACTCCCACAAAAATAGCAGCAAATCTATCAAGATGGGCAAATGTTATCTTTATGAACAAAAGGATTTGCATTCAAATATCTCAGGAATGCCTTGGCTCAAATCTAAAAAAAAATGTTCACTGCCTGCTCTCAAACTGTTAGGGAGAAATAATCGCTTACAGACGGGGTCAGTATTATAAGACAACACCCAGCACTAATCATATCACTGGATTAGGCATTCATCTCAAGGTCAAGCCAAGAGAGTCCCATACAAAAATGCCAGAGAGTCCCAGTGCCAGTATATCAACGCTAACAAACAAAGTTCATCACAGGGCCACCTAAATCCCACACTGCTCCCACTGCATGGCAACCAGGAGCCTGCCAGATAGTGCACATTACATTAAAAGGGCAATCAGTTAGAAAATGACACAGGATAGGGGATAATTGTACTCAACACACCAGCACTAAGAGAAAGGACTGTGGGAAAGGATACCAACATCACTCGCACATTAAAGTAGGTGAATGAATTGGTTGCACTTTATTTGAACTTTGTCAACAAAGTTTGTGGACAGTAAGATAGCAGTGCAATAGGAAACAGGCACTGATTGTAGCTGCAAATGCAGAGGACAGCATTATAAGAAGGGTGTGAGACACTTTACATGTGGAAAGTAGAATACCTGAAAGGAGCAGCTCTGTCGCTTAGCAGATCAAACGTTGTTGAGTGACTAATACATGGTTTCTGGGCTCTTAGTAATTTTCAACTTATAACTCTTAGAAAGAAAAATCACTGAATAGGTTACAGACAACCTCAAGAGCCAAGATGAAAGGGTTTCCATAAAAGCTTTGATTCTAAAAATCAAATTATGCTTCAATTTAAAGTATTTTTTTTCATTTTTTTTAAAACAAACTGCATGTTGGGACTAATGCTTTTACTTTGACAAATGTACTGTTTACATAATTTTACAAGTCTTTTTATAGATGTCTTTTTATGGGATCAACCTATTTAAAAATGGAGGAGATGTTTTGACCACCTGTAGAATGTACAAGAATTTGCACATGTTGTACATGGCTAGAAGTGTTAATCTGGTGTTATTCTGTGTGGAGTCTGTGGATTTTGGTGAAAAAAAAACATATAGTTTGCCTTTCAGGGCTGAACTAATAGGTGGAAAATGAACTGAGTCTCTCATTCCTATTGTTGTCCAGTGGCCCAAGTTGCTTGATGGACTCATATAGATGTCAGATAATGATAGGACTGGCTTGATTGTATTGACCCACTCCTGCACACTTAGTGTCTAACTTCATGATAAATAAAACTGATGACGAATTAGAGGGTGGTTAGCATCCATTGTGTCATCTCCAAGTAATAATCTGCAACAATTCAGCAAGGGAAGAGATGGGAAGATTGAAAAAGAAAACAAGGAAATGTATGACAATGCATAATTGCAGAACATAGAGAGGAGAAGACCTCTTACATTTCATTTGTTTGAGCTTCTTTCAGAATTAAGACTTTCCCCTTTCAAGCTGATACTAGTCTAATGCTTCACATAAATTGACACATCATTTATGCATTAGTAATTGATCGTTAACCATTCGTGGAAATGAGGTGCCTGGATAATTCTGCATGACGTCTTGAGTAAGTCATTTGGTCAGAACATCGCAGAGAGTGGTGCGTGTATGGAATGCGCTGCCCTTGGAAGTGGTGAAGGCTGGTACAATTACAACATTTAAAAGGCATCTAGATGGGTCGATGAATAGGAAGGGTTTAGAGGGATACAGACCAAATGCTGGCAAATGGGATTAGATTTGGACATCTGGTAGGCAGGGACGAGTTGGACTGAAGGATCTGTTTCCGTGCTGTATATCTCTATGACTCTATGTCTATAGAGATTTATGACATCTCACTTGTGTTCAACATACATTAACCAGATATTTTATCTTCAAAGTTTTTCAGCAAGGTTATGACAACTGGATGTGAAAACATGTGCTAGAAATCTCTATCATTTCCAGACCTCAAATCTGGAATATAATTTAGGTACAAAAGTCTGGAGGTAACCTGGGTAAGCATTGAGATCAGCTTTGGCGTTCTTCCTAACAAAACAAGCAGGAATATTCAGAAAATTATTAAAATAGTTGTTGCAGCTTAAAGGTTATGTACAAACTAGAAAATGAGTTGGATTTTATTGAACTGCAATAAGAAAAGCTGAGTTGCTGTGAATCTGGTAATTGCCTTTTCATGGAAATTGGTGATCTAGTAACGCAGTACATACACAGTAAGCAGATCTGGTTATTATAAAAGTAATTCAGATTAGATTCTGTTTTTAGATTACCAAAAGGCTTCCTAAGTTAAAAATATGTTTAAAAACAATCTGCAGCCATCACATTTAGAAGTAAACAAATGGGACTCCCCATGCTGCAAATGACTCCTGCAAACTGCCCATATGGTGACTTTTCCATCAGCTGACAAAGATGTCTTTCCGAGCTATACCACATGCATATCAATATTAAGAACTATCATTATACTATACTGGAGCCAAACATGCAGAGTTATTAGGACATAAGACACAGTTCAGTAATTACTTTATGAAAAAAAATAGAACTTCAGCATGGAAGAAGGAATGTTGTGTAAAAGAAAATGTTATTAAGAACACCCCTTTGGCAATCCAAAACAAAACACATGGCTACTGCGACAAAAGTAAACAAACATTCAAATTCTGATCTCAAGTGGAAATACCAAGCCATAAAGATCACTGCAATACTCATTAATACCTTCCACATTGACACAGGCAATGGCACCCCTACTTCAATTCGATATATTCAAGTCCCATAGTATTTCCGTTACTCAGCTGTGTTGCCAGTCTTTGCAACTTGCTTCCCTCAGCCAAAAAGACTCAAAGATGCAGCATCACTGTGTCACAACAGTGATACCTCAAGCAACAGCTGCCCTCTTCAGCAACATAAACGGCATCAGTGGGACTGCTCATAGATCTAATATTAAAATGTTGCTGAAAAGTAAACAGATCACACCTTAGCAGAAAGATGGCATAGCACAATCAGATTTGTGCATTCAAATGTCTACAGGAGTGTTCACCCTATCAATGATTACACCTCTACGTTCAACCACATTAAAAATAAGAAACCCGAACGCCTTTTCCATATAAAATATATACAATATTTTTCATGCAATGGTAACTGATTTTAATGTGCCCATGAGTGAAAGCCAGATTATGCACTGACTGAATAATTCTGGTTGTTACCAGCATTGCTGAAATGAGACAATAAAATTAAATTTGACTATAGTGTTATCTGCTAATCGATCTTTCAAATTTGATCATCAGTGGTATGAAATGAGCATATTTCAGGTATTATTGGAAAAATATATGACCTGTTCTTTTCAAGAGTCAGGTTGAATTTAACAGATTCCTCCATGCTGTAAACCCTGTACAGGACAATTCCACTATGATCCAAACAAATATGTCCTCGAACATGAACTTCTCTTGCGTATAAGCTTCAATCTTATTTGTGGTCAAAGGATCAGGATGCATTACATTATCTGGCAAAGCATAGCAACATGTCCAAATGTCAACAGATTGCTTTCTATCAAATCCACAGCATTGTTGAGATTCTCGAATTCTTTCAAACCATTTCTGGTTATTTGGATTTTAATGTTCAGTTGGCTTGATAATGAAGTCATATCAGCACTGCACAGATCACATTGTCTAATTGGTGGAATAAATCCGTTTGCTAGATGATTATTTCCGTTTGGTTCCAAAGGCAGCTACAACTTTGTTCGACTTTGTGTCCTTCATAAATTAGGGATAACAAGTGCTTGAATTTTGGACACTAATTAAAAATGACTGCTGAAAATCAAAGAAGCAAATTTCAACTGATTTAGCTACATGTAAACCTGTTATAGGTTAACACAGTCTTCTTAATTTCCTGATAAAGATTTTTACTTTTATTGAAGTGATTTTTCAGTAGCAGACTCAAATCCCTGTAATTTAATTTCATGGAGAAATGAAGATTTATTTCATTGTATTTACTAGGGCAAAGCTCATAGAAATGTCTCAAAGTGTACCACAATTAATTCTGTGACTTCTGTGAATGTGAGTGATTCCTATAGTGCAGCACAAAGCTGCACAACATTAAATATATTTTGCAGTAAACCTGTCCAGTAATGCTTTTACACACTTCTGGAGAAGGTTGACTTGGACCTAGGTCTCCTGACTCACAGGGAAAGGCATTACTACTGTACCACAAGAGTTCTGCACAATATTAAATTGTAGGTATTTTCTTGTTGGTGCTTGAGGCAATACCTGTTCTTCATTATAGGTTTAATGGTGAATTCAGCTCATTAACAGTGTCATTACACTGCAGCTTACAAAATTGCATTTGCTGTTTCTAGCCCTTCAACAGAAAGTGAATCAATGTATTTTAATTTTTGCCCAAGTTTAGTATTAGTCAATTTACTTGAATGTTACTACGTACTTGGTGACTGAAAATGCAAACTTGGAGGCCTAGATTTTTGTTCGAGGGTCGTGTGCACCAAGGCAAGAGAATGACTGCATCCATGAATCCAACCTTTAAAAATGACTATCTGGATATCATATTATCCAGGGCTTGCTGCATTTAGTCATTTAGTCATGGACTGCATCAGTATCTGAAGAGTTGTGAATGGTGCTGAACATTCTGCAATCATTGGCAAACATCCCCCCTTATGAACTTATGATAGAGGGAAGGTCACTGATGAAGCTGCTATATGGTTGGGCCAAGGGCATTAACCTGTGGAATGCCTGGAGAGAAGACCTGGAGCTGAAATGACTGACCTCCAACAAATATAACCATCTTCATTTTGTACCAGTTATGTCTCCAACTGGTCAGAGATAGCAAGAACTGCAGATGCTGGACTCAGGGACAACATAGTATGGAGTTGGAGGAACACAGCAGGCCAGGTAGCATCAGAGGAGCAGGAAAGTTGACATTTCAGGTCAGGACCCTTCC
>NC_063344.1:57006977-57020429 GCF_021869965.1 Rhincodon typus
GTGTTCCTCCAACTCCATACTGTGTTGTCTATGTCTTCAACCAGTGGAGAGTTTTCCCTGATTGACACTGACTCCATTTTTGCCAGAGCTGTTTGATGTCACACTCAGTCAAATATGACCTTTATGTCAAGGGTTGTCACTTCTGCAATTCAGCTCTTTTGTCCATGATTGAACTAAGACTTTAATGAGGTCAGGAGCTGAGTGTCACTGGCGGAACCCAAACTGGGCATCAGTGAGCAAGTTATTGTTAAGCAAGTTGATAGCATATTGATGACACTTTCCATCACTTTATTGAAGATCAAAAGAAGACTGTTAGGACAGTAATTGGCTGTGAGGGATTTGTCCTGCTTTTTGTGTACAGGAAAATCCTGGACAATTTTCCAATTTGCTGTGTGGATGATGATGTCATGGCTTTACTGTAGAATTCTACTAAGAGTTTCGGGAGACAATAATCAATCAGCAACTAATCTACAAGTAGTTGATAATCCCTTTAAATAGCATTGGTGAGGAGAGATCCTTTATGCTGCAAAACACATATTCAACTTTGCAAAATCAAGAAAGGTTATTGTTTGGCTGGTGAAGCTCCAAAATTGCAGCACTGACATCAATTTAAGGTTGTACACTGATAGTGTCATAATCTGGTACCTTTACCTATCTGGAACGTTGTGCAATTTACGGCAGAAGTATCCATGTGTACAGCAGATGTCATTTTCATTACCCAACATTGACATTATTGAGCCCAATTGTGCACTTAATCCATATTGCAAAAGGTAGTATAATGGGATAATGTATTTTATTAGGGCATATTCACTGCTAAAAACTTAGTTCAAGATAAAACATTAAAACATCAAGGACATGTTGGTATTGTTGACAAGAAGCATCATCAGTTCTTTAATCCCTTTACCAATATTTTTTTCTCTCATTGTCCACCAACCCAGCTGAGAATGGTATAAGTTTTCAAACTGAAAGCACCTGTGTTTCTAGCAGTTTAGCTTTCATTGTGAAATCTCAATGTGTATTTTGAAAGTTTGCAGAGAAAATCAATGTCTGATGATTAATACATCAACTTTGCGTTTCTGTGGAATAATGTTATTATGTTTAATCATATCAAAATGAGAATCCAAAGAAATAAAAAATTAAAGAATTACACTGCATAATCATTTGAAATTTACATACGTCTAAATTTGTTTGAAAATCTGAAATCTATTAGAACATGGTGCTTGTTGAATTGATGGTTGGTGTTTTAATTTGTCTCCAATTGTAACTTTTTATGCAGAACTTAAAATATTAGAAATAATGAAAGTATTTAGCTCAGATACTACTTTCAACTTTTCTCCATACAAAGAAACATAGTAAATGTGCCAAGATCTGCAGCAATATATATCTGAAATACTGCAAATGATTCCATCAACATGAAGACTGCAAAGAATCCTTTTAAAGTCAGAGTCAACATCTTCTATGGATGCAATGACTATTCCCTCCTTATGTTTCTTTGAAGTTGTCACAGTATCAATGCTTAAGCCAAACTAATATCTGCTGCTCTGAGTGATATTCCTTTACTGTCTTTACTGGAATTTATTTAATGAATTTAAATTAAAAATTAAAACAATAGAAGCAGAATGAGTCACACTCAAAAATTGACAACTTGAGGAAGATTTCCTTCTCTCACCATTTGTCACAAATTTAAGAATGCCTGTATAAATAATTGTTTGGTACCAATTAAACAGGTCTTCCACCAATGTTGTTAAGAAATCCTCAAGCAGTTTAGTAGCCTGTGTGAAGGATGGACAGCTTTTGACTATACATTTTAATGGTGTGTCACTATTGAGAGCTAATACTGTGTGCTGTAATGTGATGCTTCAGTGTGTGTTACAAGCTGAGTGCAGAAAAGAAATAGTTTTACAGATGTGCGAGTAACAAAGTGATGCTGGCTTTTCTATGTCTAAAAGGAGATGGCGCAATAATATGATAATAATAATGACTGCATAATGAAAACAATTTCTGCTCCTCTCTCAAAACTTTATATAATGAGAACTTTCGGAATAAAAGGTTATCTATGAAGACAAGCTTTTTTTGGTGACCATTTGTCTCAGTCATACAGAAGCTTACTTGAACTTATAACTGTGGGTCACTACATATAAGAGTGTTGAACTGGACATTTAAAATATTTGAATGCAAATCCAACGCATGAGTTAGTAACAGTTTGGACAGAAGCTACACAATGTCCTGACATGCCTAACTGCTCCTTCCATTAACAAAATAAGAAACAATTATGCAATAAAGGAGAGTTTTCAAAAAGCAATTTAAGTTATTCAATCATGATATGGATGATGTTGGTACAGCAAGCATTCATTACTCTTTGCTTGTCATCCTGAGGTGGTGGTGAGCCTTTTACTTGAACCTCATCAACTGATATTTTTTGTATGACTGACTAGCTTGCGAGGCTAGTAAAAGTATCACCTAACATTGATCTGATACTCCCATAACATTGGGTGTCATTATGGTAGAAGCTTTCCAACTCCAAAGAATATAAGCGACTGTCTGAAAGCTGCATGTTCATTTTTATCGATCCAAGCCTTTTGTTTTCAATTCCTAAACTGCAATGGTGCAATCTGAACTCATTTCTTCAGACTATCAGTTCAACAAGCCTTGAAATTATGACTCTAGTAATACAGCAACTACACTGCAGTAACTATTCTACCTGTTCATGATCTTATAGCCAAATTTGACACGTGTAAAATTTCATGCATTTTGTACTTCTAAAAAAAGGTGGAAAAACTTGTTTGGTTTGCAAAAATCCCCTCTCAAAATTTTGTATGATTTTGATTAGACTATTTTTTGACTAATATAACACATACTGAATACAAACAAGGAACAAGCACAGGCCACTGGCCTCTTCGAGCCCATTCCACCACTCAATAAGATTATAGCTGAACTAAAACTTCACAATGATCAGCAAATTGATTTAATTCAGAAAATTTCTCTTTGCGCACAGCCAGTCAGTTCAATTGCTACAAAGAATTAATTTTAATTTTCACTAGAACCAGAAGAGGATTTTCAAGCTTAAGTCATTCAACTATTGTGGGGCAAAGGGTGGGAGGATTGGCAGTACAGGAAGGGGAATGGCACAAAATAAATGTTGGAGAGGCAGCGATTTGTTTATACCACACTTAAGTATCTTTTGCATTGAATGATGTCAGAAGTCGGACGGAGCGTAAACCGTTCAGTTTCTACAACTGCCATTGACCCATTTCACTCTGACATGTCATTCGCAAGAGTCATGCTAACTCACTCTTTTCCCATTTCCTCTGGGACAGTTGTTCAATGCAATTGTCATTGATGCGCATTTGAACTACACTCTTATATCTTTGGACATCTCTAATTTTGAATAGAGATTGAAGAAGTACTTCTATATCTCAAATGTTTCTTCTTCTACTCAAAATGAAAGAGCATATTTCCATCCTATACCCTAGAAGAAATTAATCAAACTCTTTCAGTTTTTGCACCAAGATGAAATTCTAAAGTAACCTAGCAGACTCAATTACCATTCAATTTGTTACAGTTCCATGGAATAGCATGATCAGTGACCTCTGTACTCTAAAAATTGCAGGAGTCTCGTGGCTATAAATAAATTAGGAGTTCCAGGTCTGGAATAGAAAGAATTCTGGTATGTTCTTGGAAGAACACAGCATGATCCTCACTCTCAAGTTCCATAAATGACTCTGGATAACACCCTACATTCAAGTTTAATATTCAAGCTTTGAAATACAACATTGGTTAACATACTCAAGTGAGTCAGTAACGATCACCATCAATTCACTAGTGAGGGCAACAAAATCATCAGAGAGAGCAACAAAATAAAAATAAGTTTTCCAAAGTGTTTGTTTATGTATGGTGAAAGGGAGCATCACTCAATCACTCAAAATACTTCTGAACAAAAGAATGAAGGAATGGAGTCCTTTTAAATTGCCCCTTGCTGATATCTGGAGTAATCTGAAATTATGTGAAGCTTAACAAATGAAGAAGGCTTTATATAGTTTCAGTCTTACCTTGATTACCTCTGGTGTCTGTTGAACCGATAGGTGTGAGCCTGTATCTTTATTTACAACAGGCGGTACAGAGTGTGCAGATTTGCAAGGGTCAGAAGCCTGTGATAGTGTATCTTGGAGTATCCGCATTACTTCTGTTTCTCTTGCCAAGATACCCTTACTACTCCCACGTTCAACCAACTCCTGAGCAAAGCCCTCAATACTCTCCAAAATGCGCAAGAGCAAGGCTGCATCATCCTCTTCATTTTTGTTATTTTTAGTTTCATTAGTTCCATTTGTGGAGGAAGGCAATGGCACAGTTTCACTGGGTGACACTTCTAAGTGTTTACTTCCTGAATCAGTGGTCAAGAAATTAACTTGTCCTGATTGTTCACTATAATTCTTCATGTCAATATCATTGTTTCGAGAAGAATCATATTCGTGCCTGGAGTTTATGGTTTGAGAAAAGGATTCTAAATCCATCAGTAGCTTTTCAATGTCCTCTTGTTGCATTGCCTTATCATTTTCTAATTTAGTTTTTGCTCTTGTTATTGAAGGCTCCATGGAATTATGGTTTTTACTTACATTTTTTAAGATGCTGGGAGATTCAGATGTTGGCTGCACACACAAACTATTTTCTCCCAAATTATCACCCATTTCAATAGTATCATCTCCTGCTCTCTTGCAAGTATCAGGAGAGGCCTGTTTTTGAGGCTGAAGATATTTTTCAGCCATTCGAAATCTTAAGTAATCCTTGTCTCTTGATTTCTGCTCCAAAGCCTGATCAATGTCACAATCCTCTTGAATATAAAGAGGCTCCATTGGTATCTTAGAAATACCATCAACATTCCTGGACAGAAATGAATCTTGAGAGGAACAACTGTCAGAGCGATTTAGTGGACTTACATGAGGTAGTACTTGGGATTGAGTTACAGCAGTTGAGCTATGTTGTTGGATACCATTCTCTTGATGACGGCCATTATATGAAGGACCATAATCATTTTCCGTAGGTATCTTACCATTGCCATCGGTAGCTTTATGGACAACTGGAGTATCAACTGGAGGAAGAGGTAGATTGATAGATAAGGATGGCGATGCCTGGACAACATCCTCATATCTGGGTGGTTGATCATTCCCAAATGGAGGATATGGCATTTGCTGCAAACTGTGCAAGCTGTTTACCAGTTCAGCGAGATCATGCTGATTGCCCCGTCCAGATAACCCATGTTCAAGTTCAAAAGGCAACTTCTTCAGGTAGCTTGAGAGTCGTGCCATCACATTTTTGTAGATTAGATCAGAATTATTGGTGGCATCACTGTTATCATTGTTATGGGACTTGCTCTTAATGCATTTCTTAATTATCTCTGTACATTTCTTTAGGTCTTCTGAGCATTTCAACAAAATATCTAAGCAAATCCTTATGTCCTCTCCTGAGTCTGAACTATCTGCTTTGTGTTTTCCTAAAAATTTGGCGATGAAGTTGTCTTCTGAGAGGCTTTGAAGGTATAACTGTGCGGCATTGGTGATATTTTGTTCATGTAATGTCATAAGGTTCGGCTCTTTTTGATCAATGGCTGATTTTTGTGCAAAGCCAAAAGGTGGACAGTTTTCATTGCTGCCAACATGGTTGTATATTATATCAAAGTCAGCGGATTTTCTGCAGGACACATCTGGTTTTACTTTTCTTCCTTTCCTGAAAGTCACATGGCTTGTAGGGCACTTCAGTTTTTCGAATGAAAACTCTTTAATTTTGCCACTGGCCAGATTGATGGCATCACTGGTGATGTCTTTTAGATTGGACATACCTTGTGTACCCATTCCCTTTTTGACTCTGGTAGCACCATGCAGAAGCTGGTGCCCATCATCAGTAGCAATGTCAGCAGAAGCTGCCATGTTTTCAGCAGTTAGAAACCTGTGGGTTAAGTCCTGCACACTTGCCAACCTTGGGTTGGAAGAGGGAAGGGGTGAATGACTCAGCAACTCTGAACAGATGGCATGGTGGATCACATTGCAATCAATGCCAGCAGCATTCAGGAAGGCTCGACAGGACCCATTACAGTAATGTACAGTATGCTGGAAACGTTGATCAATTAAAATGCTGTTATAAGAGTTCACGGTGCTAACAACAAGTCTGTATGTCGCTGCCATTGCGGAGAATTTCGGGGAAGTTTGCTTCCAACGGTGAATCAGAAGGTGACTTACAGCTTTAGTTGCATTAGCCCATTAAATAGATGGCCACGAGAGTTCCAACTGTGTCATTCTCAGCAGAAATCTAAATATCTTTAGTATTTTCCAAGAACAAATCAGGTTGTAACTACTGATGTAGGATCTAAGCACTTGGCTCTCACAAGCCTTTTGAGGCTTGGAATGAGATATGTGGTCAAACTGCAGCTGGTATTACGGTGTTAGTCAAGGCCTATCTGAGTCAGAGGATCACATGTCATTTGACAATGTTATCTGCTTCATTTAGGAAATTGATGCAAAGTTCACGGCAGCCAAGGTGTCTGTATCCATTCTCAATTGGTGGCCATATGGCCTAGACACAGGCCTGTCAAAGCATTGAAATGGCATCACAATCCACAAAGAGACACTCAAGCATAAATAAATCTTGTCAAAGGATGGAGTCACCTACTGAGTTCCAAATGTGTGCAGCAGATGTGCTTCAGGATTCAACAGACGTATTCAATGTTAGCAGAATTTCTTGCGTTTTTCAAGCACCAACCAACTGGAAGTGGGAGAAAAAGAGAAGCAATAATGTGACTTGAGAAATCATGAATTTACATGAGAACAAAAATTGAATTTAGTGTTTCATTACTTAATGATGTCAGTACTAGTCAATCCAAATTTGGCATCAGCTGTGAAGACATCCAATTATCTCGTCACTATTGTAATTGAAATATAATTCTCTAAGTGCACTGATATTGCCAACAGGGAACAGGAGAGATATTTACATTGCTGTAAGTGAAAAATAAAGTGAATATTGTTTTTCGAATAACAAATAATCATGTTGCAAAATACATCATCGAACCACAGTCCAAAATAATAAAGAAAAGATCTCTGAGAATTGTAGACAAAAAGAAATAGGTTTTCACTTCTAATCAGCATTGAGTTATTTCTTCTAATACAGGGCTGGAAATGAAATTATGTGAAACAAAATTGGAAAGGATGTGTCAGTATCTATCTGATAAGACAGAAAATTTTCAAAGCAAATAATACAACAGAAAGGCTCACATTAACACGGAGTTTAATTCATTCAGAAGAGTATCCTCATACTATGAGGATTGAGAGTGCACTTTAGTACAAATTCCCAAAGCAGCATGAAGAACATAAGGCTAGTTTTCAATTCAGAAATATTTTATGTACTGCATAGATTAAGGTCAAATTACAGCAGAAACAGAACCCACCATTAGATGCACAGGCTATATAACATTTGAAAAGGCCAAGTAGGTGATTGTCCTGCACATACAAGGGTTTCCAATGGCTCTGGCAATAAATCTGCTCATCAACTGATTAAAATATACTCTCAAATTCCATTTGTAAGTGATTTGATGTTGGGCCTGATAGCAGTAATACATATTTGATTGAACTGTATGTCAGGAATGGGCTAATTTAATTGGTTAAAATTGGCAAATGAACAAATGTTAGCAATTATGGAAGGAATGATGGCAGGGTTAGCTGGTGTGGACTGTAAAAGGAGTTTAGCAAAAAAGATGCTTGAGGAACAATGTAAACAGTTCATGACTCACTACAAAGTTATATCCCAGTGAGGAGAAAGGATTGTGGGAAAGGGATAAAGCCAAGGAAGTTAAAGATAGGATCAACTTGCAAGAAACAACAAACAATATGGCAAAGATTAGTGATAACCCAGAGTATTGGGAAAGTTTTAATACACCAACAAAAAAAATGACCGAACAATAGAAAGAAAATAAACTTGCAAATAATTTAAAAACTGACAATCATCAGTTTTCTTGAAGACACTAATAACATTTCAAAAGTACCAAATAATTAAGGATGTAAAGGGAGAGAAGAAATGAATACAGTATATCTCTAGAGAAGAAGTTCTATGGAAACTAACAGGACAAAAGACTGATAGGTTTCCTGGGCCTGACGTGTTGCATCCTAGGATATTAAAGGAAGTAACTGCAGAGATAGTGGATGCATTGGTAGTAATCTTCCAAGAATCCATAGATTTTGGAAAAGTCCCAGAGAATTAGAAAACTGCCAATGTAACTCCCTCATTCAAAAAGGCAAGGAGACAAAAACCGGTAACTATAGGCTAGCCATAACAGAGCATTTAGAAATACATCATATAAATAAGCATGGGTCATCATGAAGGAGAAATCATGCCTGACATATATATTAAAATTCTTCATGAAGGTAACATGCAGGTTAGATAAAAGGGAATCAGTAGATGTAATAAGTTTGGAATTCCAAAAGACATTTGATGAGGTACAGCACATTAGACTACTTCATAAGCTAAGAGCCCATAGTGTTGTGGGTAGTATATTAACACTGACAGAAGATTGGCCAACTAATAGAAGATATAGGGTTGGGATAAGGGGACATTTTGAGGATAGCAACCTGTAATGAGTTATATGCCACAGGAATCAGTGCTGGGCCACAATTATTTACAATGGATGTGAATAACTTGGATGACAGAAATGCACATACTATCACCAAGTTAGTGGATATGCAAAAATAGGTGGGAAGCATGCAGTGAAGATAACAGGGTTTACAGAGGAATATACAGGTTAAGTGACTTGGCACAACCTGTAATATGGTTTGAACAGATAGAACATCATATGGAAATGTGTGATGGTATGCAATTTGACAGGAAGAATACAGAAGCTTAGTATTATTTAAATTGGGATAGACTGCAGCACAGAGGGGTTTAGGAGTCCTTGCGCAAAAATCTCCATAATTAGCATAGAAGTTCAGCAAATAATAGTGAAGGCAACTTGAATGTTGGCCTTTGCATCAAAGGAAATGGAGTGTAAAAATAGGAAAGTCTTGCTAAAGATATACAAGGCACCAATTAGATCATATCTAGAATGCTGTGAACAGTTTTGGTTCCATTATCTAAGAAAAGAGATACTGACATTGGACGCAGTGCAGGGAAGGTTCACTCGGTTGTTCCTGGATGTGGAGGGATTGATTATGAGGAGAGGTTGAGAAGGTTGGGCTTGTACTCACTGGAATGACAGACAACCTTATTAAAACATATGTGGTGCTTAGATGGCTTGACAGGATAGGCGCTGTTATTTTCCCAGTGCGACATAATCTCCGAGTAAGGGGGCACCCTGTTAGGACAGAGATGAGGAGGAATTTCTCCTCTTAGAGGGTAGTGAGTCTGTGGAACACTTTAGAGTTCTATAGAGGCTGGGTTTTAGATATACTCAAGGTGGAGATGGATGAATTTTTAATCAATGCGGAAATCAAAGGTTATGGAGATAAAGGCAAAAATGGAGTTGAGGATTCAGATCAGCCATGATTTCATTGAATGGTGGAGCAGGCTCAATCAGCTGAATGGATCTCTGCTCCCACCTCTTATGGTCTAAAACAATACAATACATGCTGCGTCTCTTTGATTATTCTTAGAGTTTTTGCTAACACTAGTGAACTGTCTTAAAATTATGTGCTCATTTTCTTCCACATGTATTTTGATTATTTCTATATCAACTGTTAATTACCCTTCGCAAGCTTCAGGTAATTTCAAAATCACAAATTCCTTCATCTTTCACAATTAGCAACATACAAGCTATTGACACCTGCAATGTTAATTGCTGTTAGCAAACAAAGACTTCAAATTAAAATGAAATAATCAAACACTCTACACTAACACAACCCTACACTACACATATTGTAAATCTGCCCGGCAATTATCAGATCTCAGAACACAGATGATGGATGTATATCAGACTTCCTTCCCTTGGTTTAAGGCACTATCTCAGCCCAGAGCTATGATTTGCAGTCACACCCAGGTATCCATTACTCTCTCCACCTTGAATTTGTCACATACCAACTTGCTATCTTGCTATCTTAAGAGGGTCTAACTCACGCAAAACAGATTTATCACTCCTATAAATGAAGTGGAAGAGATTTCCAATGAATGTGTTAAATGTTCATGAGCTTATATCTTAAATCATAATTTCACAACCCACAAAATTAATATCGGACGCAACACTTTCTAGTGGCTAAATACAGATTGTTTCACCTTAAATGCACAATAATGGGAACTTATTGCAGACTCCTAAGTGCATTGTGTGAGAGAGAACACATAAATAGCATTTCTACTTGTGACAATATGAGTGGCACAGTGGGTTAGCATGACTGCCTTACAGCATTGGGGACCCGGGTTCATTTCTGATCTCGGGCAACAATGTGGAGTTTGCACATTCTCCCTGTGTCTGCATGGGTTTCCTCTCACTGTCCAAAGATGTGCAGGTTACGTGGACTGGCCATGCTAAATTGCCTGTAATGTTCAGGGATATGCAGGCTGGGTGGGTTAGCCATGGGAAATACAGGGTTACAGGGATGGGGGCGTGGGTCTCAGTGGGATGCTCTTAGGAGGCTCAGTGCGGACTCGATGGGTCAAATGGCCTGCTCCCACACTGTAGGGATTCTAAGATCATAGTGTGGTATTAAGAAGAGTGGAGGCTGCTCTAGTATCAAATATTGGAGGCTCTGAGATTAATAGATTATTTTTGAAGGGAAGGGGTTGACAGGGACATGAAAGGAAAGCAAGAACGACTTGCATTTGCAACCTTTTACAGCCTCAGGATGTCATTACCTTTAAAGCTAATTAATGTTGTGAAGTTGGGTAGAGTGCTTCTGGTTTGGAAGGCAGGAGGTTAGAATTTGGTGTATGTAAAACGCTCGGGGAGAAGGCGTTGCATGGTCACTTTAAAAGATGATGTGCTTTTTATATGTTTAGTGATTTAAAAATAATGTCTGTGAGCAGCGGCTTGAAAGTTTGCAAGTACACAGAGAGCACCCAAATTGAAATGTCTGTATCAAAAAGCCACACAGTTTGATGGCCAAGCAGCAGTTTTTACCAAGACAACAAGTTTTGAACTTAACCAATCAATTCAAACCAGACACTTAGGTACCAAAAACCAATTAAATTTAAATCTGATAGTTTTGCCAACATAGGACCAATCCTTTTGTAAGAAATTGATATGTCGTCAAGGGTATAAAAGAAGGGGCAGTTGGGCAAAGACAAGAGAGCTGACTGCCACCTACCAGAGTTAACAGCCCTCAGCTCTCAAGACAGAATCACTGGCTCTCACAGACTCCTCTAAGACTTACGGAAAGCACCATCTAAAGAACAAAGTTACCCAAGGCATAACTAGTTAACATTCCTGAGAGAAGAATCAATGGAAAAGGCACAGAGCATTCCAGAAGACATGTAACCTGGCTGTAATTTCGAGAGACTAAGTTCTATTTTCTTAATTTTATTTTATATAAGTGCAATTTGTATTTACTGGAACAGCATCCTATTAGAGTCAATTTTTATTTGGGAATAGTAGTTAGAAGGGATTTATTCAGTTTATTAATGGTTTAGTTAATTTATTCACTGTTAGAGTTAGGTAAATAAATTGTTATTTGTTTTATTTAACCACTCAAAGTTGCTGAAAGGCAGGTTACACCACTTTTCACACTCCTTTTACAGATTATAGGGTGACGTGTTCCTCTTTGAGTGTTTTGGTTTTAGTTCTCAGTGGCGGGTCAACCTCCACTTAATAACATTAAGTATTTTCAAAAGGTACTGTATTATAGGGGAAAAAAAATCAAAAAATTCACACACTGCAAGTTCCAAAAAAAAACAATAGTGACTTTTTATCAAATGATATTTATCCAGGTATAAATACAAGGAAAATTGAATAAGCTTTTTAAAAATAGTACCACAGGACCTTTATGCACACCTGGGAAAGCAAAGGGAGCTTCAATTGAGCATCTTATCCGAAAGTGCACCATTTTCTCAATAGTGAACTGTCTCTGCAGGATAACTTCAAGCTCATAATCTCATGAATCAAGAGGTGCATGTGACCTACATTGATACGTAAAATGCAGCTTTGTAAGTAAACAGAAATGATATGTAGACCAGTCATAATCTCAGTGAATGATGGAACAGGCTCAATGAACTGAATGGCGTAATCATGTTTCTATGCATGTTATAATACTTTACAACCTCTGGAGTTTGAAACTGAACCCTATTCAAAAATCTGACTATTCAATGGAGTTATGTCTTCTGCTGAATCAGAGTTTGAAGCATCCACGTAATGTGTCAATAGAGAACAAGTATTGCTGGGAAAAAGATGCTTTTGTACTCATGGACAATTTGCAAGAACTTCAAATATAATGGGAAAAAACATTTATACTGCATGAGAGGAGACTGTTGATTGGTTGGCAAGTGGATTCGGATTAGTAGAGGTGTGGCATTGGAGAATGCACCAGGTAATGATGACTGACAGTTAGCTGCCAAACTTTTAGATTTTAAGCAGGCAGGTTGGCTCTAATTGGTGAAGGCATTGCCTTGTAAAATGAATGAGTAAATATCTGTAAAGAGCAGGACGTTCTATATTCATATATGTAGGTTCGCGCTCATGCAAGTGGACCAAATGTATTTTGGCTGTTAGCCTAAGAGCAAGTGCTGTCCTGTCAGAGAATCACATTTAATGCTGTACACTGTTTTGAGATCTGCAAACTGGGCTGAGTAGCACTTTATCTAATGAAGAATTCTTCATCCATTCTTCATTTACAGGTCTGCAATGATGTCTCCACTTCCTCATCAGAACTCAGTTTCTAAATAAAATAACACTCTGGAACCCTTCAATCTCAGCTTCAGTATGAGCTGTCTGTGCTAACTTATTAACTCTGGATCTGCTTCCTGAGTCGCATTTAATGAAGAAATGCCAATGCCTCTTTTGAACTATCCTCATTCTTAAATAAAGTTTAAGCTACCCTAACATCTGCTTGCAGTATTACTGTGACCTCTATTGATGGACTTGTTTTAGCCATTGCTCTGGTCACTATAAATACCCAGAAAGTGTTCCTGCAGCTGTGATTATAGACAAAAATCTATGACTTTCACTCTCGCTAAATAACTCCCCAGAGGTAAATCAGTTCCATCTACAAGTAATTTATTAACTACCCCAATGACCACTTGTCTGGTCAACAAGTTGTGCTCCAACTGTACCTTGTACAATGGAATTGGGATATGTTCTCCACCTATCCCATTTACCAACATTTTGGCATTCAATGAATTCGCTGACGGGAAAACTAAATCCCTCTCCAACACAAGAGTTTGAATCGCTCCCTAAAATTTTATTTTATTGTTAAATCCTGACCCGCAGCATTGCGTGCTTATGTTTCAGTGAGTAGCACTTTATCTAATGAAGAATTCTTCATCCATTCTTCATTT
>NC_063344.1:57020439-57052902 GCF_021869965.1 Rhincodon typus
CAGCTTCAGTATGAGCTGTCTGTGCTAACTTATTAACTCTGGATCTGGTTAATTATGTAAAAAATATATGATCTATTAAGTCAGGTTTCAATCTGGAATCCGAGTTGCCCAATAATATCAGCTGGGATCTTAACAAATATTCAACCAGTTCCAGTCACCGCATTATTCAAGCGGTGAATTCACAGGCTAAGTCCAAACCCATCAATAGCACGTTTAAGAAAAAAGTGTCCAGTAGATCCCTAATTTTGATTTGGAAACACTGTTTTGTTTTCAGCCACTGCAATTGATCAATAGATCTCTGCTTCCAGCTGGTTTAATATTCACCAGTTTATTATGAAAGAAATCTCCATAAAACATTGTACAGAAACACATTTAAAATAAAAAGTGATTAACTAATCCTCTGTTGTGTCCTGCTGGCAGCAGACTGACTACATTTGGTGTAGTAATGTTTTATCTTTGGAAAAGATTTGGTGTTTAAGTGTTTTGTTTGGATCAAGAAATATGTAGACCAGGAGTGCAAAGGAAGTGGTTTAATAGATTCAAATTGTATTCTTGGATTGGATCTGTGCTCGAGTAAGGCATGTGTTTATGTAAAGTTGACAGATTTGAGAGTAAACATTTCAATACTGAATGAATTGCGCCTTGGAAACCATGGAAAATGTAATGCAGTGACCAGGTAGAGTGCAGCTAAGATTCTGCTCTTTTATCACTGGGAATTGGGTTCAGAGTTAACCCAAATAGCTGGCTGGAGTCATCTCTGGTAGTGTCAAGGGTCCCAACTGAAAAGTATTTGAAACCAAAGTGAAATTCTACGGGCGAAATTGCCTGTGCTTCCAAAGGGTCAGGCAGGGCAGCATAATTGAGTGAAAGGCGAACATTCAGTTTCTTGATGGTAGACAAAAGTTTTGCCATTCAGTTCTCAGAGACGTTCAGGTGGGTTGGTTCAGAACCTGTTTTGCAGTCAGAAGCATGTCATTAATACTAATTAACATTCCAAATCACCGGAATTATGTTTGAGGGAGAAATCTCGTTCGCCAAAAATGTGAAATAAGTCTATTCGCAAACCCGATTTCTTCTGTCAAGCCTTGCAGAGTCCAAACTTCTTCAGTTCCTCAGTTCCCTCAAAACTAAACTATTTCTTTGTGTAAACACTAACAGTACTGGGGGGTGAAGCCTCTTCATGTTGTTCAGCACATGAGAAGTCTCAGTCATATGTAGTCAGGTGTGTTGTTGTTGTTAAATGCTCACAGTGTTTGGGGCGAAACCTGATCAAGTCAGCAAACCACACTGGCTGATACCAACAAAACTGACCAGGATAGGCAAGCAAGCCTGAACTTTAAAAAGGGCTCAATTCAAAAGGCAATCCTTAGCTGTTTTCATCTTGGTGCTTGCAAGCCTTTGCTGAAAACCTAACAAGATGTGTTGTTTTCCAGTTCTGATGAGACGCCAGTGAGTGGATAGTGTGTGAGCTGCTGAGTGTTATTGTAGCTCCTTTTATGCTTTTGTAGCGGCACGGTGGCTCAGTGGTTAGCACTGCTGCCTCACAGCACCAGGAACATGGGTTCGATTCCAGCCCTGGGTGACAGTCTGTGTGGAGTTTGCACGTTCTCCGCGGGTCTGCGTGCGCTTCCTCCAGGTGCTCTGGTTTCCTCCCACAGTCCAAAGATGTGCACGTTAGGTGGATTGGCCATGCTAAATTGCCCATTGTGTCCAGGGATGTGCAGCTAGGTGGATTAGTGTTGGGAAATACAGGGATAGAGAAGGGGGTGAGTCTGGGTGTGATGCCCTTCAGAGGGTCAGTATGGAGTTGATGGGTCGAATGGCCTGCTTCTATACTGTCAGGATTCTATGATAACTGTGAACCCTGTTGGTTTGTGCAAGAGGCCACAGACAATAACTGCGCAAGGCATCTGATGGAGATGCCTGGCACTCAACCTCCTCTGTGGCAGTCGCTGCAGTGATAACCTGACAATGTTAACATCGGAACATGCTACATTGAGTAGAGAATGACATACACCATGGCACAGAACAGTAGATCATCCATTCTGTTGTGCCACTGGGACCACAAACAGGCATTGACCTCTGTCCAGGCTGCTGTCATCAGTTGGGATGGTTCTCTTGCTGCTGTCCCTGGTGTTACACGTGGCTAGACTGAGTTGGGTTGACATGCAGAGGCTGAGTGAAGGTCCTAGATTGCAGAAAGTGAAATGCTGTCCAGTGACCTTTTAAATATTGTGTCTAGATGTAGGCCAGGGTCCTGACAGGGGAAGAACTGCCTATAAAAGTTGGCATTTTACTCATGCAGGCATCCATAACGAACTGAGAAGAATTTACTTGTGTGTGTATTGGTATATGTAGAGAGATCTGAATTAAATGGACAACTAAAATATTATAGTTGTCATAAGCTGTGTTTCTCTGAAGTCACTGCTAATTTCACCTTTTAAGCAGAAGAGGTTTATACACCTCAACCCTAAAGCGATTGGCGGTCAATATGACTCAATTGGTAGCACTCTTACATCTTACAGAAAGTCATGGACTCAATCAAAAAACAAAAACTGAAAATGCTGGAGAAACTCAGCAGGTCTGACAGCATCTGTGGAGAGAGAAACAGAGTAAGAGGAGAAAGCACTTTGGAGTGGAGGAGAAATGAGTGCCAGGATTAACTGAAAGAGTAGGAAGGGATGGTGACAACCTAAAACTGGGGACGGGGTTTGAGTTGGGAATCTTTAACTGCTAGCAATTATTTTATTTTTACAACCTGTGAACATCTGTAATGGCAAAACTATTTTTGCAACATTATTTTTGCATAATGTATCTTCCTCAGCATTGCCTTGAGGTGAAATTTATTTTGAGAAGTTATTTTTGTACTGTCTATCTCCTAGAATGCTAAACTAGTGAGTTAAGATCTTGATCCTAAGAAAACAATTTAGCAACAAACCAAACAATGGAATTTACTGGTGTACCCATACGAAAGAAGCAGGTTTAACAGATGGTAATTTGTAAACCCACACTATTAAAGCATGTAGTGTAAATTTCTCAAAATAGCAACCATTTTGAAATTGTTTCCAAGTCTGGGCAGCTTTGTTGGTGATAAAACCATTGAGTAAATCACCACACAGCTTCAAATTAAGTCACATTTGGATGGAGATATGGTATAATTCACTTGGCTTTATTCAGTAATCTACAAATCCAAGACTGTCTCAAGCTTACACTGGTCTTTCTCACGAGGTCTCAAGCTCTGCACATGTTCCCATACTTGTTAGTTTAAAAAAAAAGTTACTGACTTTGAAACTCATTGTGCTTAGTTTATGGGTTGGGGATGGGTGGGGGAGGGGGGGAACGGTGGGTGGGAAAAGACTGGAAAACCGAAAGAACTCAATGTCTTTGTCAATTGACTGCAGAAAAAGTCATCTTATTGTCGAGTTTGATGCTTTCACAGGACTTGAGAGTTTCTCGTGCTCGTACTTAAACACTTTTTGTGAATAGGAGAGCTGGATGGTTGAATGACAGGGAATTGTTCATTCACCTGTGGATTTGAATTCAGCCCAGAGAGCCTGTAACGGTATTCACTGACTGTTGCTCTCTCTAATGATATTTAAAAGGGAAACAGAACACACTGCTGTGGTTTTCCTCTGATTATAACACTTTCCTACTTTGTTTATTGGCAAGGGTTGCATTCTTTTCTTTGTCTGAATATTGATTTAAGGCCTTCACTACTTAAGCCACCCATTAGTTAATTAGCAGGAAACATTTGCTGTGGCTGTTATTGGCAACAACAAGGTTATTGCTTAAAGTAAGTTAAGTGCATAAATATTTCAGGTAGGTATACATGCTCCACAAGGAGTCTTCACCTTGGTTAGTTGCAAGTACCTACAACAGCTCTCAGCTATGGAGCAACATGAGAAATTTGCCTAAGAGAAGCTGGGAAAGTTGACTGATCTCTGTGGGCAGCATCAGTACAGAAGTGCAAGTCACTTTACGATTGTAGGCTCTTGTGCTGTCAGTCTGAGCACTGGGAAAAAGTTACACAATGCTATGGTGCAAATTGCACTGGAGAAAAATACAAGAAAAATCAGAATTATAAATGGTTAGTTCCAGCAGAGCCTCCACTGTCGCAAGTTATGCAATATAATTCAGCTGTAGTCAGTGACAGGAGATGTTATGATAACCATCAAAAGCTAATAGTAGAAAATTTGTGCTGGCACCAACAAATCCACTTTAAGTGCTGGGTACTGTAGTTACTTTTTTTCAGATCATGGTTATATGTCATTTTTGAAATATGATTTCAAAATGGGAAAAAAAGGAATTTTACATCTTTCTACAAAGTCAGCCAATCACAATGCAACTATTAGAGGACCCTTCATAATTTTCGTGCAGTTAACAAGCTGTTTATTGTACATAAACAATGAAAAGATGATTCCAATCTTTATGAAAAATTTAAAAAAAATTTTCAATTTTAACACACAAGGATTTGTATGAAACAAGTCCATTAGCTTCGTTAAAATGTAATGCACAGTATTACATCTATTTTGTGTGTGTGTGTACAATTATTTCTATATTTCAATAGCATTTGGCTTCCGTATATTCTCATTCTCTTAAAGACCAAATAGAATTGTTTTAAAGTTCTAACTGTTTTTAGAAATATCACAGTGAAGGGGAAAAACACATAAGAATGCACCCACTAGTCAAAGTTCTATGTTCTGTTTTAAGTGTTTATTTTCTTGTACTTATTTTTGTACATGGCCAATCCTTGACTGAAGCAGTAAGTATTTTTGGTGTTCTCTGTTACTAATGAACACTATTCATTCTTATGTGCTTTACAGACCTACAGACTGGAGCTTTTCTTCTCCTCAGTATGCCTCATCATTTATCCAGTAAAGATTATAAAGTCCAATCAGTTGAGCTACTAAGTAGGTTAACTTTATAGAACAGTACAGCACAGTACAGGACCTTCGGCCCACGATTTTGTGCTGAACTTTTAGCCTAAACTTAAGGTCTATCTAACCTCCACCCCTACCTTATAGAACATAGAACTATGATTGATTGTTCCAGACTTTGCATTAGTAGTTTATGTGAAAGTGTCAGTGTTTATCCTCATTACTTCTCCGAAACTCACAGTCACTTCCACACATGCTCAGTTAATACAGTAATCCAGAGGTTGCCATCAGTAATCCATACTTCTCCAGATGGTGTGCTGTTGATTATAATCAAGTAGAACTCTCAGAACTGATGAGAACATCCCCTTTATGCTATTATTCTCATGTTAAAAACCCTTGAAATAGTTACACTTTATTGAATGAGGTGTAACTTGGCTTTAGATAATGCATTACATTTATTATTACTGATGAAAATTCCCTCTGATGTTGGTAAAGTAATTGTACATTTGAGAAATGTCAAATTCCGCAAGAATAAAAAATATATTTTCAAAGCAATTTTTTTTTACAAAATTCTCGTACTTCAGCTTCTACTTTATTCCCATGTATCTGATTCAATAATTGACTCTTTTCTCTGAGAAATAGTTATTGTAAAATTGAGAGATAATCACTGTGTCTTACCTCCTGGTTTGTTATCTAAGACTACTTCAGTACAAATGGCTGCTTACTCTTTAGAGGTGAATCATTCCCCAACCCCATTGATGAGAAAGCTCACTAGGTCAAGCACCAATTAGGTGCTCAATGCTGACCAGCGAGCTTCTGGTCTGATTAGGAGCCTTGCCCCTGAAGTCCAAGAAAGGTTGAAACAATGAGAAGATGTGGTATTTGGAGGGGGGTATCTCAGGATGAGGTTTCCAGGGCAAAAGTGTCAGGAGTTAAAGGCAGGGGGCCTGTGGGATTGCTTATAGCCTCTCATGCTTGCTCCCTACAACTCTAATATTGGAGCAAATAGATACACCCACTAACCCAGTGATCAGGCTTCCTGCATTTCACTGTTGAGAAATCAGCCACTTTGCCTGCCAGGAAAGCAGGTAACTTGCCAATTGTTAGTCAAGGGCCTTAAGTAACCATTAACTGACCACTTAGTGACCTTAACTAATGGCAGGTTAAGGTAGTTGCCATGGACCAAATGCATTCAATTGATGAGGGAGCAAGTATCTCTCTGGTGTCAACTTGCCCAATTATTTGCTGCGCTCGCCACCTCCATTAAAGGAAAATTGTCTGTCCAAAGATGTTCTAAGTGAAATGGCTTTGCACAGAAACCAGGAACCATTAATCACTGTTCTGATAAATTTAAGACGACATGTGGGCCTCCTCAGTGCCCCCCGAGTGGTCACTGTTTATCTGCCATTTCAACAATCTGGTGCCCACACTTGAAAATCAGTACCAGAGCCTCCAGGTTGCTTTTCCAGAACTAAAGCAATTATACTATCATGCCCACACTGGAAGGGTGGAAGTCTCTGGAAAATCTATCCCCATTTCTTCACTTTAATTAATTGAAACTCAATAATATTTACCTAATCTTAACTGTGCAATATATGGTGTATGTTATGTCATTTTTACCTCTAGTTCATTCCTACAACCATTAGTTCAGTTTCATTTCAATAGAATTTGTTGACATAGTAATCCTATGAAATCATGGGATACTTTGTGCACATTATGTAGTGTTCATCACCAACAAACAATAAATCAACATGAAAAGAATCCTTGGTTTGCCAAAACTATTGATGGGCTCATATGAACATAAAACACATACACTTATGTGCAAAGTTCTATTTGAAATTTATTGTACATCTGACAAAATGTCCTTTTCATTGCAAAGAACGGGTCTGTAATAGATTACTACTATTTCAGCTATTTGAACTGTTTGTATTATTATCCATAATACTTTAGGTCCTAAATGTGTTCCTGGGGAAGGAGTGCAGTAGGTAGTATCATCACAGATGGTTAAGCAAAACAGATTCTTAAAGGCTTGGCAGGGTAAATGCTATTGGATGTTTCCCCTCATGGGAGCCTAGGACCATAAGGCATAGTCTCAGAATTAACGAGAGCAAATTTAAGACTGAGATGAGGAGGAATTTCTTCTCTCAGAGGTTTCAGTATCTTTGGAACTCCTTAACACAGAGATGAGAGAGCAGAGTCCTTGTGTATATTTAAGGCTGAAGATATATTCTCAATCAGTAGGGAAATCAAAGGTTACGGGGAAACGACAGGAAAGTGGACATGAGGAACATCAGATCAACCATGATCCTATTGAATGGCGGGACAGGGGCCAAATGGCTTACTCTTGTTCCTTTTTCTCATGTTCTTGTAGCCTAAAAGTAGCATGATTTGGCTGGTTATTAGGATGAGAGAGTTAATTGCTCAATATACTGCCAAGGTGGGGTGCTCATTGTATTGACCATGAACACAGACTGGAGCCGAGTTGATTTTGCTCCTAAAAATGACATTCCAATCCACTAATAAAGGTGTTTATCGGATGGGATTAGATTCAAATTTTAGGTTGTAACAATGAAACTTCTTACATTTTTTTATTGTCCTAATTGGACAAATAAAGTGATTCTCCTGTGAATTGCTGTTGTATTAAACGCCACAATGAGTCCTGGTAAATATAACACGGATGTGTATAATGTTCAATGCAGCATACCACATGGAAAATATTAAGAAACAAAGAGCAGTTTTCAGTGTTAAAAAGAGAGTTAGAGTAATGTATGCAAATTTTAACATGCAAATTTCCCAGCAACTTATAGTGAGAGATACCTCATGAGTTGCATATTGCAACAAGTTGATCAATTTGCACTGGTCTATCATTAAGTTCTTAGAAGTGGTATGTTGAATTTTATCTCTCGGTCATTTCCTAAAGTTATAGAGTCATAGAGTTAAACAACAAGGAAACAGAACCTTCGCTCCAACTAGTCCTCGCCAACCATGCTCCCGAACTAAACTAGTGCTATCTGGCTGTGTTTGGCCCATATCCCTTCACACGTTTCCTATTCATGAACTTATCCAAATGTCTTTTAAATGTTGTAACTGTACCTGCACCCACCACTTCCTCTGGCAGTTCATTCAACATACGAATCACTGTGTAAAAAAAGTTGCCCCTCATGTCCTTTTTAAAAGTTTCTCATTTCACCTTAAAAATATGCCCCTTAGTTTTGAACTCCCCATCTTAGGGGAGAAAACCTTTGCTATTCACCTTATCTATGCCCCTCATGATTTTATAAACCTTTATAAGGTTAACCCTCAACCTCCTAACACTGCAGTGAAAAAATCCCAGCTTACCCAGCCTATTTTTATAACTCAAACAACATCCTGGTAAATATTTTCTGAACCTTTTGCAGTTGCACATGAATTGTTAATTAAACTTGCCCTAGGAAGTTAAATCTGGTAACTGATAGTGAAAGCAACACATTAATGAAATAATAACAATTTCGTGTAGGCCAACTAACATCTTTGCTCAGAAAGTGAGCAAGTGAAACGTTAGAATTCATTTGATGTGACATGTTTTCAGATATTTAAAAATGCCACTTTTAATTTTTTTAAAACTTTCCTTTAAGAAGTTTTAAAATTCTCTTAATCCAATATTCTCACCCTCTTTAGTTGACTTTGTGTTATATTGAATTCACCGACTACAATTAGTACTCCTTAACTCACCCTCTGCCTCAATCCAACCTCTTTATTTCTCCATCTTTAACTCCCATTGGATAAGGAAATCGCCTGTTTATCCTGCTATTCACCGTTGTCTCAGATGCCCAGTTGGCCTGACTATGCTTTTGTCAGTTTATGCTTACAGGTGCTGTGTGGGCAAAATATTCTGAAACCTAAGCATGCTCAAACTAGTTCTACTAAAAAGAGTATACGGTAAGATGTCCCATCCAGCAAAACCTGGCTTTACTGTTTTCATTTATTCTGAGCACAGCTCAAGAATCACCATGGCAACAATGACCATTTGTGCTGGAAAAGTGTGGCTTTGGGTATGGAATTGCCTCAGTATTTTGAACGCCAGATCAAAGAAAGCCAAGATATAGCTCAGAAAGGAAGACATTTGTCAATGATATATTATTATTACATTCATTTAATGATCTACTTACAAGCAGTGGTCCAGTCTACTGACATTCTGATGTTACCATTTAGCTGATAACACATAATTGATGTTTGCAGGAAATGTTGGTTTCCTTGTGCAACAGCAGTGTTTTTTTTTGTTGAACAGAATCCAAAGTAAATTTAGAACTGCAATACTGAGAAATACAATACAGTTCACTGAACAGTTTAATTAGACTTGACTCTATCATACTGTGAAGCAGCACTTTCTTCCTGTTTTCAATGGACAATTGGCTTATTCCATCTAAAACCGATAAGTGTAATGGAGCAAAAACAGGTTACTATGGAAAGAGTCAGGAATAATGTCCTACGTAAGCTCGGGGCGGAAACTTGGAACAAGTTTCAAAATTAATACGTGGTGCTTTGCCAGCTAAAGAAGGATCATAAGCTTATGGTGCCACAAATGCCATCTCCTTCCAAAAGATAGTGATGTTATAGAGGTCAATGCTTTGAGGATTTCCATAGATGTTATCATTGTGATATTGCAACAAACAAATAAAAGTTTGCCAATTGAGCAATATATCAGTGTTTCTATCGATTAACTACTAAAACTACTAAATGAACAGGAGCATGTACAGTTCTGGGCAATGGGTTGAATGACATTTAAACATGTTGATATATACATTGATGAAAAGTAAATGAGGATTAAGTTCCCATGATGCTGACGTATTCTCAGCAAGGAACTTTTCAACGTACTCTGATAGCCTTTGGCAATTCTTTTGAGATGGTTTTGTTATGAACTATTTGTCATCCTTCAATTAATTACTACAGAATTTGCAGTGTCTAAAAGTTTTTTTTTGAATGAAAAGCAATCACAGAGAAAAAATCTTCAAAATTCTGAAACCCATCAAACACAGAAGAAATACATATGATGGATTTTGACGATGTTACCAATTTTTTGAGTAATATCTTACAGTTTAAAATATCCATTCAGAATAGTTGTACTCGAATGAATAGTCACAGAGATATTGTCACATACAGCAATCCTTGCTTCCTTTAAAATATTTATATATATATATATATATATATATATCCCACTATTGGCCCTGTTTCTCGACTTTAAAGTGAAAAGTGGCCAGGAATAAGGGAATGATTACTAAATGCTCACAGTAGTATATTTGAGTTGTATAACTGGATCAACTAGATGGAAATTAGTGTTTTAGTGATTTAAAATATTGTCCTTTCAATTTTGAGATCATAGTTTGAATCCAGCCAAAATAGTTTGGATAGAAAACCTTTGATTTTGTGGATTTGAAATGAATCCAGATAATCTCAATTCTGTTGGCATGTTTGTGAAATAGTGATGTTATAACCTGATATTAATGGGCATTAAATCAACAATATGACACCATGATAGCTGGCATGAGAAACTGAAGTGTTAATCTCATGCAGAGGTAGGGTTTAGTTAGCTTTGTTGAAACTGTGCAGAAGAAATACTGGATCTAGCAAGTTTCCTGTAACATCAGATGTCATATGATAGCCATAAAAAAAGTTGTTGATAATGCAAAAGAATTTTTAATTTTAAAAAGGGAAAAATAAGGGATTTTTTTTCTGGCAGCAATTAGCAGCCAATGGCCAAATTCAAGAGAAACAATCATCCTCTAATTGACTACTACATAGATGTCTGTCAAAGGAGATGACCTCTGGCTGACCTCAGGTCCTATTTAGATAACATATGTTACATATCCTTAAAGGATTACTATTCGGGTTTAGTAGCAGAATGATCCATTGCAAATGACAGGACTGAAAAATTTACTCTTCTCAATTAATCCAGTCCTTGCCATGATCGATTGCAGGTATTTTTCTTAAATAAGAAAGCTGTGAAAAATATCAGTAGCCTTAAATTGTTTTTGTGATTACAACCAAACATATTGAGTACTTGCAAGCTTGACAACAATTTTATCCTGTTGCAATTGATTCAACATATCAGGTTTGTTCCTGTAGTATGCTTCAACACAGTATGTTACACCCCTTTCAGAACATATCTAATTTAAATGCAACTATCTCTCGCACTGCGTTGAACTTCACTTTTGCTTTGCAATGTTGCTTTAATATATTCCGTATATATGTATGAGAAATTTGAATGAAAAAATAATCCTCTATATTGACAAGGGTGTGGAGGCGTCACTGTTGGACTGGGCTGGCCATGTGAAGTGACTTCACTTGACGAAGGAGCAGTGGTCCAAAAGCTTGTGATTTCAGACAAACCTGTTGGTCTATAACCTGGTGTCATGTGACTTCTGACCTTAATAGGGGTGAGTAGGGATTCAAACAGCAATCCCATATTTCTGAGTTTCCCCACAACCTGTTGAAACCTCATTTCCAAAATCCCTGACATCCTCTTCCCTATGATCACCCTCCAAAACATTACCTACAATGGTCCGTTGCTTCCACACTGCAGCCTTGGTGTCTGAAGCAATGCCATGGCCCACTTAGATTACTTTTGTGATTACAATCCAATGTATTGAGTATATTCCAACCTTATAAAGGAATTCCTACTTCTCATTTTATGCTGAATCCACCTGAAGCTGTTGGCCTCTGCTTCAGCTGACAGATTAAGTGAAATATTGCTGTTCTTGAAAGTGATTTGGCAGAAAGCCCGCTGTATGACCACTTAGATACAAGATCTTTGTGGACTTTCCTGTTCACAGCGGTGGGGATGGCACGTCCCAACCATACGTAAACTCACCACCACAATTCACGGAAAAAGTGGAAAATTCTGCCCTAAATTACTGAACTGCCTCCTGGGAGTAGATTGGCTACCTGGCCTTAAACTCATCACTGTTGAACTGGAAATGGATAGGTTGGCTCTGGTTGGGAGATTTATACAATTTTGATATATAACCTGACACAATCCTAACACATCCATTTTTGGCTATTAGGATTCATCCAATGTAATTAGCTTTGGCACAAGGAATGAAGTGTCAGGTTTTCTTTGAGCTATGTGAACAAAAAACCCTATGTCTCATGGACAATATGTCAGCATACCTTTGAGAGATATACTTGTGATAGCATCACTATATCCCTTCATGTGACCTGATAGTATAAAAGATTACATACTCCATTTTCAATGGGATCTGCTTTACTAAAGATCTGTAGGATTCTTCAATTCCACATTGTCCAAGGTTAATTTCTTATATTACAAGGGATAAGAATTGCTGCATCAAGTAAAATGCTCTGCTGGAGGCAAAACCAAATCTGGTCTAATTGCATCAGCCCTTTTTCAAATATTAGCATTAATCTTTTTATTCATTTAGTTGCAGAAAAGCAATGCTTGTTCCTGAGAACGGCAGACCATTTGGTGGCTTGTACCATGTTGGACCTTTGACGGTCTCTACACACACTGTTGTTATTTACTTTGAAGTGGAAGTGTATAGCTTGCTATTAATATCCATGATTCACCTATGAAGAATTGATCAATGAAACAAGTTTGTTGAACATTACAATAATGCATGGATTACCAGAATTTATTTTGTTGAAGGAGCAGTATTAGTGTGTGTTGTTATAAATGCAATTTTTCCCTCCACAAGTGTATGCTAATTGCATCATTCAGAAACTGGATTAGTAGAGGGGCTGAACTCACTGAACCAAGCTACAAGCTAAATTAACACACAGTCATAAGAGTAAGTTTCTTATTACAGCCTGGTCTACTGTTGTCTATAAAGGTTTTATTTTGAATCTTATGGTTCATGTTCCCTCTGAGGTTCCATAAACCAGGACTCTGTAAAAACATGGACCAATTTGGATAGATATGGGCCAAGTGTAAGCAGGTAGGACTAGTTTAGTTTGGGATTATGGTCAGCATGAACTGGTTGGACTGAAGGGTCTGTTACTGTGCTGTATAATGCTGTAATTCCATGAAGAGTGCAATATACGAGACCATGGCCATCTCTGGAATGGAGCTGGCCAGGTTGGGAGTGCTGGTTGTCGGCTCACAACCTGAACCAGCCACAATCCTATAAACTCAAAAACCTGGGAATAAGATCGGGCTTTCCAAAATTGGGTTCTGGTCGCACTTTTTAAAGGGTCCTTGAGTCAATGCAATATGGTAAAAATTGAATCCATAAGCAAATAAAGTCAATGCCAGCATGACCTCCATATGAGATGGAGCATTACATGGTCATGCTCACTGTGCCTGGGAATAGCTGCACTACTGTATGCAGTCAACATACCAAAGCATTATCTTATTAGCTGACCATTCTAGTTGGTGTGAAAAAATTTATGTTACTTTTGTACAAAACTGTGACAATATCTTGAAAGATTACATCTGTATTGACTGTAAAGAAAGTTGGTGTAGGCATAGAATCATGGAGAAGGACTGTGATATATTGAAACAAATCACAACACAAGGAGACATTAATGGATTTTGTAGGCTTAAAAGTGGATATATCAATGTTTAATGATTGACACAAACACAATGGGCCAAAGGGCCTCTTTGCATGCTGTAAAAACTCCATGGCCCTGTATGACTAAATCTGTAAAAAAGTTAGTGCCAGTAATGGTGACCATGAATCTATCAACTTGTCCTAAAAACCCATCCGGCTCACTAATGTCCTTTAGGGTAGGTGTTATGCCTTTGTTTACTGTCTGACCTTTATGCACCTTCTGGCCCTACAACATTGTGGTTGAATCTTAAATACCTTCTGCAATGGCCCAAGAAGACACTCAGATGTATTCAAGAAGCAGGTCCTCATCACCTGGTTAATTGGGACAGGCAATAAATGCTGGTCTTACCAGTGACTCCTATATCCTATTAATGAAGAAGCAAAAGGCCACTTTGTTTAAATAGTCAGACAGATTGACATTAGAGATATAAGTAATCTCCCTGGAATCATCAGCTTCCAGTATTACACTGAAACCATTTTAAGGCTGTTCTATTCTCTCATCTGCAATGTGTGATAGTGACGTAAATGTCTGTATTTCAGAATTGCAGAATTTACAGATCTACGTTACTTCTTAAAAGGCCTCTTAACAAAACCAGAACTCCTGGGTGAAAACTTGATCTGTGAAAACAAATTGATACTTACAGAAAATGCATGGCATATGTGTTTGTGTTTGGTGTATAAAAAATTACGTATGCTTTGGAGACTGTTGCCAACACGTGGTTTGGAATGATAGGATGGTATCATAAAATTGACAGAGGAGAAGATTAAATGTTGAGATTGAGAGCTACCTGATAAAGGGGGATGGCAAGCAGAGTGTCAACACTTCCTGTTCACCATTTGTGCCTCTTGCAGTATGAACATGACTCAAAAAGCCTGCATTTTTTTTTGTTTTATTTACTTAATATTTCACCCTTTATTTTTCTTCCTCAGGTAGAATTCACTCAAGACTGAATCTTCCTAGCCCCTGAACAATATGGCTATTGCCAAGTCAGGAAAGAAGATATGGTGAGATCCAAGATTCTCAATGTTGAGAGAAGCACAGTCCAATTCTGTGATCAAGTTTTCAAAAGTGAGTTGAGAATCTTGCTCATGAGCAATGAGAGGCCTATTTACATGTAGTTACATTCCATTACTACTTAATCTGACCTCATTGATATGCATTTTCCTATTTTCTCATACAGCAGGCAGAAACTATGTGGTGACAAATCCCAACCGAAAAGTCCAAGTAGGTGCCTGACAACTCCAGATTACTGCTTGTTCCTTCGATCTCCAACTTGGACAGCAGTCCCCAACATCTTGGGGTGGCATGGTGACTCTGTGGTTAGCACTGCTGCCTCACAGCACCAGGGACCCGGGTTCAATTCCACCCTCGGGCAACTCTCTGTGTGGAGTTTGCACGTTCTCCCTGTGTCTGTGTGGGTTTCTGCCGTGTTCTTCGGTTTGCTCCCACAGTCCAAGGATGTGCAGGTTAGGGTGGATTAGCCATGCTAAAATGCCCAGAGTGTCCAGGGATGTGCAGGCTAGGTGGATGAGCCATAGGAAATGCAGGGTTATAGGATGTGGGGTTGAGTCTGGGTGGGGTGTTTTTCGGAGAGTCGGTGTGGACTTCTTGGGCCAAGTGGCCTGTTTCCACACTATAGGGATTCTATGATCTCAGGACATGCTCCATGGGCAGCGACTGCTCACGAGCTCCATCCACAGAGATTGGCATAGACATGTACCAGTCTCACTACACCCTCATGGCACATCTCCAATCCACTGACAATACAATTCTGCACTTCAATGCTGCAGTTGAGTGCTTCAGCACCTCTTCTTGGAATGCTATTGCATGGGTTTGACCAGTGTGCATCTCAGGACTACTCTATCGCTCACTCACTTTGCACCTATTTGGTTGCTCACAGCATCTCTTCCTTGATTTGCCTTTTTGCACATTGTCCCCTCAGTCAGAGCTTAAAGGCTCTCAGTATCTCTGTCTTGCCAGTGTTAAAATTGTTCAAAGTGGTAAATTCATAATGAGAAACTTATAAGATGTCAATCCCGACTAGAAGATATGGAGGGACTTTTGACGGTGCATGTTAGTTACATTGATGGGAGTCTTTAAATTCCTCCCAATTTGTTTTTACTACTGAAATGTGCATGAGTTGAATCAGTGCTTGAACAAATCTTTCCTTGAAGCAAACATTCCCAATTAATGGTGTGTGTGACTGGCACAGCTGGGGAAAAGGTTTCTAATTATGATATTATTGTCTTTTGTGAAATGCTATTCAAGATGTTACATATAATGTCTCTCCTTCTCCTTCATTGCATATCAACTTACATCGTGGTGACCACAGATCTGGGATCACTATGTTTTCCGACATTACCTATTCACTGACTTGGTCCTGTGAAAATTGAAGAACTCTCTTTGACAAACTTGTTGAGAAAGAGGCTATGACATGAACTTTTGGGCAATTGCTTAGTGAATTGCTGCCAAGTGTGGTGAACATGTGCACTTTAAATAGAAATGATTGCACAGAGGAAACACCTTGATTGCCTCTAGTACGTCCCACTGCACTTAGGCTAAGTGAATTAATATCTGATTGCTTTCAGCCACTGCAAATAATTATATATAATTCACGATCGGAAGGAAGACAGACATATGAAGCAACATCTTAAATAATTTTACATGAAATAGCATTGGTCTTCATATTGCTCCCAAGATACAAGAACACAAACAGAAACATCCTGTTCCACTACATTACTCAATTTTACAATTTGGTTTTTATGGAGACTGACAGCACTGCCTCAGACAGACTGTACACTAGGGTCAGCCCCTGAACTGCAGCCTGCTTTTATGTCAGCACTGCATGTTTAACTAATGTTTCCTTTTCAAAAGATAAAATAAGCTTGGTAATATTGGTGTCAATCTGTGATGAGAAGAATCAGTTTTAGAAAGAAACCTTCCAGCAGAGATGGAAGTGATATTAAAGGGAAGATGAAATTAAGTGGGGCCGTGCTTGTTACCCAATTTTGCCCCACTTTCTGCTGTTATATAACATAACTATTTAGGTCCACAGGTAAAGCTTTTCCCAAACTGCAGTACTGGACACTTGCACTGTCTGTGAACCGAAGTTATGTAAAGTGTAAAGCGAGGGATTAAGTTATCATTCTTCTATGGTCCTTGGTTGCTCATGAGGATTGATTGACCTGCTGTGGTTTGGAGTAGAAGTGGAGATTTCTGTAGTTAAGTAGAGAATGTTTTCTCATGAGATAAGGCAGTTGCTGAATTGAGACAGGTGGTGTAGAGAAATTAGATAGTGATATATTTGTTGATATGACAGTAACATCAACATTCATGTGCAAGAGCCTGAGAACAAAGTTGAAATAGTCCACACACACAAAAAAATACTTATATAGAGATGCAGAATGTACTATAGCATGAAAGGAGTTTTGAAGAAACTTTACCACAAACAGTCATCAATCATAAATAGAAGGAAACCTTCCCAATGGAAATGTGCTGTAAGTTATTTAAAGAGATATCTAAATAGTATTCAAAGTGAAACCAATCACAAACCAGAATATAGATATATATCTTACATGAATAGTTTTTTCCAATTTTTTGCCTGCAGACAGAGGCGCTCTGAGACCATACTTCTACACATCAGGAACAGTTTGGATATGCATTAAACTATTGCGAGAGATAGTAAGTCCTCTTGAGACATATTAACCCATTCAAGGTAAAAAGTGAATTACAGATACCATAAGAATTTCTCAATGAGGTTTAGATTTATATTCCTTTTTTTAAGAACATATTTATATTCCTTTATTATACCTGTCTCTGAGTCAACAATCCAGAGACCCAAGCACAAAATCGGGACTGACACTCCTGTACAGTATTGGTAGAGTGCTACACAGTTATTGGTACTGTTTTTAAGATGAGGCACAAAATTAAGACCCTGTCTGCCCTTTCAGGTTTACAGTAAAGATCCAATGGCACCATTTTGAAAAAGAGAAGGTAAGTTCTTAACAGGGAAGCTGATCAATCTTTATCACTCAATCAACATAACTGAAAATAGTTTGCATTAATACTCTGCTGGCTGGGGCAACTTAATTTCAGTCTTATATCTTATTGTCTTTTGTAAGTTGAAATAGCACCAGAGCATGGCAATATATTACAATTTTCACTGTACTTATTTGTTTAATACAAGTGACAATAAATCGTTCAATTCAACCTGCAAATTAGCTGTCTTGTTGTCTTCATTACAACAGTGACTATACTTCAGGAGTAATTCCTTAGATGTAAAAGTGTTCAGTTGTGAAAGACACCATATAAATGGAAGACTTATAAATTACATTTAAAAGAAATTGTATGTGTTGAATAAATTGCAGAAGAGATAACTAAGATCCATTGTCCAGCATTTACTTCTCATCCCTAATTGCCCTTGAGAATGGGGTTGCCTTCTTGACCCGCTGCAGACCATTTGCTGTAGGTAGACCCACAATGGTTTAGGAAGGAGTTCCCATATCCAGTGATACTGAAGGAATGGTGATATATTTCCACGTCTGGATGGTGATAGTGGCTTCAGGTTTACTTCCTACGCTTGAAATTTTAAATGAGGATGTTTTGAATACAAATATTGTGTGTAATTGCTTTTGGAATATCTGGTACGTAGACTGTATTCTTGAAAATTAAGTTTATTTCACAAGAAAGAGTATGAAGGAAGAGTGTATGGAATTTAGGCAATAATTAATTACTCCATTTGGAGTTGGGTCCAAATTGAAATGTAGAACCACAAAAATCTCTACATGTCTAACAGAGCCAAGTGCAAATCGACATTGAATCAAGTAGTTTGGAGAATTACATGCATGGCTTACAGAGCAGTGGGGAAGGAGAAAGGCACTGGCATTACCTGTACTACTGGGATGGATTCCACTTCAACAGGACTGGAATAGAACTAAGTTTTTGTCCTAATGGACAGGGGTAGTTGGAGGGTGTCGGGGCAGGCTTAATGTGAAAAAATGATTTAGAAACCAAAGGAGAAAAGTTGAGACAATAGGACAGTACAGCAATGTGTGTAAAATAAGCAGAGTGGGGAGAAAGCTGTAGTGATTGTAAGACAATCAGCCAGGTGGACCTCATGGGATATGGTTCCCTGATTGGGGCTGTTAACCTGGTAAATCAGGGAGTCCTGGCTGACAGATATAAACAGGAGTGTCAGAGGTTCTGCTCACTCTGAGTGCCTGCTGTGATGAAGCTGGGCCAGTGTCAAGTACTATGTATGTGTGAACAAAGGGTGACTTGGTGACAGATGCTGGCGTCTGTGGAGTTTTTCCAGAAGGTACAGAAAGCTAAACTGTAATAGGGCATCAGTTTGTAGGGTCATGCAGAGAATAGTTGCAAAAACTGAGTTAAATGTTCTTTATCTGAATGTGCAAAGCGTTGCAAATAAGATAAATGAAGTGATGGAACGAATAGAGATAATTGGTTTAGATCTAATTACCATCACATTAATATCAAGGGCTGGAGTTATAGCTTTTGTAGATGAGTTGTCAGGCAGGGGAGGGGTAATGTAACATTGAATGCCATGCAATGGATGCTGTTGGAGGCACCTTCCTGGCTAGCTCTGTTTGGACCACAATTTTACAGGGAACACAGTGGCAGGTACAGGAGGCAAATTAAAAAAACAGGGCCAAATTAGCCCTTAAATGGCCACTCAATGGCTGTTTAAGGGCGTTCTCTTTGGATTCCGAATGGTGTGTCCAGCTTGAGGAAAATTTATAACTCAAGCTTTTGGGAAATCACTTCATAAAAAAGTGCATAGGTTGTCGAAGAAGTCGACTTCAGTGATTCAACACTTGAAGGAGTTTCTTCCCAAGAGCATGGCATGATATGTGCATACCATCAAGTACAGCGAAGCACCTTGTTATCTTTAAGGAATGCTCAGTTGAGATTGTGGGCATCTTACCGATTTACTTCTTGTCAATTTTAATGTGTAAGTACCTATACTAAAAAGTGATAAACTCCACCTTGGTTATTTTTCACAACTTCTCTCACTCCTGCAGCACTCTTCAAGTTTATGACTATGTAATTATTGCAGCTTTGGGAATGAGAACAGATCCAGTGCTCCAAAGACATCAGCCTGAACAGGTTCATGTTCTATGGTGCCATAGGAAGAAATATTGTTGGAGTAAAACGTTTCAATAGGCTTGCCTTCAAGAGTGAGAATCACATCAACAGCACATAAATGTGATTGATGAGACAGACTGTATACACACCAGTATCCTTCCTTATTTACCAGGTTTGAGGAGATTAAGGGGTGCAGTCATGCTCCTCACATCCAATTGTTAATTCTGCTCATGTCACTAAATTTGAGATGGTTGCCATTTGCAATCTGCACAAGAAGTGCTGAAAAGGACCTAAACATCTCCAGACAGTCCATATAGAATCACAGATCCCTACATGCAGTTGGAGGTCATTTGGCCCATCAAGTCAGCACTGACCCTCCGAAGAGCATCCCATACAGACCGAAATCCCTATCCCCATCCCTGCGTTTATCGTGATTAATCCACCTAGCCTGCATATCCTTGGACACTATGGGCAATTTAGCATGGCCAATACACCTAACCTGTACATCTCTGGATTGTGAGGGAAACCAGAGCACCTAGCGGAAACCCACACAGGTATGGGGAGAATGTACAAACTCCACACAGACAGACAGTCACCCAAGGCTGGAATCGAACCTGGGTCCCTATTGCTGTGAGGCAGCAGTGCTAACCACTGTGCTACCCCCTGAGTGGATCAACTATAGAATTGACACTCTGCTGTGGATATCAAGACCAGTCACTGTGAGATACAAACATGGTGAGCTTAGACTCCACCTACACATTAAAGGTGGTCAACAAAGCAAAAATTCCAAACCATTATCCACTTACAATCTAAGAGTGATTGGCATAATTTCACGACTGCACATTCTTCACAAAGCTCAATATGCAATTTTGTTACTCAGGAAGTAGCCCTCTGGACCACATCCAGCACCTAGCACATCCTAGCAGGTCAATTCTTCAGGCCAGTCACACACACAGCGTTTGCCCAACCTACTTAATGATGATGTTGTTCATGAAAGAGACAAGACAGATGATGAAAAGTTGTTACCAGAAGCATATACTCAGCTTGCATATACAAATTGATGCTCAATAAAGGACAAACAGATTCACAGCATCAGAGATGCATTTTCTAGATTACAGAGTGAGAACAGCTGGAGTCGAGCCATTTAGGAATTTCTGACCCATTCTAACATATCATTCTTCTTCAATACTACTAACTTGTATCACAAATTTGTTTCTAAGTGCTCGGAGAAACCTAATATATAAAGATACGCAGTGTGAATGAACAATCATATAGCAAATGACACTGAAGATGAAGATAGCACCTCCTCCTGTGCTCTCACATTTTAACTCACTTGCAAAATCTATGCCTCAACAGATGCCATCAGCAAGTGAAAGTATACTCTCTCAATACACTGAAGGAAGTGAACAGCTAATACCAGCAGATCACATCCCTCATTGGAAACTGAATGCAAATATTCCACAGGAGAGTAGGAAACACTAGCCTACCTACAATGGTGAACATTGGCACATATGACGCTATGCTGAAAAGTTTGCTCTACACACCAATTACCAAGCACCGATTACATTGACCAGATCCCTAGGCGGCTAACATTGACCCTGAGTATCTACAGACAGTCAGATTACCTTCCTCAGTACAACTTCAAGTTGAGTATCTCCCAGGCTGACAAACTGACTAGCTGACATGCTTAGCTGTAATACTGCAGAAAGCACATGCTAATGAAACAAACACAGAGAATGCTAGAGAAACTCAGCAGGTCTGGCATGTGATAGCAAAATGACTTCCAACATTAAAGACTACATGATCGCAGGGATCTCACACAAGCATAAATCCTGTTATGCACAGGAGCTGATGGCAGAATTGGTGATAGTTTTACCGCAGAATACTGCAGAAACTAAAGCTATACCTAAAAACTGAGCAGCCACTGCACAGAGAAAGAAATTAGAGGGTAACTGGTCCCTGGATAGCTCTTATGTTTTTATTACTTCTTTTTTGAAATGTAATAAGGAATTGAGATTTTCACATCAAAAATGTGTGTCAAATGCACCATTTTTGAATTTAATAGATATTTGATCCTCTTATAAAAAAAATGCACTCTATTTTTACTTCCTATTCCTGAATTTGTTTTGCATTGTTAACCTTTCCTTTGTCTTTCATCTGTTGTCCCTCTCTGTTTGATCTCAATCTTATGGTTTTAATAATCACATCTTCTCAAAGGTTTGAGACAGTGATTTACGAGTAGCTGCTAATCTGCAAACAACTTTTCTCAACAACATTCTTCACTCGCTCTCGATGTGTATGTGCATAGACCATCCTTTTGACTAGTGAGCTAGTTGAAATTTATCATAACACAGTGTGTGCTGGCTGCATGAACAATTTCAAAAGTTAGTAGTTGTACATGAGTCCCGTTATCTAGGATGAACTAAAATAGATAAGTTATTACTAGATATCAAGCTAAATTCTTAAGTCAGGAAAGTAGGAACCACGTTTTCCAATGGACTTAATTGTGAAAAAATAGGAAATTACTATTGAACACCAGGATGTAGGTACACCAATTGTGTATTATGTGCAGGTTGCTGTGTAGAGGCAATACCTCGACAGGAAATGCAAGCAGGACTGAGCACTAAACTCTTCCCACACCCATTAGGTGGAATTTTGTTTTTTGTTTGATAGTCGGACTATCTGTTTGGGACAGGGAAGGTTTATGTTCTTCTTAGCTCATGCCTAATACACGCATAGGTAAAATACCAAACGTTATGGGCAGGAGGTTCTATAGCAATTCATTCCTTTAACCCAAAGCATCACTCAACCTCTGCTTATCACCTCCACCCACCCACCCTGGAGGTGTCCACCAGGGAGGCCTGGTGGATCAGTGGCGAGTACCGCTGCCTCACAGCATCACTGAACTGCGTTCGATTCCAGCCTGGGTGATTGACTGTATGGAGTTTGCACTTTCTTCCTGCGTCGCGAGGATCTCCTCTTTCCTCGGTTTCCTCCCACAGGGCAAAGATGTACATGCTAGGTGGACTGACCATGGCAAAAATTACCCTGTCGTGTCCAGGGATGTACAGGTCAGGTGGTTTAAGCATGGTTAAAAATCCCCATGTGGGGTTACAGGGATGGGGTGGGTCTGGCTGGGATACTCCTCAGAGAGTTGGCTTCTGCACTGTAGGGATTTAATAATTAAAATAAAATACAGCACCTCACTTTAGTGATACCTCCCTCGAGGTTATCCTGGAGAGAAGGGAAGTTCTTTTTCCTAAGGATGGTAACTAGAGGCCATCCCAAATGATAAAGACCGAGACGGCTGTGGACATCTATGCCCATGGGTGGCTCAAGAGAACATGGTCCCAGTGCTGCAAAAGGATGAACAGTCCATTGAACTCTGCCAGGATGTATGCTTCAATGTTTGATGCTCCTGGGAGAGAGTTAGCTTGCCATTACACAGGACTGTCACACAGGAAGTTGACTACCAGGCATCTCCATCAGCTCTATCGCTTGCAAGCAATCAATGTCTGTCTCTTCCCTCCTCCTACCTACGCAGCACTGCTTGCAAACACAATGGTATTGCCTCTCACATCTGCCAGAGTTTGCTCCTTTTTTATCTTTTAAGTACTACAACACTCTGCAGCTCACTGGCCTTTCTTCACAACTAGGTGAACTGATAGCTTTTTACCCCAGGGTGAAAAGGACACAATCACAAAAAAAAAATGGCTTTGAGCTGACTAGCTCACGAGTATCTCAGGCACAAATATCTCATAATGCTTTGATTTTCATCAACTTGAACTCCTTGATGATGCTGACCACCTTTCAATCAGAACTCATCTCTTAACCTCCATATACCACATTTTTATTAGTAATGAATATGGAAAATCATAGCGCTGGGGGACTGACTTTTCTCTGCATCTACATGTGCAGGAAAAGTCCTCACATATCCATGCTAATGCCTCTTAATGCTTCTCTTCTTCTGTGGGATTAGAATGTAGATATTGAGCACAAGTGTGCCCAAACCTGGAAGGAAATGCCTAATCTAGGACTCCTTTCAGGTTCCCCATCCCTTCAAAGGGTGAGGGAGTGCCAACGTGTATTGACAGGGAGGGAGACAGCCTGCTATATGTTCCTTTCCAAAATATCTCCATCTGCCATGGACCTAAACAGTTCCATCAGGGCAGATTGAGGAGGTTGCACTTGCACCTGCATTTCCACAGGAGACACGCAGCAGGCTGGAATTCTCTGGGTTCGGATCACCAGATGATGTCCACCAAAGTCATCTGTGGCAAGGCAGCAGTCAGCAGATTCCTCAAGCTCAGCTGCAGCTGCTAAGATGATGAAAGGACGCAGTGGGAGGACAGTCTGGGTTAATTTGGACGCACAAGCAGATCAACCTTCTGCACAACCTGACAAATATAGCATTCAGTATGACTGTGCTCTCCCTCAATTTAAAGGTTCTGACAATTTATGTTTTCCTTACAGAATATCTCAAGTGGTGCTGATGACTTTACTCACTCACATGCACATCATGTGGAACACTGGAAAGAGAACAGAGGCTGTCATCCCCTGCTGTCCTCTGGGAGGAACATAGCCTGAGGAAAGAAGGAACTTCAGCTATGTATTTGAGTTTTGAGAGTCAAGCAGCATTGCTTAGACCCTTTACAGCTCTATAATAAAATGTTTGTAAGAGGCATTTCAAGGTTTGAGTCATATAACAGCAGAACCCATGTGATCCTGCATAACTCCATGCTGATGCACTGTTTAGTTTCCTGGCCTGAAGGTTATTGGCGCAAAGGGAGCAAATTAATTTACAATTAAATGGCAAACAACATTTTAAAGTTCTAAAGCAAACATGCCTTTTCAAGCAAGAACATCTTGACATAATTGGCTCATAGCTCTGATTGCCGGCACATTTAATGCAAAGTCAGTCATCCACCCTTAAATCTAATGTTTTAGGCCTGTCAACTTCATCTCAGTGCTGCCCTGACTTCTTCAGCACCTCATTACCAGCGTTGACTCACTCAGCTTCTGTCAAACTCCCCTTCCCCTTCATCTGAGGAGACAGGTGGCTGGTCCATCTCTACATCCTTAAAGTCTTCACCTTGTCATTTAGTGAGGTTGTGTAGGGTACAAACAATCACTATCCAGGAGATCCTGCCTGGTGAGTACTGGCATGCTCCTCCTGAGCAGACCAGGCAACATAAGCACCTCTTTAGTCGACCAGTTGTCTGTTCACTGATAGCCCTTGTGGATACATAGGCAGTGTGGCAAGGCAACATGTCGGTGAAATCCCTTCCCATTCAGGAATATAGTTCAATGATGCCATGAAGTTCCAAGTGCCACGTGTCCAGTTGATGGTCTCCTGTACTTGAGGGACTGCAAATCAGATGGTTTGGCTGCTTTGGCTGTCTGGTGAACTGAACAAACTGTTTTGCTTCCTGCTAAAGGACAAATCGGTGAATCCCTGAATACACTTGTGGGCAGTCGATTGGGGGATGCCATACATCTCACTGGCTGAGGATTGAAAAGAGTTGGTGGTTTGGAGTTTCGATGCTACCTTCAGCACCCTAGGCATCGCATCACCCTGCAAGATACCCAACTGCAGGTGACAACTTTCCTAGTCATGTGAAGATGTTTCCAGCACTGCCAAAACTCAGCTGTACGTAGATGCAATGTCTTCAGTGCACCCTCTCTCAGGACGCAGCTTGATGGTGCTGAAGACCCTGGTTACTCTCTTCAGGTGCCGCCTCTTCATCCACAGCTGCTGCCACCCAATCATGGAAAACAATCCGTTTAATCTGACTCTTAGTGGCTTTCATTATCCCCTGTGGTACAGCATGAAAGCCTGCATAATGGTTTCATTTGCATGTTTTCAATGTTCAGACAGATGGGCCTGTGAATGGTCCTGCACGTCTGACTGAAATAACTACAACAAATACTATCCCCTCCCCCTCCCCCTACCCCTTCGCCCTCCCCCTCCCCCTACCCCCTCCCCCTAACCCTTCCCCACCTCCATCATCACTGTTGATGAATCTTAGGTTGCCTTCTTCTTAGAGTTACATGAATGATGGGATATGGTTGTACTGGTGGTGTTTGGAGCTGATAGCCCTTATTCAGCTTTATATTGCAGTGAGTACTTCCTTAATTGTGCACTCACTTAATAATATTTATCATTTTCTGTTTTGGTTTGCCTAAGTTGGTTATGTTTCTGCTGCACAGTAACATGTGCAAATGGATCTCTTTCGCCAGCAGATTTAGAAGAAAGATGGCAAATGTAAAGAGCTCCAGTGAAAGACCGACCAATTTAAATCAATTTAAGCAAACTGTGCGAATAAATGTCAGTGATGTACAGTACTGGCAGTGTGCTTCAACTGCAGTACAGTAAGTGCAAGCCAAGTGCAAGGCAAGCTTTCTTATCCACATTGTATTGGCTATTTTAATATTCTATTCAAAAATCATTCAAATGATGGCGACTGCAATAAAATGGCCAAGAAGCAACATATGTGTGACTGTGGTTCAGTCATCTTACATTCCTTCTCTGGTTTCAATTTCCTATTTAAAATACGCCTTCACCTTTCCAGGGATTTTCCCTTCTACAGAACAGTTGTAATTTATACATATGCCCACTGATTATTTTTCTACTGTGAAATCAATGCTAAACACTCTAAATTGATTTTATATAAAGCTCCAGGTTTACTGGAACTGATTACACCAACACTTTGTAGGGCGGGCTGTGAGAGGGAAATGTAGTTTTGATTTCAATCCCAATACTGGTTCACGTCTCCTGCAGAGAATTGATTTGGGATATTCTCCATGCTACTAACTGGACTAAACCTAATACAAACAAACCAGCCATCAGTGTTATAAATATAACCAGTAAAAATAAAGAACACAGCAAACCTGGCCAAATTGCAACAGGCAACAGTCTTGGGAGGAAGCTGGAGATCAGATTGAGGACCTGTTTTGTGTAAACGCTGATTGTTTAGGCCCATCAAAGAGGAGATATATAATGTTTTCAAGTGAGATCCAGTGCCCTTTAGAACCCAATGACCTAGAAACCTTGTGCAGGCAGCAACTCATCCAGGAAACAGATGTATAAAATCATTCAGAGTTCCTGTGTCTCCTGGGCATCCAAAGATGCAGTCAATTACTGGAGCTCGAGTCACTGACCCCCAAAGACAGAAATGCAAACACTTCTGCCTCCATGGACAAATTAGATTCAGATGCTTAATGGCTGTTTGGGGATGTATTGCTTTGCAAAGAAGACGCGGTAAAGGAAAGAATTTTTAAAATATCTTTGATAACAATTTGAGCAAATCTCAGTAGGAATATAAAAATGACAACTGGTTTTTAAAAGTTCAGCAGAGGTAATCATTAATTGTTAGATTAAGTTCAGGAAGAAACTGTGAACTCTTTCTCACAGTAACATGCATAACATAATCGTGTAGTCTGAAAGAGAAATTGTGGTCACTGACAACACTGCCAGATCCTTACAAGGTCTGATATAGAGGTGGTGGCGGGGCGGGGTGGGGGGGGGGTAGCATAAATAAGTAAGTAACAAGATGGGCAGATTTCCTTTGAATTAAGCAGTTACTTTGTTTAGGTGTAGTGAATATACTGGTGGGGTTTGGAGCAAAGAGACGTCATTCTCCATCTAGTCATTCAATATTGTCTCAGGTGCTATTTTATTCTCAATTTTGCATAATATAAGGCAACATTGATTGTGATGTGAATAATGAATGTGCCACTTAATGTCTGAATGTGCATTTATTCCTTGTACTTTGGCCAGCCAAATTCTCGAAGATTTAAAGTTCCACTTTTAAGTAAATCTGGAACAAAACTTAAAGGTAAACCTTGGCAACAGACAAAGATTAAACTGGTGATACACAAACTGGAGACATTTATCAGGAAGTTCTTTGTGCAAAGACTAACTAACAGTTAGGACTGGGTGACTATCTGACTTGTGCATATATAATATTGTGGAGCGTATTTCTGCTGGGATTCTCCTGCTCACCCACTGTGGTAGCAGCTTTGTCTATTGTGGAAAATCCCACGGAAATAGGCTACCCTGCGTTTTATCACTTTTCTGTATCACTTTTGTCAACATTACAGTAAACACAGCAGACAGTATACACGAATATAGATGTCCATCCTCGGGAGAAATTTCAGACGCAAACTAATGAAACAATGCATCGGATTTATCTTACACTGACCGAGAAGTGGCGCAAATTCCTGGGAAAGAAGGAACATTTGCAGATAGAAATTTCACTGTAATGGGGCCTTGATGACAAATGTTGGTTTCAAGCCAGTTTTCTAACAAAGCGCATCAAAAATTAATCTGGGCCAAAGTGCACTCCATCTGGGCCCCTGCACCAAATATTTATTTCTAACTTCCCATTATAAAAAGAATATTTCTGCTTTTAGCAGCCCGGATCCAATAGATCTGGGTGGAACTAATGTGTAATTTCTGTGGACATGCTGGAATTCATATAAGGGAAAAGAGATAATTTAGGAGTTTATGGAATTGATGTTATCCAGCACCAAATACTGACTGAATTCTCTGCACTCATTTCAGATTAAGTTCATTTACCATGTCTAACATGATTGTAGCTTAGAAGTTAGTTTAATGTGTGTAACTAAAAATAACGCGTGACCACTTGCAGGCTGCCTGGAGTAAGTGGGGGAGGTGAGGAGGAGAGTCTGCTGTACTGATGTCTGTGAACGCAGTCAATTAAGAACTATCTGGCACAATTTAACCAAACTTTGCAGACAGACTCACAACATTGAAAGTATGAGATACAGACTTGAGCTAAATCAACCGACGTCATCATTCCACATGAATGTCTGCTTGGAACTCTGTTGTCTGCCTTCCCAATATTTAAAGGCTTTCTGCTACAGGGGTGCAGCTGACTAAAGATGCACATTTCCCCATTCATCAGTGCTCTCTATGGTTTAACTAAATCCGGGATCCAGGAATGATTGGTGCCACAGACGTATTAAAACACAGATCTATGATTGCACTGTCAAGATAAACGTTTTATCTCTGTCTCATTTCAAGATTGTTTTGGCCATTTATCACAGAAAGAACTTAATATTAAGTGTTGTATTTTCAAATAAAGCGGATCTGAACAGGACTTAAAGAGGATGGCTACAGGAATTTGCAGTCCATATCTTAAAGCTAGGGTGTTTGTGAATGATAGTCACAATCTCATCCCATCAATAATGATTAACATCGGAGTAGGAATGCTAATTTCTGTTGAACATTTCATTATGTTTTCTCACATTTAGAGGTGTGAAAACAGGTGAATAATCAGCTTTACTCACTTACCCTTAATGGAGAAGTATCCCCGTTTCCCATGGGGACAGGAAAGAAGTTAATTGTCTGATTTGTTAAAGGGAAATCTATCTAAGGCTGATACTAAGGTGAAAATGTTGAAAGATTGTTCAAAGCGAAAGTACTTAAGTCAAACATGACCCATGCATGTGGGGAAACATGGAGCATTCTTTGTTTTGCACCATTGTAACAAAGTAACATTTCACCAATTGAACAAAATGAATCTGATCTCATATGATCAAGGATTTACATGGTTCTTTTGGGAGATATTGAAGAAGGAGAAAAAAAGTAGCCCACAAAGATCTATAGCAAGAATTCCTTTCTCAAAATTAGTTTGAATCCAGCACCAAGTCAAGGGGATTGCCAAGTGTCCAGCAACAGTGTTGCCAGTGTGCAGGATAAGCAGTGAGTCATGTTGAAGAATTCTCAAATAGACAGCAAACCAGAAAGTACAATGTACTGATTATCCTTCCCTTTTTACTAACATTTTACAAATAACAAAGTGGGCTTCACCTTTATCAAGTATTTTATAGCCGGTCTCATTGCATAAAATGCAAGCTCTCTCCTCATTTCAGTGACTTTTTAAAACTAAAATACTGTAGATGTTGGAAACCTGAAATAAAACCGAAGTTCTGGAGAAACTCAGTACGTCTGACATTATCTGTGGAGAGAGAAACAGAGTCAATGTTTCAGGTTCAGTAAGAATCTTCCTTGAAGAAGAGTCATATTGCATTTGAAACATTAACTTTGATTTATTATGTGATTGCAATTTGGGGGAAACTTAGCACACTCTGTGGAGGACCACAGAATTATTGATAACATCATCTGGATTTCCACATTTAACTAATTCCAGATGTTGCCGTTAGTTTCACAGCAATAACAAACAAACACTGATTGGTTTACCTTTTTAGCATCATGGTTAGCTATAGTCAGAGCTATAGAAAGTCAGAGCTTTTACAGCACGGAAAAATGCCCTTCAGCCCATCATGTCTGCATCAGTCATCAAGCATCTATCTTAATCTTATTTTCTAGCACTTGATCTCTGTATGTTATAGCATTTCAAGTTCTCACCTAATGACTTCTTAAACATCTTATGGGCTTGCACTTTTTCAGAAAATGTGGTTCAGATGCCCACCACCCTCTGGATGAAATAAATTCTCCTTAAATCCCCTCTAAACCTCCTGTACCTCACATTTGTTAGTGACCCCTGTACTAAGAGAGAGGTTCTCTCTATCTACATTTCCCATTCCCCTCATAACATTATAGTCAAACAGTCAGAGTCATACAACATGGAAACAGGCCCTTCGGTCCAACTAGTCCACAGCGACCATATTCCCAAACTAAACTAGTCCCACTTTCCTGGGTTTGGCCCATATCCGTCCAAACCTTTCCTATTCATGTATTTATCCAAACATCTTTTAAATGTTGTTATTGTATTTGCATCCACCACTTCCTCCGGCAGGTCATACACAAACCACCCTGTGTAAAAAGTTTCTCCTCATGTCCTTTTGAATCCTTTCCCAGCTCACCTTAAAAATATGCACCCTATTTTTGAACTTCCCCCACCTCTCGGGAAAAGACCCTTGCTATTCCATCTTATCTGTGCCCCCCATGATTTTATGAACCTCTATATGCTCAGCCCTCAACCTCCTATGCTCCAATGAATAAAATCCCAGCCTATCCAAACTATTTTATAACTCAAACCCTCCATTCTCAGGAACATCCTGGTAAATTTTTTCTGAACCCCTCCAGTTTAATAATATCCTTCCTGTAGGAGTGCACACCTCAAATCAGGTTTCCTCCTCAGCGTTCTCTGTTCTAAGGAAGACAAATCCAGCCTATTAATCTCTCTTCATAGCTGAATTGCTCCAGCCCAAGCAACAGTCTGATTAAACTGCTCTGCACCCTCTCTAGTTTAACCACATCTGAGTGATCTTTGGCTTACTTTCTGACGTAGAAAAGCAAATTATGACTTCTGCTAAATATGTACTGGTGCTGTCTTGTTCATGAGTGCTGTCACAACAATTTCAGTACAGTCATGAGTGGTCTGGGAGATGGAGCAGATTTGGGAGGCCTGCATTTGGGAGGCTAGCAGTCAGGAAGGTAGGAGAAGCCTGGAAAAGTGGGAGGCGAAGGATACTGTACAGGAGGTGAAAGCCACAGGGCTATTTTGGAAGAATATTTGAGAAGTAATGTCTCAGATGCCAAGTTCAGACCAAGAAGGTGGTCACCTGTTGCAGCCATAACTCCAGTACTGAGCTGTAGTAAAGATGGCACTGACTGTGGCCAAATTCATGGTGTCATTTAGCTTTTCCAATCTTTCATTCCAATCAGTTCTAAGGAAGGGTCACCGGACCCGAAACGTTAACTCTATTTTCTCCTTCACAGATGCTGCCAGACCTGCTGAGTTTTTCCAGCAATTTTGTTTTTGTTCCTGTAATAATGTTGGCGACATCTCGGAGTTTACAATCGATTGCTGTAGTAGGGAGGTTCCTGAGGCTTTCTACACCAGGTGGAACAGCAGCATCTCTTCATCATAGACAAAGCGAAGCAGAATGAGAGATCATTGGACTCGATCTGTGTTGCAGATTTCTAGGCACCAAGTGCCACAGAAGGCACATGCACGGGTCTTGCAAGCTCCAGATCATCAAACTAACACCTTTCTGAATTGAAAGGAGGTTCATTTCTTAATATCTAACAATTCTAACCACAGGCAGGGCAACCTATAAGCTTATGCTAAGTATCCTGGCAGAAGTCAAGATGCAACCATCTCATGTCAGTCCTCAAAATAAATTTTTTTCCAACCAGGCTCCTGGCTGCCCTGTCAGCAACAGGGATTAGATCATTCAGATTTCCCACCTCCCTTCAGGAATACAGGCTGAACTGCAGAGATGCACTATAGTCATGTACAAGCTACCACCAGAAATATCATTGATTAGATAGGCAGTGCGCTCATGAAATACATCAGCTCCCAGGACCTCTGAGGAGAGGTTTCACATTGCTGTCCTGAATGGGTGTACAGATTTATAGTTGAATGCTGCATGCAGAGAGTAAGGGAGCAGTATTCTTAGCTTTTGCAACACTGGTGAGGTTTTTGAACTTCTTTTGACATTTCAGCTATTTCTCAGCAGTTAGGCGTACTGGCCTTGATAGCATCTGCAGCCCCTTTCCAGGGCAGAGATGTTGGCTCAAAGTCTTCCTGCCCCTTGAGACGGAGCAGAATCTTACAGCTTCCATCATTGCCTACTGCAGACCTCTGATGTGGAATAATATCCTGTCGAGACATCTTTCTGGAAAGTTTCCGTGCTTTCTGCAACCAGATTGTCCCTCTCCTTTGAGAGGTATTAACAACTTTAAATATTATCAGAGATGCACATTATCTTTCCCCATCTCCTAAAATAATGCATAGACAATTCAACTCCTGGCTGCAAACTGGAGTCATTTCAACCAGATCCCAAAACAAACGTAGACTGCTGTACGGGACACTGGAAAAAGCTGCTGGCATTGTGCCCCAGAGATAGCAGGAACTGCAGATGCTGGAGAATCTGAGATAACAAGGTGCAGAGCTGGATGAACACAGCAGGCCAAGCAGCATCAGAGGAGCAGGAAGGC
>NC_063344.1:57053302-57105112 GCF_021869965.1 Rhincodon typus
GGGGGGGGGGGGGCGCTGGGGAAGGTAGGTAGGACGGTGGTAGGTGAGTGCAGGTAGGGAGTGGTGGGGATTGGTCAGTGAGGTGGGAGGACCGGATAGGTGGGAGAGAAGATGGACAGGTTGTGTCAGGTCAAGGAGGCGGGGATGAGAGGGAGGGTTGGTAATGCAATGAGGCTGGGGTTGGAGAGATCTTAAAACTGGTGAATTCCATGTTCAGGCCATCGGGCTGTAGGCTCCCGAGGCGGAATATGAGAACGCCAGTTTGCAGGTGGTGTCATTGTGACACTGGAGGCCCAGGATAGACATGTCGCCCAGGGAATGGGAGTGGGAGTGGGAGTGGGAGTGGGAGTGGGAGTTAAAATGGTTTTCAACCGGAAGGTGGTGTTGTTTGTCACGAACAGAGCGCAGATGCTCTACAAAACAGTCTCTGAGTCTCTGCTTGGTCTCACCGATATAGAGGAGGCCACATTGGGAGCAGCGGATACAGTAGACCAAGTTGACAGATGTGCAGGTGAACTCCTGTCTAATGCGGAAGGTTTGTTTTGTGCTTTGAATGGAGGTGAGGGGGGAGATGTAGGGGCAGGTGTAGCACTTCCTGCGGTTGTAGGGAAAGGTGCGGGGGGTGGTGGGGTTAGTGTGGACTGTGGAGCGGACAAGGGAGTCGCGGAGAGCACGGTCCCTATGAAAGTATGTCGAACACTTTTTCCGACTGCCTCGAAACCGACATCTATTTCAAGCCCACCGACTCCTGCAGCTACTTAGACTACACCTCCTGGATAACTGTGGCTCAAAATATCTGAGGAGTGGCAAATGCCAATGGATTGTCACTCTGCTCCTTTTTATTTTAGTGGTCCAACAAAGTTCCTAGTTTCTGGTCTGGACCAGGCCACTTCTGGAATGTAGTTGCTTTCAGAATCTAACTTTGCGATGAAAGATAATTAGTCAAAATCCAAGCCATGTCCCATTTTTATGGCACTGGCTTCCATATTCTAGTAAGACTGGGTACCAATATTCCAAAAGCCTGTTTGAAAGCTATTGAGAATTTAAGGGGTAAGGTAAGTGTATGATGGTAAAACAATAGTTTGCCAATTAGGGTGCAAGTGTGGAACATGGTTGGGGGCTAGCATGGCAGGGGCTAAGGGGGTTGGGTGGCAGATGGGTGATGTTTTAGCATGGCAGGTACATGAGGGTGTAGATCAATTTGAGCCTAGTTCAGTGGAAGAGAGGGACTGACAAGTGAACGGGGTAGTTGGTGATTCTCAGAGGGAGTCAGGGGACCTGGGAGTAGTCATGATGTCTAGGACATAGCTATAGGTTTATGAGGTAGTCAGAGGGTTAGGGAAGACAGGGAACAAATGAAGAGTCGGGGGAGCAAGTGAGGTGGGTCAGCAGCCATTACCAAGGAGTTAGAACTGGTTTTAATTTTTCTAACATTTTCTGGGTATCAAATAAGGAAAGCAGGTTAGAATCATCTGAAGTCTCCATTTCTAGAGGAGAATCAGAAACCTTTACAGAGGGCTCCAGATGCCAGCTAATTGCCCATCAGAAGTTTCAACATCCCAACAATTCCCACCTTGGACTCAGTGCATTGGGACTTCCATGAGTTTCTGACATGTACCATGGGGACTACAATCAGCCTACTACTTTCCGGAGTTGAACTGGGTCAATGTTGAAAAAGTATTATGAAGAGCAATAGATTGGTTGGGGTTGAAAGAGATAAGCAACCAACTTCGAATGCAAACAAATATGCTCACTTCAAACTACTGCAAGATGCCAGTCTAACTGCTTGTTTCTTTCCTTTTCTCCTCATTTCTCAAAGCACTTAAGCTATTATGGAGTTATACTTGTATAACTGCTGAACTCCCTTCTAGTATCTTACCCTATAGGAGCACTCTACATGCGCTGAGCTTGGACATGGTATGCCTGCAGCCTAGTTAATTATGTAGCTGGATTTAATCTATTCTCACCCACCATCTTTAACATCAATCAGACTTCCAGCTGGATCCTCTGCATAATTCAGTAAGAGATCAGAATCAGGAATTCTAACTACTTTTGTAACTTTAGGCGTTCAAGGATCACTGAAGGCAATGTTATGCGGCTCTTCAACCATTGTCCCGATTTAGCTCAGTGCAGGTTGAATCTGGGACCATGCCAATCTATTTGGTGCTTAGGAGTTTGGCTGAACAAGTAGTGAATAAAAGCTTGCACTCAATGGTTTTTTAATGTCACCATGTTCCTCCAAACAAATTTGAATTAAGATTTTAAATTAGATAAAGGCTAGATAGATTATTATGGGTTGCAATGCAGGTAAGAAAGGCCAGAATTAAATGGACACCATCAGGTTGAAACCAGGGAGGTGGAAAGTTAAAAATGAGGAGTTTACTTATCCACTCATAAGGCCATCCTTTTGCATCACTTGGATTTTAACCTGCAGGTGAATGAGGCATGCACCTAAAACTGACAGGGACCTCAAGTTTCATGCAAATTAGGGTCAGATCATGGTGTTAGATCCTGCAAACAAATCCAGTACTGCTGGGATTAGGAAACAGAGTGAGTGAAATAAAGGCAAGGCTGGCAGTATGACTGCTGCCAAGTTGTTAATACAAGTGAGAACCATGCTGAATCTAGAAAGTGCTGAAGAAAAGTGAAAAGGATCGCAAGAAAGACAAGAAGAAATTCGAGAGGAGGTCGATAGCTAACATAAAGAGGAATCAAAAAGTCTTCTGCAAGTATATAAATAGTAAAAAGATTTGCAGGATGAAATGTGGGGTTGATTTGGGGCCAAAAAGGAAAGGGTACAGCTGAGAATTTAAATGAGTACTGTGTGCATATTTGTCTGTTTCAGGAAGGAAATACTGCTGGAGTCAGCACTATCCACATGAGGAAGATATTGAAATAACAGGTTGGCTAAAAATGGAGTACCTCAAAATGTTGGCTGTATTTAAAGTTAATAAATCACCAGGAAGAAATGGGATAAGTCCAAGGATGCTGGGAGATGCAAGGAAGATGATTGGGAATGTACTGCCCATAATCTTCCTATCTCTATGGATACAGGAATTGTTCCAGAGTACTGGAAAATTTCAAATGTTGTGCGCTTGTCCTAAAAAATGGGTGTAAGGATTAACTCAGAAATTAAAAAAACAGATTAACAGTGTATCAGCTGAAAGAAATGGACTCATTTGAGTACTTGGAATTGGAGGTGCGTCTAATTTTAATTTATGGGAACCAGAAGACATAAGAAACAGAGGTGACAACTCTCCCAGATTGTCTTAGATTCTTGTAACATTTAAAAACAAAACTGGAGGTTGGAATAAAGATTGTTTTTAAAAAAAACCCAAAATCATCCAATTTGGTAACAAGTATTCATTTGCTTTTCACTTGGCATGGGAATTTACAGCATGGAAACAGACCCTTCAGTCCAACCAGTCCATGCTGGCCATAATCCCAAACTAAACTAGTCCCACCTGCCTGCACGTGGCCTGTATCCCTCCAAATATTTCTTATTCATGTACTTTGATGCACCACACATAAATAAATGTCTCAGACAACCAATGGTAGGATGATTGGAGGGGGAAGGTTGCCTGATTAAACTTCCTGGAATACATCCAACCAGAATTGGCAAGCTTAAGTCAGAGCATTGTGTGTAGCTTTGGGAATCCCATCAAGGGGCTGGACTTTTGCCACGGAGATTGGAAGAAGGAAATCTGGGCTTGTTTTTGGGTCAGATATCTGCCTTTGGTGGGATTAAAAGTTAAGATTTTCATGTGGGAAATGCCCTTAATTGATCCGAATACTGATTTCCTGTCCACTTAGAGCCACTTGGGGTGGGATTACAGGTCAATCTGATGAAGTGTGGGACTCATTCAGACTCTCCACATCAGCCATCACTGTTTGTCCCAAGGGAACAAATCTGTTTATTGTGCCAAAGGCTTCCACAAGACTAAAAGGGAAATGAAACATTATGGAACAGCCAGAACCTTGGGCAGAACTGTCCCTCATTTCATTAATGTCGAATCTAGGATTTCATGCTGGAGGCTGAGAGGGAGTGAAGAGGGTTCCTCTTCCTGGTGGGTGTCGGGAAGATACCACATCATCCTGTACCCTTTTTCCTCTTCCTATCTTGACTCCAAGCTCCTAGCTCCAACTCCAATGAGCTGTTTCCCCGCAGAACCATACTGTCTGCGAGGATCATTTGTCTCTGGAAGCCCGTGTTATGGAGGGTGCAGCAGACCATCACAACGATAAAGATCCTTGCAACGATGCATTAGAGGGTGCAATCCAAATTGTTTAGGTGGCACAATAGTACCCTGAGCAGCACAATGATCTGCTCAATGATTGTCCACCTCAGCAGGTATCTCCTCGGTGGTTCTGTCCGGAGCTCCAGTTAACCACAGAATTCATTCACACACTTTACATATTGGAATGAAGATCTGAGACAGCCTGGATTGTCAGAGAGCAACGGGATCATAGCAACATCAAATGGAGGTGATTCTTGTGACCACTGAGCAATTGCAGTTTAGAAAATAGAAGCTCTTCCTCTTCTCCACTGAGTGGGCAGTTGTTTGATGCTCTGCTGACCATGTGGGTGCAGTAGATGATGCCCTGCAACTGGCAGAATCCTATGATGGCTGAGAAACCCAACGGCCTCTGTTGCTACCAACTATCTCTGTCATGAAAGGGATGGACTACCCAGGCTGGCAAGAGAGGTATCACTGACCAATGAATCGAGTGAGGGGTAGTGACTTGCAAGTTGCTGTTAAGGTCCTGGTTAATTGTGAGCAGAAGAGTTCAAAGTCACTGTGCCTTTGAAGCCTGCTGGGAAGATAAGGCCAATGTTGTGAGGTTCAAGGTCTGTTGAGAATGTCTGCTACAATCCTCTTTTCTGGCTCAGCACTCAACTTGCCTGACTCTCTGTGTAGTACCCAATCTAGACTTTTAATGAAATAGAAAGTGAAGAACAAATTCATGAATGCAGTAAAAGAGTAATTAATGGAGAAATTATAATAAAGTTCACAATTGGAATGGACAATTTTCAGCCACAAACTGATCTTGTTGCAGACTTTATTAATTTATTTAACATCAGGTGGCTCAAAAACAGGAACTATTAAAGTATATGGGGACAAGCAGATGTTTAACTACATACCCACATGATCGAAAAAAAACTAATGTAGATTTGATCATGCTCATGGCCTGTTTCTGCGCAGAACACTGTACAGTTCTAGGTCATATCATTTTATACAAGAGAAGACTTATTAATCCATGCATCTGTCATGTATTAAAACAACAATTTGTAATGTCTTACAAGTACCAAGGAACCGATGTGATTTCATTTTCCCTGTGTAGATAGACTTATTTTGTTATTTTAAATAATATATTAATTGACTGCCGTTGGAGGTTATTGGTGTATTCAACAAACCGCTCTTTGGTAAAACTATGCTCTTGTTCTTTCAGGCTCCGAAGGATATATTAAACGTTCTAGGAGGGTATCTCATGTTAAACATCACAAACATTTACCTTCTTTCAGAGTGTCAGCTTCTTTGCTTGAGGCACACAACATCTCATGCAATGTCATTACAGTGCAGGCAAACCTCAAGAGGGCAGTGTTTAAACAGAGGCATCAATCTCCTGAAGCTCCACTCCGCATTTGATTATAAAGTAAGATATCAGCCAGTTGGACTGGGCCTCAATCAAGTTGAAATCAGTTCAGCTTACCATAGGCTTACAAGTCTCTGTTTTTCAATTCCTCTCACTTCATGACTAATAAAAAGATTGGAAATGAGCCCAGTTCTCATTAATATTATGGCCTTTGATTTTGCTGTTTGATGGCTTACAGCACTCGTTGCATACAATAGGCTGGTGCCAACTTGCAGAGAATCCAGACTAAAACTCCAAACCACTGTCATGCAGTTGGCCAGATCATGCGTCCTTGTTTTTACCACGGGAGATTATTGTCATAAGAAACTGAATCTTCAACACATCCCTTACTGCCATGAGCATTGATAGCAAAAAATCATGGAAAATTTTAGCTGTTGAAACTCAGCAGGAGTGGAGTGGACAAGTGACTAACATGGAGTAGTTGTGTGCCTACTGGTCTTTAATTGCAGTTCTTGTTAGTTGAGATTTCATTCAAGCTGAAGTCAGTAGTTCTGTAATCTGCAATGATGTCATCCTTACTTGCCATCTCAATAAGTTTTGAAAAAATAAGTGGAAATAAACCAGAAGAAGGAAAGTTAATTGTAACTGTGATTTGGTTTCAAAAATACGATGAATTTGAAACTCACTATTTAAAATTTGACTGAGTAAGGAACTGAGGAAAACCTGATAGATCAATTCTCACCTCCTTTCAGAATATTTGAAAACTCCCACTTAAAAATGTCGCTTGATTCTCTTCAGAAGGCAGATCCAACCAAGACGGTTGGTCACAGACATCTGACAACAATTTCCGTTCTGCACACAGAGTTTGAAAATGCTTTTTCTCCCTCTTTTCCTCTCTTCAAATGATAGAGGACGTGATGGATGAGGGAGGGCATTCAACCACCCAAGCAGACCCTAAAAACCTTCTTTGATACATTTAGGGGCTAATTGTGCTCATTAAACATTTACTTTCAGAGTTTTTAGATTCATTGTAATGGCCTGGTTATGGTAGGGACAATGGTGAAAGTACTGGGATACTGCCATTACTCTTGTGAAATTGACAACAACATCGAGTCCACACTCCAGCAGAACGCCACCACCAAATACATCTTCTCCTTGCTCCCCATCTGCATTTTTCAGGGATCGATCCCTCTGGGATACTCTAGTTCATTCATCGACCACTAACACCAAACCCCCTTCCCACAGCACCTTCTGATGTATCCGCAGAAGGTGGAACACCTGCCCCTTCACCTCTGCCCTGCTCACCATCCAAGGGTCTAAACAGCCTTTCCAGGTGAAGCAGCATTTCACTTGTACCTCCTCCAATCTTGAGTATTGTATTCGCTGCACCCAATGTGACCTACTCTACATTGGAGAAACCAAACGCAGACTGGATGACCGCTTTGCAGAACCCCTCCAGTCTGCGCGCGAGCATGAACCTTATCTTCCCGTAGCTGGTCATTTTAACACAGCGTCCTGCTTGCATGCCCACTTGTCTGTCCTCGGCATGCTGCAATGCTCCAGTGAATTACAGCACGAACTGAAGGAACAAAATCTCATCTTCAGGCTAAGCACTTTACAGCCTTCTTGACTTAATGTTGAGTTCAACACCTTCAAATTGTGAACCAACTTCCATTCCTTCCCTTTCTATTAGCTTTACTTGTTACATTCTTTGTCACCATGTCCTGCCCCCACCCCAGTGGGACTGTCTGATCTTTCAGGTCTGGCAGTTAGACACACCATTGTTCTCCCATTCTCACATTCCGATGACTTAATCTAAACTATAAACATCCTCACTTCTCCAGCACTCTACACTCCAACATCTCTCTCCAAAAATATAGCATAAATGCTCACCCCGCCACACTTCACTTCAGCTCTGATGAACAGTTCTCTAGACTCAAAACATTAGTATGCTCTCTCTCCACAGATGTTGCCTGACCCACTGTATTCTCTAGCGTTTGTTATTTTCAGTCGAGTCCACACTTCCAGGTAAATACAGAAATCCAGATGTTGATCTTACTCTTCTCTGTAGAGTGGACTGTTGAATCCTCCCAGTCCACGATCAATCAAAAATGAATGACTGATATCACATGAAGTTTCTACCAATTAGTCTAGCTACAAAAACCCTGGGAAAAATTTAAATCCTTTGGAGTGCTTTTTGAAAAGCGCATTAAGGTCATATCTACTGATGAACATCCTTACTGGTGCTAAAAAAAATCTAATTTTATATAGGCAGAATGTGAAATTTTTCCATTTTGATAAAAAATTCCATATGCATTTAAAATATTTTTTCAATGCTTGTTTATAATCCCATGAATATGTCTCAACCATTATTTTGATCTCTACAGAATAGAATTAAATGTGAAATATAGTCATCACATCTTATTCTTGGTTTGCAGTCTGTGAAAATTCAATGTGATTGGCTGCTTACACTGGCTGATGTCACTGTTTGATGGCTGACCATTTTCTTAACTTGGCGCAGATTCCAAATAATGCAGGAAAAGTGGATATCACACCACAGAGATCACTGGCCAGTGTCCTTCAATGTGCGAGTGCCAATACTTTGCCACTGATCATAAAACCTGACTGTTATGTTCTCCACTAGCTCCAGTCATCTCAAAGCTGCACTTCACAGTCAATGAAATGTAGTGCATGTGCTGCAGTTGTACACATAGTAAAATTAATCCAGATGTCTTCTAAACTGAGTTAAGAAGTGAAACTTTTTCTATGAACTGGAAGATAATGGATACTTATAAGTGTGTAAGTTACACTTCTTTCAAGACAGCAGTCTAAACAAAAGATGATCATGTAACCATGGAGGAAAGCTTCTGCAAGTTAAGCCCTGAGGACTGAGATCCAATTACTGCATTCAATTCACTTTCCATATTCTCTGATCATTTATAATACGTACAAAAAGTCTTTCTAGTACAAAAAAAATTGTCACACCAGGTATGTCATATTTTCTGATTTGAATAGTTTGATACTACAAAACCTCCTTTCTCTATGCTGAGTCTAGGGCCTAATTGTCATGAAGAGAGGTTAGGCCACTGGTAAGCAGCAGAGGCACTTGTCCTACATACTTGATACTTTATTGCATGGTAATAATAAGTATAGTTTGTGTTTACTTGCTGGGCATAATTGTTAAGGACCTACAAGTGCTGTAAAGAATATATCCTCTTCTTCTGAGTACGTGTACAGAGCTCAACTGCCTCCATCCAAGAAACTGTGTGACATCATCAGATTAGGTACAACATGGACATTAAATCCTTCAGAACCATTAGCTTAAAGAACACTGCCCACTTCGATAATGTGAACATTTTCTGATGCATGTGAATTTCAAAGATTCATTGGTGGGAGGCTTACTGCCAATTTCCCAATCTCAAACTATATGGAGCCTAGTTACTTAATCTGCAGCATTACTGTATTTCCAAACAGATTGCAGGGAATGTATAGTTCACAAGTGAGTGAGTGACAGGCATTGACATTTACAGGAAAATAAAGTAAATCATCATTGCATATCATTATACAATTGATTCATATGATGTGCGTGGACTTTCCATTGATGATTGAGAATTGACAGTCTCCTGAGAGTGAGTAGTCTTTGCAGAATGACACGTTGTGCCCCCAAAACGCTAGACATTCTGACAATTATTTTGATGTCAATGTAAATGTTACAACATGTGGAAATAGTAGTTAATTTGAGATAAATACATAGAAATGGGAATGCTTCAAATAATAAGTATTGTATTTATAATATATACAGTCTGTAAGTCAACCACTTAACTCATGCCTTAAACTATATTGTGGAGCCAGTGTCAGACATTCAATCATTTATTTGCTCTGTTCGATTGACCTTCATTGTATATTCTTTCAACATTCACAGCAAATAAAATAAAGGTTCCCATTAGTGAGGCAGTAGGTCCCAGTAGGTCTTACATTGACTGTCATCAGCACCACTGGTGTATGTGACTGAAGGGAACAATTTCCATTTTGATTATTGCAGGAAAATGCAACTTGTGAAAAAGAAATTGACAACTGAGCTGATCAGTAATGGGGTGGAGGATAGGAGTGGTAAGTACGGTGGTTGAAAGCATGAAAACACTACCAAATATGGTGATTTTTGGAGATATGGACAAATGCAACAAGATGAAGACATTCATGTACTTTACGCACAGTGTGAAGTTCTGCAGAACACAGGAGTGAAGGCAGTTGGAAGAGAAGCAGATCAGTGTTGAAACAGATGATGTGAGAAGGGATCAATGGTTGGAGGAATATGAAGTCAGGGATGAGGATTTTTAAGATTAATGTGTTGAGGTGCATGTAACAACTGAGCCCAATAAGTTAATAGGTGAACAAGATTTTCTGAGGAATAGAATATGGGCCAGAGATTTCTAGAAAAATTGGAGGTAACAAATAGTAGAGTTTGCAAAAAGAGTGAAATGGTCATTATGGAAGTTAAATCTGAAAGTGGCAAAGGATTTGATGGCAGCAGCAGCAGGAGCAATGTGGCAGGGTAACAACAAGCAACATTGAGCCCAAAGCCATTTGTTGAATTTGTAGTTGAATTTGTATTTGCAGATACAGTTTATTATTTTGTTCAAAAAGCACACAATTTATAGACAGTCAGCCAATATGGTGTTTTAGAAATTCCTACTTTCAACATAAAACCAGACTGACTCCAAACTAAAACACAAACAGAATATAAACAAGGTCTCATACCTAACATGAATTGTCTGACCTAAAATGTCATCTCTTCTTTACACTGATAAAACCTTTAGGTCTCTCAGGACTGTGACTTGAAAGGAATTTGGGGATTTACATATACATATTAATCAATAAAAACCTTCTAACTGATTAAAGACTTAACGGCATCTTAGGTTTGTTTAGTACGTCCTCATCCATGGTGTGACCCTTTGATCTTTTACTTATAAATTCTGTATCTGAGACTACTTCTCTCACCAATAGCTGAAGGAGGACAGGGGCTCTGAAAGCTTGCGTTTTCAAATAAACCTGCTGAGCTATAACCTGGTGTCGTGTGATTTCTGACTTTGTCCAGCCCAGCCCAACACCGGCACCTCCACATCTTGTCATGGTGATGCATTAAGTGTGGTCTTTGAGGCCTGGTTGAAGATTGCCTAGAACACTAAAGGTACATTACCATCAGGTGGATATTGACTGGGCGCCAAAAGAGGTATGGGATTGGGCTACAACAAGGGCTGCCAGTAGGGGACTGAATAAATTATTACGTTCTGTCCGTGTTAATCTCTGCAAGAAATTCTGTTCCATTCATAAATTTAATGTTGGGCAGGTAGTCTGGCAACATTGCTATATCTTGGAGTCAAGCATGGTATTGGTGAGGTAAAGATAGGCATAATTGGCATAAATATGAATATACCCTTATATTTAAAAATAATGTCATTGAGGGGGAACATGTGCTTGAGGAATAGAAAGATAAAACCAGAACTTGGGACACAAAGAAGGTGATAGTGTGGCTGCAGAAGAAACCAATGTAGGAACTGTCAAGAGTTAGGTCAGGAACCTCAAGACGGCAGTGCTATGAAGGAGAAACAGTGGAGGAGGAAGATCAATTGACTCCATCAAAGCGACACACAGAAACTGAGGAAACATGGAAAGAACCACAGTCAGACACACTAAGGATTGGGTATTTTGTGTCTCGAGATTGTTCGTGATTTTCCATGAAAACAAAAAACTATTGTTTTTGCTGATAGCGCACGAGCTCTCACAGTTTTATCTTTTTAATTTATGCTGATTTAATCTTGCATTTACCACGAGTTAAATAGTTTTTTTCTGCAATTACATACTGAGATCATTGAGCATAGCAGCTCAGAAGACAATGTGACATTAATGAAAGACTAATAAAGTTGGAAGCAACCTGAAAGAATATTGCATTACACAACAGACACTATGTTCCATTTTTTTTTAAAAGCAGTAGTTTCAGACTATTCAATGCAGATGTCTAGCTGACATTAATAAGTTCCAGAATATTTTTCACTGCCCAAAGCTCACAAGTGTGAGTGGTTATTCTGATTGTAACAGCATTTGGAATTTACCATTCTGGGGGACATAACATGATGATTCTCTACGGCTGTTCAGCTGATGGAAAACACAGAGCTAGTATTTACTAGAACAAGGTCTTTAAGTTAATTCAAACACAACCATTTTCTGCTCACAGGGTTTCCTTAATGCTGGTAGAAAGTTTGAGCTTCACAACAAAGGAGAATGCAGAGATGACCAGCACGAACTCTGAGAAGAAAGTCAAGGTCAGGCATGTTACTTGCATCATGATGTGATGTAAATGCTTTAATTGCTTTGTGTAGGAAGCTGGAATATTTTGCACTGTTTCTTACCATTAAGCAACTGCTCACATGCAACTTTTGAGTTAAGTTTGAGCATTGGGAGTCCAAGAACATTAATCCCAATTCAGAGGCTCGATCATTGATTGTGCAGTCCTTTTATATATGTTAAGAGCTCAACGGACTATAGTGGTGGCTGCACATTGTCTTTATTGAACTAGTTGTAAGATGGGTACCTGCAGTGAATGTACCTCACGGTAGAGATCTCATGACTTCAGAAAGCTGGGGGGACATGAGGAATTGGTACAGTATTGTATTTCTATCCCAAACAGTTTCTTATTAGTTTTTTTAAAAGTTGCATTATTATCATTCACACTGCAGATTACTCAGGATACCGGCTTTGCACATAACTGCTTTCATGCTTTACCACTCCATTATTTTCAGCAGGCTTTGCACATGCATTCTAGACATAGTCAAAAAAAATCAACAGAATCAGCCCTAAATTTGAGTTGTATCAGGTTTTTAGGAAGGATTTCTGCTGTGAGGCTGAGCTGGTTTTCTCTCATATCCTACAAATTCATCTTGTTAACTACCTACCCCAACCCTATGGCATCCCACTTCTCTGATTCAGGCACTGTCTTATATTGTGCTGTTCCCCAGAATAACATGCCATTCACTGGCATCCCCTACACTCGTGCCATCTTTACAAGGCCATTATGCATCCAGTCAAGCACTGTTGTTCTGGAGATGCACTGCGCAATGCCTGACATTAACCCTGGATCTGGTAGTCAAGGAAAAATGGCACCCTGCTGTGTAGGCAGATTCCTGGAGGTCCTGCTGGATGGAGTGACGCAGAGGCTGGATGTTCTGTTCCCCAGGACCAGCAGTGGATGCCATGACAGCCTGGTTTGAGGTGACCACCTGGGTTGAGATGCCATCTGGAAAAATGCCCAGAAATGTAGAAACAAGACTGAATGAGCTTCTCCACTGTGCAGGCATAAGTGCCACTATCTTCTCTCCAATACTTCACACTCTATCTCTGCTGCTGTGTCCATCTCCCACCAAGGATCATGCTCTACCATTCTCATTATGCCTGTAACATCTTCCCTCCCTCACTCTCAGGCACCACAACTCCCGTCAACACTAACCCCACATGTACTTTGAGCTGCCTACTCACTCACTTAGGATGCCTCCCCATCTGCAACAAAAATAATAGTAAACATGAAATGTTCCGAGATGTTGGTGCTAGTGTCCAACATAGAGGTCCTTCTGAGCAAAGGGAGAGCTGAATTCACCAGCCACCTACTCCCATTTCCGTGTTCAGCTTTCTCAATTCCTAGCTTGTTTGGCAAGATTGGTAAAGAGGGAATCTGAATATTGATAAAATGAATTGGGCTGTTAACCTGTGGTATTCCAACAAGCAATAGTCCCCTTAGCTTTCAGCTTGTCAGGGTTAGTGAGAAACTCGCTGTGCCATGTTTGAAAAACATAAAAGTGCTACCCATATTTATCTCCCGCAATACCTGCCTCTCACAGCAGAAGGAAAAGAATGAAGTTAATAATAAGAAAATTTTAATAATGCCCCAATAGGGCAGAATGAGTCAAGATGTCAAGATGGGCGATGAGCTGCCCGACTTTGGGCTCCTAATCCTTCATGCGATAAGGACTCTGACTGCCCTGAGTTGCTGACTGTATTTCCAAGTTTCTGGATTAGTATTGGAGGCAGTCCTTAGTTTACAGTGCTGGGACCTCCTGGCCATAAGCGATCCCCCCTAGACCTGAGAGCGCAGCTGACAAACATGACATGTTTCTTGGCTTCGTGACTGTGCTAATTGCCAAGGCAAGATGCAGAAAAATAAGCCTCATATTTATGGCTGAGGGAGCAAAGTGCAAAAAGGCAAGGCAGGGTTGTGAGCATCCAGATAGGTTCAGAATAAGCAAGCACTAGATCAGTAACTGGAGAATCCGTAGATGCAGCCTGATTCAGTCGATGAGCTGGGTATGTGTACACAGTATCCTCACCGCAGCATCACAATGGGAATTACCAGTGTAGTAATGAATTATAGAAGCATCCTGCAGATGGACTGGAGATATGCCATGAGGGTTCTTACAGGCTAGGATATCATTACCAATGTCCATGGATGTTGAATGCATGTGGATGCTGCCCATGGAGCATACCCTGACATGTTGGTGCCTGGTGTCCAATATGAGAGTTTTTTGGTGCAAATAGTGAGCTGAAGTCACCAGGTAGCTGTTCTGGTTCAATACAGTATGGAGATGGAGGAACGCAGCATCAGAGGAGCAGGAGAGTTTCGGGTTTACACCCTTCATTAAGACCTGCAAAGGACCTCTACTGTTTTTTCTTCTATGCACATGTAACGACATCTTCTGTCATTAGTCAGCTCTACCTGAGCTCGGAGTCTCTCTTTCCCAGACCTGCAAAGGACGTCTACTGTTTTTCATTCCATATACTGCCTACCCAGCTGTTCTGGTTTCCATGTTGAATTTTCTCAACATCTAGCATGTTTGGCAAGATTGGTAAGGCAGAAAGCTTAATATTAATGAGGTGAGTTGGCTGCCCGAAAGTCCCCCTTAAGTGATAACTTCCCACAACACTGCATCTTTTATGCTTTTCACATGCAATGTGCTCCCCACATTTAGATAGGACTTCTCATCCAATTCTGCCACAAATCTTGCCATAGCCCATTTTGCTCTGAACCGTATAAGAATCTGCCAACAATTTTTCAAACTTTTATGATTTGTGACGCAGGTTTCAGATTTCTCTCCAACATCTGCTGCTTGAAATAACGAGCCCCCTGGTTCCATTCCAAAATTATCTCAGACGACTCCACCGATTCCTCCTGTTACCGGTAGATACCTCTTCCTTTTAGTTGCATTTGCAGTGTCTGGCAAGGAAATCTTTTTGTTGTGTGACTTTGAAATCAAGTTTCTTTTGTGATGCTGCAGTTAGACCTATTCCACCTACACTGTCCTTCAGTCAACGTGCTGTGCAGAACACTAAATCATTCCTGACGTGTTCAAGGGTACGAGTCCCAGCTTTCAACTTGCTTCTGCTGAGCTGAGTGACTTTAGTGTCATGTCTAATATCTGGAATGTCAGATCTTTATTCTTGCCTTAGGATCACCTTAGGCTCTGAATAGTCTGTCCTTTTGGTGTGACCATTGTTCCATCACAGATCCTCAAGCCGTAACTTTACAAAGATCTGCAAAGCTTGGAATGTCGCAAAAGGTACAGTGTTGATTTGGCACTTCACATTCATTTGATGCTCTCTTTCTGATGATTCACTGCAATAGTTATAAACCACTTTTCCTCCTTTTGGAGTGAAATTGCCAACCTGTTCTAGGGTGTAGGCTGAATGGTTCCAATTGTCATAGAATGATAGAATCCCTGCAGTGTGGAAGCAGGACATTCAGCCCATCGAGTCCACACCGACCCTCTGAAGAGCATCGCACCCAAACCAACACCTCTACCCTATTCCTGTTCCAGTGCATTTCAAATGGCCAATCCACCTAGCTTGCGCATCTCTGGGGAGAATGTGCAAACTCCAAACAGACAGTCGCCCGAGGGTGGAATCGTTCCTGGGTCCCTGGTGCTGTGAGGCAACAATGCTAATCGCTGACCTACCATGCTGCTCCTAGGTACATTGTTAGAATCAGTTACTGAGGAAGTAATAGCAAGACATTTAGAACTAATAATACAAATAAATGGAATCAATTTAGTTTTGTGTAAAATGAATTGTACTGAGCCATTAGTTGTCATTTGACATCACATCATTTGACATCTCTGTAGGAGCAATTCTCCTGACAGGCTTTTCCATCTTCTTCATGACTAAACACTTGCATGCAAAATGGTTTATTTCCTTGTAGAGAATTTCACAGAATAATGACCCTCTGAAAGAAAAAAATCCTTATCACAGTCATGCACAGGAAACCTCTAACTTTTCACCTGCTCTCTCCACACCCTCATGCAGGAATCAGCCTCTCTCTCTCTCAGCCTCTGTCAAGTCCCCTCAGGATCTTATATGTTTCTTTAAGTTCAACTCTCATTCTTTTTAAATCCAAATTATATAAGCTCAACATACTGAATCTTTCCTCATAAGCAAATCCCTTTATCCCAGGAATCCAGCTAAGGCCTTGTAGCAACATGTTTCCACCATTGTACTTTATTCATCTTGCAATAAATGTCAACATTTGTCTTCTCAGACACTTGCTGCACCTGCTTACCAACTCTTGTGATTCATGTAACAGCACATCCGTGTCCCTCTGCACTGTAAAGTTCTGCAAACTCTCTCCATTTAAACTGCTGTTCTATTCTTTGTGCTAAAGTGGACAAGTTCACATTTTACCAAATTACACTTCATTTGCCAAGTTTTTACCACTCACCTAATCTATCTAAATATCTTCATGGACACCTAATATCCTCTTGAGAATTTACTTTCTTATCTATTTTTATGAGATCGACAACTTTAGCTGCCTTGCAATCCACCCCTACATCTCAGTCATTGATGTCGATCGTAAATAGTCGAGGCCCCAGAATTGATTACAGCTTGTCAGCCTAAAAGTCACAGAATTATCCTTATTCTCCGCTTCCTGTTAGCTAACCAATCTTGTATCTATGCTTACACAGTGGCATGATGGCTCAGTGGTTAGCCCTGCTGCCGCACAGGGACCCAGGCTTGATTCCACTCTTGGGTGACTGTGTGGAGTTTGCACATTCTCCCGGTGTCTGCATGGGTTTCCTGCAGGTGCTCTGGTTTCCTCCCACAGTCCAAATATGTGCAGGCTAGGTGGATTGACCATGCTAAATTACCCATAGTGTATAGGGATTGGGTCTGAGTGGGATGCTGTGAGGGTCGGTGTGGACATGTTGGGCTGAAGTGCCTGTTTCCACACTGTAGGGATTCTATGACCTCTTGTTTGACATGATACTTTGTTAAATGCTTTCCTTTGGAAATACATAACACCTACAGGTTCCCCTTTGTCCAGGTGGCTTGCTACTGCTCAGCACAATTCATTTTTCACAAATCTAAATTGATTCTGGTTAATTGTACTATTAGTTCTAAATGTCTTGGCATTTACCTCCTCAGGGAAATTGTTAGAATCAGATACTATTATAAATGTTTGGCTAACTGGCGTAGTGTTTCTAACTAAAGGAACGAAAGGCCCCAAGGATCATTCTAAGGGCCTTGGTTATTTACCATCTACGTTAATGACTTGGGTGAGGGTCAGTGTGTTATGTATGCCAATGTAATGATATAAAAATAGGTAGGAGACATGTTGTGATGAAGACAGAAACAGGGGTTTTAGACAGGTTGAGTGAGTGGGCAAAATTTAGTAATATGGAGTTTGACACAGGAAAGTTCTGCACTTTTGTTGGAAGCATTGCAAGGCTGATTCCAAAGAAAATGTCAGCAGAGCGCAATCTGACGGACTCTGCACATGAAACACAGAACATTGGCATGCAATGAAGTAAGTAGTTAAGGCAGCAAATTGAATCTTGGCCCAGTTCAACCACTGGATGGCTCTTCAAGCCCTTCAAGGATAGCACGAGAAAGAGGTGGAATGAAGGAGTACATTCACCAAGGGAGGCAAGATATCAGCAATCATATGTGAAAGATTTGTAAAAATCTGGAATGAAATCAGAATGGCATTGTTGTCAAATCAATTGAGAAACGTGGGATGTCCAATGCATTTGAAAATACAGAAAATGGTTATTGTGGGATGATATGGCCAATAATGATTGCCACTGAAAGTGATGTGAATGATCCACATGATACTGTCATTCAAGAAGCAGATTGGGACACAATGTTTGGCTCTGAAGACCAGGAAGGGGGCTGGTGGGGTGATTTTTTACAGCATGAATGACACATTCAGTGCATGCTGTACTCAGAAGCAGCTTTCTTTCCTATACTGTGAAACAAACTGAATGAAATTGTTTAAATGTGTTATTTTTGATGAATTTGATAAATGTAAATTTATAATTTGGAAGTTCATGTCTATCCCATGGAGATTATGATTTATTTATAAATAAAAGTTCAATAATAAAAATACTTTTTGGCTCCTTCTGTGCTACCTTTAGGGGTGGAGGTTGCAGGAACTGACTCCGACCTGGTGACTGTGATAGTGAGGCGATGGGAAAGGGAGGATATCTTTCCAAAATACGCAGGTAAAAGACCACCACCACCTCTCTTGATAAAACATATTGTGTCAGAGATTCAACCTCTGCACAGGTATATGCAGTGTACCTCCCCAGTATCAATTTAAACTCTTCCCACTCGCTGATGGTACAAGGTGGAGAGGACACAGATTTAAGGTTTGGAGCAAGAGATGCAGAATGAATGTGAGGAAGAACATGGCACTGTGTGGCACAGTGGCTCAGTGGTCAGCACTGCTGCATCACAGCGCCAGATATCTGGATTCGATTCCACCCTTGGGCGACTGTTTGTGTGGAGTTTGCACATTCTCCCTGTGTCTGCAAGGGTTTCCTCCGGGTGCTCCGGTTTCCTCCCACAGTCCAAAGATCAACGAACACGTTAGGTGGATTGGCATGCTAAATTGCCCCTAGTGTCCAGGGATGTGCAGGCTAGGTGGATTAGCCGTGGGAAATGTAGGGTTGGGGGTTGGGTCTGGGTGGGATGCTCTTTGGAGGGTTGGTGTGGACTCAATGGACTGAATAGTCTGGTTCCACACTGTAGGGATTCGATGAAGAGTGCTTTTTAAATTCTGGAACTCACTATCCATAAGTTTGGCAGAAGCAGAAACAACTAAGGAGTTCAAAAGAAAAATGAATGGACACAAGAAAAAAAATCAACTTGGGGAGTGTCAAATGTAGGAGTGGGATGACTGGATTGCATAATGGGCAGTCAGTATGAATGTGAACTGCCAAGTGACCTCCTTCTGTAACATAAATGACTTGTGACCCTAGGCAAGAACAGTGATTTCCAAGAACTGGTTTAATCGAGCAAAACAGTGTCTCTAGTTCGGTGAAAGAATCAATGGAGTAGGACATTGAATTGCTCAAACCCATTCTGCCAATCAATTTGATCATTATTGGTCTGTATCTTAACTCGTTCTACCTCCCTTACTTCCACACACTCCTTAATCCTCCTTAACCTATCAATAACCTCCCATTCACAGTCATGAAAAATGTAAATGCTGTTTAATGAAGTCAGAGCTGCTTTTAATGAAACATGACAGCCACACAAATGATACACAAGCACAACGATGTCTCAGTGTACTAAACTACTATCACTTTGTTAAGAATGGACCCAGACAAAATACAACAGATTAAATGAACCTGCATGCTTTGGGACTAATATGGGAAAATACGTGGCAAATAGTGACTCATTTCTCATCTGCTCGACACATCCAAACTTTTTCTGGAGTTAACCTTATAAGGTTAACAAAAACATTTCTGAAACAGTTGCTCACTAACAAAATAAGCATTTTTAATTGTGATATAACTGGAACTGCCTCTGCAGCTCTGTACAAAAGCAAAATGCAGTGGATGTAGGCAAGCTGAAATATAAAGAAAAATTGCAAGGATCTCTCAATAGCAACTGTGGAAAGAGAAACAGTTCACATTGAGATGCCTCCCGTCAAAACTGGTGTGATTGAAGGTCATTGGTCAGAAATATTAACTGTTACTCTCTCCACAGATGCTACTAGAACTGCTGAACATTTCCAGTATTTTCTGCATTTTTGACTCTATTTTTGAGGATCCTGATCTTCTTTCTTTTCACTGCAAACACATGCAAAGAAGCAGCCCCAGGGACATACTGACTGGCCCAATTGTGCTCTTACTGTTTTTCCACAGGTAAAGATTTTTGTGGGGGAAAGTTGCTGCTGAAAGTTGACAACTTAAGGCAAAATGCTGTAAGGGAAAGATCGTGGAAAATAATCTCAATGTTGCATTAAAAACTATTGAACAATTCAGTTTTAGTTAAGTGCAATAACACACATATATGGAGGTTACATATTATTTACAACATGATGTCCAAGCAGTATTCAATGTGGCATTTGTTCTGAATTTAACTTTCAGACATACTAATCAGTGAAACATGCACTTTATTGAGCGTGCTATAGCGCTCCATGATTATGGCTTGTCATAAAGGGATATCTGTGGTGGGCAAATGGAACAGTGTCTGGAGCCAAAACGGCATCCAGCTTTTCTCCAGGGATAATTGAACAGTGAATGAGGTTTACAATTTGGCTGTAAAGTTTACTGGAATCCTAATATATGCAATGGGTTCAGTAAAGCAGATTGCTTAGCACTGAACTTACATAACAGAATTGGTTCTAGCTCTGTCCTGACTGGCATGAACTTGCAAATTGAATAGCTTTGTCAGGTATGCTTAAGTATATTCCCCTTCATTCAGACAATCCTTTCTTCACCATCAAGGATATCTCACTTGTGTGACAGGGCTGGATTATTTCTGCTGTTGATGTTGTCTCCATAACTGCTTGGTTAACACATTCAAAAGGTAGAATTTGATTATTATGCCCACAGAATAGTCAACAGCAAACAGAAGAGAGCTTTAATCTAAGGGTAGTCCTGCTGGACAACTATGATATTTCCTGACAAGGAGCCAATGCTGTAGTTTTCCGATTGCTGAAAGCTTTATGACATCAGTATGTGCAATGGTTGAGATTTGCATACTTTTCTCTGAAGATAGTAATTTGACTAAAATATAATTTGAAATAAACGTGTGACAAGTAACAGGGTAGAGCAATAATAAATCTGAAGATCTCAACTCCATCAGGATTGAATGCATTAGTCAGTGCTTCAGTAAGTGTATGGTCCATTGGGTCTATGTCTGAGAGTTAAATGTAGCATAAAGACCACATGGTATTTGCTTTGAATATAGAATTTAGAACATCATATTAGAAACACAAACAAGAGATCGAGTACATAAGAACAGACACTGGAGTTGGCTACACACCTTATTGAGACTGCTCCATACTCAATATGATTATGGATTATCTTCAGCTCCAGCTGTGCTGACCCACCCATTTCCCAATCCTTGGATTCCCTGACAGACCAAGTTAGCTTTCAGTATATTCAATGATAGAGTATCCACAACCATCTAGGCTAGAAGAAGTGCTGTGACCTCTCGTGTTTGTTCTATCATTAAAGAGTTTTGGATAAAAATATAGGTGGTTTGATTAGTAGGTTAGCAGACAACATGAAAATTGGTGGAATTGTGGATAGTGAGTAATGTTGTCAAAGGATATAGCAGGAAATAGATCAGTTGGAAAGTTGGGTGGAGAAATGGCAGATGAAGTTTAATATGGACAAGTATGAGATGATGCATTTTGGGAGATCAAATACAAGAGGAAAGTGTACAGTAAATGGCAGGACTGTTAGGAGCATTGGTATACAGAGGGATCTTGGGGTGCAAGTCCATAGTTCCTTGAAAGTGCCAACACAAGTGGATGAGCTGGTAAACAAAATATACTCCATGTTTACCTTCATTAGTCAGGGCATTGAGTATAAAACTGGGCAAGTCATATTGCAGCTGTGTAAAACTTTGGTTACGTTTCATTTTAGACTATTGTGTATGGTTCTGGTCACCACTCGTGAGGAAGGATGTGAAGGCTTTAGAGAGGGTGCAATAGGGGTTTACCAGGATGTTGCCTGGATTGGAGTGTATTAAGTATAAGCATAGTTGGGCAAACTTGATTGCTTTTGCTAGACTGTCAGAGGCTGCAGGACAACTAGATAGAAGTATATAAAATTACGAGGGACATGGAAAGGCTGGATATTTGGAGTCATTTTCCCCACACTGGAAATGTCAAATATTAGGGGGCATAGGTTTAAGGTGAGAGGAGGAAATTTCAAAGAATATGCAGAGGGCGATGGGTACCTGGGACATGCTGCCAGGGAGTTGGTAGAAGCAGATACGATAGCAACACTTAAGGGGCATTTAGACAGACACATGAACTGGCAGAGAATAGTGGGATATAGACCATATGCAGGCAGATGGGATTAATTTAGGATGGCATCATGGTCAGCGCAGAGGGCTAAAGGGCCTGTTCCTGTGCTTTACTGCTCTAAGTTAAGTGAATTACTCTGGAATTTTTCACACTGGGTAAAAATATCCAGCAATGATTACTTTGTAACCATACCAGAGAACTTGTTTCCTAATAGACCAATATGGTTACATTTACAGCGGCTATTGTATGTGTTTTTGCAACTAGGGAGAGGATCTTTAGGGTCCATCTCCAGTTACATTTAAAGTTTAGAGTGGTAAAGAGGTAAAGTGATGTGCGCTGCAGACATATAGGCTGGCGATACCCAATATAACTGGAATTGTGTGCCACTTCTGTTTTCTCTCTTTTTGCCTTTTCCCACGTGAATAAAGTTAAAATTCTATTGTCAGTGATGTGCATGCAAAATATATTTGATTTAGTTATCAGCTGACAATTCTGCATTGATGAGTGACCTATGAAAGAATTTCCAGTTCAAACAGCAAAACTCAGCATAATGGCCACAACTTTCCTGCCCAATTCTATTGCCATCCCCATAAGACTTAGTGCACTAAGGCAGAATGGAGTTTTTAAATTTCACTTGTAAATATTTCACATTGCATTAGTTTCACCTTATTCCTGTGTATGTCATTATTATTTATTGAAACTAACTAAATATACTCTAAATGTACTGGCATGCCTCATAATTGGCTTGCATTAATGGTTTCAGAGGAGTTAAGGACATTGCCTTTATTGTTGAAGAAACAACGTGTTTTTGTGACAGAGAGGGTAATTGTAATGTTGTAGATGAACACAAAGCTGTGTAAGATCTCGGTCAGCCAATATTTGAAGATGGACACCTATTTGGGCAGTCCTGACACTGCCCTCTAGGTTCCTTATATTCTTACCTTTACTGACTGACCACACTAACATTCCCCTCCGTCCCAAATCTAGGACATCAGGCCATTTGGACTTCTCTCTTCCACGGTCTGGCTCCACACCAAAACTCCTTTACCAGTGACTCGTCCTTGCCAGTCCAAAATTTCTACACAAGAGCTAATTCTCTTGCTTTCTTCACTTGTGCTGTAGACTTTAACAAGGAATACTGCTTAGCTTACACAGAAGAACACAAATCCAACTGGAGGATGCTTCCTTTAAACAAACATGAGTCAGGTACCATTATATTCTCATGTGCACAGATTTTATCTTGAAGATAGGACTGTATTAAAAGTTGTTTGAGCCTAGTTGGTACTCACAGCATACAAATGTATTACAGATTTGAACCACTCATATAACCTGCATTATTTTCAATGCTACAAACACATCAGTTACTATATTGCTGCATCTCAGCCTGCCATCAGAATACTGGAATTTTGCATCAAGCCTAATTAAGTCACCCACACACATCACCCTGTCTTGTGAATTCGATAAACTTACTATCATTCAAGTTTTCCTCATGTCATGCTTGGATCTGCTGTACAGCTGAATGCACCAACTTACTGCGCCACAGAGATGGGTGCCAAAGTAACAAAGCCCTTCATCCCTTGGTGGTTTCAAACCACCAACAATTCTGCTCTCCCTGCTATGGGAAGGATGTTGTGAAACTAGAAAGGATTCAGAAAAGATTTACAAGAATGTTGTCAGGGTTGGAGGGTTTGAGCCATAGGGAGAAGGTGAATAGGCTGGTGCTGTTTTCCCTCGAGCATCAGGGGCTGAGGGGTGACCTTACAGAGGTTTATAAAATCATGAGGGGCATAGATAGGGTGAATAGCCAAGGTGTTTTCCGCAGGGTAGCGGAGTCCAAAACTAGAGGGCATAGGTTTAAGGTTTGAGGGGAAAGATTTCAAAGGGACCTAAGGGGCAACATTTTCACACAAATGGTGGTGTGTGTATGGAATGAGCTGCCAGAGGAAGTGGTGGAGGCTGGTACAATTACAACATGTAAAAGTTATCTGGATGGGTATATGAATAAGAAGGCTTTAGAGGGACATGGGCCAAATCCTGGCAAATGGGACTAGATTTAGTTTAGGATAACTGGTCGGCATGGATGAGTTGGACCAAAGGGTCGGTTTCCATGCTTTACAGCTCTATGACCATATGCTGTGGATAAGCAATTGTTTGCTATTATTAGTCAACAAATCCATCATTGCAACCAGTGAATACCAGGGTGGTAAAAACTGAATGAGATGAATCTTGATATTGTTTTCTCTGGTAATTGCTATGAGTACTGTAGTGGTAAGTTAAGCTTGGGCTTCAATGCGCTGCGTTATAATGTTACAGAGAGGTTCACATCAGCACTATGGAAAGATTCTACTCTTGCCAAGAGGAAGGCAGGTCCGGAGGAAATCAAGATAATCAGAGGGATTCGCAGCCTGACTGGTCCGGAGACGCTTTCTTGACATTACTGTAATAAGGAAACAACATATGCTGCTTTGATGCTAATCATGGTTTACTGCACAAATTATTCTAGATGAGAAAATTATGCTTTTTATATTTGAAGGCATAGATGAGTTTTGTACATTTGTCTATACAGCCATTTCCATCAATGCTTTATTCACACTAGATTATTGCTGCATAAAACTTACCGCACATGCTAATAACGTCATTTCCCATATATCAACTCCCATATGTCCCAAATATCATCTCATTCAGTTTTTACCACCCTGGTATTCACTGGTTGGAATGATGGATTTGTTGACTAATAATAGCAAACAATTGCTTATCCACAGTATATGGTCATAGAGCTGTAAAGCATGGAAACCAACCCTTTGGTCCAACTCATCCATGCCGACCAGTTATCCTAAATTAAATCTAGTCCCATTTGCCAGGATTTGGCCCATGTCCCTCTAAAGCCTTCTTATTCATATACCCATCCAGATACCCTTTACATGTTGTAATTGTACCAGCCTCCACCACTTCCTCTGGCAGCTCATTCCATACACACACCACCATCTGTGTGAAAATGTTGCCCCTTAGGTCCCTTTGAAATCTTTCCCCTCACACCTTAAACCTATGCCCTCTGTTAAACTGACTACTCAGAGAGGTGTACACTGCTATCTCTCATTATAAATATGCTTTGATCCTTTATTCAATAGTTACCAGATTGTGTTTATAATGCAATGTATGTATGTATTCATGAATCATGTACCTTTGTATACAATATGTGTGTGCATGAGGACACGTTTAATTATTTGTAGGTGAATGACGAGTTATAAGAGTCTGTAACAGTCAAAAAGAGTAAGGACATTTAAAATCATGGTTTGTACTTAAGAAAAAAAAAAATGGATGGGGTTGGCCTGATACAAGTCATAAGAAAGAATTGATATTCATGTTAAAATTCTTATCAAACAGCTGTCTTATCTGCTAAAAATATGACGAATGTCAAAGCACTTGACAGAGATTACCTTGATTGGACATTTGCAAGCAATTCTAGGCAGTGACGCAAACCTCACAGATTTTGGCAAATGTGAATGCCTGTGGTAAGGTTACACTTTATTAACAAAACAAGATACAGCTTGTAAAACAGACTCCTTGCAGCCTTGGCACAGAGATGAAAAGCTAATTTCTTTCCCTCATGCTGACAGTGGCGCAGAAATGGGTCTGGACTTTGAAGTTCTAACATGCAGGAGTTGGCTGGCAAGGCTGATGACAGCCAGAACACATAGGAATTGAAACTAAAATCAATGAAATCAGATTCAAATTATCCAAACTCATGAAGTATGAGATGAGATCAGCAAATGATTAAAGCACACAAAAAAATCTCGGCACAGGTTAGTTTTCCAACATCAAATTTTTGTCTGTTGTTTTCACCTCATCCCAACATTGTGGCAAATTCTAGTTTAGGCCTTTTATCAAACGGGTGAGTTTTCTTACATCATTAGTGATAAAGGAGACATGTTCTCAAGAGGCCGGGAGAACTCAGAATGACAACTTTCTTCTCAAAGATGGAAGTATAAAGACTTGAGTAAGCAAAACAAAAAAAACCACAATTTCTTTACTTTCCCCATGTGAAAACAGTGGCCCAACACTGGAGTGATTTACCATAGTTTATTACAATGTCTGTGATGGTGCGGGGGGAGGTTTGCCACTGATAGACACCATATTGGATTACATACACCCTCTGCACACTCAGGAAGAAATTTAATATAGCTCATCGTGGCAGGAAACATGGTGACCGAGCTCAGAACATTTCAGTCAAGGTGGGAAAAGTTAATGCAAAGATCTGAACTGCTCACGGTGGGACCTCAGTCAGGATCATTCATGATTTCACTCGATACCAAATATCCCTGAGCAGTTTAATGGCGGCTCTGCGATTTAATGGGATTTGTGCTGCTCTCCTGTGCCTCCTGAAGGTTGCTTAGGAAACCAGTCAGATTTGCCCAAGAGATAGTAGGAACTGCAGATGCTGGAGAAAGCCTTCCTGCTCCTCTGATGCTGCTTGGCCTGCTGTGTTCATCCAGCTCTACACCTTGTTATCTCAGAGTTGCCCAAGGCTTGCAGAGGTGGGCTACAATTTTCGCAGACACATTTGATCCCAATCAAATAACTAGGCATTGGGAAACATAGCACTGAAAGCCATGATTTCATTAAATGGTGGCGCAGATTCGATGGGCTGAATGGCCTGCCTCTGCTCCTATATTTTACAGTCTTAAGGAAAGCCACTTTCCTGTCCTCGCCTTTGGCCACTCCCTACCATGACTGCCCCAAAACCCCTATCCTGCTCCTCTTACTGGCATTCAGGGATCCAGGAACAATTCCGTGTTGGTGTCCTAACAGCATTATTGATAGCAACCACTGTTTCCAGTTCACTGCAGACAATACTGCTGATTATTATGCAGCTCTTGGAGATGAAATTTCTGCCTTTGGGTCCTAGCCCCTGACAAAATTCTGATACTGGCCAGGTAAGCATCTGATGGGCACTTTGTTTCACTTCTGTGGGGGAGGCCCTCAATAAAACTGTGCTCCCTCCAGTGAGCAAGACACCTGCCGCCCATTTTAAATACCAGCCCGAAGTCGGGACAACAGGCAAAATTCCTTGAATGCCGTCAAACTGGATGAGCGTTTAGGGTCGGGGTAATGGATTGCTCCCAGATGGACTGCAATGGTTGAAGAAGGGCAGCTCACCACCACCTTCTTGAGGCCAGGTCGAGATGGACAGCTAATGTGGGCTTTCCTGTCACTGTCACGTCCCTTGAAAGAATAAAAGAAAACTACACCAGTTCTTCCACCCCAAGTGAATGAACCCCCCAACCCCGAATCCGCCCAAAAGCCCCAGTAACACCACAGCAGCCAATTTCCGGTCTCTGTAAGAGGTGCAGAAATAGACTGGGTCCAGATTCTGCCTCAAGCCGTAGACCTTCGTGTCTGGGTAAAATCCAACTGGTACAGCTTCCATGCCAGAAGAAAAACTGATGGTCAGCAATGTTTGCAAAAGAGAATTAATTTCAATGGGGACTATCCGGTTGTATAATGCCAATATAAATAATAAACACTGAACAAAATCAGAAGTTGGAACCACAACAAATTACAACATTTGGAGTTTTGATATTATTGCCATGTCTGGTTTTAATCGTTGTCCTTAAGTAAATATGAACAAACCAGAAGTCTGTCAAGTATGTACGCACTAATCAACAAACCAATGTGGTGACATATGCACTAATGTGGCACAAATGAATGCACAATTAAATGTTAATCTGATGCTCATTGTTAATTAGTCACCAATTGAGCAACAAATTCAATATTAGACACTAACTTGCTAATCACTTACTAAATGTCAAATGTAGATTGATCAAAAATAATTTTAGTGTTGTATGTGGTGTACACCATTAATAGCATCAATGCATCTTGGTCATTTAAATTGAAAATCAAATCTGACTTACACTGTAGAGATTTTTTTGTTGCTTTACATCACTATGGCAATATATTTTGTATCGTTGGAAGATGCAGATCTGTTTTGATTTACAGACACCTGCTAGAAATCCAATAAGAATAAATCAGAGATATTTAAAGAATAAAAATAGTTACTATTTCATATTTGTAATGATCTGTAAACACTAGACTGTGTATTACTTGCAATATCCGATGGGAAACAGTTCCTGACATACTGATAGTGCTTTCAAAAATAAAGTGAGGGAATGGGACTGACTCAATCACTTGGCAAAGAGTCAGTATAGACCCGACAGGTGAAATGGTCTTCTTCTGTGCTGTAATAATGGCTCTAATGACTGTAACTATGTTGAGCATTGCTAATGGTTCAGTAGGTCTCAGTATGTGTTGTTGTCATAATAACTCCCCATCAGCACCAAGAAACGTTCTACCCTTCGTATTCCAAACCTATAAAAGACGTGTTTTTGTCACTTGAAAATGCAGGCCAGTGCAATTTTTTTTTTTTTGGTCTGGAATTCATTTCTGGAAGTGGTGGTAGAAGCAAATTCAACACATTCATTAAAAGGGAACTGAATAAATAGCTGAAAAGGACAATTTTGCAGGACTTTAGGCAAAAAGCAGGGGAGTTGGAACTACAGAGGTGGCTAATTATTGACAAGTACAAGATCAAAAGCTTTGACTTCATGTCTCTTCTGAATGATGAATGAGACAGCTCTTTCAAGCAGCCAGAACAGGCAATCTGGACCAAATGGCCTCCTTGCAGTATGACATCATTTTTTATTTATTTTAAATAGATACAACTCCAGTCCGTACCTTCGTGCAAAATACATTCATAAATGTATAAAGAATATTTGATACAAGATGAATTGCAAATTTTAAACCCAAAATCAATTGCAAATTTTAAACCTAAGATCAATAACATTTTCATTATCCAAAGCTATTAAAGGTATGGGACAAAGAGGTTCATGTGGAGCTAGGTCAGAGAGGAGATATGATTTCATTCACCGGTGATATACGTTCAAATAGCTAAATGGTACATTCCTGTTTTTAAGTTCCTGTGAGATATCTAGAGCGAGGCAATAGATTTCTCATGAACCATTATGCACAAAGTTTCACCTTGAAAACACAAGCATGACTTGAAATTATTTTTGCACCGTCTGATTGGAATATCAACCATCCGCTGAAGTATGCTACAGATCATGCTTTGCAATGAGATAACAAGGTGTAGAGCTGGACGAACACAGCAGGCCAAGCAGCATCAGAAGAGCAGGAAATGACCTGTTTTTAGTGAAGGACTTCTATTGTTATATCTTACACGGTAATTTGTACATCTTGCACTTGGGATTTTGTTGAATACATGCCTTGTTATACATGCTCAGCTTTCTAAACTTAAGACCAAAGGCAATCTGCACAGAAATTGGATCTAGTTGGATTGAAGAGGAGCTGATTATTTGAGTGTAAATAGCTTGAGTTGTCAAAGTAACAGTAACAGATATCAGTTTAAGATTGAAGATTGAACACATAATGCTATGACGGAGACAGCATGGGTGTGACAAATGCAAGGTAGGTAAATGGAAAACTGGAGAATAAGTCACACAAGCTGTTTTTGCACATCTGGTAGTGTTGAGACAGATTTGGGAATAACAGCTGCTCACTTTCATACTACAGCCATTATTGTGTAAAGTACCTGGAAAGTCAGGAATATGAAACCTATTGAAACAACATATGGGGTTTGAAAATATTGATAATAGTTTGGAGTAAAATTTGTGCTGCTTAGTGACTCAAAAAAGAGTAATGTATAATTAAGAGATAGTAGGAACTGCCGATGCTGGAGTCTGAGATAACAAGGTGTAGAGCTGGATGAACACAGCAGGCCAAGCAGCATCAGAGGAGCAGGAAAGCATTTTCTGAAGAAGGGTCCAGACCCGAAATGTCAGCTTTCTTGCTCCACTGATGCTGCCTGGCCTGCTGTGTTCATCCAGCTCTACACCTTGTAGTCTCAATGTATAATTAAGGTTTTCTCAAATATGAATAATGTTATTAAATATTTAGAGAGAATCTGATAATTACAGCTGATTGTTAATTGTGAATTCAACTAGAGAGTAATGCTGCTTGTATATTTCTGGCTCCAGGTCTGAGTCATAGTCATAGAGTCATACAGCACGGAAACAAATCCTTTGGTCCAACGCATCCATGCCAAGCATAATCCTAAACTAAACTTGTCCCACCTGCCTGCTCCTGGCCCATATCCTCCAAACCTTTTCTAATCATGTACTCATCCAAATGTCTTTTAGACATTGTAACTATGCCCACATCCATCACTTCCTCAGGTAATACATTCCACACTTGGACCACCCTCTGTGTAAAACATCTGCCCCTCACATCTTCGTGAAAATCTCTCCTCTCACCTTATAAAGGCCCCCTAGTCTTGAAATCCTCCCATCCTAGGGAAAAGACAACTACCAAAGGCCTCAGCATTTCACTTTTCCCAGCTTGCATTGACTCAGTGCTTGCTCCTGGAAGTCATGGGTTCAAGCCCACTCCTAAAACTGGAGTAATCCACAATGATTATTACTGAGGTTGTGCCACATTGTAGGAGTCATCATCTTTCCACATAAAACATTAAGCCATTTCTGATGAAGGGTCCCAACCCTAAAAGTCAGCTTTCCTGCTCCTCTGATGCTGCCTGGCCTGCTGTGTTCCTCCAGCTCCAAACTGTGTTATATCTAAGCCAAGATCATGTTTGTTTTCTAAGGTGGGCATAAAATGTTTCGTTGAACTATTCAAAGAGGAGCAAAGGATTTTTCTTGTACGCTGCCCAATACTTATCCCTTAACCAACATCACTATAATGAAAAACAAAACCGAAGATCTGTGGATACTGAAAATCCAAAACAAAAACAGAAATTACTTGAGAAACTCAGCATTGTCTGGTAGCATCTGCCACTATAACGGACTACTACAGTTTGTGAAAACTTGGTTGGTGTGAACTGCCTGTTAGCTTTCCTGATATTACAAAATAATATACAAAATATTTAAATAGGGGAGGCAGTAGCTTAGTGATAATGTCATTAAATTAGTAATGTAGAACCCCAGGCCAAAGTTATGGGGTCATGCCATCATGGCAGTTGTGAAATTTGAATTCAATACATATCTGAAAGCTAGCCTAATAGTGACCATATATCTACTGCTGATTGTCCCTTCTGCTTCACTAATGTCCTTTAGGAAATTTGCTGTCCTCAGCTGATCTGGCCGATAAACAGAAAGATGGTTGACACTTAACTCCCCTCTGGGTAATTAGGAATGGATGATAAATGGTGGTCCAGACTGTGACACCCATATCCATTCAGTTTTTTTAAAAATAAAGTGACTAAACCTCAAAACCCCACAATCCCTGCCTCTGATTGGCACAAAATTGTGGAGATTGAAGGCCTCTCCCAAACAATCAGACAGGTCACACTGGGACCCAGTTGGCAAACCAGCTACTTTGTATTTTAGCTGGGAAGGCTGGTAATTGGGCAGTGAGAGTTGGGGCCCTTCAGTGACGATTCATTCACTTCTTAGGGCCCTTAACTGGTGGCAAGTCAAGAAGCTCCCCAATAGATCTCACCATGCTGGTGAGAAGGGCAGAGTCATTTATGCCACATCCTGGGAGGGGAAAATCATGCCTATGGTTTAATCAATTGCATTAAATCAAATGTAGGAGTGAGTGCCAACATTGCTCAAAATAGCAGTGATGAAAATAGGAGATAAAAAGAGAGCTATTCGCATTGAAGTATGGGCCTTATGTCTTATTTCTTTGTGACTTCAGGATATTTGACAACCCTATGACTATTTTGTCAAATTAAGTGAGAAAATATCTCTAAATATCATGGAGATAAATTTCATAGACATCAACACACATTTACAGCTTTGAGAGAAACTGTGAGGTGCTATTTTCAAAATTATCCAAGACTGAAAATAAACTCCAAATAGAATTTTGCTACATGCTTGAGGCGCTCAGTAAAAGATGTTCCTCCATGCTCAAAAACTCAGGCATATCCGATTAAAATCTCAGATATCAATTCTGCATTTGGAAATCTATTGATGTCGACCACTGGCCCACTGAGGATGTTTGTGTACATCATAAATCACAGTGAAGTTGATGTTTATAACTTTCAAACAAGATGACAAATAAATTAATAGTGAGAAATAGCTCTCTTACAGAAATATCATTTTGGGAGTAAAGTTCTGTGATAGCAACGGGCAGCTTACACTACTAAGAAAATCAAATTTGCATCTCACATACAACTCTGAACATAATGAAGTATCGCATAATCCATATCATTGAAACATTCCAAATAAACTTCATGAGCTCCCCAATTTACGAAGGTCCAACTTACAAATGTGATACCATGCAGGGGTATAATTTTAAAGATCCAACACTTGAACAGTTCCTGTACTTACGAACAGCTGCTTTACATTGTCCTGCATTGTTTTCTGAATTGTGTACAATTTGACTTGCAAACAGACGCCAGAATGGAACCTGTTTCCAACCCAGAGACTGCCTGTGTCAGATTTTCCCTCCCCATAGAAATGCATACAAATTACAACATTGCTACAGACCACTTGGCACATAAGTCTTTGTCAGGGTTTAATCCCTTTTCCTCTCCATTCAGTCTCATTTCCCGCATCCAACAGCTACCTTGCTTGATTCTGCATTTTCTAGTTCTTTTGTCATTCTCTTAAGCACATGGCTATCTAAAGTTTGGAACGAGCCCGAGTATTATTCCAATTGATGATTTCTTACTGAGTTCTCTTGAATTTGAAAATAGCTTTCAAAAACATTTTTAATCTTCAACCTTATTTGTGTTACCATCAGATACAGCAATCTACCTATGAGTAATGTGCATTGATTTTGCTACTGATAGTTTTCAAGGAGCATTAGGCTTACCCTCATATGTGCTGGAATTGCTTGTGATGGGCTCTGCATAAGGGAATAGGTGATTGAGGACAACGCAACTTAGAGGAGCAAAAGGATGAAGAGTACAACAACTGATAGTCATGAGAAGGTTCGCTGCCACTTTATACTGATAGGTGTCTGGTTTCATTGAGACTTGATTTTCATTTGAGCCATAAATAAGTTGGAAATCATAGCATATCAACAAAAGGAGGGCAGTTTAAAGGATAAATCTAGTCTCCTTTTGACATTATCAATTAACTTAAAAAAAAACTGGTGTCTTTATTTCCCATAACAAAGAGGGCTTACATGACTATTTTTATTAACTGCTTTTAAAATTCTTTCTCAATCCAGTTATCCAAAAGCAGTAGCATGGAGTCTGTACTAAACATTTATATCCTACTCAACTTTTGATTAACTTAAACCTCACAACAATAATCAGAAATGTTCCTATATTTTTCACATTATGGATTCCCAGCACAACAAAGACACTGTGGCATGATATGAGAACATTGTGATATGAGAACATTGTCATGTGATGAATTATAGTTAGGATATTTAGAGGTCATTTGGAATGGTGGTCAATTACTCCTCTGAAGATGAGAGGGGCAATCAATCTACTGCAGTTTCAGTTGATTATAGGAATACAGGAGCACTGCTCATTTCTTTGATACCGCCATTAAATTAGTCCTACTCACGAGCTTTTTCACTATATCCCTACAAGTGTTACCTTTTCAAATATTTAATTCCATTTTGAACATGACTATTGAGTCCACTTCCACTACCCTTTAATCCTGTGCATTCCAGATAATAAAAGGTTGTTGTGTAAAGCCTCAGCTCCTTTCCGGTTTTCATGCTAACTATCTCAAAATGGTGCCCTTCAGTTATTGAATAACCTGTTGATGGAAATAGTTTTTTTCTTATTTACCTTACCAAAAGTAACGATTTGGAACATTTTAAAATTGTCCCTTAATCCCTGCTCCATATAAGGATAACATTCCAAGCTTTGCTCTCTCCACATAACCATTGTCTCATAACCCTGACATCATTCTGGTGAATCTGTTCCATACCCTCTCCAAGACCTTAGCGTCCTTCTTAAAGTGCGGTGCCTAGAATTAGAAAAATGTCAGGGGAGGCCTAGCTAGTGATTTATAAGAGGTGTGAACTAATTTTCCTGCACCAAATAAATGTAACCGGAAATGAAAGAGACCTGGAAACAATACATTGTCCCAATGGTCTGTTGTGTGAAGGTGGAGAAACTAATCAGGTTAGAAAAAGAAAACAATATTGAAAATCAAAAAATGAGAAGTTTTCTTAGAAATAGGTTATAAAATTCAACTAGAATAAAGTATAACTGCTGCTCTTTAAGTCTCTTTGCATGACCTGTAGCATCAGATTTAACCTTTCATAAATAGATAGCTTACCACACAATCCCACATTAATGTCAAGATATAATAAGTTGTGATTTCACACAATTGGTTTCATCAAGTTTGATTAAATAATCTTCAAAATCACAAGATTAATATGAATGAGGGAAGTAATTTGACTGTCTTTTAGGTCATTCATTCAGAGAGATCCTACAGCTCTTCCCAACATCTCATTCCTGTTTAAATAACGCCAGTGTATTTACCTCCACTGCTGGGCTCAAAAATCCTATCGGAGTATTAAATCACTCTTTGTATAAAGAACAATTTCCAATCATCAGTCCCAATACATTTGGTCATTGTATTTTTCTTGTTTAAAACTGCCCTCTCTTGCCTTAATCTTGTAAGTTAAGTTGAAATAAATTTCCAGGTTTATCCTTACCCCATTTTTATACCTACATATATGCCAACAGTATTTTGTTTAAACCTGACCAGAAAACAAACAAACAAACAAACAAACAAACAGCCAGCAAAAACAGGCAAGGAAGGCTCTCAGATCAGAAGTACACATTATACAAACATTAAAAGCAGGTAAATTGTTCAATAACTGATGATAAATTGAACATTTAATATCCATACCATATACAAGATGGCATCTTGCAGTCTGATTCAATCTTGACACACTTGATTGTCTGAAAAGAAACCACAAAATAAAACACATGAGGAAACTTACTTTTGTTCGAGTTGCTAGCTGTAGCTGAAGGCAAAAACAAAATCAGCATATACCTAATTGAGCTTTAACTAGTCCCGCAAAAGGGGGAAGTGTACTCCTTTTGTATTACTGATGCAATTTCAGATATGGATGTGCCTTTTGGCTATTGCTTCAAATTAAAGATGCAATTTCGATATACATCAGACTGTTGAAATTAAAATATATTTATTTGTTACATTTTACACACTGTAGAAAACATTATCCCAGAAGCAGACTCCTCTGTTGTGCTGTAGAAATGCAGACTGGCAGGTGACCTAAATTTGTCCATTGAAGGAAGTAAATTCCTTGACCTAACATGGGCAAATGATGACTTTGATCCCTTTGTTCTCCATTGTAAAACCGCAATGTCTTGTTATTAAATACTAACATTAAATTCCTTGGCACACTATTCATTCAAAATATCTACCCTGTTAATGTTTTGTGTGTGCTAATACAGAATACATCCTGGTTATGTTGCCAGAATTCTTTAATTAAACAGAATTCCAAAACATTGGTTCAGGAGCATTGTTACATAACTCTCCTAATGAGTCACTAAATATTATCCATTGATTAGACATATCCCACGTGGAGCTGAGATCAAATATAATGCTATTAAACAAAGGTCAATGTGTGTTTTGTAGACATTACCATATTGAAGAAAAAAACTCACTCATGGAAACATTTCCTAAATTTTCACACCAATGACAAAATACCTTATAACGACAAATATTTTATTCCAAATCCACAATCCTTTATTTAAAATAAAATTCAAGGATAAAGAAGGTGCAATGGTCTTTATTATTTCCCCCTTGATATGACAGTTCCATGTGAATGAGTGCTTCAAAATTGAAGATATTGAAGCAGAGCCGAGATCCTTAACTGAAAGGGGAATTTTATCGAGCCACAAGTGCAAGAAACAGAGTGTGTGAGGTGATTTAAGAAGGCAGGATGCAAACTTCAGATTTCCTGATGATGGGATGAGATACAGAGATAAAGTCTGCAGCAAGTTTGCAGAGTGTTGAGCATTACACTGGCCTGTGGTAGGTTTGTACCTATAATATACTTGAATGATATCAATTTTTCAGTGTGAAACAGTTTTTAATAAAGTTGCATTCTCAGGATCAAATTAGCAGTGCATGAAAAATCACACGACAGATTATAGAGGGAGGGAACAAAGTATTGTTGAGAAGGTGATGAGGGCAAGAATGAAAGTGATAGGAGGAAGGTAATGGTTGAGACCAAACTTTACAATGACCAATTCTGTATTGTTGCCAGAAAAACATGCAGAGTTAGAAATGGAGATCATTGCGGGAGATGCCCAGGTGTGTAATGAGGTGGAGTTTTGGTTGTTGACAATAGAAATTGTTGGAAACCTCACTGAGCATCAGTTCATGGGTAAAATTTATAAATGAACATGTTCTCATTTCATAGTTCAGCAATTGAAGGTAGACTATATATATGGGTCTCATAGAATCCCTACAGTGTGGAAACAGGCCCTTTGGCCCAACCAGTCCACCCTGACCTTGGAGCATCCCACCCAGACCCATCCCCCTATAAACCTATAACCCACCTAAGCTACACATCCCTGAACACTACAGGCAATTTAGCATGGCCAATCTACCTAGCCTGCACATCTTTGGACTGTGGGAGGAAACCGGAGCACCCGGAGGAAACCCATGCAGACACGGGGAGAACGTGCAAATTCCACACAGACAGTTGCCCGACGGTGGAATCGAACCTGGGTCCCTAGCATTGTGAGGCAGCAGTGCGAACCACTGAGCCACCGTGCCACCCTGATCGCAAGTATTTGCAACATTGTCAGCTGATGGTAGCTTTCACCAATGATTAACTTTCACTGCTGCTTAGTCACACACATTTTGCCTGCATGCCTCCAGTTCTCAAATTTTAATAATAATTGTGAGAAACTGTGAAAAAGAGAGAAAGCAAAGTCAGCGCACAGTTCTGGTAATGATATCGCGAGCAACACACAACTGACAAAATCCCAGCCTGAATGTCAGCAGTGAAATTGTAACCACAGAAAGACATTTCAAATAACATTCCATTTGGCATATGTAATATACTTTAACCAAAAGTAAGGCTTCTGTTAATTATCTGGTGCTGCTTGTGGCCTGTTCTTTGTACTGCACGGTCCCTTTAAGATTGATACACATCCCTACATGTGCATATCTTAAAGGGACCACTTATTGTGTATGGTGTATTTGTGGCTACGCATTAAGTTCTGAACTGCAGCTCAGCAGTGCATGCACATCATTCACAGGGAATGTCGCGAAGAAAAAACTGATTTGTAGTTTAAAAAAAAATCACTAACTGAAAAACATTTAGAAGTAACTTATTTAGCTGACACATAAATAGGGATTACAGCCAACATAGTATCCTCTGTCAAGTCACAGAATCCCTACAGAGTAGAAGCAGGCCATTCAGCTCATCAAGTCTAAACTGATCCTCCAAAGAGCATCGCACCCAGACTAAATCCCCCCTACCTTACGCCTGCATTTCCCATGGCTGATCCACCTAGCCTGCACAATCCTGGGCATGATGGACAATTTAGCATGGCCAATCCACCTAACCTGCACATCTGTGAACAGTGGGAGGAAACTGGAGCACCTGGGAGGAAACTCACAGAGACATGGGGAGAATGTGCAAACTCCACACAATTGCCTGAGGCTTGAATCAAACCAGAGTCCCTGGCGTTGTGAGGCACCAATGCTAACCACTGAGCCATCATGCCGCCCTTGTAAATTTGGTCTAAATTTTGTGGCTGTAATTAGGGAGAAACTGTTAACACTTGCTGTCATTACTCCTCTGAAACAGACAGCCACATCTGGCATCCTCACGTACAGTAAAACGTGGAATTCTGGAGCATGCTGTCAGTGATTCACCACTGCTCCACAGTATATTATTGAAGTCCTTGTAGATGGAAAACAAATTAGAAATGATCGAGTTCACATGAACTTATACATTTTATACCATTACTCCTGCTGTAGAATGTCCAGAAAAATTTGTACCTTATTGAATAAGGAATAACCAGCCTTTTTAATGAAGTATTAAGCCATAATTGTTGCTGACAACCTCTAGCACCTGAGAAAACAACACAATTTTTGTGAAATATCTAATTTCTACATTCCATGATAAAAATCCTTAGTTTTTAAAATAATAAAAAATGTACTTTTTAAAACATTTACAATGTTTCTTCTTGTGTCTTAATTCCATGTATATATTCCAATCTTTATTTCACTTTCTGTAAAGTTATTTTTAAAAGTGAATGGTAAAACTTGTTTGTCACTTCCTAGTTTGCTGTCTGGGAGAATTCTTCAAAGTGATTGGCTGCTTAGCCTAGGTAATGATATTAGTATCCGCTTTGTAGAGCACCTGCACTCTGTTCACGACAAACGACAACACCTTCCATCGCGAACCATTTCAACTCCCCCTCCCACTCCCTGGGCAACATGTCCATCCTGGGCCTCCTCCAGTGTCACAGTGACGCCACCCGCAAACTGGTGGAGCAGCACCTCATATTCTGTCTCGGGAGCCTACAGCCCAATGGCCTAAATGTGGATTTTACCAGTTTCAAAATCTCCCCACTCCCGGTCTCATCCCATGACCAAACCTCCCTCTCATCCCCGCCTCCTTGACCTGACACAACTCGTCCATCTTCTCTCCCACCCTATCCGCTCCTCCCACCTCACTGACCAATCCCCACCCCTCCCTACGTGCACTCACCTATGACCATCTCACCTACCTTCCCCAGCCCCACCCCCCCTCTCTATTTATTTCTGAGCTCCACTCCCCAACACCAACCATTTCTGAAGAAGGGTCCCGACCCGAAACATCAACTTTCCTGCTCCTCTGATGCTGCCTGGTCTGCTGTGTTCCTCCAGCTTCACACGGTGTTATCTCTGACTCCAGCATCTGCAGTTCTTACTATCTTCGATATTAGTATTCTTGATGCCAGAGTTCCCCATAGCTGGTGCTGCGATGAAACTAATGTTGAAAGGAGAAATCCATGTCACAGAGTTTGCTAGCTCACTGTGAACAGCTTCATTTGATGTCAATGGAATACACCATCACTTCACCACTGATTTTCAATTCCAGGTCAATATTTCAGCTGCTTTCTCACTTCCCCCCACTGCTATTGTTAAATAGGATAATGTTGAGTTCACGCCTGTGATGGAACTACCCAACAATAGCCTGCAAGAGATACAAAATACGTTTTGGAAAAGACCAACTGTTCTCCTCTCCAGGTCAGCTACCTCTGGATTTACATCTGAACATGTGTTTAAACCTACAAAACTAAATCTCTAACATTCATCAGAATCCAATGTTGAGTTTAGAACCACAAAGCTGTGAAACATTGATATTTATTTAATGCCTTTCATTTTAAAAACACAGTTTGAAAAGGGAATGAGCAAGTTCCAACTATCTTTCAGAAGGGAATGAATAAGTTCATAGAATCCCTACAGTGTGGAAACAGGCCATCTGGTCCATTGAGACCACACCCACCCTCCGAACAACATCCCACCCAGAATCACCCCCCTACCTTATCCCTGTGACCCTGCATTACCCGCGGCTAACCCACCCAGCCTGCACATCCCTGGACACAATGGGCAATTCAGCATGGTCAATCCACCGAACCTGCACACCTTTGGACTGTGGGAGGAAACTAGAGCACCCGAGGGAAATCCGCGCAGACACGGGACAAATGTGCAAACTCCACACAGATAGTTGCCAACAGCTTGAATCAAACCCAGGTCTTTGATGTTGTGAGGCAGCAGTGCAAACCTCGGAGCCACAAAGGACAGCCAGTGGCCATAATCTATTTGGATTTCCAGAAGGCCTTTGACAAGGCGTTGCAGAGGAAGCTTCTGACTAAGATAAGAGCCCATGGTGTTAGGGACTAGAACACAAGAGCAGGGATATACTGCTGAGAATGGATAAGGCTCTAGTCGGATTGCATTTAGAATATTGTGAGCAGTTTTGGGCCCTGTATCTAAGAGAGGACGTGCTGGACTTGGAAGGGATCCAGAAAAGATTCACAAAAAAGTTCACTGGGTTGAAGGGCTGGTCACATGAGGAGAAGTTGAGGACTCTGGGTCTGTACTTGATGGAGTTTAGAAACATGAGGTGGGGGTGGAGGGGGTGAAATCACATTGAAACTTACAGAATACTGAGTTGCCTGGATAGAGAGTGGACATGGAAAAGATGTTTCGTCTAGAAGGAGAGACTAGGACTTGACGGCACAGGCTCAGAGTGAAAGGATGACCTTTTAGAATGGAGATGAGGAGGAACTTCTTCAGCCAGAGAGTGTGGTGAATCCATGGAACTCACTGTTACAGCAGGTTGTGGAAGACAAGTCATTGAGTGTGTTTAAGACAGAGGTAAACAGCTTTTTGATTAGGAAGAAGATCAAGAGTAATAGGGAGAAGGCAGGACAATGGGGTTGAGAACCATATTAGCCAAGATCAAATGGCAGAGCATGCGATGGGCTGAAATGGCCTAATTCTGCTCCTATATCTTATGTTCTTATAAGATTGCATTTAAATGGAGTACAGCACAGGCCTACATAGGCAAACTCTTAGACTCAGTGTTTCAAGTTGTTCTGTTGAGACTCTGGTCTGCATTTTAGATCAAACCAGCAAACATGGTGACTATTTCCTAAGACACTTACACTTCATTACTGTCAGATCCTGAGAAAACTGTTGATTTATAAAGATTGAAAATCTAAAAATAAATCAGTTTGTGCCACTGTAAGGGGAGTGAAGCAGCAGCAACTGGCTATTATCTAAAAAAGTATGGGCCTCCACCTGATAGTCAGAATCATAGATTAGATGGCTGTGTAAATACTAAATTACAGTATTATTGCTGTAGATAGCAGTAATGAATGCTTTATAAAATGTTGTTTTTCAGAATCCATCTGTAAAAAGCAGTTGTCTGCAAATTTCTACAACATGTTTTAATACCCGCGTTGAATGTTACAACTGTGTTGCAGATTGCAGACATACACAGAAGCATTGCCAGGTTGATCAGCACTGAAGTCTTTCAAGATTAGATGTAAAATTGAAGGGCCCATCCCCCTCCTCAGGTAAATGCGAAAGATCCCAAGGCACTAATCTTCCTGGTGTCCTGACTAATATTTGCCCATAGCAATATCAGTGAATCAGTTTATTTGGCTATTAGTACATTGCGGTTTGTAGAATCTTGCTGTATTCTTAAATCGACTTCAATATCTTTGACATTAAAATTATGATTACGCTTCAAAAGTATTTAATTGTCTGTAAAGTGTTTTGGAATGCCCTGAGTTTGTAGAACGCACTAAATTTTGGTTCTCCTTTCTGAATACTTGCTTTCATTTTTAGAATTATACTAAAATAATCAGGCATAACTTAGACTTTTCATATTTGTTGGAAGTTTGATAATGTTTTCAATTATAACCCACTGTGTGTTTGCTAGTCATGATTATTTTATAATCCACAACAGTCAACAAGAGCTTAATGCCTAGGTGAAAAATTCAACGAAGATGTAACAGATTGTAATTATGAAATACCAAAGTCATAATAAAGTTTTTTTTTAAATATAGAAATTCCACTGAGTTTGGGACATCTTTTGGGGACACAATTAGTAGAAAAGAAGTAAGATTTCAATACAGGTGAAATGAGGACTGTATCTTATTAGAAATGTTTAAAAATAAAGCAAATGCACTATTGCATGGTAAGTTTGTTTCAGGTGCTGTGGGCTAGCCTGTAAACTCAAACTATGTGATGTTACATTTTCTTAATAGGGCATAGTAATCTTTATTTTACTGATGACAAAATCTTGGTCTGAAGCTGGTGGCCTACTCAATGGCTCTGCTCTGCTAATGCATTTTGGCAATCAACTTCAATTTATATCCCGGAGGATAAATGAAGGCAGCAATCCGTATTTGTATGCTAGATCCACACATGGCTGGGTATTGACTGAGAAGTAAGTCTATGTAGAACTGCAAATATGGCAGAATCCAACCATAAGCAATTGGCTGAAATGAATAAAAATAGTTGCTAATAAAAAGACTTGTTTGTCAAGGCTCCTATTCATTTAAGCTCCTCAGAGTCTCAAAAGTTCTGGATTTTCACAATTTGTCATTTGTAGAATTTTCACACATGAATGGTATTCACAAAGCAGCGCTTGTTATATGCATAACGTTGCCGTAGAATGGAAAATTCCATTATAATTTGATGGCAACCCAGAATGGATCAGCATGTATGTGGTATTTGCAAAGCTCTGCCAACATGTGTACTGGAAGGCTCCAGTAAACACTAGTAAAGATAATGCCCATTACATAGCAACAGAGAGTATCAAGTTTCCCTAGCACAGACCCAAGCTTTACTGGTGATACAAGATTACTATGCCCTATTAAGAAAATGTAACATCAAATAGTTTGAGTCCTGGATCTAGTGGATAAATTAGAAAGCGCGCACATAATCCTGAATCCTTGTGATTAGTTAGAGGGGACGATACCTTTAAATTCACATTCCCCCCGAAGTTGCAGAAATACCTTTGTCTTCAAGAAAAGCCTGTTGATTGATTCCAACATAGTAATTAGACTCGATTGCATATTTCATTCAGAGAAAGCAGATCATCATAGTATTTGCCAATGATATGTGAATTTAAAAGAGCTGATCAAGTTATCGGGCTCTGTGATAATTGGTTGCAAAAACAAAGTTCTCAGATCACCAGCCTTCAATAAGCACCTTTTAGTATTACAGATCGTGTAATTCTATGAAAAAAAAACTAGTTTGTAATGCTAACGATATAATCACTCCTTCAGTTTCACTTATAATAAAACAACAGCCAGTTTCTTGCTATTGCTTTGCTTCCCAGGTGATATGTTAATAACGTAGCCAGCTATATTACCTTTCTTTCATAAATTGCTTTGTAATTTCATTGGTTTCTGTGATGTCTGATTTTAGTTGGAATTTTGGGAATTTCCTGTTAATTCTGTCTGTGGTCTCTGCGTGATATTTTGTTTGGCCATTGTTTATTCTGATCGTAATAATCTCTTACGTGAGATTGTACACTGGACAAGAGACTCAAACTGATTTTTGATAGTTATGTTAATTGGATGACAATGAATTGGCAGCTTATTTTACACACTGCTCAAATTTCTTTTTCACTGACTTCAATGAAGAAAACATTGGACGTGAGATGGAATGGGCTGCTTACTTGCTGATATCTATTAATGTGGTTCTGCCAACTTCACAATCACACCAATATACTTTTCCTAGCTACAGTCAGTTCTGAAGAAGGGTCACTGGACCTGAAATGTTAATTCTGTTCGTCTCTCCACAGATGCTGCCAGACCTGCCGAGTTTTTCCAGCCAGTTCTGTTTTTGCTCATCATCACACTGTTGGTGTTGCTTAGGGGTACCATTTCCACCTGAATCTAGAGGTTGAGGCCTCAAGTCCAACTCCAAGAATTTTGCCAATTATTGGGAATAACAGTTCAGTGAATGATAGAAAGGAATTCAAGATTTGTGGCACGGTGGACAGCATTCCTGCATCTGACCAACCAGCTCTAGATCCAACTTTCTCTCCAGGACTTGATGACCAAGGAAGGTTTATTCATATTGCAGCCACATAGGTTGAGTATTGACTTGGAAATCCTTCCAATACCTGCCAGTGGCAGGTGGTATTACCAGGGGGGATTCCTGGTCGACCACATGATGGAAAGAAAAAGGAGCCTCTCCCATCACTAGCCCCAGATCCAGACTGTAACATACATAACTCAGACTCTTGGACAGGGTGATTAGCTCAGTAGGTGGATGACCAGTGTGGACCAGATTAGTACGATCAGTAAAATGCTTGATCACCATTATGGCCGGAGTGTGAAATAACTCCACAGAGGCCAGTATCCTGTCACCAAGTCACTCTTTATTTACGTGTGGAGAGTCCTTGACACTGATCCAGCTCTCTCAGAGTGAGAGCGCAGAACCTCTGACATGCCTGTCTATATCTGTCATCCAAAGCTCCCTGATTGAACCAGATTAACAGCCCCAATGAAGGAAATCATATTCCATGAGGTCCAGCTGGCTGACCTTGTTACAATCAGTACTGAGTAGTTCTGGGATGTAGCTCTCTGCCCTGGATATTGTGACAGTGAGTCATAACTGTCTTTACTTAGAGGACTCAATAAGATGAGAAAAGGGAGTGTTCGGTTGCTAGAGCTGCTAAGTGAGAGAATGGACATTTTGTGCAGAAATGGCTGACTTTCCCCATTCAATACTGACACAACACCACTGGACAGGTTAAGTTAAGTGAACCCCATTACATATTAAGCACGATGCAAAAGCAAATGCCTGCAATAGCAAAAGATCCCACAGCAATATTTGGAATATTTCCCTCAGGCCCCAGTTAACATTTTCAATCAATGTCAAAAAAAGTATTAATTGACCATTCATTTAATTTGCTGCTTGTAGGATCTTGTGTGCAAACTACCTCTTTTGTTGCTAACACAGCAGTACTTCAGAAACAATTCACTGATCATCATTCATTCTGCGAAATTCTGACAATGAGAAATTGCTTTACATAGAAGCAACTTCTTTCTTCAAAACAAAAATTGCTCCTTCATAATCTGCTTGTCCCTGCAGGGTAACATGTTGGTGTTTTTTGTTCCATTTACTTAAATGCTTGCCTCTAGATTCTTACAAGTGCTTACTTAAATGTCAGTCAGCATTTTGCTATGTGCTTGGCATATTTGTTGAAGAGTAATTTATTTTCAAATGTTTAATGAAGTAACATTGAATATCAAGCATGGATAGCAAAGAATTTACCGATACTGGAATTATTAGCGTGTGGATTTGATTTACAACAATATTGAGAGAAGTTATGAATTGATGGAAAATGTAAAGGTCTGGTGTACTTTTACACACTACATCATGTGGAGCATTAAGCATCTGGGGTCAATAAATTAATACTAGCTTTCTGTTCTCCTTTCTGTAGGATTTCATTGGAAACTGAAGTAGAACTACATGCTGATGGTGAGATATGAATGTGTCTAGCATGTGTGGATGATATCATACCTCAAGAGCAATGAGCTCATGAGAGATACTTTGTATTGGATAAAGCAAGTTCTAAGCTCTGACCATGTGGGATGCTGTTTATGCTATTAAATGCACCACATCAATTCACATATACATTGCAGTTAAAAAAAAAGTGCTGTCCTGCCCTCATTATTCATCATATTTCTCACCGCTAAGAAAGTCTCAAACTTGGGACCTGTAATGTTATCATTGTCAGCTGTGCCTTGATTTCAGAACAACATACAGGGCGTACCCAATTTACAAATATCCGACTAGTGAGTACTCATACTAATGAACGCAATCCCATACATGGTTTTAATTTTAAAGACCTGACATATGAATATCTCCTGTATTTATGAATAGCTACTTTCCATCATCTTGCATTGTGTTCTGACTTGCGTACAATTTGACTTGCAAACAGATTCCAGAACAGAATCCATTTGTGACCTGGGGACTGCCTGAATTCTCAAAGTCATTTTGTGCCAGAGGTTTTCATGGGATTGAATAGGCAAATTCTCGAGCCACAGATCTTGTGGGGCAGAATGTTCCAGGACGTAGTGATGTCTGGAATGCAGGATTTGCTTTGTGTATTCTAATAGAGCGTAACTAGAATATATCATAAACTGATACTTTCCACTTTCTACCAAAACACACTCTTCAACTCTGTCCAGCAGAAAGATTAAGCAGACCAATCATTCAGAGGCCATCATTTTCATGGTTGGTTGTCAAGACACCTTTTTAAAATGTTTGAGAGACTTGAATAGGTTTCCAATATCCAAGGAAGACATTTGATTTCCTCTCTCACAAACTCTTCTTCGAAATAAGGAAAATGTTGTTATCCAATTAACAATCCTGTTTCTTTCCCTCTTTTATTCCTCACCAACGACCTTTTCCACTCCCCCATAATCTTACTATCCAGTTCCATTTTATCAATGGTGCTCAAATCACTAAACTTCACTAAACTTTCCTCTCATTTTTGCTCAACTCAAGATAAATGTCCTTCTTCCAAATACTTTCTTCACTCATTGGGTTAAATTTTCCAATATTTTGGCAAAGTGTCAATTTGAGGGAGTTTTATATGAAGGGATACTCTCCCTGAGTCCTGGTGACTTATCTCATTCGATGCTCTGCTGCTCACTTATTGAGCAGATGCGTCTTGCCTCTCACATCACAACAACAGAAGTGTCAAGGCAGAGGAGGTCGTCATTCAGCCCTTCATGTCTGTACCAGTTCTCCACTCTTAGGTGGGTCAGTTGGAGGTATCGGAGTAGCTGAGGGAGCAGCAAAAGATTAGAGACTGCGAGTGAGTCAGGCAGAATGGAGCCAAGTGATAAGAAGAATTTCTTCATAAACACCCAGGGATGTTTCAGGTAGCTGCTGCAGCGGTGAAGGTAGTCTAATCCTTGTGGCTATTACAGCTGTGTCCTGGTGGGTAAATGTGGACTGGTGGTCTGCTTCCAGGTCTTTGGTGGCATGGTGGCTTCTGGCCTGAGATTCCTCCAGCCGGCTTCTGTGGTATCTTCTAGCCTGGGATTCCAATGGTCTGGCCTGGTGGGTCTGTTTGAGCAGCAGCTTCGGCGATGAAGTGAGTCCATGAAGCAGCTTCTGCGGTATTCTCAGCTGCATGGCGGCCTGACCTGGGATTCCAATGGCCCAAGATTTGGCGGCTTCAATGTTGGCTTTTTGCAGCAGTGAAGAATGTGGTTCCTCAACCTTGGGAGCCCATGAGCCGTGAATTGAACAAAGATGGACTTTATTTAATTTTCTTTTTATACAGGATTTCTGCTTTTAATATAGACACCAGAATATGTGATTAAACGCTTCTCACTGTATGTTTTTATAAAAATAAAAGTGACAATAAATTGCTATTCTATTCTATTCAAATGAGCATCATTATTTTGTGTCATTCTCCTGCCTTCTACCACAGACCCTTACACACTATTTCTTTCTAAATCAGCCAATGCTTCCTGAATGCCTGAATTGAACTTGCCTTCACCGCACTTCCAGGCAGTGAATTCCAGAGCATTGTATGAAAAAGACTTTTCTCACATCTCATTTGCTCATTTGCTCATTTTGCAAATCACTTTAAATCTGCGCCTTCTCATTCTTGATATTGGAAACACCTTCTCCCTACTCACTTTAACCAGCACTCTCATGAATTTGAAAACTCCTACCAGATTTTTTCTTAACCTTTTTCTCCTTATCCCTTCAATTTATCCTCATTACTGAACCATCTCATCCCTGGAACAATTCTGATAAATTTCTCGGCACTCTCTCCAGTGATTAATACCTTTCTATAATGTGCCACCCAGAAGTCAATACAATACACCAATTGAGGTCTTGTGCAATTTGGCATCAGCAGTGGTAAAAGTACACAGTGGTGCTGGGACCGAATGGTATTCAAACACAGATGCCACATCTAGATTCTGATGAAGAGTTGTCAGATTCAAAACGTTACCTCTGCTCTCTTCCCATAGATACTGCCAGAGCTGCGGAGTTTTTCCAGCAATTTCTGATTTTGTGCCATACTTATAGCACAGCTCTGCATTACTTCAAATGCTGCAAGCCAGGAACTGTGTCTGCGCTAAAAGTCAAGGTGGAGACATGAGCAAGCAAGTAAGCACACCCCAAGGGCCCTGAGATGGACCCTTTTCTGATGCATGAGATGTTTCCTGTCCCTGCTCAAAAAGGTACCTGGCAGCAACACTGACGTGGTGAGCTCCAAAGTGCATTCTGGAGTGCTGAACTGTGTTGTTAATCAGAGGTGTACCATTGTGATATAGACAGGCCCTCAGATGTTGGAGAATCCCAGCCAAGACAGTATCAAAAGAAGATGCCAGTAAGCTGCACCATCAAGTTTGAATTTCAAGTTATAATTTTTCATTAATATTTGTATATTAATGAGCTGAGATTAAGTAATAATGTGTGCAAATAGGGCCCTCTCCGTTGACTGGAAAGATTTTCACCTAGTCAAAAGAAACCTTAAGGGAAAGTAGGACTTTTTTCCTGACATTGAGAATCTCACTTTTTCATTCTTGCAATATTTTCCCGTCTTACTTACCATTGTCCAAAGTTGTTCAGAGAAAATTGTTCAGGGAAAATTCATCCCTTGTTTCCCAGAACCTTAAACCTCTGGAACTCCTCAACTCAGTCTCTCCTTTACCCCATGGCTTCAAGCTTTTCAAAAACAAACTTGGGAATATCTGATCACAGGTGTAAGGATATCAGAGATTTTACAGCACAGACAAAGGCCCTTCAGCCTATTGTGTCTGTGCCAGTCATTAAGCGTCTATCTATTCTAGTCCCATTTTTCAGCACTTGGTTACAAAGCCTTGTTTGCTATGGTGTTTTAAATGCTCGTATAAATATTTCTTCAATATCTTGAGGTTCTTGCCTCTACCATTCTTTCAGGCACTGGGTTCCAGATACCCACCACCATTTGGGTTAAAATAATCTTTCTTCAAATCCACTCTAAGCCTTCTGTTCCTTACCTTAAAACTGTGCCCCCTGTTACAGAAGTCTCTATGAAGAGGAAAAGAGTCTCCCTATCTAGCCTGTCTATGCTTCTCAGAACTTGTTTATAAATCAATCAATCAATCAGATCACCACTCGGCAATCTCTGCACTCAGGAAGGTAACCCCAGCCTGTCTAGTCTCTCTTCATTGTAGAATGGCTATAGCCCAGGCAAACCTCCTTTGCATCCTCTCCAGTCAGTGTAATCACATCCTTCCTGTGGTGTGGAGACCAGAACTGCACACAGTACTCCAGCTGTGGCCTAACTAATATTGCATACAGTTCTGTCTCAACCTCCTTTCTCTTGTATTTGATGCCTTGACTAATACGGGCAAGTATCTCATATGTCTTCTTAACCTCTTTTATTTGCCTTTGCCTGTGCCTTCAAGGGTCTCTGGACATTCACTTCAAGGTCCCTTTGATCCTCTGCACTTCCTAGAGCTGTGTCATTCAACATGTACACCGTTGCCTTGTTAATCCTCCCAAAATGCTTCACCACACACTTTTCAAATTAAATTCCATTTACCACTGTTCAGCCAGTCCATATCATCCTATAGTCTAAGGCTTGCCTCGTCGCTATTTACCACCAATTTGTGTGTCATCTGTGAACTTACTGATCATACTTCCTGTATTCATGTCTAAATCATTAATATACACAACAAACAGCAAAGAACCTAGCACTGAACAAAAACAAAGTTGCTGAAAAAGCTCAGCAGGTCTGGCAGCATCTGTGGAGGAGAAAACGGAGTTAACGTTTCGGGTCCGGTGACCCTTCCTCAGAATTGATGGAACCATTCTGATGGAACCTCAGAGCCTCTCATCAGTTCTGAGGAAGGGTCACTGGACCCAAAACGTTAACTCCGTTTTCTCCTCCACAGATGCTGCCAGACCTGCTGAGCTTTTTCAGCAACTTTGTTTTTGTTCCTGATTTACAGCATCTGCAGTTCTTTTGGTTTTTAACCTAACACTGAACCTTGTCATATGCCTCCATGTACAAATTTCCAGTCACAAAAACATCCTTCAGATTCAACAGTAACTTTTGGAAAGGAGTGGACTATCTATTGAAAGTGATGAATTTGCAGGATTTTGGGGAAAGAACAGGCTAGTGGGACTAATTGACAAGCTCCTCCAAAAAAATGGCAGTATTCTGAATTCATAGAGTGCATCAAGCTTCAATAACAATGAAGTGATAATTCATACCCATTGAATTATTTATATTGAATTGTCCACTAGTCCATTAGACATTTAGCATTAGCTGTACTGGTGATAAAAGAACATTACTTTTGAATTGTGAGATAGATTGAATAGTCTCCTTGGTGCTAGCATTCTCTGTTGACCACTACATTGGGACAATTTTCAAGGTAATTCCATCACTAATAATGAAAAACCACATAAATACCTTCTTGATTATATCAGTTGTTCATAACATAACAAACACATGACACACTATACCTTGTGAATGGTTCAAAACATTGTTTCCTTAATCTATGCAGGACAGAAAGTTATTAAGCTACTTATGCCTTTCACTTTCCTTTGATCTTAATAGTTCTGGTGTGAACAGCTAGTAAGAATAACGTTGCTCTTCCCAGGTGTCCAGACAATAACACACCTGCATATGATCTTTACACTTCAAAACAATCTTGTGATTCATTTAAAAGAGAAGGAAATTAATCATGATGTACAGCATAAATGGAAACGAGTCTGCTTTTACCAGCTAAAATGACTGTGTAATTCAGCTCAGGTGTTCAGTAAACTTTGCACCACAACTGTATTATATTGAGCAGCTCTTTCTGCTCTGTGATCAGATTGTAACCATAAACAAGTAGCCATTAAACCAGCATTCCTCTACTTTCTGGGTAGATGATTGGAAATAAGCAAATATTTATTGCAATATAAAAACTGAAAGAACTGTGGATGCTGTAAATCAAGAACAAAAACAAAATTGCTGGGAAAACTCAGCAGGTCTGGCAGCATCTGTGAAGGAAAAAACAGAGTTAACGTTTCGGGTCCGGTGACCCTTCCTCAGAACTTTTCATCATTAATTGCTAAATGAGTAACAATATTGGCAAGGTTCTCTGTCAAGTATGAAGTTCTATAATTATGCTAAAGTATCATTATTTTTTAAAAAACGAACAACACATAAAAACACTGATAGTGCATCTTGCCACCTCCAATAAAAGAATCTCCTAATTTACTAGTGGGAGTTGCGCTGCCTGACCCTTCGGTGGCCGACAGTAAAAATATAAGTAAACATCAGGCAACTTGATGTCCTGTTGAAAAAGAAGCCAGCGAGACAGCTGCTTTCCTCTAATATCTTACCCACCCTAATGTTTACTAACACTTGTAGAACACGTCAAAAAGTCAGCTGCATTTATTTTTGCAGTTCACGTATTTGATATGTATCCTAGGTCCCTCGTCCCGATTTAGCTCAAATCCACTTCAGTCCACGTTCTGTATTATCTACTGATCTTGTAGAAGCCCGGGGCTAAAATGAGAACAATTAAAGAATGATTGACCATTTCGGGGGGAGTTATGCACAGAATAGTGTTTTAATCCCCTAGCAAATATACAACTGCAAATTCATCCTTCACCTTTCTATCCCCTCGAGGCCATTATATTTTAGTGTGATTCAGACACATGCTCAATGCAACTGGACCATAATTTTAGTAGTTTGTATACACAGGATTATGATACATCACATTCCATCCTGGAAATGTACACAGGAAAAGAATGGGTGGCCACAAACGGTAACATTTTAGGCATTAAAGAATACTCCAGTATTTATTCTGTTGAAACACTGAGAGTGTTCTTCATTAACTGATATGTTAGGTTCGCTCAAAAACAGTGAATGCAACTGAAAATGCCTTGATTATTATTTAGCAACGTCACTTTTAATTCCTATTTTTTCAAAATTGTCACTCGAGGTTTCAAGTTTAAAATCCAGCAGCGAGATCACGCTACATTCACATCTCATCAGCTCGCAGTCAGATAGCCTGACAACACTTGCAATACAAAATAGCTTGACCTGGCATTGCATAAATTCCTTCTGAGTAACTCAGACCCTTCAGAAGAAAGAAAATTGGATGGGAAATGGAAAAAAAGAAAGCAATTCGATTGATATGGTAATGACAGGTTCTTCCTGCAAGATGTGAAAGTCTTTCACTCTAAAGACTTGTTTAAAGAAAATCAACCATTTTGTTTGATGTCATTGTCATTGTGATTTATCTAATGATCTGAAAAAGATCAGAATAATGTTGAGATGTAGAAAGCTGGAGATTAAAACTAAATGACCTTCACAGGAATCAGAAGTAGCTCCATCTAGAACAAGATGTGGCTGTCTGACTTTTT
>NC_063344.1:57105512-57148882 GCF_021869965.1 Rhincodon typus
CTACGTAATACACAATTCTTCATTCAAAGCAATAGATGAGCAGTCTACTTGCAGCCCAGCAGCTCAAAGGCATATGACAGCTTACGTCACTGTGGGAAAGCAGCTAGTCTTCGCTCAGATGACAGTTGGGAACTGGTAGAAAATTGCAGATGCCAACCAAGACATTGCTACTCATGCTACAATAACACCTCTACAGCATGGATGCCTCAATAGAACATACTTGGTAAAGCTGCTGCACTTTGTGGGGACACACCCACTTTTTCTCTGACAGATTTCAGCCAGATTGGCTAATGTATTCTGTCATTATGTCTGGTGATACATAGGAGGATGCCTAATGTCTGTCCTAATTTTAATCTCTAAATAAAAAACAGAAAAGTCAAACCAAAGTTGAAAATATGAAGATAAAGAAGTAAAAAGGGAACGTAAAAGATTGGAGGGATATGGGCCAGGAGCAGGCAGATGACACTAATTTAGTTTGAATTATGGTCAGCATGAACTGGTTGGACCAAAGGGTATGTTTTCATGCTGTAGGACTCTATAAGGAATTTTAAACAAAACTTCAATAAAGTGTAGAATTAGCTAGAATTTACAGTTCAGGAACAGACCATTCTGCCCAAATGGTCCTTGGCAGTGCTGATGCTGCATACGAATCCTCTCCCACCCCAAAAAAAATCTAACTTTATCTGACAGACGTTTCCTTCATTTACTTATTCAGACGCCCCTCAAACACATTGTTACAATTTTCCTGTGTGTGTTGGAAACTTCCAAATTATAACCATTCTCCCAGCAAAGAAGTTCCTCCTGAATTCCTTAGTGAATTTATTGGTGGCTTTCCTATTTCATATTTTTGTCCGTCACAAGTAGACAATAATACTTTTAATTTCCTGAAAACCTCTATAATTTTCCTGTACTTGATTGGTGACTTACAGAAATACATACACTTTGGATCAAAATATCTTCAGAGTTAAATTGTTTCAATACTATCCTTGCTGTGTCGGAATCCAGAACAGAAAATACAATCGACCAAAGACACTACCAGGGAAAAGTCTGGCTAAAGCTTAAAAGTTTTCAATCTCAAAGCCTCAAATGTTCCTGAAAAGGTATTTCTCAGAAAGATACACCTTTTAAAACAATGCAAAAGAAGTTTAGACCCTCTGAGCTGGAGTGATGGACAGGAATACCTGTCACTATCTTTGATTGTGTCAATTGGCTCCTGAAAATGTTCCGGGAACAATCCAGGAATGTCTATCCCACTCTTTAAGGAAATGAGTGCGTCTGTTAGCAATTTAAGTCTCTAGTCTAATCCCTGGTCTGTTCCATGCTTATTGATCTCAGCCTGGGGTTTCAGCAGGGGATGCTGCAGTTGGCCTCTCTCTTTGGCCAGGGAAGATAAATCAGGCCTCCATTACCTCACAGAGCATCGGCATGGCAGTAAATCAAAGCAGCATCGCATTTACTCACAGACTGATGGCCAAAGGGGAGTTTGGGACCTTCCTGTTTTGGTGAAATTGGGTGAGGTACCATAACCTGGAACTGTACCCCAGTGTTAGTCATTGCTGCAGGGAGGAAGTGAAAAGAAATAAGCAGGGAGGGAAGTGAGTAAGGGGAGACAGGAGGAGTGGAAAAGGACAAGAAGGAGGGAGTTAGGGTGGTGAGAAGGAAGGAATGAGAGAGTGGGGGGAATGAATGAAGAGGGTGAGAGGGAGGAGGGGGGTTGGGGGTGGGGGGAGGGAGGTGGAAGCCGTGAGAGAGGAACGGAGGGCTGTGGTAAGAAATAGTGCTCAAATCTTTCTCTTACCCACGTGCTGTATCAGATAATAATTGTTTCATTTATTAGGAATAGAAACAGCCTGCTCAGGTGACAGACAATATTTATCGCAAGTATTGGCAAGAGAGCCCCTTCACAAGACTCTGTGTTGCAACATTATTTTTAATTCAACGCTCATTTTTACAGATCCCTCCTAAAACCAAGATACACAAGAAACACTTTTGTTTGACTTCCAAAAACAAGGTTATAAAAATGGTCCACAGTGACTGAAATTTATAATAAATTATGTCTAGATAACACAATGAAAACGAAATATAATGTTAGCACTATTTCAGCTCTGGGGTAAAAGCAGTGAGATTCTTGATACAAAAATATAACCAAATACTTCTGGGTTTTTAATGTACGGATATAACTAAAAAGGTTTTATTCCTTTGGTTTAGTAAACTTCCAGTTTTATTTCGCTGCATTTTAAATTAATGATCTTACTTCTGAAATGTTTGTAACTATTGTTACATGATATTGCAGCGGCTCTACTTTCAGGATCTTAGATTTATGGGGGCTGGGGCCAGCTCCCCTGAGCCATACAAAATACAGAGTAAGGTTTGAACATCTACCTCCTGGTAGAATATGGAAAATAACACAAAGACCAGCTGGTCCATTCAGGCTGTCTCTTACATACAATTTGCAACTATAGCTCATGCAACCCACCCACTATCAACCATGTTGCTCCCTGGAAGAGACAATTGAAACAAAAGTCTGGTCCCATTTCAAAGGAAAAGGAATTTGGCAAAGTTCATTTCCAACCCCATAGAGCTCTCCTATGTTTCAGGAGATCACAGTAACCATGAGGCACGTATCCTAGTACCTCAACTACTCTGTTCATGAAATTCAGCCAACTCTTTCGAATGCTTGCCGGGAACCAATGACCCTATTCCATAGCAAACACCACTAAACATCTAGCCCTTTCTTTGCCCCATGTTCTCTCAAGATAATGCATTGCTACATTGAGATTTTATTTCAAAACAAGCAGTTAACCTAGAATCTTGTAACAGGATGTTCTCAGCACTAAGGGGTTTAAAAAAAAAGACTTGATGAAGCAAATCACCAAATTGAGATTAGGGCACCAACCTTTATGAACAATAGATTATAAGAAAAAATTGAGGCTGAGAATCTATAGGTTTTCAGAATATTGCTGGGGCCTGGAAAGTTAAATTATGTAATAAATATGATAGCGTTGCATTGTGGAAAGTTGGAAAGTCTAGTGTGAGATTGTTGCCAGGAGGTCATGATGCAGAAGGAATACTGACCGTTTCGGGAGGTGGGGGGGGAGGGGGGAAGTGGGGGGAATGGGACACATCTCTAGATGCAAGGATTGGAGCTGAATAATAGCATGGGAGGGCAAGGGATAGTGTGGGATAAAGGAGTTGCATCAGAAATCACATCTGCCTGGCTCTAGTGTTTGGGTGTAAGGGGGGCACATGAATAATGAGATAACAAGGTGTAGAGCTGGAAGAACACAGCAGGCCAGGCAGCATCAGAGGAGCAGGAAAGCTGACGTTTCGGGTCCGGACCCTTCTTCAGAAATGGGGGAAGGGAAGGGGACTCTGAAATAAATAGAGAGAAGGGGGGAGGCGATGATGGAAAGTGGATAGTGGAGCAGATAGGTGGAGAGAAGACGGACAGTCAAGGAGGGGGGGGGATGAAGCCAGTAAAGGTGATGTAGGTAGGGAGTTGGGATGGGGGTTGGTCAGTGGGGAGGGAGGGGTGGGTAGGTGGGAGGGAAGACGGACAGGTCAAGGAAGCGGGGATGAAGCTAGTAGGTAGGAAGTTGGGGTGGGGGTTGGTCAGTGAGGTGGGAGGAGCGGATAGGTGGGAGAAAAGACGGACAGGTCAAGGAGGTGGGGATGAGAGGTGGTCTGGTCTTGGTATGAGGTCAGGGGTGGGGAGATTTTGAAGCTTGTAAAGTCCACATTGAGACCATTGGGTTGTAGGGTTCCTGACTATATGCATAATGACGTTGAGTATGGCTATGCAGCAGGCCTTGTGGTTTAGTCAGAAAACTGAGATTATTAATTGTTATAAAAAAGGGGTCGGATGAGACATGGGGAGGCTCAGAGTTGACAGGAACTGCTATACAGAACAGAAAGTGAAGGATGGGTTGGGTCACCTGGAATAACAAGTGGAGCCTGTAACTCACTCTAGAGAATGCCTGAGAAAGTCTTCCATCTTTAACCACATCTCAGCTGTGCAAGCGAAAAGTAGCTGCCAGCATGTGCAGGGTAGTTGTTTTGCTTTGGCTATGGGGGCAAGCTCTACTTGGTCTTCAATGGGCAATTGCAATAATCAGGCACTCAAAGATTTGAAATTAATTACAAATGCCATTACACCAATCTGCATGTTGAAGCTCATGCATTAACCAACAAGATGAATTAGAAATTGTGGTCACAAGCAACACTCACCATGTCACTGTCCACAACAAATTAACCCGAGTAATCTCTGTGATGCAGAAGTTATCACAGGCAACCCTTAAATTGAGGTTGATAATTCCCAAACACATTACATTTAGAGAGTCCGAAAGAAAGGAAGTTACGACATGATAAAACAATGTTTTGACTTCAACTGGAGTAGCATGTCCAATTCTGGGCACTGCACTCTAGAAAAAAATGAAAGTATTTAGGCAGATGCAGAAAAATAAGTATGGGAATGGTTCTCCGGACGAGGGACTTCAGCTATGAAGATAGACAGGTGAAATTGGATATTTTCTTTTTAGAGAAACGAGATGGTTGAGAGATGATTTTTATAGAGATATTCAAAATCATGAAGGCTTCATACAGAGTAAATAGAGAGAAACTGTTGTGTCAGGTGGAGGGATCAAGAACTAGAAGACACAGATATAAGGTGATTGATAAATCAAAAGTTAGCATGTAAAGTTTTTTTTTAATACAGTGAGTCGTTTGGATGTAGAATGTATTGCCTGAGAGACAGCTGGAGGATGATTGGATTATGGTTTTCAAAAGGGAGTTGGAGAAACACTTAAGAAGGTGTAAAATTTACAGAGTCACAGTTGTTACACCTCTTCCCTCAGATGTAAGCATAACTGTCACATACCAACAAGAGTTGGTGAAACAATAATGTGTTATTCAGTTGAAGACAAGACTACATACTGATAATGTTCACAGGAAGCTAGGTATGGAACATCTGGCTTCTATCATTGCTGTATCAGACAGCCTGCAAATAGTGGGACAAATAAATCACACTGTTGAGGTATGTAACGTTTGATATTAGTTTAAGACAAACCCTCTTATAGATGTATGTTAGTATATCACAACAATAGGGAAAGGGACATTTAAGCAACTCTTGGATAGGCACATGGATGATAGTAAAATGAAGGGTATGCAGGGTAGTTTGATCTTAGTAGGATAATAGGTCAGCACAACATTGTGGGCCTAAGGGCCTGTACTATGCTGTACAGTTCTATGTTCAATGTTCTATGTTCTAAAGGACAGAACAGTACCAAGTTGTCTAGCTTACAGAGAACGAGTGTGGACTCAATTGGCCAAATAGTTTCCTTCTATGCTGTAACGATTCTATAAAATAAAACAGATGGGAACCTTAAACTCTCCCAACTTCATGTTGCAAGTAAACATAAGTGACTGAGAACCAGTTTATAGTTACTTAGAACATCTCACAAATGAACATTTAAAGCTGCTTTGAGTAGGAGCTAAATTTTCAAAAAGTTTCATCGAGTTCTTATCCTATGTAACTGAAATACATATCTGTAGGGTTCTTCTTTGCTTTAAACTTTAAGCTCGTCCTTCATTAAAATGTTGAGACTAATGCATTCACCAACTGGTTGCACTTCAAAACTCATCATTGCAATGTCAATAAATAAGATCTGATCAGTCATAGAAAGCAAAATTCAAAAGCTTAAATGTTCTATTGATGAAAGTGGGGCACTGGGTCAATTTTAAAGCAATACTAAATTATGATACCTCTTGTGGGATCACTGAGCATTTTTAAATAATTAACATTGGCTAAATGTCCAAAAGAGATTGATTGCTTTTAGCCCATAATGGGCTGCCTGGTTCTCTCTTGTCTTTGAAGGCCTATGATTCGAGGGGGATCTGAACAAGCAACTGTAAGATGATAGCTTACTGCAGCTGCTACCAGCAAAGCAAGCTTCCTGCCTATTTAAGCCAGTAATTCCCAGTTTATAGACTGTCTGTAAAAGGGTAGAGATTATAGAATCCATCAACATCCAAATTGGTCTAACCTTCATGATTTATAAACATGGCTGCATGCATTCTACCATGCTACTATTCATGGTCATAGATTATGTGTATTAATCTTTAAACATTAGTTACGGATGCTACTGAAATAAATTACCACTACAAATTCAATGAGCTTTTAATCTTTGTTGTTTTAAGATTTAGAGAATATGTTGCAGCAGAGTTCAAACAAAACATTTAAACAATACCATGAAACATAAGGTATAAAGAACAATAAAGCAGTATTACTGATGATTTGTAATGACCAACGGTTAAAATCAGTTTAAAACAAGTGAAGAGGACACCCAGAAGAATGCATACCTCTGCCACATTGTGTTAACTCTATAACAATGACATTGTTCTTCCTTGAGGCCTTTTGTTGCTGTAAATTAAGATTTGATTCATAGCATATACAACATCAAAGGAAAAGTGATTTCTTTTTATTAACAGCTTCCATCTCGCTGATATAGTTTTAGGCCAGTCCACAAGCAATAACCTGCCCTGAAAACTCTGCTCACATTGAGACAGCTGTGAGAAATTTCACCACAGCAGCTTATTCAACCTACAACATTCTAAATTAAAAATCAGTTTGCCTTATTTCCCAATTGAATAAATCTATTAAAACATTCCATATCCAGATTTACATTTTTGCCATAAACTATTCAGTCCTTTCTTGAATTATACCTGGTCTGTGTACCAAAATTTATTGAACCCCATCTATTATATCTTGAGAGATATTATTTATAGACAAATGAACAGACTCTAGGAATGAAAACTACTTTCACTGGTGGAGTAACAACCAAGCAGATATAATTTTATATCTTGAAACAAAAGACTTTGCTTCAGTATATTGGTGACCAGAATGTATGCAGTTAATCATAGGACCACCTATTATTTCACAGTTAGAGTTGAGAAAGATTGACTAATTTGAATACGATTGCTTAACTATTAAGTGTTATACCTGCATGCATCTGCAAGTATTGACTTTCTCACATAGGCTTTTGTCAATTTATAATGCTCATAACTATTTTATGTGTATTCCTTTATTGTCTTCACCCACCTCAGTGGCATTTTCTGTGATCAGTATAGATTTGTGCAAATGTGCAGAATGACTCACAATATGGCCTTTAAAGATGTAATCATTTAGCTTGCCATTTTCCATTGAATAATTGAGCTGCTTTAAGGTTTTGAGAAAAAAAAGAAAACAACAAATGTTCTCCTTCTCTATTGTTGCATTTTGTGTTGAGATTTCAGGGGAAGCTGAGAAAATGCCGAGTACCTCAAACTGACGTCATTCTCGATGTTCAAGATCCATTTCCTGTAATTTGGGAAAAGCTACTTTGGAGTGCTCTTGAAACATACCTCTATCTGGCTTACAATATTTTGGGACACATTGAAGTTGTGAAAGATGCTGAATGCAATAAATAGAACATAGAACAGTAAAGTACAGACAGAGCTGTCACATTGTTATGCCTCGAGATGCCAAAGGCAACACATTACACCTATCATCATCTCATTATGTTTGTTAATGTCAGTGCACCTGCATAGAGACTAGAAAGTAGAGACTGAGATAACAAGGTGTAGAGCTGGATGAACACAGCAGGCCAAGCAGCATCAGAGGAGCAGGAAAGCTGACATTTTGGGTCTGGACTTGGTTATACCTGGTTATCTCAGATTCTCCAGCATCAGCAGTTACTACTATCTTCAAAGTACAGACTGAATTGCTTGCCATGTTATGAAGCGCACAAAGAAGTAAACATGCTTTTTGAGAGCTCATCTGTCAAACTGTCGCTCTAAGGTTACATTATTTGAGGCTAGAGTCCATTCAACTGTCTGATAATGGCCTGAAAGATGATGTTCCTGAACCTGCTCGAGTGTGTTCAGGCCTCTGCACATTCTGCCTGATGGAAGACGTTATAGGAGATCATTACCAGGGTGCGATGGGTCTTTGATGATGTTGGCTGCTTTTCTGCGGCAGCGAGCCATGTAAATGGAGTCCATGGATGGAAGGTTGGCTTCAGTGATGGTCTGGGCTGTGCACACCACCTTCTGTAGTTTCTTACAGTCCTGGGCAGAGCAGTTGCCATACCAGGCCGTTATGCACCCGGCCAGCATGCTTTCAATGGTGCATCTGTAGGAGATGGTGAGGGACCTTATGGAGATGCCAAATTTCCTGAGCCGCCTGAGGAAGAAGAGGCATTGTTGTGCCTTCTTGACTGTCGCACTTACATGGGAAATCCAGGACAGGTCATCGGTTATCATCACTCCAAGGAACATGATGCTCTTCCCTCTCTCAGCCTCAGTTCTGTTGATGTAGATGGAGGCATGTTCTCCTCCTTTCTTTCTGAAGTCGATGATCAGTTCTTTAGTTTTGCCAATGTCGAGAGACAGATTGCTTTCATTGCACCACGTCACCAAGACGTCTATCTCCCATCTTTACTTTGACTCGTCGTTGTTAGACATCTGCCGCACTACGGTGGTGTCGTCAGCGAGTTGTAGATGCTGTTTGTTCGCAATTTGGCAACACAGAGTCATGGGTGTACAGGGAGTACAGTAGAGGGCTGAGGACGCATCCTTGGGAGTCTCCAGAGTTGAGTGTTATTGTGGAGATGTTGCAGTTACCTATCTTCACTGATTGTGGTCTGTGGGTCAGAAAGCTAAGGATCCAGTTGCAGAGAGCAGAGCCGAGACCAAGGTTCATGCAGTTTTGAGATCAGTCTGGAGGGGACAATGGTGTTGAAGGCAGAGCTGTAGTTAATAAGGAGGAGTCTGACATAGGTGTCTTTGTTGTCCAGATGTTTCAGCGATGAGTGCAGGGCTAGGGATATGGCATCCTCTATGGACCTGTTATGTGGTAGACAAACTGTAGGGGATTGAGGCAGATTGGGAGACTGGAGTTGATGTGGGCCATTACCAGCCTTTCAGATCTAACCTGCAATGCAACCTGTATGCCTCTAAGTATTTTTGATATGTACATCCTTTGCTTGCTGTGATCTGCCTGTACTGCTCGTAAACAAAGCTTTTCAGTGTATTTCGGTACGCGTGACAATAAATCAATTAATCAAGCTAAAGGCTAGAGCTATGTGTGATAGCTTTAAGGTAATTTATCCTCCTATGATTTCTTATAATGACTTTCCTTTAACTCTGTCCACAAAGATGCTTGTTAAAGAACTTGGTAAATATTACTGCAGGCTTAAGGTAATTTCTATGAATTAAAACGCAATGCACAATATTGCGCCAGTCAAATCTCTCAACACAGGAAAGATACACCAAAATTGAACTCGTATTCATTTGTCTGATCTTGGAACATTCTTAGCAATATGAGCTGCACGCACAGTGGCATATGGCAATGCTGCTTCAGTCCCTGAGCATTTCATACATTTATCAAGTTCTGACAATGAGTGAAGAGAGAAATTAGACAAAAATAAAACTATACATGATAACACAACTCAAATAATTAGACCAAATCAATTTATTAAATGTCTTGTCTTCAATATTTTATAAATATTTTTAGATGGCAATTTGGTAATTGTTAACATCATTACAGTTGATGGATGTTCTGCACAGGTTTGTATCTTTGTTTGAGATTAAATTTGTTTTTCCTAACCTACCAGACTTCCTCATAAGCTGTGCTTTTAATATTTTGCACATGGCACTTATTCAATATCCTGCTCCTGTTAGTCCAAAATTTCCATCACTATTTTCGGTATTAAACGGTAGGAATAAACTCGGAAATAGTAGAGGAAATCTAACCTGAGAGAATGAAAAGTGAATTGGTCGGAGGGGCTAGAGTGAAAGGGAGAGTTTGTTTTCTCAATTGTGTTTTTGATTTGCTTAGTAACAGTTATATCCAGCCTAGAGTTGGACTGTTTTCCTGTATGCAAGCAAAATCATTTGAAGGAATCTCTTGAGGGGATACTCTTCTCAGGGCCCATTCAAAGAAACGGTTGAAAAATAGGAGTGGAACTACTTAATCTAAAACAGGACTAATTTCCTTTTGATACAGCAACAAAAAGCAAAAGTGGGACATCAAAGAGATTGCTCCACCTAATGGAAGAAAACAAATCAGAAGTGATTTATTTGACTGCATTCATTTCTCTTAACATTTATAATTGATGTCCCTTTAGTCATTTTTAAGCTTTATAAATTGCTTTCAGTCCTGACCTTCCCGTTTCAGCCTCCTAAACTGTGCAGCATAGATTCAAGCTTGCTGAATAGATAGTTGGGATCATATCTAAGGCATTTATAATGTTGGTCTGTGGGACATTGAAGCATCACAATGACCTGTTGGTTTTCCTGTGTCTTATATCCTAAACGTAGACTGCCAAGCAGTTCAACTGAGGTGAAACCCATAGATAAATATTCATGATGGCACGGATTTGAATTTTATGCAGCAATAGGGAGTCTTATGGAAGGTATAAAATTAGATGGGATGGAGGAGAGAACATAGTGCCCACTACCTACCAATTCTGTTGGTATTTTATTGATGGTGGAGAGTTGGTTGCAAGTGGCCCATTCAGCCTTGTTTCAATGGAGTCCCTTACATGATTGTTAATTTTACCAGTGGCAGCATTTACTGGTGGAGGAGGGAGCCCATTCCAGGCTGAGTGTCCCACCTATTTAGGCGATGAATGTACAACAAATGTCCATCTCTAGCGTGGAGCACTGTGCCACTGTTTGACTGCCTGACTTCCACCAGGTGAGGATGTCTTCCAACTACCTCCCCACACGACAGCCCTACCACCACTGCCACCTCCCAGTCCCCCTTCCCCCCAGCTCTTACCTGGCGATCAGACCTTCAATACTGTTACTCACCAAGGATTGACTGCAGTTCCTGCTGCTTGTTATTGGATGACAGATATTGGAGGCAGAATACTGTCCCTCAAAGGGGAGGATGCCACAGTCGCAGGCAGTTAACTGCCTGACCACTATAAAATCTCAGTTGTCTTCCCAGCTTGCTGAAGTCAGATTTAACCCCAACCTTTCAGCGACACTGCCTCTGGGAAGTAAAACAAAACTGAAATTTCTTTCTTTGCTAATTCCAAACTAAAGGTGTTTACACACTTTGGAGATCTAGTAGTGGTGGAAAGAGGGATCTATATCACAACAAAGCTAAACTTAGAGTGTCAGAGATAGCAAGAACTGCAGGTGCTGGAGTCAGGGTCAACACAGTATGGAGCTGGAGGAACACAGCAGGCCAGGCAGCGTCACAGGAGTAGGAAAGTTGGTTCTTTAGAAGAAGGGTCCTGAGCCGCTATGTCAACTTTCCTCCTCCTGTAATGCTGCCTGGCCTGCTGTGTTCCTCCAGCTCCACACTAAACTTGGAGTGTAACTTGGGTGGCAAGGTCATATCTAATTGGGAAGTGAATTGGAATGATGCTGTGTTCTCTCAAACAATGTGGCTCAACTTCCTTGCAATATCTGGTCAGGATAGGTCCTAATGTCTGATTCAGGGCTGCATTTACATTGAAACTAATTTTGGTGTGAAGCTAAACTGCTAAGTACTGATACTACAGTTGACATTTGAATGCAATCTATAAAATTATCTTGAAACTCGGTGTGACATCCAATTGGCACAGCTCAGGAATTAGTGATCAACAAACTCATACCATTATTCTTACAAAATTGTTAAGCTGTTTAAAATAAATGTTATGTAAGAAAAAAAGAATGATATAAGCATTTTAATACCAGAAATGCCCTTGAAGGTTCTCATAATCAGTCACAACTTCTGGAACCATGTATAAATCTCTTGGACTCTGGTTAGCCAGGAGAAAGTACAGAAGTCGACTTGATGTACAGTGATACAGCACCAGTGAGACGAGGCAGGGCTTGGGACACAGGAACAAAGTGGGTTTCTTTTCACACGTTGGACTACGCTGGAATCTGTATGAGCACTGTGGACAGTAGAATTCCCACTGAATAACTACATTAAGGTTAAAGTAACTATTGCAGCAACCAAATACTTACGGGGATCTTTCTATTCTAGCCTCTTTATGTATCACTTCTGAAGATGGTAGTTACTTTTAATTAACTTGTTTGGACATATTATGATGCATTTCTAGGAAGGTTGGACTTGAATCCAGACCATGGTCTAGATGTAGGGACACAACCATTGTATCACAAGAACCCTCCCTGAAGTCCAGAGCCTTACTGGAAAGGAACTATCGAGACATCTTGGCAATTGTGTTTGGAAATTAAGTGGATGGACTTTTTATTTTGTCTTCTGACTATATTTTCTTCTTTAGTTTTCCTTTGAACCAAAGGAAGAGTGAAATGGTGTTTAAATTCCCAGCATTATTTACCAACTTTCCTGGGTTAACTAGGATTATCCTGGAGTGGAAGATTAATCTCCTGGGCATGTGGCCAGTAACCAAAGAGAAATGCACACTTGTGATTGTGATTGCATGCTCTTGTTGCGTTAACAATTTTTTTTCTGTTTTAAATGAGAATTCCTCTCACTCAAACTATTACAAAATAAGAGGAAAATAAACAATTAGCTACCAGTTGTATCTTGACATACAGACAAAACAGTGAGAGAGTTGCCAGGAAGCTACATGAGAATTCTTTTCAATAGGTATGCTCTTTCAATTATTGTGACTGTTTCAACGTAGTCTTGAGAGGTTGAAATGCTTCACTGGATATGTCAAAATATTTTACATTATTTTGTAGTTCATGGCTCAGATTCGGAGTGAAGCTCTGAAATCAGCACAGTTAACTTAGGGAGGATATTTAAAGGACTGAGAGACTTGGTGTAGGAGACTGGTTTTCATGGGGTCCTGGCCAAGCAGCTCCAATGAAGTCATTTAGACTCGAAATGTTGGGTTGCACTCTCTCCATGGATGCCACCTGCCCTGCTGTGATCGCCAGCATTTTTTGTTTACATCACTAAAACACAGATTGGTCATTAATGTAATGGCTGTTTGTAGTTGGTTTGCTAAATACTGGTAGTTTTCTGCATTATAAACAGTAACAGCATTTCAAAAAATAATTCAATGGCTGTAACACATGGTAAGATTGCAAAATGTGTCACATAAATGCATGTTCTTCCTTTCCATAGTGTTCACTATAAGACATGTGTCAATAGTCATTACCAAAGGCAATAACTGTGCTACCTCTAATGACTATTAGTATTGAATGTCCACATGGAACATCTTGCACAGCCTTTGCTCTGTTAACTACTAAAGTCATTCACAGAAGAACTCCATTGCTTGCTGAAGTACTTACAAGTCCTTAACAGATGAAACAAATCTGTTACAGTGTGCCTGGCTTTTAGCTGACGAGGATTGGGATTTGAATCCAAGTATAAAAACAAATATTGTGGTGGTCTGTTAAATAACTTAGTATAGTATCTGCAAATGCTTTATAAAATTTACAGATAAGGGTGCTCCATAAACAAGTGAGCTACAGCTGTCTGAAAAAACTTGCAAATGTCTTGTTAAAGTTGATGAGCAGCAGATGGGATTTAAATTAATTACATAAACTGAACACTATCTTGTTGGAAAAAGTTAGCTCCCCAATGTGCCAGAGACACACAGGAGTCCTCCTCAAGTCCTTCAAAAGGAGGTCAGGAGGAATGCATAAGAAAGTGACATAAGAGATTATCACATCCTTAGGTTTTCATACCTAAGTTATGGTTGAAATCAAGAAACCCAATAATTTTGGGGTCGCGCTTACTCTTTCTGTCCTTAGAAAAGAATTACATAGAATTTTGCAGCAGAGAAACAGATTTTTTTAGCCCAATGTGTCCATGCCTGTGTTTAATATTCCACATGAGCTTCCTTCCATGCTATGTCACCTAACCCTACCAACATACCCTTCACTTCTTTTCCTCTCCTTTCCTCCCTTTATGAACCTACCTAGCTTCCCCTTACATGTCACCTATGCTATTCATCTTAATGGCTCCTATTTGTAGTGTGTTCTACATCTGTTCCTGGCCAGAATGTGTAGGGATAATTTTAAACAATGCTACTCAACAGAAACAGGGCAACCATGTAGTTAAAACCATGTTGGAGAACTTAAAGAGCCATTTCTGCGTGCCTTCCACTTGGTACTTTTTAAATTTGACCTTTTTCTTTAAAGGCGCCCAGTTGAATGCAGGAAGCAGCCTCTGTAACACATGCAAATTTGGTCCCTAAATTTAATTTAAATGTTAAGTGTTAAACAACACACAACTTCCAGCAATATCAATACATGATAATCAGGAGCAGGAAGTTTAGCTGAATTTATTTTTCTTTTTTAACATGAGCACATTAAGCCAAATTACAAAGTCTGCACCACTGCAAAGGGATCTTAAATAAAGGGTCAAGTAGAATACCATCTCATCCAAATGACTGGACAAATCAGCGATGCAACACTCTCTCAATATTATTATGGGATTTTCTGTCTGAATAGTGTGCATGTCTCTGCAATGGGATTTGAACCTATGACTTTCTGACTCAAAGGTGAAAGTGTCTGTTTCCATTCTGTGTATCTTTATGACTCTATGACGCTCAAAATGTTTGGAATTCACGCCCTTGGATAGCATGTCAATGTCCAAAGACTTGCAGATATGCTTGAATTTTATAAATGAGAGCAGGAGATGGGAGGAGGCAGGGGTGAGGGAATCAGGAACACGTGCTTTTTCACCTAAAGGCATATTTGAGTTCTTGGAGGAGCTTGCTAACAGGTCAGGGAGGACAAGAAGGCAATTGTCAATTTCTGAATCGCCACATCTGAGGCGTGCATGCTAGGGAGAAGCTGTCGGGTTCAATGCTGACAGGTGTTAAAGGCCTATTCTAATGCTGAAAACAATTGGAACCTGAGGAGTCTTTCTGGGGTTGCGCACTTTATCTGGCACTTTCGGCTAGGTCACTTTTGTGCTCAAGTGAGGCTTCTAATCTCTCAAGGAGCTGCCTGCTTGCTTCTGTAAGTCAGCAGCTGGCCCCATCCTGGATGCTGTCTGCTTTTGCTGCTCTACAGGTAGCTCCCAGCTCCTGGTAATGCTCTACACTTCAGATTTGATACCTATCTCTAAATAGGAAATTAACTTTGATGATTATGTCACACAAGTATCACCAAGGTGGGGCAAGGTCAGGACGAAGAAGTTATCCTGGCACCAAATTTAAAGTCGAGGTTCATTTGTTTGACTCTAATTTTGCTCAGAACAGTCAGTAAGAAATTGCATAATACAGCTTTTATGTTTTATACACAGTTTAAGGGCAGAGTTAGGAGTTGGATCTGGGTAGGCTACTTTCCTGCTGATCCTCTCTTTGCACACCCACCTTTTTATAAAATGCTGAATTGTCTGCTTAGATATTTAAGCATGGTAACTCCACCAATTTAAACCAATTTCAAGTTGTAATATCAATAAACTGCTGGAGTAAATATCACACGATTCACTGAGTAATAGGTGAATCAAAGCTTACTTGGATCATATGACATATACTGTACCATGCGAATGTCCAAGATTCAACCCTTTGTGTTGAGTTGAATAACTTCAGCCTTCCATAGGCACTGTGAACACTGGTCTATTAGTCTCCTGAAGTAATCAGGGTGTGTACTTATCAAATATTGATTGCAGTTCAACACTCTTCACTTCCATTTTCGCTATGTTTAAATTATGTTCGCCCGCAGTGCTATTAGCATAGTTTAAGTACATGCGGCTCACAGCACTATTCCTGTACTCTGTAACAAAGCAGCTTCATCAATAAATTGTGCTGCTAATGAATGTGAGAAACTTTCTGATAGATTTTCTGGATGTGCAGTCTGAGGTTAGAAGTAATTAATCACCTAACTTGCAAACATTGCCAGATCCCTCCTCAACTGTGCTGTGATTTGTTTACAAAAACATATCTATTTCAGGCCATCCAAAGATATAACTGTAGATTCATTCGGACACAAAACGCACGAACAGATTTCATCATACTTCTGGATTTGTACTTACAACACTTTCCTAAGTGACACAACATAGGGTGCAGTGCCCATGACATAATGTTGGCAATCCTCAACGCTTTGGTTAAATGTGAAAGTCTAAAAAAAGTGAGTGAATTTCTGCAGACTATTTTATTCTGAAGAGTGTGCAGAAACAAATCTGAGCCAAATCTTTGTTTCTCGCCAATACCTACACACTTTCCAGCAGACACCATTGTACAATGATCATAAGTGAGAAATGTTAGATTTGTTTTCCCTGCTCCTTAGCTGGAGGGGCCAAGGCCAGAAAAGTGTCCCAACTGTTGCCTCGGTTATGATCAGCTAACTCAACACAGACTCACCTGGGACTTTGCTGGCATGTATGACTCATTTCCATGGTGGGATTTATAGAGTTACTAATGTCAGGAGCTCAGTTTCCTAACTGGAGCCATGCAGTCTCCAGTTGATGAGGAACATGCAGCGAAATTAAAGGTCTATTTCAGTCTTCAGAAAACTGTGCTTTTCTTAAGGTGAACTCTGATGTGTGTTGAAAAACTGCAGGTAGAGAAAATGACTCAAGTTTTAAAGAGACAGCACTGTTTAGATAAGAGGGTAGGAATTGCTATAGATTGTGTTTGTCCTTCTGATAAATTGGGAAAAAAGTACGCTAATGTAACAGCAGGATGGCCAATGACCAATCTGCACCAATGTTGGTCCTATCGTATTATGGATGGGTCCCAAGTATAGGAGCTAAATAGTAAAATATGTAAATTAGGGGCTTCGCTCCTTTTGAAGCAACTCATTTCAAGATTGGTCGATGTGGAGTGGGCTGTCTCCTGTGGAATTGGAGAATCAGGTATTTCCCCACATTCTTCATCTGCTTTTCTCCCTTGTCTCATAACTCAACGTCCTCTACCACACGCACACAATGGCAGCAATATGTACCATCTAAACATGCATTGCAGTAATTCATCAAGATTTCTGCGACAGCACCTTTCAACTCCATGACCTCTACCACCTAGAAAGACAAGGGCAGCGATGTGGATACTTGCACCTGCAAATTCCCTTCCAAACTACACATCACCCCAACATGGAACTGTGTCACTATTCATTCGTTGTTGCTGGGTCAAAATCCTTGATCGCATTCCTAACATCAGTGTGGGTGTACCTATAGCACATGCAGCAGTTCAAGACAGCTCTCCAACACTTTCTCAGAGGATATTAGAGTGACAACTTGAATAATGTAAAACCAAATCTATCCGTCCCCTCCCGTTGAACCACCAAGCCACTTCTCCTGTGACCTTTGTGGGGCAGGTGAGCTTAGAGTGAAATCCTTTATAGGATGTAAGTCTTCTGGAGGCATGCTTAACATCAGCAACAGCAGCACCCACTGAATAAGTGGGTAAGGCCCAAGGGTCAGTTTTCATTGGCACAGTGCCCAATCTATTCTAAAATATACCACAGGGATATCTATTAAGTACAGGATAACTTCCTCAGAAATAAAGGGAGTCGTGAAGATGTGATTCTCAATGATGTTATATCTTGAATTTATCATTTTTATTTTAGTATTAGAATAAAAAACAAACTTAGAAGTAAATGCAAGTCAAATGAATTACATTGTACTTTCACTACTGAGTCCTAATGTCAAATCTAAACCAGGACTGATTGGATGGAACTCTTCTTTTTCTACTGGCTATGAGGAAAATCAGCTGGATAAGTTCAAGACTTTTAGCGGGGGATATAGATCGATAGGCCAAGTCAGCCCACTGATCTGTAAGAATGTTCACAAATGTTGCAATGACACCCAGCAATTACCGATGTGAAAATTAGAAACATATGATACCATATAATTGGTAATACCACTTAGAGACTGAGGTTAAAGGACTTTCCTTTATCTCATTCACCAGGTATTTTTGGCTTATTTTTTGACAAACATTTCTTCAAAATTGCTTTTCCTTGCTTTAATATTAGGAAACAATATTGCAGTTCATGACTCTAAATGTTAAAACAATGTCACTTTACTGACATTACTATACATTGGTTGGGCAAGTGCTATTCTTCACTAATGGAATACTGAAATATTTTCCCTTCCACACAATTCAGCAATGTTACTGTGTATTTCACTGCTTGAATGCAGGCATATAGGTTTTCAGTCCCAACAACTGACTGATAGAATCAAATTGCATGCTTTTTCAGTTGCTCATTGCTGGCAGATTACAAGTTATAATCAACTGGCCCATACTTGCCAAACTTTATACAAAACATCTAGTATCACATGTGATTCCACAATTGGGCAGCACTTGGTCAACAATCCAAAGTGCTCTCTTAGCTACACTGACAGCCAATTTATGATCATCAATCGAGCTCACAATGTGGATAATTTATATTTGCTAGAAGTTACATAAATACATATGCAGGGACCTGTTTTCTGTAAATGAAAAGAACCTGTTCAAGTCTGGAGACTTTTTGAATTGCCCAGGATTTTGGGGAGCCTGTAGTTTCCTGTCATATTCTTCACGATAATGTTTAGGTCAATCAGTGTTAACCTGTCAACCAATGTGACTGTTACTACCTAAACTGGGGAGATTGCTTGAAATTAGGCTTTTTTTTTACAAGTATCTGGATGAATGCAATGTGAAAAATTTCAATAACATCTCTCTTCAGGAATGTTAAAATTACATTGTATATAGCTTTTTATTTGATCCTCTCAACACAAATGCAAGAGATTGTTTGGCTTATCTTATTCTCTCAAATACAGGGCTCCAGGTCAAAATCATTTAAATTGTTTAAATTGATTTTAATCAATTGAAAGTGGCTGAATAAGTAGCCATAGAACAGTATCTAGGGATTCATCAATTTCGTAACTGTTTGTTTCATATCTATAAACTAGGTCTCATATTTATGTAAGAGCGTCACTATAAATCCAATAAGTAATTCAGGAGAAACTTTTCTACATAGAGGGTAGCTAAAAAGGTAGGACATATATCTTTGAAGATAAGTTGAGGCAGATAGCATTTAGTAGCATTTATGGAGATCCTAAATAAGGTAAGTCAGGGAGTAGGGAATCAAAGGATGTGATGGTAGGATCAGATGACGTGGGTTCAGAGGATGCATGTTGTGAATCATAAAATTTGACAAAACGTCCTATCAACAATTTGGGGAAGTTACCATCGACAAGAAACTGAACTGTGTAGCCATATAAATATTATGTTTACAACAGCAGGTCAGAGGTTGGGAATCCTGCAGCAAGTAACTCACTTCCTGACTCCCCAAAGCCTGTTTACAATCTACATGTTGAGAATCAGAAGTGTGTTGGAATGCTCCTCACTTGCAACTCCAACAAAATTCAAGAAGCTTGACACCATCCATGATTAAGCAGCCCAGTTATTTGGCCACCAGTAACACTCAAGTAGCAGTGTACCATCTACAAGATGCACTGCAGGAATTCTTCAGGGCTCCTTAGACAACTCCTTCTAAACCCATTACCATCACCTTCCAGAAGGACAAGGGCCGCAGATATACCACCACTTTCAAATTCCCCTCTCTGACACTCACTATCCTGACTTGAAAATATATTGTTGTTCCTTCAGTGTTGCTGGATGAAAATCCTGGAACTCCCTCCGTAACCACATGTAACCTACACCAAATGGATTGCAGTGGTTCAAGAAGGCAGGACATGACCAACTTCTCAAGGGAAACGAGGGATGGACAATAAATGCTGGCTCAGTCAGTGACACTCATGTCTCATGAATGAATGGAAAGAAAAGTGTAATAATCTTTGGGTCCAATACTGTACTCTCTCCTCCCTCAAGCTAACTGCCAGATGACCACTAGAATAAGTTTGGATAAAGTGTGATCTGGATTAGTGAAACGATTATATAAAAATCATTTAATTGTAGTGACAAAATTTAATGTGATAATAACAAGCCAAACCTTAGACAACAATGTCAATTTTTTGTTGTAGACATAACAAAGATAAAGATATTCTATGTCATGTCATACTTTGCTTGACCTGGGAATATTCAATGCTAATGCTGCTGACCTAAATTGGAGATATGTTCAATTTCTTATTATTCACTTTATTAAACACCATCTTCATTACTAAAAATTACTAAAGACAACTTACTATGTAACATATTCAGTGTTTTTGATTGTACTGGTTTTCAAGTTGGTGGTATTGACAGAAATTTTAGAGCAAATTATGACAGAAACAGTGCTTTTGCTTCCCTGCTTTGCTCTGAGTTACTAACTGATGGAAAGATGAAGTAATGCATTGCATATTGGCTTAAAAGAATCAAGAGCCAATTAATAAGTAAATATTTCAAGAGTGTTGTCTGCAATGTTAGAAAAAAAGCTACAAAACAATATTACGTTTTGTAAAATTCTCTAGAAGCTGAAGCAAGACAAATTCTTTCATCTTGTTAATTATAAATTTATGAGACTCTTACAGCCAGACCCTCTTCAATCAGAATGTTACCTTTTGACTTGGATCTGCACATGCTGGCATAGTGCATTTTTGCTCAAGTGTCACTTTGCTACTTGCTAAAATAAAGCTGTTTTGAATATGTGTAAACAGAATCAAGCTTCTCCTTAGGTAGTCACTGATGATCGATGGTGACTTGCTTCCAAAGTGAAAATGAGTTCTCCGGTGACTGAAGAGTTCAATGGGTGCCTAACAGACATTGGCACAGGTGGAGCAGAAGGTATTTTGGGTGGGGAGGGGGGGTGGTGGTGGTGGTTGCAGGGGCTGGGGATTGGAATGCTTGAATGCCTGTGTCGCTAGAAGAAAGTGTAACCACTACCTTGTCTGTTGAGCTAGCTATTCCCTGCCCACCAGGTCTCACTTAGGATCACAATGTCAATGTTGAAGCATGAGTGCTCCTGGGCAGTGATGACAGTAAAATGATCTGGTCATTCACTATTGGGCTGTCCATGGAGTGTTCTGACATTCCAGGTTCTGAATATTGTTTTGAAGGGTGGAGAAGCTACCCTATAGATTTGGCCAAGCTTGGTCTTGATCCAGTTGCAAGGATGTCCAAGATGACTAGAGACCAAGCTCTGCTGTTTGACTCTAGCACATAAAAACATAACATACTCCTAGTGTCCTCAACATTGCCTCAAGAACATTCCCTCCAGTGTTGACAAGTGCACCTTTGGGCTGTACAGGTAGCTGTATTTGTCAGAATATTCAGCAACCCCTGTTGAAAGTAACTGCAATGTATAAAATCATGAGGGGCATGAAATAGGGTGAATAGCCAAGCTCTTTTTTCCAGGATTAGGGAGTCCAAAACTGGAGGGCATAGGTTTAAGGTGAGAAGGGAAAGATATAAAAGGGACCTAAAGGATAATTTTTTCACGCAGAGGGTGGTGCATGTCTGGAATGAGCTGCCAGACGAAATGGTGGAAGCCGGTACAATTACAACATTTAAAAGGCATCTGGATGGGTATACGAATAGGAAGGGTTTGGAGGGATGTGGTCCAAATGCTGGCAAATGGGACTTGATTAATTTAGGATATCTGGTTGGCATGGACTGAAGGGTCTGTTTCCATGACGTATAACTATGATTCTATGACTGAGCTTGCTCCCAGCACACCAATTCTGTCGTGGGCAACCCACAATAAAGGGGACACTTGGGCAAGGTGGTGCATGGTTGCTCTGCTAGGTGAACACCACCTCAGCCTGTGGATGGGATGAGGGGACAAGTGCTACTGCTGAGGGCTTAGTCAGGCCTGGCTGCTCTTAAAATGAAAATCACAATATTATCATTACCTAATATTGGACAATGCAAAAACCACAATAGCTCAGGTGATAAACTAACTAGAACTGAGACACACAAAAGCTGTATATTCCAGTTATATGCGAGTACCAACATAATCAGAAATGGATAGAAAAAAAAATTTAGGTATAAATTTGCAGCTTGTTCAGAATTTACAAATACAGGAAATTTGCATGCCACATGCGGGTGAAGGGAGGAGTGAGATATGATAATCAGCAGACACTTCACTGAATCAGCAACTGTTTTGGTGCAGTAGTAGTATCCCTACCACTGAACCAGGAGGTCCAGATTCAAGTCCTACCAGTTCTGGAAGTGCATAATAATATCCCTGCGCAGGTTAATCTGAAACTATCTAAAATATTTGAGGCAATTCCATTTGGTGTAAAAAATGGCAAATGTCACTTATGTCTGAATTTCCTTCAATTTGTTGTGGTGGATTACAATTTAATCATGGGATAACACACTAACCAAATTCCTTTCTTTACTTCATTTGGATCATGTTTATATTCATATATTGACTGTTCATACAAATTTAATCCAGGTAAGTATGTAGAATCAATGTGTATTAATTACATTTGCAATGTAAATGATTTATACGTTCCGTGACTGTGATCATCCCCATTCATGTTTTTCAGCTAATGTCCACTGATTCAAGTTGTAGTCCAAGTGAATTTCTCCCCAATACTGTTCTGATAAAACTAAAAAAGTCCCCAGAATAAGAGGAACTATGTTGCTATGTCTGAATCATTCTGAGCTTCTCTAGGTTTTGCATTCTCGACAGAGACTTCCGTTACCATGTCATTTGAAGGAGTCAAAGGTCACAATCAGTTCAGTCATAAATTGTATTGAATGGCAGAGCAGGCCAGAAGGTAAAAAGGCCTATTCCTGTTATTAACTTGTATGTTCATATGTAAGTGCATCCTTGAGCCAAGCATTTCGTTTTTAATCTGCCATAACTTGGAACACATCCAGCGTGCTCTTCAATGAATCAGCACATTTTATATTCTGATTTTGATAGCAATTGATTCTGTTCATAATTCTGTGTCAAGAAAGTCCACCTTAACTGATGGGTGTAAGGTGGAAATCTGAAAAACACACAACAATTGCTTCCAAATCATGAAACTTTTTGAAAATGCCATTCATTATCCAAAACAGTAAAATATTTTTTCCTTTTTCTTCCCGAGTTGAACTTCAGCTGAGGGTGTGGACCAGCTGACAGACATCAAATTGGACACGAGGGCTAATGAGTAAACAGTGATTTGGAATGAAACTTCTGCTGTTTACTGTTCCTATATATGACACGATATGTGGCTTCTGAAATAACTCTACAGAGGGTGGTATCCCATCACCAAATCACTCTTTATGTACAAATGAACAGTCCAATACTACCGTGCTGCCTCGTACAGAGTCAGGCATCAGAGTATCAGTATCCCCGATACTCAACTTTAAATCAGCCAGGGCTCCCTGATTAGCCCAGATTAAAAAGCCCCAATCAGGGAACTCATGTTCTATAGTAAAACCAAAGTTGCTGGAAAAGCCCAGCAGGTCTAGCAGCATCTGTGATGGAAAAAAACAGAGTTAACGTTTCGGATCCAGTGACCCTTCCTCAGAACTGACCCCAAACATTAACTCTGTTTGTTCCCTTCACAGATGCTACCAGACCTGCTGGGCTTTTTCAGCAACTTTGGTTTTGTTCCTGATTTACAGCATCCGCAGTTCTTTCGGTTTTCATTCAGTGTTTAACTCTTGTTCTATGATGTCCAGCTGGCTGACCTTGTCACAATCACGACAGCTTCCTTTTGTTTCTTACCACATCGTGACGTATATCTGCAAACTCAGTGCTGACAGTGAGGAACAAATTGAACCAACGTATGTGACATTGTCTGGTCTTTTTTTTTGTCCATGACAATCTCCTACCCTGAACTCTCATATTCAGTATTCAGGAATTGTGCGAAAGAAGCATAAAACCCCAAAATCTCTCTTTATTAAAAGGAAACAATATCCTGCGCATACATCAGAACAGGAACACTTCAAACTGAAAGTTCCAGAACCTCAACAGCCACAAGTATCAGTGCTGTGCCATAAGATGCATTAAGTTTTGTTGTTCATGCTACGAGTGTAACTCATCCCCTACTGCTTGGTTCAAATGACTGAGAGATTCCCGGTCTCCGGATGAGTGAACTAAAGCTGTGAACTTAACATCCCTGATTCTTGCCAAGAAGCCAAATGGCAAATCCCACTGCACACTGGAAAAATAGTTCTGTCTCAATTATATTTTGTTTATCCCACCATAACAGACTTTTTTTTGATAAATAAATAAGCTTTCGTGTTTAATGGGACACACGGGAATTCCACTATAAAGCCCTTGCAGAACAAGCAGTTTATTTGAAGCTGGAATGTGCCATGGGAAAAATATTTTAACAAGTGAAGAAATCAAATGTAAGCTGATAGCAGATCTGTGGGCGGAAATAATTGCGTGTTATTCTGTTTAAATCAAAGAATGATTCACTGGAACTTGTGTTGTCTCTTTTTAGATTTGAATACTGATAATTTTCCTAACTCTTTTCCATTTTTTTTAGTCGCCCACATGGTATCACTATCCCACACCTGAGTTCTGACCCATAGGCTTCTGTCAAAGGCAGCCATGAAGGAAGCACTGCCATGCACAAAAGAAAGGCCCAGGCCTGTGTTTTAGTGATATGGCACTGCTCAAACTCCAGGTCTACAAATTGGCTGACTATCACAGAATTGTTACAGCATAGGACGAGGCCTTTTGGCCCATCATGCATGCACTGATCCTATTACCTAGTGCCAGTCACCTGCTTTTTCTTCATATGCGTGCACATCATTTCTACCTAAATAATCATCCAACGCCCTCTTGAATACCTCAAATGAACCTGCCTCCTCCACATTTGTCTGATGTACATGCCATGCCCAAACCAATTACCGTGTGAAAGTTTTTTTCTCGCTCTATTCTTGCTTCATTTGCACATCACTTTAAATCTATGCCCTCTCGTTCTTGATCATTTCATGAGCAGGAACAGTTTCTCCATATCTACTCCATCCAGCCTCCTCAGGACTTTGATAACCTCTATCAAATCTCCTCTGAGCCTTCTTCTTTTCTCCAAAGGCAGTTCCAACTTCTCCAAGCTATGCTCGTGGCTGAAGTTTCTCATTCCTGGAATCATTCTTGTAAATCAATCATTCTCATGCCACATGTCTGTCCCTGTATGGAAATGACCCTGATTTGCAGAGCTATAGCAAGTACGTAGGAGGATTAAACTACCTTTAGTTCATTCACGTTAAATCAACGTTGAAATTATAAGGAGTGATACAAAGTGCTGGTCACCCTGATTATAGTATAATAGTATTCAACAAGTGCTCTGACAAACTGCTTTGGATGGAAAGATCCAAGTTTATGTTAGAGAGCTTATCCCTGTGTATCCCTTGGTTGGGTCCAAGCAAGTCTCCTTTTATGGGAGAATCTTGAACTATTTAAAAAATATTAATTTTCATTAATTGTATTAATTTTTACATGCAAAATTTTACTGTTATTAACTTTTACTTTTTATTTATGTTTATTATTATTTATTAATTTTATGATTAAATTTTATTAATTTTTACATGTAAAAGTTCTAGGCTGTCACTCATTCTCACTATTACTCTATTATTGTGTGATAATAACATCACTGTTAACATAGCTCCTTGTGTACATGTTCAATAGTTAACTCTTTACCCTGACTGTTGATCTCTTCCAGGGTAATTTCTCTTTGGAAAGAGTGTGGCATTAAATTCTTCTACTTAATTCTGTGGGAAGTTAAATAGCTTATGGTAATTCTAGTACAAGCAAGGAAGAAGATGGAGTTCACCAAGCCCCTTTGCCATTCCTCAAGATCATGACTGATACTCTATCTCGAAGCATCTCACACGCAATTCCTAAATCCTTTGATATCTAGAAATCTACCAATCAATATCTTGAATACACTTAAAAACTGAGCCTCCATAGGCCTCTATAATAGAAAGTTAAAGGATTCATCATTCTCGGAGTGAAATAATTCCTCTCCATCTCAATACTAAATGATCTACCTCTAGTGCTGAGACTGTGTCCTCTAATTGTATTCCCATGCAGCCAGGTGAAACATCTTCGCTGCATCTTCGTTGTTAAGCCTTGTGAGAATTCTATGTCCTTAAATGAGATTACATCTTAATCTCCTAAATTCGAGAATATTTTCCTCATTCCCCTCATAGGGCAGTACCACATCCCATGGATCAGTCTGGTGAAACTTCTTCGCTTTCCCTCCATGACAAGTATATCCTTCCTTTGGTAAGGAGACCAAAACCACACACAAAATTCCAGTTATAGACTCACAACGGCTTCATTCAATTGCAGCAAGTTTTCCTTACTCCTGTGCTCAAACCTTCTTGCAAGAAAGGCCAAACTTCTTTTGCCTTCCAAATTGCTTGCTACATTTCCTTGTTGGTTTACTGTGACTTATTAACAAGGACATACTTTCCAATCCCTCTATTTAAGAAGTACTTTGTATTCACGTGTTTCCAACTGAAACAGATATCTTCACATTTTTCCACAATGTCCTGTGTGCTATGTTCTTGCCCAGCCTGTCTAAATCCCCTTGAAGCCTCTTTGCAACTCACATTCCCACCTAGTTTTGCGTCAGAGTTAGTCCTGGAACAGCCTGGGAACTTCTTAGATATATATATATATATCTCTTTACAAATAGAATTGGTTGATTTGCTACTGTCTCTATTACCAAGGATGGAAACCCAGCATATGAGGGGTGCACCCTAGAGGCGGCCTTTTTCTGCAATTTCTGGTCTGGATCTTTACAGGGTCACTTCTGACCTTGAAAAATGGCAGCCAGAACCTGATTCTGGAATTTACAGCCCCATTCCTGGCACTGCCAATTTGCACCAGCGAGGGACAAGAGTCCAAGATGGTGCAGTTCACGAGCCTGGTGTACATCTAATCTGGCCATGGTCTTGGTCAGGCATCTCCTGGTCTCCCTCTCCCCACCCCCCTCACAGTTTGTGTGGAAACGGGCCAGTTTTTTTTTTAAAAAGGTGTTGTGGTTCACAGCACTTCAGAGGTACCCGGACAGAGAAACCTTTAGAAAGGTACATTCAAAAGATCTTACCCATTGCCCCTTGCCAAGCTGTGGCCCTCCACCCATCCCTTTCCATGGCCACTCAGATCCTCCCTGCCTACTTATAACAATTAACCATGCTCATTCAATCGCATATACACTGTAGAGAAGCAATAAATCCTTTAGAATGGATTGGTTTTCTAAAGCTTTTCTGTATATCTGATCATTCATTAATAAATTTCTACTTTCTTTAAATGAAGCTAATTTTATACAGTGTTATAAAAGTCTCAACCATCCAAGACCTTTAAAGCTTCAATAGCAGAAGTAGCAAACACTTGACAATTCTACCCTGAATAAATAAATAAATAAATAAATAAATTGTGTATCATTGACAGAATAAAATCACAGAGTAAGCTTTGTCAGTCAAGTAATGCTTTGCCTTGGGTACTGCTGTTTCAATAGATTGATGGCTACTGTACTCTAAGCCAAACCTCATGATACATTTCTTTTATAAATGCCTTAATTGGTCCTGTGGCAGCTACTCTAAATGTCGATTATGTTATATTTTTGCATTGATTTATACCTCCTGTGAATTATGTTAGGTGTGGCTTTGGAGCTGAAGAAGTGTATTTAGAGTTCCAGATGCATTAACAGATACTTGTGAATCAAAAGAATAACTTGACCCTCTTGACAAGAGAATACATCTAACTTTAGGCCAATATAGAGTTTATTAAAGAGAATTGCCTACTTCCTTTTTCTTATGAAATTTGCACATATCCTGTGAGAGAAATCAAAAACTGTGACTCTGTTTTACTTGAGTTTAGTTCTCAAGTTGATTTTACTTGCAAATAAATATTGAATGATTGTTACCTAAGAATGAGTCGCCAGTATGTAACTAATACAATCTAAGAAACATTTTGAGTGGCCAAGAGCTAACATCTGAAACCAAACTAAGCTTTGAACTCACTTTCGGTAAAATGATACTTTAAATAGCTTGCTTTTTTAACCAATTAAGCATTTTAAAAAGTTTGTAGAGCTTTGACAATGTTCCTCATGGCACAGCATTATGAACTAATGCCTTTTGCAATCCATTCTAAATAATCATTATGCGATTGACAATTGTTTTTCAGTAGCTGTATCAGTTCATGTGTTCTCTTATTAACAAACAATTTATTTTACAAAGTACCCATTTCTAAAGTGATTAAAGTAATCGGAAATGCAGAAAAACATGTTTGCATTAAAACATTATCCGACCGATTTCCTTCAGCCACATACTGCTAGGATAACAATTGGCTACAAGCAAATAATAAAGCCGAAAATTGGCAAGTCCTTAGTCAAACAACAGATGCCTATTTTCTTGAAGTCAGAAATCCTAAGAGATGAATTCTTTGCCTTGTTTATTTTGTTAAAGACATATCTTTACACTGGAGGCTTTGATGTCTAGCTGTTGGAGCCATGGAGGAAAATACGATTAGAATGTCCCTTGTGTATACCCATCTTTGGGCAAACATGTATCCTCACCACCTGATTAGCAGACTGTCTCGAGTGGTTCACTATTCAAGAGCTTGCAGTTACCACTGTCCAGACAGCTAAGTCATCACCGCAGGTCAGAGGTGAGCAATAGAATGAGTTTAGATTTCCAACTGGTGGAACATAGGAATGGAAGGGAGCTATTCTGAGGAAAAATTGAATGACTATTTCTTTGGCAAGAAAATAATGGATGGGGGAATGTTTCTACTGTGATACGGGGTACTAGATAGGGAGAACATAGAAATGCGCAAAACTTATGTATCAATTGTTTGTATTGAACCTTGATGAAATATTGAATATGGCATTAGTTCAATGTTCTTTTGGTTGTCACACTATCACAGCGGCTCTGAAACTGTTAAATGCATTACAATTTTCAATTTAAACGCTTGTTTAAAACGACACAAGGCAAGACTTATCTAATCCACCACTCCTGAAACTAAGTGAGCACCATCGGGCTCTGTGTATCTGTGATACCAATACGAAGCTTGCACGATTTGTTGGCAGTAATGACAATTGTCAGTATTAATATTTTACACAGTTATTGAGTCATTCCTCTGATGCTTTACGCCGGTTTCAAACTTCCAGTTTGCAAGCTCCAGCTGCCTCCTCTTTACCATGGACATGCAATCCTTTTACACATCCATTCCCCACCAGGATGGTTTTAGGGCTCGCCGCTTCTTCCTGGAGCAAAGGCCTGACCTGTTCCCACCCACCACCACCCTCCTCTGCTTGGCTGAGATTGTCCTCACCCTCAACAACTTCTGTTCTAACTCCTCTCATTGTCTTCAGGTCACAGGGGTGGCCATGGTACCCGCAAGGGCCCCAGTTACGCCTGTCTCTTCATGAGGTACGTGGAACATTCCTTGTTCCAGTAATATTCCGGCCCCCACCCACATCTCTTTCTCTTAAAAAAAAAGTCGATGATATCATTGGTGAGGCTTCCCTCTCTCATCTGGAATTGGAAAAGTTAATCGATTTCGCTTCCAATTTCCACCCTGCCCTTACTTTCAACTGGTCTATCTCTGACTCCTCCCTTCCCTTCCTCAACATCTGTTTCCATTTATGGGGATAGACTGGCCACTAATATCCACTATAAACCCATTGATTCCCACAGCTATCTGGACTATACATCCTCATACCCTACTTCTTGTAAAGACTCCATCCCATTCCCTCAGTTCCTCCGTCTCTGTCACATACGCTCAGACGAGGCCAACTTCAACAAGGGATCCTCCAAAGTGTCCATCTTCTTCCTCAACCGAGTATGCCCCAGCACCATTGTTGACAAGGCTCTCAACTGGGTCCAACCCATCTTCCGCACTTCCGCCCTCAACCCCTCTCTTCCCTCCCGCAACAGCGATAGGGGTCCCCTTGTCCTTACCGACCATTCCCACTAGCATCCACATCCAGAAGATCATCAGACGCCATTTCCGCCAACTCCAGTCAGACACATGTTCCTCTCTCCTCCCTTGTCTGCCTTCTGCAGGGACCATTCCCTCCGGGACACCCTGGTCCATCTTCCTTCACCCCCAACACCCCTCACAGCCCCATGGCACCTGCCCCTGTAACCAGCAAAGGTGCAACACCTGCCCATTTACCTCCTCCCTCCCCAGTATCCAAGGGCCCAAACATACCTTCCAGGTGAAGCAACACTTCACCTACACTTCCCAGAATCTACTGTACTGCATTTGCTGCTCACAAAGTGATCTCCTCTACCTTGGGGAAACAAAGTGTAGAATGGGTGACTGCTTCACAGAACATCTACGTTCTGCTCAGAGAAAAAGACCCTAAGCTTCCAGTTGCCTGCCACTTGAACTCACTACCCTGTTCCTTGGCCAACATCTATGTCTCAGGCTTGCTGCAGTGTTCCAGCGAAGCTCAATGCAAGCTGGAAGAACAGCACCTTATTTTCTGCGTGGGGACCCGGCAGCCCTCCAGACTCATTACCAAGTTCAATAATTTAGGGCCTAAACTCTCCCATGTCCTAACCCCCTAACCCACACATCAGGCCTTGCTATCAAATAGCTTACCATTACAGTCTAAATACTGTTAGTCACTAACAGTCCCCATTAACAGCCATTCACCCTCCTAGTCAGATAGTTATCACCTCCTTTGTCTATCCTACTGCTCTTTGGGCTCTATCCTTTATCCTATCATTTACTCCCTACCTCATCCCCTCCTTATTTTCTGCATATAAACTGATGTTTTCCTAGCTAAATCAGTTCTGAGGAACGTTAATTCTGATTTTTTCTTAACAGATGCTGCCAGACCTGCTGAGGTTTTCCAGCAACTTCTATTTTTGTTCTTGATTTACAGCATCTGCAGTTCTTTCGGCTTTTGATCGTTATTGAGTCAGTGCTGTCCCGAAGAGCATCAGAGTAAAGAGTTTTAGCAACTACTCAATGCGTTTGCAAGTTATAGGGATGTATAAAAATATTTACTGGCAACAAAAATCATCACAGTCAAGTCTCAGTTCTAAAGAACTAACTGTGATTTCTCTCCACAGCTGAGATCAGACCTGCTGAGATTTTCCAGCATTTTCTGTTTTTGTTTCAGATTTCCAGCATCCGCAGTTTTTTTGTATTTTTATCATTCAAGTATCTCTGTATTTTGAAAAGTAGAACCTGCAGAATTCTAATGCAGAATGATAGGGCGAGCAGAAATGGTACCAAATGGTCATCTTGCTGCAGCACCATGGCTCTGGGCTGACTAACCTACTAAGCAGATAGGAAGGAGGGGCCAGGTAGCAGTGGACCACTTTATTCTTACAGAACCGGGGACACAATTGTGAACCAACTGGCTTCACAAAATCAATTGGGTTTCTTCGCAAACACCACTCCCCCCCAACCCACCACACACACACACACACACACACACACACACACACACACGATGAACCAGTAAAAGGAAAACAGATGAGACTTAGAAATTTACAGATTGGTCACATGGGTGTATGCCTGGCCAGTTAAGGAGAGTGATGGTCTGTGATGCCAATGTACACAGAACACTGACCATCTTTCTGCCTTTATAGCCCCAACTACACCTTCCACCCCTTTGAAATTTACAACAATGTGGTTTCCCCTAAGCACATGTGCTCGTCTCCATGTGCACGAAATAAGGCACATGTATGTCTGATATAACAAGGTGTAGAGCTGGATGAACACAGCAGGCCAAGCAGCATCAGAGGGGCAGGAAAGCTGACGTTTCGGGCCTAGACCCTTCTTCAGAAAAAAAAACGGATGTATGTATGTACTGTTTTGACAGCTCTGAAAGTACTACAGGGACATATTCTGGAAGCTCTGCTGAACAGAATTATCTTCCTCAAACATTCAAACCAGCTGCATTGCGATGAATAAAAGACAGATTCGGAATGGGGGAATAGATGTGTATCAGTATTACAGCCCTGTTGAATCCTGCGCAGAGAAAATGACCATCAATGTACTCAGAACTTGTAGCTGGGTCCCAGGAAGCATGATCAAATAAATTGGCTTGACCTTCACACACACACATTACAGCATATATACAATCAAGTTAGTGGAAATAAGGTAATAATTTATTCAAGGGAATCTCATGCAAGACGCATGCAAAGTTTTAAGTGACCTCAAAAATATGATTTGCAAGAAGACAATCCTTGCTTTAAGTATCGATGCTGATGCACAAGGTATCTGATTATTTTTACTTAAAGAAAGATCTAATGATAATTTCAAGTGAAACTAAAATAGATCTATCTTCCATAAAGCACCCTTATTCCATCTCCTACTAGAATGCCCTGTTAGGGTCAAAAAGGTAACATAAAAACCACAACAAAGAGATTCAACCCTTGATCATAGCTTGATCATTGCAATATCAATGACACTAGCTTATCCAGTTTGGACAAATGGACTATCACATTGGATTTAAACATAGCTGCAAATCTCAAAGTTAGCCTTTCAGTTTAGTCACTCTGTACATTATCTAGCTTGATTTCATATCCAGAGGAAGCCCAAAGTATGGGAATTATTTTGCAGATACTTTTGTTTCATAATAAATAAATTGATCACTCCAACATACATATGATCCTTAACAGCTTAAAAGATAAGGCATACACATTTATTTTCCCTTGATGGCGCTGATTATCTTTTCAGGGATCCATGGCAATTTGAAGAGAAATAGCACTGTCACTGGAACACTCAGGCCTGTGGTTCAGGTCCATGTCAAAGTGAAGTTGCAGGATGAATTAAGAAAATATTAGAACATTTCAGCAGCCACTCACCACTGAATCTTTTCTTGCTTCAAGTTTCCAACCTGTGCAGAAAGGCATTTGGATATCATTCTCAGAATGACCTATGTTGTTGACACATCCACACTGAGGTCTTGAAATAGTGTGGAAAACAGACAGGAGCAAATGGCAAGAATTCTTTTGCACTGTCCAGTCCTATTAGTATCCAAAATGTCTATATATACACCTCACACACACACACACACCAAGTTTTTTTAATGAGTTTTTCAAAACTGTCACCCTCCAAATGAAGATTGGATCTGAGCTTGTCCTTGAGTTGCTTTCAGTAACCATAATCCTGGCATCACATGAAATTTATATCACCTTCATCAACAAAAAGAAATTTAACCCTAAAGATTAGGTGGAGTTGGTTTGGGTAGGAGGTTAACATATTAAAAATCCAAATCCTGATTGCAACCTGCCTCCAAGTTGTTGGTTAGGTGAAGGGATGCGCAGGTTTCCAATCTGTTCCCAGGAGATGATTGACACCTCAACTCTGACCCTTATGATCCCTCTCTAACCTTGAGTTCTCGGATTTCTTCAAGTCTCCTAACATCCTCCAGCACCAATCCCACCCATGAGATCTCCGATCCCTCCCGATCCTAGGTAACTGGGAGTTTTATGGGCTATTCAATGGCATAAGTTGAATAATGAGGGGGCTCAGGGTGAGAAATGAGGTGATCAGGATGAGGAGGATTTTTAACATGGTCAGAGGGTTCAACTGTTTACAGAAAAGCCACTGATCGCTTCAGAAGCAAACTTACGTTGGAAGCAAAGATGGACCTTTTAACCTGCCTGCTCTGGACTTAGCCTACACTTATTCCTACCTTCTGCAGCAGGTCCATCTCTGGGCTGAGAGTCAGGACGCCTAAAATAATCTGCCACCCAGAACACATGCTTGAAAAGGGCAGGGGTTTAGTTCCATTTCCTGATTCCCAGCTTCAACATGAAAAATTTGCCAAAGGAGTCAATTAAGGCAATAAAGCATTTCTACAAGATACTGATTAGCCATGCTCCCACTGAATGGGTAAAATATGCCCCAGGGACTGAAAACTTCCTGCTGTTCCTACATTCCTACAAAGAACCTTTTAAAGTGGTGAAACATCCCAAGTTGCTTCATTCAAGTCTTATCAGAAAAAAAAAAGTAGGTCCCAATAACATGCTATATTTCTCAAGCACCTTTACAACAAATTATAACATCAAGCCTTTTAAAGTGATACTCAATCAGATGTCCACAAGCTTGGTCAAAAAGGAGCATCTTAAAGAAAGAAAGCAATGGAGAGACAAGGAAGTGTAGAAATGTCAGCTATAGTTCACTCTTGCCTCTCATACCCATTGTCCTGGGTTCAAATCCTACTCTAGGGCTTGAATGCACAAAAACCAAAATGAGGACAGCAGTGCTGAGGAAGTATTGCACTAGATGCCATCTTTTGATGGAGATCTTAAGCTGTTCAGGACATGGTGGATAGTGGGTGGATAGTAGATAGCTAGGCGGAGATGCCAATATGAACTAGAGTTTGAAAGGTCATAGAACAGTGCCTCAGCTTTTTTGAGGTGGCTGGCAAGCTTTCTGCTAGTGTTCGTATTGGTTTCTGACAAACCAGCGAAAGGGACTCATTCAGGAAAATCATGAAGTCAGGAGAAAGTTATACAGAGGCAGAAAATCAGGCCAATAAGTTATAAATGCCTAACTCCTGCTGCCTCCCTGTGAACTCTCTAGAGAATTAAAGCCCCTCAGCTGAAAATCACTGTTGGGAAAAATCACAGCACATGATTGAGTTCACATGTCTAATAAACAAATAGGAAACAACTGCTGAATTGAGTCCTTGAGGACTGCTGATGGCTACATAATGACATTTTGGTACACCATCAAGCGGTGATGCTCTAATAAGAACTGTGCAAAAACTGGAGTTTATCATTGTTCAATTTCTTCAAAGCTGAAGCAAAGCTAAATTTCACTTGCTTTGTTTTTGGACAGTTACAGGTCAGTACTAAAATGGTTGCACAAAACCAAATTATTTTTATTTGCGATATGGTTCTGAGTTAATTAAGTTCAGTTCATTTTCTTGTCCTTCTGTATTGTCAGTTGGATTTTATTTCAAGAAAGGTCTGTTTCAGCTCATGGATCTATTAAATTAGACACTTGTATTAAATTAGAAACTGCTAGATCTGATTGAATCATAGAATCTCAAAAGTGTGGAGACAAACTATTTGGCCCAACTGGTCCATGCCAACCTTCCGAGGAGCATCCCACTCAGACCCATCCCCCTACCTATCCCTGTAACCCTGTATTTACCATGGCTAACCTACCTAAGCCTGCACACCCCTGACCACTATGGGCAATTTAATACAGCCAATCCATCTAACCTGCTACAACAAGGTGCAGGGCTGGATGAACACAGCAGGCCAAGCAGCATCATAGGAGCAGAGAGGCTGACGTTTCGGGCCTAGACCCTTCATCAGAAAAGGGGGAGGGGAAGGGGGTTTTGAAATAAATAGGGAGAGAGTGGGAGGCGGATAGAAGATGGATAGAGGAGAGGATAGGTGGAGAGGAAACAAACAGGTCGAAGAGGCGGGGATGGGGCCAGTAAAGGTGAGTGTAGGTGGGGAGTTAGGAAGGGGATAGGTCAGTCCAGGGAGGACGGACAGGTCAAGGGGGCGGGATGAGGTTGGTCGGTAGGAGATGGAGGTGCGGCTTGAGGTGGGAGGAGGGGATAGGTGGGAGGAAGAACAGGTTAGGGAGGCAGGGACGAGCTGGACTGGTTTTGGGATGCGGTAGGGGGAGGGGAGATTTTGAAACTTGTGAAATCCTACCTGCACATCTTTGGACTGTGGGAGGAAACCGGAGCACCCAGAGGAAACCCACACAGACACAGGGAGAACGTGCAAACTCCACACAGACAGTTGCCCGAGGGTGGAATTTAGCCCGGGTCTCTTAGCGCCACCAAAATTAATTGTAAAAATTGTAAATTAATTGGAAAAATGTAACTTTAAAAAAAATTAGATTCCTCAAGGAAGCAGAGTTTGCAGTTTCCTTAACTATTTTGTTTATTTTAGTGAATTGTAATTCAGATACCAGAAATGCATGTATGGATTGAACTGGTGACTAAAAGTACTTTGATGGGTAGTAGAATGATTTTTAGTTCAATAGGTGATCAGAATTAATCTCTTTCAAACTAATGATACCAAAAGAAAATTTCAATCTAGCTTTGACAATCCCATCAACTTTGAAACACAAGAATATTTACTTCCATTTATACTAAATCTTCACAAGTCTTCATGCAGATCATTAGAGTGATGAAACATTTCTCCCCTGATTGGAATCATTTCTAGCACAAAGGAAGACAGGGTGGTTATCGAAGGTTAATCACTTCAGTCCCAGAACATCACAGCAGGAATTCCTTAGGCCAGTGGCTCTACCATGATCAGCTGCTTCATTAATAACTTTGTCTCCAACATAAGCTCAGAAATGGGGACATTTCGTAAAAAGGGGCAGTGTTCAGTACCATTCACAACTACTCAGATAATGTTGGAGTCCATGCCTGCACAAAGCAAGGCCAGAAAAGCATTCAGGTTTGGGGTGATAAGTTTTTGTTTTATTCATTTGTGGGATGTGGGCATCGCTGGCTGACCAGCATTTCTTGCCCATCCCTAGTTGTCCTTGAGAAGGTGGTGGTGAGCTGCCTTCTGGAACTGCTGCAGTCCTCCTTCTGTAGGTTGACCCACAATGCTATTATGGAGGGAATTCCAGGATTTTGACCCAGTGACTGTGAAGGAATGGCGATATATTTCCAAGTCAGGATGGTGAGTAGTTTGGAAGGGAACTTGTAGATGCTGGTGTCCTCATGTATTTGCTGCCCTTGTCTTTCTAGATGGAAATGGTCTTGGGTTTGAAAGGTGTTGTCTGAGGATCTTGGGTGAATTTCTATAGTGCATCTTGTAGGTAGTACATACTGCTGCTATGAAGCATCGGTGGTAGAGGGAATGGATGCTTATGCATGTAGTGCCAATCAAGCTAGCTGCTTTGTCCTGGATGGTGTCAAGCTTCTTGAGTGTTGTTGGGACTGCACTCATCCAGGCAAGTGGGGAGTATTCCATCACACTCCTGAGTTGTGCCTTGTAGATAATGGATAGGCTTTGAGGAGTTAGGAGACAAGTTACTCGCCACAGTATTCCTGGATCTCCCGTGCTCTTGCAGCCACTCTGTTTATGTGGCGAGTCTAATTGAGTTTCTGGTCGATGATAACTCCCAGGGCAATTCGCTCCTGACTGTATACCACTGTGCTGCCACTTCTGCTGGGTCTTCTGCCGGAGGAATAGTGATAGTGGTGTCTGGGATGTTGCCTGTAAGGTATGATTCCATGGGTATGAATATCGTCAGGCTGTTGCTTGACTAATCTGTGAGACAGCTCACCCAGTTTTGGCACTAGCCCCCAGAATGTTAGTAAGGAGGACTTTGCAGGTTCACCAGGGTTGTTTCTGTCATGGTCTTTTCTGGTGCCTAGGTTAATGCCAGGTGATCTATCTGGTTTTGTTTCTTTGAGGCTTTTTGCAGTGATTTGTACAACTGAATGGCTTGCTAGGCCATCTTTTTCGAGAGCAATTGAGAGTCAACCACATTGCTGTGGGTCTGGAGTCACGTGTAGGACAGACCAGGTGAGGATGGCAGACTTCCTTCCCTGAAGGACATTAGTGAACCAGATGGGTTTTTCTGACAGTCAGCCATGGTTTCATGGTCATCAGTAGATTCTTAAATCCAGATATTTTATTAAATTCAAATTCCACCATCTGCTGTGGTGGGATTCAAACCCAAGTCCTCAGGACATTAGCTGAGTTTCAGGGTTAATAGTCTAGTGATAATACCACTAGGCCAAGTGCAGCTGACACACGGGAGCATCACCAGCTGTAAGTTCTTTTCAAAGCAACACTCCTTCTTGACTTGGATCTAGACTGCTGTTCTTGCACCAATGTATTGTACTCCTGGACCTACCTTTCTTCGTAACAATGAAGATACGACATCACAAGCTGTCGCTATTCATAAAGATGACTCACTAATACCTTCAATGGAATTTAGGAATAGACAACAAATGTTAGCCTTGCCAGTGACACTCACATTCCACAAACAATTTTTTAAAAAGTTCAACGTAAACAGAATAAGCAACATTTTTGGCTTTTCCTGCATGGCTTGCAAAACCTCTGGTCCATAAAATCTAAGAACTTTTGACATCAGATAACCTGTACTGTAACTCACCTCTCCCCCATCCGCCTTCTATTTTAACCCCTCCACTTCAAATGATATTTTTACAATTTTAAAATTACCATTTTAATTAGATGGTATTTTTTTTATCCTTATGCCTTTTCAAATCAGACACCAAACTTATCCTTTTATATATTTCACGGACTTTACATGCAATTCAAGTTTCCTAAACAGCTCATTTACAGAGCATTGCTACGATCCAAGCTGATGGCAATACTGTGGAACCTGGCTTGATAGATTGTTTAATTTCTGCATTTGGCTAATGTGGTAGTTAGTCATGAAACATATTCACACAAGGCTGTGATGCAGATGTTTAAAAACAGAACAACATTTTATTACACAAAAAGGAAAAAAAGAACAAACAGCTATGTAAAATACAGTAAAAGATCTTAATACAAACATCAAAATAAAGTTTCAAACTATTTCTCAACACTCTCCTTTTAAAGATACTGAATTCCAGAGAAATATTCCTATCTTAACTTTTAAAACTGTTATTCGACCAAATCTCCCTAGTTTCTAACCCTCAATTCTGAAGACAAATTTTATGATTCCTTTGTAAGTATGTGGACGTGAACAGTTTTCTAAAACACTATTCATTTTGGATAGCTGGACCACGTTTATGGACTCTCAACATGGATGTTTCACAATCTAGAAAAGAATTCTGCTGTGATGACTGATTCCCCTGAAGTGAAACTTGATTTCATGGCTTTGTGTTGAAATCATAACCAATGCCCTGATCTGTTTATTCGGCCTGTCATAATTTTAGCAAGATAAACATTTCACCCACTAACACTCCAGGGATTCTTCCAAGTATTTGACTGCAATCTTATGATTTCTTAGAACAGAAACACTTAGGTCACTGACCAAACAACTTCCCAATTGGATTTTTAAAAAAAAACCTTCACAGAACTGACCCAAATTCGTCTACCTCTATTTTGTCTTTTTGTGATGGAATTCACCATTACCACCTTGTGTACTGTTTCCTTCCATTTTATTCAATGTACAGAAGCTTGCATTTTCTAGCATCCAGTTCTCACAGCTGATTATTTTGTCTTTTTTTTCCCCCCATATTCTAATGATTTACTGGATTTTTCCAGCCTTTACTTGTTGATTTTTACCAGAGGTTGACTTTCTGCTGATATCTTAGTGGTTAGTGCATCCACATAAAATGTCTTCATAGCGTTCGGAATGCCGGCTGTTAACCAGCTTATTTTAATAATTGGACACAATGGAGTTGTTTAAGTAACACTAATTACTGATGGAAGTTTTACCCAAAAGTTACTCCCAACCTTTGACCGATGAAACATCTTCTGACATAATACTGTATTTGGCATCAGGGTAATGAATGTCAGACTGCTTCTCATAGCACTGACTGGATTCGACTCACTGCCCATTCTGCTTTAGGACTCTCCTTTATTGTTCAGACATTGGGACACAAGTTGAACTGTCAGTATCTCAGTTTTCAGCTTCAAAGGCTTTTTTTTTCAATTTTTTTGTCCAAGTCATTAAGTTTTGTGGCTCCTATTATGGTAACGTCATGAGAACTTTACGTATGCCTGGCATTCTCCTGTATAAGCTGTTGTCAAATTTTATTGTTCCTGACAACCAGTATAACTCATAATAACTCATTTTACTTTTTAAAAGGTAAAGGAAACTGCCAAGTACATTTAATTACAAATGAAATGTTTTGACCATTGGAGGTATACATATTTTAGCTTTTGTTGCAAAATTTCTGACCTCCACTTCATGCTGGGATAAAGTTCCAATGGTCCAGCCTTCCAACACTTTGCCTAAGTATCCACAGTAACCTTTCACTGATACAGAATTTTATAATACAGCGTCACCATGCTAGCTGATAGTCACAGTCAAGGTAATCATTGTTAGACTTGTCACTGCATTTAACAATTTATACGGTCATAACAAGTTATTTGCTGTTGGGCAGCTTTCTGGTTGATCCTACCCTAATCTGCCATATCCTCAAGCTCCCCTCCCTGACCTTGATGGGAGGGTTGGGGGGAAAGTCCTGTTTAGGAACACACGGAGTCCAATTGTGAGATTGAGTATTATGCACCGACCAGAAAAGAAAGTTGGGAGACTTCTCTGTGACTCAGCATTCCATTTACTGAACAAATGATCAAGATTCGTTGCTGACTCTTAAGGTCTGGAGAAACAGAGCCCTATTTTCAAATGGTCTTTGAATAGTTGGGGCTGAGTAATCATTTTTAGGCTGATTTTGTGGTTCCCTGTTTTCACAGTGGAGCAGCATCCTCACTCACTGCAATGTGGGTTGGGAGATTGTGTGAATTACTGGGCCATGAATTTGAACGAAAGGAAGGTCAATCATTGCAGGGCTGTAAGTTCCCAACCAGGAATGCTGGGAGCTGCCTAATCACAAAATCAGCCCTCTCATCTAACCAACAACCACACAACTAATGGTATGAAGATATATGTTAATGGTACCACATATTAAAGTAAATAATTCAAAGAATGACAGTTTTATTTTTGAGTAGAAGCTGGAACAGAAAGTAGAGTCAAAATAAAATTTATAGAGCCTTTCACAACCTCTAGGCTCCTCAAAGTGACTTCTGGCTAATGAAGTGGTTTTGAACTGTAATCATTGTGGTGATAGAGAAAATGCAGCAACCAAGATGTATGCAGTAAGCTCCTACAAACAGCAATGTGATAATGACTACATAATCTGTTTTTTGGTGATGCTGACTGAGGTATAAATACTGGCCAGGTCAGTGGACACAAGTCCCCTCCTATTCTTTGTGATAAAGTGTGGATCTCCTATACCAACCTCCAAGGGCAAGAGGGATCACATCTCATCTGAAAGATAGCATCTGACACTGCAGCATTCTCAGTATACATTTGAGTTTTAGTCTCCAGTTTTTGTTCAAGTCCTGGTAGATAAAGAGATCTTATTTTCTGTTATCAAAGGCGAACTCAAAATTAATTTTCCATCCTAACTTATTTGGTTGGACATCAAGCATTGAATGGGACTCACGCTACATCTGCATCCAGAGAATGTAATTCAAACGCACTGCTTGTTTATTTCCAATTGATGTAACACTGATCAGTGGGAGTACATGGCAACAGTCCTACATTGAAATGAATGTACTCTACATAAAAAAAAAAGCTTCTCTCTCATTCTTTACAATGCAAACTGAACTCACAATATGGAGAACATTTTTGAATCTAAATGTTCTATGTGCCAATACTCAGACCCAGTCATTTAATGCATGCAGTTCCGAAGGAATGCAATCAGTTTATGATGCATGCATACTGGGAGCCACCAGTGACTTACTTTCATAAAAATAATGTAAAAATGTAAACTGATGCTTCTTGACACAGCCTTCAGGTGCTATAGAATGTAAATAAAAAGCTGCTGAACTGACCTCTTTGTTTAAGTCTACTGTTCAGGGTGCTCCTCTGAGGGTAATGCTCTAAATAGCCACATTGTGAGGATAGTTACAAGCCTGTTGCTGCTTCAAGTTTCTGTAGATTGGCAGCTACTTGACTCTTCCTTTTTTGAGGAGTAAAATTATCCAAAAGGTAAAACGGTTTTTGCAGTATTTCATCCAAAATGATATGAGAGAGAAATGCTGAGTGCAGAATAAGATTCTGCACCCTTGCTTATGTCAGGTCAACAGGCCTGGAAATGTTCAGTACCACAGGCATGTTCAAATTAGAGTGAACAATCATCAGGGCCAGAATCATGTGCTAAACCCATACTTTCAAACTGACAATGTTTTAGTTGCACAACAGTCTTTCCTCACCTGGTTTCATCCCTGGGCTAAAATAGCTTCCAAAATTTTTATATCTGTCTATACAACATGTCAAAGTGTTTGAACAGATTAGAATTTGTAATTACGGTAAGACATTGTGATCTCATCCTTTTAGATTTGAACTCAATGTGGTGGTGTAGGTGTTCTAATTTGAACAAGACATTTGTTCCAGAAAGCCTCAAATTAATTATTAAACCACTTCAAATACACAGTCCAAAACACATGCACACATAGTTCAAAAATCCAAACTCTAACGTAAATGATATTAAATGCATATAATAATCATACATCTTACATCTAGAGGGATACGGATGATGAAAAGATCAAAAAGAGCTTTTCTCCAGGATGTGCAATCATCTGGTGGCTTTCATGAGGGAGTGAACAACACATGATATATGTCATATCCTGATAAATGGTTTCAGAGCTACATACATACCACACCATATGATGCAAGTGCACTGTCTCACTGCTGTTTACCCCTCAGCGATGTAAGGTGGCTTATATTCAATTACTTTAATATTAGTTTAACTGTAGATATCATTTATACATTAACATGGATAAAGTAAACTTTAATCTGCAAGGTGAGAAGTGAAGAGCAGCAAACCAAGTTAGACATTCATTTTTCCTCAAAGCAGGTGGGTGCTAGCCAGAAAACAACTTTGACGCAGAAACAATCAAATGAACAGTGATTCTGGTTAAGCTCCTGATATTCAGCCTTATTTTCATCCTCAGTGGATTGCTCTTTAATTCTCATCCAGGACATTCCCTTCTTCCATAGCTCCAGTTGTGAGAGGCACAATATACACGTTAGTGTATCAGGGTACACTCTAAAACTCTGCTGGAGCAGTCCAGGCACTTGGACCTCACCTTCAGCCCAACACAGAAACCCCAAAGCGCTTGCACTGGACCTCGAGAACTGACTGTGACCCAATTCCCCGGACTGGAATCTGACCAGCCCCTTGCCTGACTATTGCAGCATTCCTGTTTGACTGGCGTCCAACCCCTCCCTGCTATACACTTATTGAAAATTTACTCTTCAGGCACATGGCATGTGGTTGTTGCATAATCTACTGGCACATGCTGCAGTTCCAACTTTGATGTAGTATTGTTCTGTATAACTAAAAGTCGTCACTGTCTGATCGGTATATTTTCTCTTCACTGTACCTGAGCACAACAAGCAGTCTGCCTTTCTTTCTGCGCAAAAAAAAGGCTAAACAACAAAGGCTGTTTGCCTTTCCTTTAGCCCCAAGGACCTTGTGTGCTAAAAAGCAGGCTAAAATACAGAAGATGCCTGACTCTGAGTCAGTGCTAAAACTCCTATCCAGATACAGGAGATACCTGTCCGTCCCTCACCACAAAGTAACCTGCCACAGGAATACATATCCTTGCTCTCCCTCCCCTCCAAAGTAAACACTTGAAGCGTTGGTTTGGGCTTTAAACAGGCATGGCATTGCAATGCCAGTGCTTTGTGGATGCTGAGTTAAATGATGAGGAGTCCAGAATGGGTGTGGTCACTGTCCACAGAAGCTCATTGTGCAGGTAAAGCCGTTCCATGTCGAGAGAAGTGGCTTGGTTGGCATACCCATTCTCTGCTCTGAAACTGACACTGATAAACTGATAAAAGTAAGTGAGGTGATTGCTGATATAACAAAGGTGTAGAGCTGGAGCAGCATCAGGCCAAGCAGCATCAGAGGAGCAGGAAAGCTGACGTTTCGGGCCTAGACCCTTCTTCAGAAA
>NC_063344.1:57149282-57399449 GCF_021869965.1 Rhincodon typus
AAAAAAAGGCCCGAAACGTCAGCTTTCCTGCTCCTCTGATGCTGCTTGGCCTGCTGTGTTCATCCAGCTCTATGCCTTGTTATCTCAGATTCTCCAGCATCTGCAGTTCCTACTATCTCTGAGATGATTGCTGTTCAGACCCATTTATGGAGTGGTGTATAACAATGGCTCAGCTATTGAATGTCAATGACATTAAAATGTCAGGCTACAATCTTTCTTTTACAGTTGCTTATGGACATACAATCAATAGCCTTCAAGAACAGGCATTATCCCCCGTCAGTCCAGTGTAACATTTACGGCACATCAACATCCTACTGAACACTCATTGCAATGATTGCTACTGCAAGCCTGTGCTAACTATGCTGTAAAATGGCTGCACGTTCAAGATCACTACCTGCTAATATTGCTTAAAGCTAACCTGCAGCTCTTCAAGGTAGAGGTGTGTGGAGACTACTGGAAGTGCTGACAGCGTTTGGAATAGTGCTGTGCAATACCAACATTAGCTAACCACCAGAGAACATGTCACAGGTTTCCATTGCTGTACTGGAGGCCTTCTGGATCAGCTGAAAGGTGAAACACCTCCTATTTGCACTGAGGGCAGGGATTGAGGTAGCCAGTAAGCCTTCAGACAAATCAGAAGGCAGGGGAAACAGAGTTTGACCACCAAACCCTGAATGCAGCGAAACAAGTCTGATCGTGTGGCAAGTGGTCAAGACTAGTGAACACATCCATAAATACCATATCCTGCCAATTGCTCCGCTAACTTCACCATCAACAATCTCAATCACTCAGGGCTCATAACCAACACTCACCAATATTTCACACGTTGCACGCATTGACCATTATTAAACCACAACCCTCACTAACACATTGCCATCTCTGGAACAGCACACAAGTAGAAATTGCAGGAACTAACTGAAAGGGTGAGAGGGAGTGGGGGACGCACCTGGATGACCCAATTCCAAAATCTCACCACATCATTCAGAAATTCAAAATACTGAATCTTTCTACTCCACAAGTGGCACTGAACCTTACTCCTAGTGGGGTTTCCCTTGAACTATTTTATTATTGCAATCATTTAAGCATTATAATGAATGCAATGGTATAATATTCCTTTGCTACCATTAAATATTAATGAATCCATTACTGATATTGCTCAGTGCAATTTTACTCTCGAGAGAAGTTTAAATGAAAATTGTTTAAAATTGAAATCACAAACCCATTCTTTAAAGGCATTCCTGTCACTCCCAACAGCAACATATGAATGTCCCAGGTTTTCAATAATTCAATAAATTTGCTTTAAATTCAGGTTTCAATTTCCATTTCACCTCCCTGTAGAAAGATGAAGGTGTGCAATCTTAGGAAGAGGCAGCCCAAGTGTTAAGAATCCACTGATATAGAATTACTGGGTGATTGCTGGTTTTTCAAATTAATGAGGGTGTAAGTTGAAATCTCCAGCTACACTGTGAATATTGTTTTTGCACAATAATTTCCTGTGAACCGTTCAGAGGACAGTAAAAGGATTGAACACCCACTCCCTAACCACTGCCATTGTAACTCTTAAATTTCCCACTAAGAGGTCATTAGTTTCATTTGTTCTTCAGTTTCATGATTCAGTTTCAATGCTGCGGGAGAGGCCTGTGCATAACCCTAAAGGTTGCTGGAGGAGGAGGAGGCTGGGGGTGGGGTCTGTCTACTTCCCAGATCTTTTGTAACAAATCGGAGACATAGAGTTTTGAACTCCCAGGTCCACTATTTCCCACTAACGTCCGATTCAAACCCTGTCTGTCAGCATGGCCCCACTGTGACGCCAGTCATGTTTGAATGTCCAGCTTCATTACTGAACGCCCTTGACCCTGACATACCTGCAGAACCAGCAGTCCCCACCAACCCTGCTTGCTGTTGCCAGTGTGCAGAGCTGCAGCCTCCGATTGGCTGGCCAGCTCTAGGAAGTTGTTGTCCTCCTGATGGTGGAGGGATGCTCCACCTCATACGAGCGAGCTAAGTATTTGTGCAGGGAGCCCATCCTCAGCATAACATTTAGACCAAAGACTCACTTGTCAGTACGGTGTTAAATATTGTTTTTTAAATGGATGGAACGGAGACTGGTCCATAATAAAATTAGGGGTTCCAGGATATTTAAACAGTGTTACATTTTACAACTGAAATATAATTGGAGGAACAATGTTTTTACTTTTTTAAGTGATAAAAGTGTGAATGCAGGAGAAATTTTCTTGGGGCCGTGACAAACTTTCTTGCTGAACGTGGTCATTTATTGGAGTATAGTGACACTCAATGTGGGTGCCGACAAGTATCGATTTCCAAGTGGGTGACTTGTACAAAGTCAGTAGTATTTGTCTTTTGTAGAACCCAACATGTGTTTAACATTTGTCCCATGGATATGCATTATTCAGCTATGAGAACTCCAGTAATTTTCATTATAGTGACTGTCTGTCCCCTGTGGGAAACTATCTAATGATTGATAGTGGTCTAGATGCAGAATCACTCATCATTGCAGACTCAGCTCTGTCATTAGTAAAGGAATCCAATGGCTAATGGTGTTTCAATCATTTAGAGCCTTACGATCTACCTGACATTTTTACACAAGCAGCTTTGAATAGTGCGATACAAAAACAAGCTGCAACAATGACTTGAACTTTCAGCTTATCTGAAATTTTGTCAAGGTTTCCTTGTCCTTGAGGAACTGAAATTCATCCCTTTTTGTCATACAGTAAACATGGGCAGTAAAACTGTATTGCATCAAGAAAAGTCTTTGTTCATGGTCCTTTTATTCTGCTTGAATTTGGTCTTTATTCCAGCATTGAGATTTTCTGCAATCTCCTACTTCATGCAGAGAACAACAGAAACCTTTGTTTGAGGAACCAAATGCATTCAGAGGCTCATAACACAGCAGTACGTTGTTCACTGCACAAAACAAAAATGACTTCAACTGCCTTTTATGATTATTATGATTACATTGAGAGTGAACAATACTGCTCACTGGGCCTTGTTTAAGGCTGACATTCCTCAGTCATTCGAAAAATGATACTATTGTCAATTTGTATTTGCGCCATGATAAGAGGTGATCAAATAGTGTACTTATCAGGCTGTGCTAAACTTGACCATTTCAATTCTTCTCAATAATCTGAGATTAAAAATTCATCCTGGATGCCCACTTCAGATGCTAATGATTCTGAGTGGACATCCCATGTGCCCTAATTAATTAGTACACAAATTGCTCCTACCGTCAAATTAATACTTCAATAAAGCTTCCCCTGCTGTGTTTTTATAACATTGGTTTTGCCTCTTTTGATTGATACAAAATAAGTGGATATCTCGAATTATGGATCTCTGCCTTCTTTTCTACAAAAAAGAAGTTAAGCTAATTGCCAAATTGAAATCAATATCTGCAACAGGCTAACAGTATTAAAATCATACCATAGAAACAGACCCTCCAGTCCAACTCGTCCATGCCGATCAGGTTTCCCAAAATAAACTAGTCCCATTTGCCTGCATTTGGCCCATATCCCTCTAAACCTTTCCTACTCATGTACCTATCCAAATGCTTTTAAATGTTGTAACTGTACCTGCATCTAACACTTCCTCTGGCAGTTCATTCTATATACACACCATCCTCTGTGAGAAAAAATTGCGCCTCAGGTCCCTTTTAAATCTTTCCCCTCTCACCTTAAACTTCTGTCCTCTAGTTTTGAGCTCCCCTACCCTAGGGAAAAGACCTTTGCTATTCACCTTATCTATGGCTCTCATGATTTTATAAAACCTCCATAAGGTCATCCCTCAGCTTCCAACACTCTGGAGAGAAGTACCAGCCTATTCAGCCTCTTTCTATAACTCAAATCATTCAGTCCCGGTAACATCCTTGTAAATCTTTTCTGCATCCTTTCCAATTTAATAATATCTTTTCTATAGCAGGATGACCAGAACTATATTCTAAAAGTGGCCTCATGCCCTGTATAGCTGCAACATGACATGCCAACTCTTATACTCAATACTCTGACCGATGAAAGCAAGGTGTGCCAAATGCCTTCTTCACCACCCTGTCTAACGGTAACTCCACTTTCACGGAACTATGTACCTGAACCCCTAGGTCTCTCCACTTGACAACAATCACTGGGGCCCTACCATTAACTGTGCAAGTCCTGCCCTGGTTTGTCTTAGCAAAATGCAACACCTCACATATTTCTGCATTAAACTCCGTCTGTCACTCAGTTGATAACCAATGGAAACCAAATGGGCCTGTTTAACAAGTATGTATTTGGCTTCATTTAGAGTATTGGCTAGATGTTAGTGATGTAAAATCTTGCCCGGTCTATGGTTACTTAGTGTCTCTAACAGGGTTTCTCCTACTTAAATGCAAAAAAAACCAACTATCTTGCACTTTGTACTTACACCGAAGCAATAACTGTAATAGGAGTGGAAGATCTTTTAATATTATCTGTTAGATTCAAGAGTGAATTGGGAAATTACTGCGTGATCTGTGGAATGGTTGTTGCTGTGCAAATCAGTGTAAAACAGAACAATGTGATCCATTTTCCTGGGTAGAATTTAGTGAGCATTTGCCCTGGATATTTAAGGTTTACGTATGATGCAGGTTGATCAAAGTTCCACCACTCAGAAGCAGTGCACTTTAAAGATGAATGGCTAAAGAACCAAAAGTGGCATGAGGAAATCCTTTTATTATTATGTGAGTATTTTGAATCAGAAGTGCACTGCCTCGGAGCAAGCTGGAGGCAAATTCAATCTTGGTTTTCAAAGAGAACTGGATAACTATCTGAAGAGAAAATGGTTGAGATTACCAAGGCAGAGGAGTGGGGCAACATGAATTGCTGTTGCAAAGGACCAGCATGGACATAATGGGCCAAATGGCTAAATTCCATGCTGTGATCGTTCCATTATTTTATAAAGGACTTGAAAAGCCTTTAAAACTGCAATATCCTGGCTTGGGCCTGCACGGTATATAGCAGCCATTTCAATAAGAATAATTTACTCATAGCACTGTCAGGATTGATGATGCTACATTGGAGCTAATGCCTCAGGAATTAATGGATGTAAGACTTGAGCTCATTGGGAACATCAGGCACTCTATAACTGAAGTGACTTGTGCAGCAAACCCAGCAGAAGACAGAATTGACTCCTCTGTGAGCTGTCTGTGAAACACAGAGAACTTCCTTCTGAACATGTGTAAAGATGGCAAACCTGAAAAAAATACTTATGGCAAAATAAACTAATGCTTTTCTAGGCTAAGTTGCTCACGCAAGTGATGCACATTACAATGTTTTCCGATAACCTTTAATCATTCACTGCTGCTGATACAAAACATTCCAACAACTTTACAACGTTACAACTCATTAAATGCTTAGCATGTGCGACCATGCTTCAACATGGAAACAAATACAAACCACAACTTTGTTCTGAAATGATGACATTAGATTGAAATCTTAAAGGTCTCCAGACTGCACAGTCTGGCAAAAGAAGCTAGTTACATTTCATTTACAGACATGTGGGATCAGCCAAAGGATGGACGCAATTCCATCACTTGATTTGTTTGTAAGCTTACAGTATCTGAAGTGTTGTGTATGCTGACAAAATGACTTCCAAAAAGAAAATGATGCAAACATGAAAAGGTTGAGGATTATAAAAATCAAAAATCTTTGCTTTCCTTTCAGTAAGCCATCATTCGGTATGAAAGTATGCAGAGTATGGAAGGAAGAGGCCTTTCTCAAATGTCGAGCTGGTACCCTTTATTCAGATCCTCCCAAATTAAATTATCCTTTGCTCACTCACAAGCATATTGACATACACTTAGCAGAAAAACCTTGCACAGAATCTATTGCTGTGCAAACACTGTTGACAATTAGCTTTTCCTCTTTCAGAACTACCAACGGTGATGAGCAATTCAGCATTTCACAGCACTCTGCATCACTCTCACCAATCTCTGCAAGTGCCATTGGACATACATAGTGCACACATGGAGTGCAGCATCGCTGATACAAAGATCTGAAGTCAACTTCTGATAGTCACTCCTGAATTCTCATGCTATTTTGTACTGTAATGTATGAGAGAGTTCTGTGATCTGTATTTAGCCAGGTGGGGGATCAAATGAAGAAAGGTTTGAAGCAGAGCTTCAAGGTTTAATTTCTCCCATGATGTTTATTCCCAAAGTCATTAGCACCCATTGACCAGAGTGGACACAGCCTAAAGTGTTGTTCCTCAGAGCTGGGCAAGCTGTCTAAGGTATCTGATATATACTGGATTTGCCAGAAAGAGGATAAAGTATACTTGGCTGTAGAGATGAGGAAGAATTTTTTTCTTTCAGAAGGTGGTCAATCTGTGTTTTTTATTAAACTATATTCAAGGCTGAGATAGATACTTAATCTGTAAGGGAATCAAGGGTCATGGGGAAAAGGCAGGAAAATGGAGTTGAAGATTATCAGATCAGCCGTGATCTCCCTGAATTGTGCAGTAGACATAATGGGCTGAATGGACTGCTTCTGCTGCTAGGTCTTATGGCTTCAAAAGCAGCAAGTGTGGCTGAATTTGAGACCGGGTCACCTCAGAAGCTGTCAACTACATGAATCTTAATTGACTCCCTTTTCACTCTTGGTTAATGACACCAAAACAGAAATACTGCATTAATACAACATAGCAGCTATGTAGTCCCCTGTATGTTATAAAATTCAACAGTGCGACTGATACCAGGAGTTTCCTGGTGATTAAGAACAAAGAATAAAGGACTGAACCACTGCATAACTCCTTTTCACACATCTATGGAGAGAGAGTTGGCTGGTACTGCTGGTGTCTAGTTAGCAAACAGCTACAAAGTTATAAACTGGTGGCTGCTGCCAGTATAGTTTCGATGTTAAAAGTTGCCTACGGATCTTTGACACAAATGGCACAGATTTCCACTTTCGTAGGTCTCGGTTAAAACTCAAATCTGATTTTTAAGCAGTACAATGTACCATTCATAGCTGTTTTGTTGTGTCTGTGTGGGTTATTATTTTTCAGTCAGTGCTGTGTCTGAACCTGTAAGTAAGCTGGGTGTGGCCAGACAACCACCGGTGCCATCCAATATCCGCTCATGAAGTCACCCTTCCTTATTTCTGAACAGAGAGTGTATGTGCGTGCACATGTGTTGGTGGTGGGGGCTGGGGTGGGGAAGAGGAGGAATCCATACATTCCTCATAGCTTACCAATGCCTGCCATTTTGACAGGAGATTAATATTAATGCTATTAGGTGTCAGCCAGGACTCATCAGCAGCACCCTCACCTCTGAAAGTTTTGGGCACAAGTCCCACTCCATCAGATATGGCCAGATTTTGTGATCAATGAAGTCAGTGTATTACTGAGTGAATGCTGCACTCTATGGTATTTTCCCAGTTGATCACTGCTGGCACCTCATGGTATTTGCCACCACTACCAGTATGTGGTATTGGGTAAGGATTGTTTGAGGGAACTCGCTGCCACACACCTTTCTTTGTCTTTGGCTCATCTCGTGATTAGTGGTAGAAGACACAACCCTGTTCAGTATCTACAGAAGCAACATTGTTCTTAGATGACAAGGTGATTATTATATGATATCAATCACTGTAACTACATTTGGTCAATTACAAGGACATTTAAGGAACTGGCAGAGAATAGAGAATGCTCCCTTTGAAAGTTGGGGTAGAACTCTTAGGCTCTAACCACAGACTGTATGTGACATGTAGAACTATGGTGAAGCCAATGTAACATGAACATTAACCTCATCAAAACTATTCTATTTTACAACATGTTATCTTATCCATGGGACAGCACCTGTCACAAAGTGAATTCTGAGGTGAATGTGGAAGATTCTAAAGCACTATTTTGAAGAAAAACAAGGATGTTTTTCACCATACGATAGTTACCATCTATCCTACAATTAACTTCCAACAGAGAATATTGGGCTATTTATCTCATTGTTTTTTGTGGGACCTTGCCGTGTAGAAATTGGCCATCCCATTTCCTACATGTACAACAGCAAGTCCATTTCAAAACCACTTTATTTATTGTAAAGTGCTTCAGGACATACTGAGGCCAAGAGGGGTGCTAGCCAAATGCAAATATTTTTCTTTCAGCTTTGTTTTAATTTTGGAGATGTAAGAAGCTGTCTGGTTGTTTTTAAGATGGATGAGATTAAAACACTGGACATGTAATCCTTTATTAAGAAAAAAGTAAAATATTCTAAATAGTAATGGTGAGCATGCTCAAACTTATGAAGTGAATGCACATATTGTGATAATGTATATTGCAAGTGCAAAGTTCATGCAAATTTTAAGCATTGTGTTTAATGGGAGCGAAATGTGACTTGAGGATTTCATGATACTACTGCATTTATCCATACAATTGTTCTCTAAGTAACCTGCAATACTCATGCTAAGGTACGCATGTAGTATGCTGAAGGCTAAACTCCTTTAGTTTGTGCTAGATTGCCTAATAAACCACAGAAAGAGGCCTCAACTATGTTTGTTGTCATGGGAAAGCACATTTATGATCCTAGATTAACATCTGTTATTATAAGTTTAACATTTCATATTTGGGTCTGACCATTGACTAGTTGCATTCAGGCCTTTCAAGGCCAACTCAAATATTGCACAAACCCAAATTCTCATCACTAGCTTGTAACGTTTACCATGACTCATGATGTAGCTCTATTTATATTGAGACAACAATCAGAAAACAATGTACTGGAAGTCATTTCCAGGATTATTTGAAAATATAAATAATATGACATCGTATCCAAGATAAATTGAAAGCAGAATGATTAGCTTGACCTTGTTTTGCATTAAACTAAAGATTTCATTTGTGCTCAAAGCATTAGTGCTATTATCATAAATCCAAATGTAAAAAATGCTATATTTCAAACGTTACCTTTGAGCAACATATTTTTTGATTCTAACCCAAAGAACTTTACTTTGAAGAGGTGTTGACTGAACATCTCTAAACATACTTGGCTAAGATTAAACCAAGACCAAACTGAGCTAAGATTGCTAAAATCCCATTTAGCGGACTCAAGACTGTGGTGTGTCAACAATGATATTTTTCCTCTTGATTTATACATTATTTGGAGTATTGGTCCCAAACAGGAACATTTCTGTTAAGTATTTTTCAGTTGTTTCAGAACAGACGAAGTATTGACGGAAACCACATCAAACCACATGATTAACTCTAGTAAAGATCACCAATGACTTTACTAGTTCTTCTCATTCATTTTCATTTATCTTCATACAATGGAGAGAACTTTTGATTTTAAGGGAAGAATCAAGTTAAATGTTGATTCAGGTTGACTGGTAACATGCGTTCCATCTGGAAGTATTCAGTGCCATACTGTATCTTTGATTTTGAATTGGGCCTACAATAAATTCAAATCCAATCGACAGAATACACCATCTATTCTGGATGATATAGTTATTAGTTTTACTGTTAATAGATTGCATCTTCTAGCCTAGTACCATGATAGCCTAGGTTCAAATGTACAAACATGACTTATGTCCTTTTTTTTAAAAACCAAGGGAAAGAATGAAGAATAATAGGTCTGGAGTGAAGTGGGCATTCTGGGTGAGCATAGGGTACCCTAACTAATACCGTATGTCATTTCGTGTGCTTCCAGACTCAAAAGGGTCAACATGCCTCCTTGGACACTTTGTTGCCTGAAAAATAGACGCAGCACAAGCAAAAGTCCACGGCTTTATTTTTACATCAAGTGTTTCACTAACCTTTCTTTCTTTGCCAAACACTTCAATCCAACGACACAGCTTGTAATGAAATGAATAAACTAAACACGTCAGGCATGTTATTCCATTTTGAAGCCAAATATCTAGCTGTTTTGCAGTGTTCGTTCCACAGTAATCAGGGTAGTGTCCCTTCAACAACCTTTTAGGAAAGAAAAAAAAAGTCAATTATCTCAAAGACCACATTCAAAAGATTTTAGCAACAGGATCTATATGATTTAATTGGAGCTTCTGTATGGAATAATTAAAAGGCAAATAGGTAATTGCAGGAAACTAAGGTACTGTTATTTAAATAAAAGGCATAAACTATATTAAAGGCCAACTGAGCCAGAAAATCTTGCCTTGCCCAACAATACGATTTTGAACGATATTGAGTCGTAGCACATATCCTCTATAACTAATGAAGAAAAGTACTATTTTTAAATAGGCATTGAGTATTGGTCGGCAGTTTTTACTCCAAATTTTCTTGCTGCTCTCTTGAATATAGTCTTGAGCTAAAGTAATGTTTGCAGAGAGCGGGATTCCTTTATGACAGAGAGCGTTATCATGTATGGTCCTACAAAAGTGGCTGTTCCCTTTTATTCATCCACAGGATGACAGTGGTGCTTGTAAGTCTAATCTCACACACCAAATCTATGGTCTCCTTGGCCTTTGCTGTGCAAGTATCAAGTCAGGTAATATAAACTGTCTCAAACAGCCGTTACCTCACTAACTTATCCCATCCAATGCCACGCAGTGATTGAGTTCTTTATTATTCTTAAGTTTACACACATGAACAATTTGCAATTTCTGTATAGAATCAGTGGTTTGCAGACACTTTCTCTCCCCTGTCCTCCAGCTCTTTATATAGCTATCAGTCTGAACAACAGGAATGCACTAGAATTGTCAGGGTGTACCATTGCTATCGTACATTAGTAGGAATTACATTGTTGCCATAATTCTGCCGTTTGAAATAATTGAGCAGGTGTATTCTCTTCTTCATGAGAACTTCCAGTGGAAAATACTTAATGCTGGCATGTACTGTAATAAATTTTTCAGAATAAGGTATTTTGGTTTTAGTTCACTTGCCAACATTTGAATTCTCTTTCATCTAAGCAGGGTGACAAATGTTTCTTTAACTGCTGCTAAAATAAAGATGTTCAACTGAAGCATATCAGTAATCACTAAAACATACATTTTGTCCAAGCTTTGAGACTCTATGACTTGCACGCATCAGGTCAATTTGCAAAGAATATCAATTTAAGAAGAAAACCAATGTTTATAGTATACGAGGGCTTTACCTATCAGTTATCATTAACTGGTGCATTTGCCTGACAATGACTCAACCACTCAAGATCTGCTGATCAACTCAACAGCATTCCCAATTTGTACGGTATAAATGTTGGTCTGCCTTAAATTGGTTTTCTCGTGAATTGTCCTGATGAGAGCAAGTTGAAAAGCTTCTACAAAACGTGTCTTTTTCAGCAATACTCAGTTAAGCACTACCAAAATGACCATAAACATTAGTAGTTTTAAGTTAATTTGAATATCTTTGATGATAATGTGTAAAATATTTCTATTAATCAGTGTAATGTTTGTGAAATAGCTGAGGATTGCTCTACAATGTCATGTGCACTGACTTAATAATCCTAATTTTTCACACTAACTATTCTGTAAAATAGGTACAATAAATTTGAGCTGTAGAATTGCTAACACTTATATAATTGGCTATTTAATTTCCGATATATTTAACAGCCCATAATTACCTAAATGTTAATTTAGTTTTGAAAAGGTAAGTGATCACCATTCAACTGTTATGACATTGTTGCAAATTACAAAGGCATTACATCTTTGTTACATTAAATTACTCAACATTTTATGGGATTTGGTTGGAGATCGCATGAACTAAAAATTATTCTCGGCAACAAGTGGGTTCTTAAAGTCTGACTATTTCACTAATATGGTACAATTGAAGATTCCCCTGAAGATTGTAAGGCAGTTGCCACTTCATCACCTGGAATCCATAGACAGAGTTTTGATATTTTAAATCTCTGCTGAGTATTTGGATTATGACGTAACCTGATACATGAAGCAACTATGGCATGGTAACACTCAGTGGCACACTAAGTTGTGAAATCAGTTTAAGAAGAAAAATGCTAACAACCAAATGAGCAGGATGTAGAACATATGACTAGCAGCTATTGTCAATCTAGCAGGGCATGCAAGTGTAAGGGTGTGTGACTGTCTGCAACATGTACTGAACTTCTGCAATAAATCTGTCTACGGAGTTAACCTATAATTGGGTTCTCAAATAAACAGAACCCATATTCATTTAGCAGTCCTTGGTGGAGCTTGGAAACTTTGTTAGGAAGGCACAAAAAAAAATCAATGCTGAACCTTACTAAATCCTGCAGTTGCTTGAAATCCAAAGTGAAAACAAAATTCTGGAAATACTCAGCAGATCAGGCAACATCTGCTGACAGAAATAGAGATAACATCTGAGGTTATGATGAACAGCTGAGGAAAGATAGAAATGGAATAAATTTCAAGCAAGTGAAAAGGGTCAGGGGAGGAGTTGACAACAAAAAGGGAAGGTCTGTGCTGGGGTCGAGGCAGAGACATGAAAAAAACAAAAGGTATGATGTTAATGAATTAAATACAACGACCAAAAGGATGTGCCCAAATGAGAGGTAAAGGGCTGAATGGCAGCTATCTGAATGCAAGGTGATGGAAAAAGAAAAAAAGTGAAATAAATCAAACCAGATCTAATATTGTTGAGTCCAGAAATCTGTAGATTGTCAAGTTGAGAAGTGATATACTATTCCTTGGGTTTGCATGCGAGATTCATTGGAAAACTGCAACAGGCCAAGGACAGAAAGTTTGGAGCGGGTAATTGAAATGAGAAACAACTGACAGCTCAGGGTCATTTTTATAAGGAATTTAACCTAGAATTGAACCTAGCAGGAATGAGGCTCATTTGGGTGGTATGGTATACAAATGTCAGACTTAAATCAACTTTGATGGGAAGTAAAAATAGGACATGATGTAAAACAATTGGAATATGCCTCATTCCAGTCAGGTGGATTAGGTTAAAATACTCAAATTGTCACCACTCCTTTCAACATAACTCCTTCTGATAGAAAAAGGTCAATGATGTAGAAAGTTAACGGTTTGTCTCACTGCAGATATTGCCAGGCCTGCTGAATATTCCCAGCATTTCTTGTTTTAACAATGCCTTCAATTCATTTTTTGCAGAATTAAAATTGAGCTACCTTTCTTACTCTGTTTTAAGATGATCTGTTCATCTCTGGATCGATGTCCCAAAATTACCAACTTCACATTACAGAGCAGCAGCAGCAACATAATAAACACAGCAGTTGAAGAAGAAGCTGGCTTACCATTACTTTCACAGGATCACTAAGCTGGGACACTGAATACATGATTGCCATCACCTACATCCCAAGTGCAAACATAAAAAGCAAGCTTCAGCATCAAAATATTTGGTTTCCTTTTACTTAATGATCTCAAAAATACAGAAAAATCACAAATCCAAAAGTAGTAACGTCCAAAATGGCATTTTTTTAATGAGTGCAGAATTTCATTTTACCATTAACTCAATTAAGAATCTCAAGATTAAGAAATATGTCTTTAATTTAGTTGCATTCTTAGTAATCACAACATTTTCAACAGAGAAATTGAAAGGCATGTCTCAGAGAAAGACTGGTCAAGGCTAGCTTGTGATCCCCAATTTTGCAGCCATTAATTTAGATGGTTGGAAAATCATGATAATTGGGCAAGTTGACATTTGAAAGATCTCTGCCAGCTTTGTTGTCACCACAGGAATTAACTTATGCATGTGAGAGGGAGGGAGAAAGAGAGTGAGTGAGTGCAAGAGACAAAGAGGGGAGTGTGGTAGAGTGGAAAATAGAGTGTGAGTGAGAGAGTCGTAGAGTAATACAGCATGGAAAGTGAAAGAGAGAGAGAGCGTGACTGCGTGGGAGACAGCGAGAAAAAGAGGGAGTGGGAGAGTGGAAGAGAGACAGTGAGTGACAGAGTCATAGAGTAATACAGCATGGAAAGCGAGAAAGAATGCGAGGGAGAGAGAAAGACAGTGCGAGGGAGAATGAGTGAGAGAGAGAGAGAGAGTGAGAGGGAGTGGGTGAGTGATGGAGTGGGAGAGTGGAATTGAGACAAAGAGAGGGTGAAAGGGAGAGGGGGGAAACAGTGAGGGAGAGAGAGAGAGAGAGAGAGAGAGAGAGAGAGAGAGAAACAGAGAGGCTACTGAAAGCCAGTCCCTTGCTCATACTTCCAACCCCTGGTTCCACCCGCCCTGCTACTCCCAACCCATGATTCCCACTGGTAAGTTCCCTCTTGGGCCCACTACTCCTGGTCTTCATGATGCTTCGCTGCCAGTAGCTGCAACCTGACACAGTGATCTTGCTCTCTCCAGGTGATCTGCAGCTGCAGGTAGGGTGGGACATTGTTGCTCTAGGACACAGTTTGGCAGCAAGTCCATCACATGAACACCCAAGTATCTGGTAAGTACAAGATCTGGTGGACATTTCCATTCTTCGTGGTGGGAGTATGTGCAAAGCAATGGGCTAAAGAATAACAGGGAAAATAATGATTTACTATGAATAACAACGATCTGAGATGCATTATCTGAAAAGATGGTGGAAGTAGATTTTTAAAAATTGTCAAAAAAGGTGTTAGCTTTTTTTTAGAAACAGGAAAAGTACAGAACTTTTCAATTCAGTAGAAGCTAAGCAAGTGAATGGGGTTAATTGATTAATTAATAACTGCATAGATATTGAGGGGGAATAGGTGATTGGGAGGGGCAGCAAGACTGAGTAATTCATAAACTCTATCCACAAAGAAAAGTGTCTTGGATTCTGTCTCACTGATAGGTTTGAGTTGGTTTGACATGACTAGGGTCAAGAATGCGGTAAAAGGATAGCCCTTTCAATGGGCATGAGCAGATATGAAAGCAGAATGACCTACATTCATGCTACAGGATATCATAATTCTGTGATATAAATGTTTTAATATTTGCAAATGATTTAAAAATGCTGGTAAAATTTTGAGGTAATAGTGCAACGGTCTTTACTGCTACTGAAGGATAGCAATACAGGTGGCATGGTGGCTCAGTGGTTAGCAGTGCTGCCTCACAGTGCAGGGACCTGTGTTTGATTCCAGCCTCAGATGACTGTTGTGTAGAGTTTGTATGTTGTCCCCATGTCTGCATGGGTTTCTGCTGGGTGCTCTGGTTTCCTCCCACAGTCCAAATGTGCAGGTTAGTGGATTAGCCATGCTAAATTGTCTACAGTGTCCAGGGATGTGCAGGCCTAGGTGGATCAGCCAATGGTAAATGTGGAATGACAGGGATAGGGTAGGGTTTGGGTCTTAATGGTCTGCTCTTCAGAGGGTCACAGCAGACTCAATGGGCTGAATAGCTTTTTCTTGCACTGTAGGGGTTCTATGATTAATATATAAATAATAATTCGGACACCCCCATTTAGTTGAATAATTCAGAAGTCCATTTGGAGCAGTGTATAAATGTTGCTTCTGTACAGCATTCCAGTTCTAAAGATTGGCCATGTTTTGCTTGATAAATTTCTGAGGTTCCCATGTGTGTCACAGAAGAAGAATGAAGTAGGGAAAAGGAAATACAATGAATAGGGGTTTATGCAGTAATTGCATTTCTGCGTGAAACTTCTAGAATTTGTAGATAATCTTTTTGGTACAGGCAGTATACTGGAGAAGGGCTCGTCTATGGTGAGACTAATGGGTTAGCCTGTTGTGTCCATTTATCTCTCAGCTAATCTTAACTCTTTCACTCTTCTGTAAATTGAACGTGTGCATTAGACAAATCTGCAACTAGCAAAAATAAAGAAAGAGACTATTCTCTGGTACATACAATCTATCAATACAGGTAAAAGTGAACTAATCTATTGTTGATGCTACTGTCGTATAACATCAACAGTGTAGTTATTCCAACTGTCACTGCTGTATTTCTTTGCAATGAATTATTGCTTCAGTTGACTTTGTTTATATACATTCTAACAGCTTGAGTCTTCGTGGTTCTCGTCACTCAGCACATTTAAACAGCTAAGCAAACATCAGTAACTTTAATCTTAAATGTTGTTAATATAGAAAGGTCACACAAATTTGACTGGTGTCTGGCAGCTACACAACTCTTGTACAATTGTCTGTTTTCCTCACTGATTGACTGACCTATTCCTTAAGTGTTGACTTCACTAGATTACTGAACTGATGTAATATCTGGTGTTACCTGGATAAATCCACCTTGTTAAGTTCACAATTCTCTGATCATTGGCAAGTTGCTGCACAAATCCCTGTTGCAGCTTGATTATTTATGAGAATAGTGTGAATTAATCTCAGTTTTAACACTTCTGTTAGAATATAACAGAATTAGCTGAGAGACAGCTAATAATACGTCATTTTATCCATTACTCATTTGAAGACAGACTCTGATGGTCTGATGAAGGGTCCTGACCCGAAATGTCGACTTTCCTGCTGCTTTGATGCTGCCTGACCTGTTGTGTACGTCCAGCTCCACACTGTGTTGACTCTGACTCCAGCATCTGCAGTTCTTGCTATCTCATTCAAAGACAGCTATGTATACATGCACTGAAATCAAATGGATCAGGCAGCATCAATGGAGAGAAAGCAAGCTGGCGTTTTGAGTCTAGATGACTCTTCAGAGTATGCAAGTCATTTCCTACATTATTACTACTCATTGAATAGTACTGCAGATATGGTAGACTGACCAACAAACATAATGTAGCACAGAGACTTTCGAAGTTGAAATTTTTGCTTCTTAACCACACATGTACTTAACAAAGTGGGAGTGCCAATCTTTCCAAATACGCCAAGCTATTCAACGTAATTCTATGTGTGTGACTGAGACAAACAGGTGAGGATAGTCTCAGATTTTATTGTTGATCTGTGCAGATTTAGTCACTCTCTGCTCAATTTACCTCAGCGCCTCATGACGATTGAGGAAGAAATCAAATCAGGCATCGCATTCTTCATGAATTAATTCTGCTGGATGATATGAATCGGGTGAAGCTGAGATATTTTCTATGGTGAAATTACTTGCTTGTCTAGATTTAGGGATAAAAGTAATCATTCTGGGATGTGGGGATCAATACTACCTCTGGGTGATGCATCAGAGGGACTGTAACCAAAGTCCAGAAATGGTGGACAATAGTGCCAAACTTGCTGAAAGAAAGTCTCATAATTTTTCTATGTCAACACCTTTAAATTCAATCACCTCAAACCAGAATTGCCAAAAATTTGGCTTTCCTAACTTTTTCCCACACAAGAACTGAGAAGATTATGGAGACCACAGGTAATTACTGTTTATATGAAAGGTTTTCAATTAGGATTATATTTGAAACGAACAAAAACCAAAATTGCTGGAAGAACTCAGCAGGTCTGGTAGCATCTGTGGAGACACAACGAAGTTAAAGTCCAGTGACCCACCTTTAGAACTTTAATATCAAGTCTGCTCTGCCATTTGATCATGGCTGATGGGTTTCTCAACCTCATTTTCCTGCCTTCTCCCTGTAACCTTTGATTCCCTTGCTAATCAAGAATCTATGTGCGATACACTCAGTGAGTTGGCGTCCTTCTGTGGCAATGAGTTCCATAGATTCACCGCTCTCTGGCTGAAGAAATTTCTCCTCATTTCAGTTCTAAAGGGTCATGCCTATACACCAGACTATTGTCACACTTCTTCATTGTTGATTAAATGACGATATAAATCAAGAATAGGAAGTTCCTGCTACAAAGCAATTCCTTTGTTGGTGAGCAAGTTTTGATGCTGTAATTTTTGCCAATTAGTAAACATTAAGTTACATGTGAAAATTATTCACAGGCCTGTTTATTTTTACTAACAAGATCCACTTAACGTTTTGAATATTTCCCTTCTTCAATTACATCAATATTTTGCAACAAACCTCCATAATGATATAAGCCTATTTTATAGAACAGGCACGTTTTATATAATTCTCTCTCCCATCAACATTACACAATTGACTAAATCCACAAGTACCCAGCTTCAAAGTGTATTAGAATGTCCTGCAATTGTCATAAATCAATGCAAAAAAAAAATCAAGTTTGTATTGCTTTCCCACTTGTAATTTTGGCTTGTTGGAAATTGCTGTGATGGAGCACAGTTGGTAATTGCAGTCAGCAATCTAGAATATTTTTGCATTAATCTGTGTCCCTTAACATAGTGAGATTCATAATATCAGATATTCCATTTAATTTCCTGTGAATGTCAATGGTCATTCAAAAACCAAGTGTCAAGCTCCAACATGGGGATAGCTTTAAGTGGAAACTAGTTACTCCTGAAGTTTGGTTTAAACTGAGATTTCCGCAGCTTACATTCAATCTTTCATTCATCATTTTTCCCACACTAGTAGCTTCCTCACATTCGCTCTGCCAATTCCTGCATTGTTTAGAAACCCAGGATTGTGCTTCCCTTGCCACTTCAGTGTTCTTTGTTTTAGGTGAGAAACATCCCTAATATCTCTTGTTGATTTATTGAGACAGTATTGTGATCAGATCAATTTCCAATACTTTTTTAGCTTTTCATAAGAGTATTGGCACAGACTAGCTTAATTTTAGGAACACAACCTTCAGCCACCCAGTTTACACTGGAGGCCAGTGCTATGATTTTCATAGAAGCCTATAAATAGTAGAGTTTGATTGGCACTACATCCGCAAGCATCCACTCCCTCCACCACCGACGCTCAGTGGCAGCAGTGTGTACTATCTACAAGATGCACTGCAGAAATTCACCAAAGATCCTCAGACAGCACCTTCCAAACTCATGACCAATTCCAATTCCAGGACAAGAGAAGCAGGTACTTGGGAACACCACCACCTCAAAGTTCCCCTCCAAGCCACTCACCATCCTGACCTGGAAATATCTCGCCGTTCCTTCACGGTTGCTGGGTCAAAATCCTGGAATTCCCTCCCTAATGGCATTGTGGATCAACCCACAGCAGGAGAACTGCAGTGGTTCAAGAAGGCAGTTCATCACCATCTTCTCAAGGGCAACTAGGGATGGGCAAGAAATGCTGGCCAACTAGGGATGGGCAAGAAATGCTGGCCAGCCAGCGATGCCCATGTTCCACAACTAAATAAAAAAATGCCTCATTACAAAAACATACAGCTGATTATAGATGAAAATTACAATCTAACACCAATTTTAAGATGCTGATTGGTTGGAGTTTACATTTTGCATCCCAGTCCACTTGCACTGGGCACTGAATGGCTTAAATCGCTGTTTGTCTTTAAATCACCTCTTTAAAGAATTCTTTGAGAAATGAGCATCAGCAGCAGGGATAGTATTTGTTTCACCTTCTGAATTGACTTGGACTGTCTGTGTTCCTCACCTGACCATTTTGGAGTGAACTGCATTGCTGTGGATCTGGAGTCACCGATAAGTAGACCAGGTTTGAATGGCAGAATTCTAAAGAGCCAGATGGGACTTAATGACAATTGATGACAGTTGCATAGTCGTCATCACTGAGACACACTTTCCATTCCAATTTTGTTTCTCTTTTTAATTTGAATCCCACTCAGTGCCATGGTGAGATTTGAATCCAAAGATATGCCTGGCCTCCAAAGTACTAGTCCAGGAATATTAACACTACACCACCATTTCTTTCCTCGGGGAAGGGGAACAGAGAGCTAATTTCCTTTCTTCAGTCACTGTCAGCAGTTTTGTGGATCTCTATTCATTACCTTTTCTCCCCTGACCTCAGGCCTGTCAGTTGGATTTGCGGATGAGAGCTGGCATTTTTTTTTCCCCATTGATGTTTTGTGGGCATGCCTGGATTTAGTGCCCATCCCAAATGATCTTGGGGCGGTGGTAGTGAGCCATCGCTGAAGCTACATCCACAGTGTTGTTAGGAGGAGAATGAAGGGCAGATTGAAGAGGCTGGATTTAACTTGCAGCTCAGACTGGCATCAAGCCATCATTCCTCTGCCATTTGGAACATGTTGGCTCCAAGTCAAGTTTCTAAATGAAGATGCATCCAGGTAGGAAATTTCGAGGAGATACCCTGAAATGTAATTGCCATGCTCCCTTTACTTGCTGTCTCAACAACATCCATTCAGCAACCCCTGAAGCCAGAGATTTTTTTTATTAAGCTTAAACTCAAATTCTGAAATTCTCAATTTTAAACAAAAGAAAACTCCTCATTAATAAAATGTGCTGGCTCTGCAGATGTTGCCTTACTAGGGGGAGGTGTTTACTGTCGAGCTTTAGTGCTGAGAAAGCGCTGGGCTGAAGGGTCTGTTTCTGAGCTGTGCAATCTCCATTAATCGGTGATCCAGCAATTTCTGTGGCTTGCAGAAGATCTTTTCCCAATGCCTTTGTAACATTCACTGAGCCCATTCCCGTGCTCTTTCGCAACCCCTATCACAAATACCAATGGAAAATGGTACGCGAAAAATCACACTGTTGAGCGCTTGTTTGACAGAATTCAATTAGCGGACCTCACCGAGTATTTTTGTTACATTGTATCCCAAGGCGCCAAAGTTAAAATTTCTCTAGTGCGGGTACAGTCTTGCCGAGACTTGATTCCCCTGCCTAAAGGACATTTAGTTTTCTAACGTCTGTAAGTCCTTTCTCTTCAAATTAACCTCATAAAAATATTTGAATTAAACAAGAATAAGCAGGCACCGGGGAAAAAGAAAGCAAACAGAAGCTCTGTATCAGCTCTGCACTGGGCCAGTAACACGAACACAATCGTTAACGGGCGCTCGTTCGATGAAACTTACAACTATGATATGAAATTAATTCATCTCAGGCATTTCCTTAGAGAGATTCAACAGAATCTAATTACTACGACCTTTGGATTCTGCTGGCGGCTCCTCCCACATGCAGTGACTAACTCCCTAACATGTCCTTCACACACCATTACAACCACCAGGGTCTACACACATACACACGGATATGGCACCAGCAGATAAAAGGCATATGGTCAAACAGATTGCAACCCAAGCACAGCATCCCCGATAACTGACGTACCCTGAACAAGAGAACGCTTCTGAGTGAAGAGTGCAGGGTCTTGATATATGGTTAATGAGCCAATTCAAGTAAAACTTAATACTGATTAAAAAAAAAAGGCACTGACGAAATTAATGTAACGGCAAGTCTCAGAAGTCTTGAGGATAGTTGTTTTATTGCAGCAATCTATGCCGGAAACATAGACAGCAAATCATTTTCTCAATAAACCAGATTTAAAGACAAAGTGAATTTCTGTGAATGGTGAGTGGTGAAACGAGGAAGAAAATGGAAGTGTCGGCAAATAATGAAAGCGAATGTTCTACGTAGCTGTTAAAGAGGTACTGTCATGGTGAAAAAAATAATAGGGGAATCGAAAGGCGTCAGAATATGTGTATGATCTTTTTCGTCACACCGATTTCACCTAAAAGTGACCTGGTGGTGCCCTTTGATCTGAATTTCCTAACAAGTGGGGGAAAAGAAAGTTTCCCTTTTATTTAAATAAAGTCAATATTCCTTTAAATATCAGATCTCAGGGAGTCAGATAAAGGCTATAATGCTGGTACTTAAGCAAGGGTTTCAGATAACATTTATAAACTGCTTGGGCTACACTTGCTTTTTATGATGCCATTTGAACTCCCTCGATTAAATTACACACAGTCTGGTAACTAGGTGTTCAACTATTTTATAAATACATCTAACAAACCCATAGGACAATATACACTGTACAGCAGTAAGAGCCGTGATCACATGGATCCTGCTCACTGCCCTATCTAACACGCTGCTAGACATCAGCTACACTTGTTTGTTTGTTTGTTGTCGCTGTAACTATATTGTGTACATGGAGATAGCTCTCGGCGTGACACAGCAAAAGCGGACTCAATGTTACTGTGTGTGTGTGTTAGCAAGCAGACCCATGTTCGAGATGACACCACTTCAAAATCCCAGCGCTAGAGAAATAACCGAAGCACGCTTTCCAATGTCTCCATGTGGATAGAATTGCCGATAAATCGTCAGAGTAACTTCGAAACTGTCCATTCTGCTCATCACGAAACTTATTTCTGCAACATTGTGATAACAGCACCGCGATGTGAAAATAACTCAGGATTCAACATAGTACAGCCATGAGCTCAAAGCATAACTGTGATTGTTTGATTACACCTTTACGAATCAGTAAATCTTTCTCCAGATACTTCTCTCTCTCTCTCTCCCCAAACTCTTTGATAGAAGCTTCTAATTTCATTCTCTCCATTACTTAAACACAAAACAAGCCTACAGCATTAGATATAAATGTCATGCCACCGGGAGTTCACAGATTTTCGCAAAAGGCTTTCTTCATGGTTACAATAAGTACAACCAAAGCGGCACTGTTGCTCCAATTCATCTGAGTAAAGCAGTCGCCAAGGCTCAACTTTTTTTTTATCATGAAGGATAGTTTGCACAGAACATAAATAAGCATACTCCACATACCCTTTAACTTTCAGTGATGTTCTTCTCGCTTAGCTGATGAAGGGTAGACCACAGTTTTATGAAAAAGAGAAAAGTCTTGAGACAGCTCCTCTTGTTGCCTCGGGTCTTTTACTTTCTTTTCTGGGTGAGGTGTCTTGTGAAGAAAAAACAGGGAGGAACAGACTTCCACCGGCAAGCTCTGAGAGCCGACTGCACAACCCTGCTGAAACTCCTTAACTTATTCCATTCTAACTGTGAGAGTCATAGACAGGCAGGCAGATGCCGTAGAGGAGATTTCTCAGAGGAACTCAGGATTGTGCTGGTGTTGGAAGGGGGGACCGTCTGAGGGAGTTAATGACAGCCAATCAGAGTCTGGAAACTCTGGAGCGACACTGAAAGTAGCACATGACTTGGCTGGAGATGGAAGTGTACACACTAGGATTTAAAAACCAGTTCAGACTGATCTATTATAAACGTACTCTAAAAATGGCTTTCAGCAAATCAAATCAGAAGCAGCGTGCATGCTTGAAGTTTTTTTTTAACTCTGAGGTAAAGCGACATCTGTTTTCAGAAAGAATGCGAGTAACATCATGAAAAAATATTGAATCAGTCTGGTGAATAATTTGTAATTTCCCTGCAAGTTTTCTTCACTCTTCGAGTTTACTGGGATATGGGACAACTGCTGTTTGCTAATACCTGGTAACTCAGCCATTCTTCAGCTTAAAGTCTAAATGGAGGGTGCTGATAGACTAGTTAATCATGGGAAGGGGGGGGGGTGGGGTGCGGTGGTGGTGGTGAGATCTCAATCCAGCCTCTGAACTGATACCAACTCAGTGGGGGCCATTGGTCACTGATTTGGAATACGAATTATTGTCAATTGTGTTTTTCATTAACTCAAGGCTTCTGGGATGAAACAGTCCTGAAATAAAACAAAATACAGACTTGGATTTATACAAATGCTTTTCATGACCACTGAGTGTCTCAAAGCTCTTTACATCCAATGAAGTGCTGCTGAACTTGGAATATATCAAATGTGGTAGCAAACATCCACAAACAACAATGTCATACAGCCTTACAATCTGATTTTTGTGATGCTAACTGAATAAGTACTGGCCAGGATACTGAAGCTAATGCCTGTAGTTTTTAATTGTTCTGCATTTGATAACATGAGTTTGTTTATTATTGATGTCCACTCTGCTTGATTCCTTAAATCTGATGTGGACTCAGCAAAAATAAACAAAATATTAGAAGCTGCTGGAAGCTAGAACTGTAAGCGTGGAGCAGACATTTTAAAGCGGTGTGAATAATCCTGCTGTATAAGGTGGTGTGTCACCGTTCACTGCTCAGAAATACAAAATTTGCAACTTCCTTTTTCATCTTTAAAATAATGGCATGGGATCATTTACATCCATCTGAGAGGAGAGTTTGGAGCCTGGATTTAAGATCTCAACTGAAAGATGGCACTTCCTATACTGCAGTACATCCTCAGTATGACATCAGATATCAGTCTTCATTTTTGTTCTCAAATACTGGAGTTGGGCTTAAACTTAGAGCCTTGTAATTCAGAGGTGATAGTGCCGTCAAATGAGCCATGGCTATCATCTAAAAATATTCCTGGTCAAAACTCTGTACATTTGGCAAAGGCTAGAGACTGTGCCTGGAACTCTCTTGCTTTGTGTGGCTTGGTTTCAATCACTGCTCACTTCCTTGCATCAAATTCAATTCACATTCCCCTTCTACTCCCAACCACACTTCCTCTGAACCGTTGGAAAAAAAGAACTTTTCCAATCCACCAACAACTGCACTTTCAATTTTTTTTTAATTTCAAAAATATACTTTATTCATAAAAATCTTTGTATATATACCTTGACACATAAGCAGTTTGGTTCTGCTCAGTTGCATATCAAACAAACAAAATGTTGAACTTTGACTCTATCCCAAAAAAACTAAAGATCTCTCTTACACAAAACTAATATTTTCATCTTTTTGAGGTGTTATGAGGGTTTGATAACTGAACGGACCCCCATTTACCTTCAATGAAAGACCTCAGACAATGGTCTTTCCCCACTGTGCTTTGGTGGTAGCTGCATCAAGTGTTAGTGTGTCCCTCAGCACATAGTCCTGGACCCTGGGATGTGCCAGTTTTGGTCAACTCCTTGTTTTAGAAGGCCAACAAGGTTTGGGCAGACCAAAGAACATCTTTCACTGAGTTGATGGTCCTCCAGGTGCAGTCGATGTTTGTCACTGTGTATGTCCTGGGGAACAGACTGTAGAGCACAGAATCCTGTGTCACAGAGCTGCTCGGGATGAGCCTCAACAAAAACCACTACATCTTCCTCCAAACCTCCTTTGCAAAGACACATTCCCGAAGGAGATGTGTGACAGTCTCAACCCACAGCCCCCCCACCCGCAGTGACTTTGAGGGCAGTATGCGGTGACGCAGGCTGACCATGTGTACATAAAGGATTGCTCCCTAAATGTCTTCACTTTGGCCCTTTATTCACGACAATATCTGTGCAGCTATCAACCTGCTGAGCAACATCCTCAGCTCCACCTTTGATACATTGGTCCCCATTAACATTATTACTCTGTCATGCAGCCATTCCCCTCTGTCTAGTCCACACCTCCATTCCCTTAACTCCAAGGGGCACAGATTTTACTGGATACTGCAAATTACTGATTCAGTAATTCAGTACCTGATCTGCATAAACTGCATAAAGTGCTGTTGGGTCCTATTCTCATGTGCTGAAACTGAACCTGGATAATATTGGGATATAAAGATAACCTCATAGCTCATCAACTACTATGTTGCAATAACAAACAGGCTGTTCAACAGAGTCTCCAGTTTCCCTCCCTTTGTTGTTCCATTCCATGAAGTAATTTATAGCTTCTAACTCTAGACCTAATTTAGATCAATATTTCCCTGATAACTTCTGCCGAATTCAAGCTAGCCAATTTCATAAACACCTAAAGTTTTGGTTTGTAAGATTTACATAATCATCCCATAGGATAAGAAGCTGCCCAAGAGTGTCACCATACTCCAAGCAGCCTGTTTAAATTTAATTAGCCTTAACTCTGCTGTAAACATCCCAGATATTTTAAAAATCTGGGATTTATCTCTTCAGAAAATAGACTTCCACACTCAAGGAAGTGTGTTATGATATTAAGGTTCATTGCAGTTGCAATGAAAAACACTTAACTGAAACAATTGACTATTTTAACTATTTTGAACAGAAACTAACAGACAATACACTTTTCCCAAGTATGTGCTAAAAGTATCAAAAGATCAAACTAACAAAATCCAGTTTGATGCTATTTATAAATATTCAAGAATGTCTAAGAACATCTAGGAATATCTAAGAATAGCTAAGAATAGAATATCGATCAATATTCAGGGTTTTACCTGCTCTTCGTTCAGATGTTTCATCACCGTGCTAGGTAACATCATCAGTGCGGCCTTTGATGAAGCAGTGTTGTTCAACTCTGCTTGGAATTTATACTGTCTGGTCCGTTATGGTGAGTAGTGTCACTTCTGGTTTTGTTCTGTACGGGTTTGTATGTGGTGTCCAATTCTATGTTTGTTGAGTACATTAGGGGTTGAGAACCATGCCTCTAGGAATTCCTGTGCTTGTCTATGTTTGGCTTGGGCTACTATGGTTATCTTGTCCCAGTTAAACTGATGGCCTTCACTGTCTGAATGTACTGATATTAAGGAGGATTTGTCATGCTGTTTTGCTGCTAGCTGACGTTCGTGTATTCTGATGGCTAGCTTCCTTCCTGTCTGTCCGATGTAATGTTTGTGGCAGTTGTTGCCTGGTATTTTGTAAACTACGTTGGTTCTGCATGTTGTGGGAATGGAGTCTTTAATCCTTGTGAGTGTTTGTTGTAGAGTGGCTGTGGGCTTGTATGCCACCATGATTCCTAGTGGTCTTAGGAGTCTTGTTGTCAGTTCTGATATGTTCTTGATGTAGGACAGTATGGCCAGTGTGTTAGGGTGTACTGTGTCCTCTTTTTGTTGTCCATTTAGTTGGCACTTGCGGATGGAGTTGCGGGAATATCTGTTTGTAACAAAAATTTTGTATAGGTGCTCTTCCTCTTTCCTGCATAGTTCTGGAGTGTTGCAGTGAGTCGTGGCCCATTTAAATAGTGTTCTAATGCAGCTTTGTTTGTGGACGTTGGGGTGGTTGCTGTGGAAGTTAGGATTTGGTTAGTGTGGGTTGCTTTCCTGTATACTGAGGTTTGGAACTCCCCGTTTGTCATGCGTTCAACTCTGACATCCAGGAACGGAAGCTGACTGTTGTTTTCTTCTTCTCTTGTGAATTTAATCCTGGCAAATATGTTGTTGGTGAGGTGGTGGGTCTCTTCTAGTTTGTTGTGTTTAATAATTACAAATGTGTCGTACTGGATCCACAGTTTGGGTTGAATGCGGGTGAAGGTGGTGTGTTCTAATCTTGCAATGTCATGGAAAGACTAGAACACATCACCCAGCAAACCCCCACCCACCCCCCCTCCCCTGCCCCTCCCCCACCCCCACCACCACCACCACCACCCCTCCCTCCACATTCAACCCAAACTGTGGATCCGATATGACACATTGGCAATTATTAAACACAACAAACTAGAAGAGATGCACCACCTCACCAACAATGTATTTGCCAGAAAATCAAAATTTCCTGAAGAAGGGTCCAGATCCGAAACATCAGCTTTCCTGCTCCTCTGATGCTGCTTGGCCTGCTGTGTTCATCCAGCTGTACACCTGGTTATCTCTTATTTTAGTAGTATTTTGATTCCTACTTTGCAAAAATGGGTGTCAACTCTTTCTATGGGTTCCTCCCAATTTCAAGTGGTGCTGTGTCAATTAACATTACACCAATTTTATTCAGTGAAGATTTCTTATGAAGTTGTGAACTATTATCTAGTCAATTTATTTGCGATGTTTCGTATTCCTTTCACCTCTCCCTTATTTGTTTAATCTTAAAAGAATCTTTTGTTAAAAGTTTACCAATACAGATTTTTCATTTTTGTATCTGGATCTTCTGTTCATCTCTCCCTAACTGTTTCAATTTTAAAGTAAATATCATTAAATGTTTATCAGTAAAGGCGTTTCATTTCTCTCTCTTTGAATGTTGTCTTAGCCTGTTTTCTGATGGCATTCATGTGATAAGGATCTTTGCCATTCTTAAAATTTGATGGTTCCATTGTTTTGCCTGTAATTAACATTTTACTTTCATGCTCAGTTATGAGGTTGCTAAGTGTCTTTTCAGGCTTCCTTTTTTGGTGATTAAACAATTGTTTCATACGGACCACTATTTTAATCAATAACATATGTTTATACCTATTATGCTTGATTATGCTAATTACTTGTGCTTATTTCTCAATCAAACCTATATTTCTAACCAGATATCATTAAATCTACACCCCATCCCAGAATTGAACTTGCATATTGCTCGAGTTCCTCCCCTGTTACCCATCTTAACCTCTTCAACCCGTGTGCTGCCTTTCTTTGAACATCCGGGCATGAACTTAGCCACAGGAGAGAGAGAAATCAGTTTTCTTTGGAATGCGCACCATTAAAGTATCAATTTGATAAATTAAACAATTAATAAATTATTTTTTGTAAACACATTTCCTCTCATGGGATGATCAAGAACGAGAGGTTATAGTTTTAAGATAACGGGGAGCAGATTTAAAACAGTGACGAGGGGAAATTACTTTTCTCAAAGATCGTGAATCTGTGGAATTCACTACCAGGGTATAGTAGTTGCCAGAACATTGAGTAAATTTGAGGAGGGGATAGACATTAATCAGTAATGGATTAATGGGTTATGGAGAGTGGGCAGAAAAGTGGAGATGACATCAGCCATGATTGTATTGCATAGTGGAGCAGGCTTGAGGGGCTGAATGGCCTGCCTGCTCCTGCCCCTAGGTCCTACATTCTTATGTACAAGCACTGCCCAGAAGTGTGTCATAACATGCCTAAACAGGTTGCTTTTAAAATGAAAAAGAGCTGAGTTCCATTCCCCCTTCATCAGTATTTTGAATATCAGATCAGCCACGTTATCATTGAGTGGTGGAGCCGACTTAAATGGGCTGAATGGTCTATCTTTCCTCCTACACCTTAAGGTCTCAATCTGACCTATGAATTTGACCTGAATATCAGACAGAAGAGCATTCATCAGTTGCAGTTGATTCCAAATGCTGTTATGACCAGCTCCTGGGTGATGTTCCCCAATTTGTGATGATGCTAGGTGAGAAGGGAGGATTAGGCTCCCTTTCTCTATCCAACTGCTTCCCCCTATTGGTCACATCAAAGTTGCCTTAAAGTAAAGGATCCCTTCCCTTGTAGATACTTGTTGCAATTCTAATGTATATAAGTTTCTCAATGAGCCAAGTTAACAAGGCTTTCTCGAGTTAAAAAAGAGTGTTTATTGCTTACTAGATCATGACGAAAAATTAAACACAACACATATGCACACAGATTAGAAATGAGAAGGGATTAAACAAAATACTTTAAAAAATCCAAATCAGTCTTGGTTAGTCATCTTGGAGTAGATGGCAAAACTTTGTGATCATTAAGTAGGGTAATTCCAGTAGCATTGACTATTGTAGCTGAGCAGTCAGTTTGGAGATTCTGTGGTCTGTACATTTAGTGAGGAGAGTTGTCCAGTTTCCTTTTCAACTGTAGCTTTTGATGGGTGACTTGCTTCCAGCAGTCAGAGGCAGAGAGAGAGAGAGGGAGAGAGAGACTGTACATTCTTTTCTTTTTAATGAAAAGCATAGGGGTGTTTCGTAGGTCTCCTTCAGTTGCAATCTTCACAACACTCTAGCCCAGTAGCACTAGAACAGCAGAATGGCACGACAGCATTAGAACATCAGGCTAGGACACACACATACGCCAGAAGTGCATTTGATTTTTAACCCGTACTTTTGAATTGCTGGCAAGAGGAAACAGACATGTCTGACATCCAGACTGCTTTCTGTTACCTCACACAAAGTGGCTCAGGTTTTCACATAGTATTTTTCCCTTAAAAATGCCCCTTTGAAATTGCTTGACACTTTTTCAGGTGCAACACTCCATGATTTCTCTCGAGGCTGGATGAAATCAACAAAGCAATTTAAGAGATAGTAGGAACTGCCGATGCTGGAGAATCTGACATAACAAGGTGTAGAGCTGGATGAACACAGCAGGCCAAGCAGCATCAGAGGAGCAGGAAGGCTGACGTTTCGGGTCCAGACCCTTCTTCAGAAATGGGGGAGGGGAAGGGGGTTCTGAAATAAATAGGGAGAGTGGGGGAGGCGGTTAGAAGATGGATAGAGGAGAAGGTAGGTGGAGAGGAGACAGACAGGTCAAGGAGGCGGGGATGGAGCCAGTAAAGGTGAGTGCAGGTAGGGAGTTAGGGAGGGAATAGGCCAGTCCAGGGAGGATGGACAGGTCAAGGGGACGGGATGAGGCTAGTAGGTAGGAGATGGGGGTGGGGCTTGAGGTGGGAGGAGGGGATGGGTGGGAGGAAGTAGGTGCAGGGCTGGATGAACACAGCAGGCCAAGCAGCATCATAGGAGCAGAGAGGCTGGCGTTTCGGGCCTAGACCCTTAACCCCACTGCGAAGCCTCTTCTAAGGATGCCTAACCTGAAGAAGTTACCCTCCTCCCTCCGGACAAACCTCAAGGGATCCCTATTTATTTCACAACCCCCTTCCCCTCCCCCTTTTCTGATGAAGGGTCTAGGCCCGAAACGTCAGCCTCTCTGCTCCTATGATGCTGCTTGGCCTGCTGTGTTCATCCAGCCCTGCACCTTGTTGTCGTGGGAGGAAGGACAGGTTAGGGAGGCAGGGACAAGCTGGGCTGATTTTGGGATGCGGTAGGTGGAGGGGAGATTTTGAAGCTTGTGAAGTCCACATTGATACCATTGGGCTGCAGGGTTCCCAAGTGAAATATGAGGTGCTGTTCCTGCAACCTTTGGGTGGCATCATTGTGGCACTGCAGGAAGCCCAGGATGGACATGTCGTCTGAGGAATGGGAGGGGGAGTTGAAATAGTTCGCGACTGGGAGATGCAGTTGTTTACGGATCTGGGGCATGGCAGATTAGCGTGGAAACCGTTGGTATTGTGAAGTCCAGAGATAATAAAGATATGCAGAGGATTTAAGCAACAGATTGACTGAGTCAGGATGAAGTCAGCTATTAGTTCAAAGTTGGAAGTAAGCTGTTGTAGTGATTATGTGGAAGCTCAGCACAGGGTCAAGTATGGCATTAAGTTGCAAACAGCCTGGGTTAACCTCAGTCAGTGCCACAGTGAGGTTTGGAGTCAATGATTGTGGCAGGGATCAAAGGCTTCAGTCTTACCAATGTTTGTTTGAAGTATGTAGCATTACAGTTTGTCAATCAGTGCCAAATCTTTGTGTTGTCACAGGATAGCAGGTCTTGTTTCCTTTGTGTATAGAGCTAGAACATGTCTTAAGAATCTGTTGGATGAGATGTATTAATTGCCATCTGCAGATGCAGATACAGCGAAGTCATTGGGTGGGCACACACCTCTTCTTATGCAAGCTGGAATCCTCCATTGGTCTTTCTTTCCAATGACCTCAGATAGGGAATTCCCATTGATGCCAGCATGTTGCTGGAAGAAAATATATTTTTTATAACAACTGAGCAAACAAAATGGAGAAAAAGTGAATAAGGTATGGCTGAATTACATTACTGTTGGTATTCACTTTTCCTCATCTTATTTTTACTTACCAGCCCTGAATTTTTTTCGGATGCAATTAGCAATGGATTTCCTACATTGGGAAATAGTGTTCAAGGCATTCTTGCTCGCAATTTAACATATGAATGGACAACATGTTTGTTTGTAATAGTCCACCTTATACATTCCACACCCAATGAGAAATGCTGATGAAACATTGAGGAGATGTTCAGCCTAATATATCTTTTTTTATAAATTTTCTGATCATGATTACACAATCTAAGAATGCTATCATTTCTTCCTGTAATTAGGGAGTCCAAGCTAATGGGCTTCATTTCCAATGAAGCTTCTTTTTGCAAAATTTGTACCAATGTGTGAGTATGCAGATTTGGTATGCTCACCACAACCGCTGATTAAGTGCAGAAATGCGTTCTGGTCATTGCCCAATCATTGGATCATTTCAATTTAAAATTAAAACTTTGCAACTCCTGTATAATTTGATCAGGATACGTGGTGCTGAAATAAATGATAAAAAAAGGTTCGGGTGTGATTAAAGTAATTGGCTACTTGGTCACAAGTTTGTCTACAATCACACATTTCATGTTGACATTTTGGAGTGTATATAAATCTGAAACAGATGTGTTTAACAGACACCCACTATATGGGACACAAACATTAAACATTTTCCATATGTCCATTAAAGAATAGACTTGAATACAAACAGATGTGGTTAGATTTTACACTTGTCACCTGGGTGTATATCTATGTGTGACTTTGGCTACTCTTTGAAGAGATTTTATATCTGTTGGTGAGTCACAAACTTACCTACATGCCTGTCCACCCTATGTATAGGTAAACTTTGAAACAATAGCAATTAGAAAATACTCAGAAATGTATCACATTTCCACCTTCAGTAAATATTTTCCAGAATTATTCAACCCTTTCTTTTATTTGTTTGTAGTGCTTTGAGACTTCACAAATATTATTAACTACCTTGATAAGGACTGTTACTCCGAAGATTTGAATGTCTTTTGTTAATGTATAAGTGACAAATGCAACATTTTCAAAGTCTTTGACATTTTGAATTGAGTAATTTCACAATCCAGAAATGACTTTAGGTATTGCGAAACAATTGTTTCACATGCAATTTCAAAAGATGTTCCGGTAAGGACCGTGGTGAGACTGGATGCATTATTCAATGAATCTGAAGTATTTTCCTGACTGCAATCACATCTCACAATTGAGAAACACTCCCGAGATCAGGGGCATATGGTCCCCTACAAAGAGGGACAGGAAATTGGAAGCTGACTTCTTTTAAACTACACATAATTATTATGCATTTAAGGGACATGCATTTAATTTGAGAGGGGGAAGTTCAACGGAGATATAAGGGGCAAGTTTTTTTTACACAGAGAGTGGTGCCTGGAACGTGCTGCTACAGGTAGTGGTGGTGGAGACAGATATAATGGGGCAAAAAAGGGGGCTTTTCAGATAACCACATGAATAAGCAAGAAATGGAGGGATACGGATCAAGGGTGGGCAGATGGGATTAGTTTAATTTGGCATCAAGTTCAGCACAACATTGGGGACCAAAGGGCCTGTTCCTGTGCTTATTAAATTATTAATTATTTCAGACAATTTGCAGAGGATGAGAGGCATACAAGTTAGGTGAAGCTTTAGTAATTTTTTTTCAATTATTACCTCAATAGAATTGAATATTATTCTACATTAAGAATCAGATGCCAGCAGTATGATTCAATGACCATGAACGAGCTACAGGGTTCAACACTACATTCTTTGACCTTATGCCTGGATTTGCATGTCTGAATGCCGATCTTATTCGCTTGAGTTATTTGCGAGTGCAATGTGATGGCAGATACAAGTGCTGAAAAGTGGAAGAGTACAGGCTCAAGAAACCACTCTATTGACACCCCAGCCTTAAGGGGGCTGACAAAAAAAGGGCACAGGAAATAAATGTGAAATGTTCACCAGCGTGTCAAAGACCCGTAGCATCTGGGATCCTGGGGACAGGGAGGTGTAAGCAGAGGAGCACACCCGATAACAGAGAAAGAAACATGGGAGAAAGAGAGGATTTTTTGCCATGATATGCGGTGTGGCGAGTTGTGTGTGAGGGTAGAAAACAACATAAAAAAACCAGAAATTCTTGGTTCAAACGCGTGTGTGCATAAAGAATGGATTCACAGGCTTCCCGAAGGCTTAGAAGATAAATACACCATGCAATATGGTATTAATCCTTACAGGCTAGCAACTCTCAGATTTCATCCTTATGTCTTAAAATTAAGCTGTGCGAAAATTTGAATGCAAATGCCTATTCCATTTGCTTGCTACTATAAAGAGTTACTGCTTCTTCTGAAATAGCAGATAACTGGTGGAATTACTTAGGAATGTAATAAGTTTGAATATTAATATATATATAGCAGAAGTTCAAGGCCTTTTAATCTGTGCTGAATTATCAGGAAAAACAACAGCCCATGTTAATGCTCCCCCTTATGCAGTGCTCTGAACAACAGCAGAGACAACTGGAAACATGCAGTGACCTCCAAGGCATTAATACCAACAAGTTTATTTTCTTCTTTAAAAATTAGTTTTGCAACATCAGGAAGATGCAACAAAAAATCCAAAATGTGCACTTAAATATATTAAAACTATTGCGTTTATTTAAAAAAGTCTCATTTAAAACTGTATGTGAAACATGTAATTTTAATTTATTTGAGCTTGCCAAGCTCCAGTACAGCAAAAACCCTGAAGGATTAGGAAAATATTATCCTCCCAGCACCAACTCGCCTTCATTTGCTTCCAAATTTGTCAAGTGAAACTACTTCCATGACTGAAATGTCTGGTTACGACTCAGTTCCCTGGCTCCTCTCTTTGGTTTCATCTAAAACTCAAAATGCCCTGTAAGGTCATGGTGCATAATGATTTCAACGTCCATTCATTGCTGTAACCTGGGTAGATAGGAAAACTTAGGGCATAATCTTATAGGGCCTTGAACGACATGGAGTATGGTGAGAAATTGGGGAGAATCGCATGAGAAGTCCAGTGAGGCCTATCCCAATGTTGGGAGTAACAATTTGCATTTTCCAAATAAATGAGATGAGTGAGATGCCTATTAGTGGGCATTAATGCCCATTATCACCCTGACCAATATCGATTCCTGCCTTGTTAACGTACACATTCCCATTCTATCATGAGCTGGATAGAAACAAAATGTCAAGAAATCCCGACAAGAAAGCTGGAGTGGGTACTTGACGATGCCAGCTCACCACTTGCTCCTCTGGACTGCCATCTTGGACGCCGACACCAGCATCTCAGGGTACAAACCAAGCTGTACTCACCCCATATCCATGGGCAATGCCATCTAACACAAAGGCATAGCTGTCAGCTGGCAACAGTTGAGTGAGTGAACGCATTGTTGGATGGCCAGCTGCTCCACGAGTCTCACATCTGCAACATGTGCCACCAGCTGATGCAGTAGGCGCACTGCATGTGCTTCAAGAAAATTGTCACATCTTAAGGGAGACAATCTTCACTCAAGGTGTCCTGGCACAGTTAGTCCATGGCAGCATCTATTATCAGTGCAGGGGCTTGGGCATGGTCCAGTAGGGTCAGGACTCTCTCCTTGTAGGGAGTATGTAGGGCACTCCAACACCTGTCCTGTCTCTTTCTTCTCTCTATGTTCAATTTTCTCCTATGATGAGACAGAAGGAGAGATTGAGTAAGGTGGAAGTTGGTGTCACTGCTGTTAGTGCTGGTGTGGATGGTGAAGAGGTGGTGAGGTGTTCTGAGTGAGGTGGATAGGCAGCACAGAGCCTGTGCAGTGTTCGTAGTCAGAAGGGCTGGGTAGCATAGAGCAACTGAAGGAAGATATTTCATGTAATAGTGAGAGTGGTAGAGCATGAGCTTTGGGGGGACGTGGGTGATATAGCAGAGAGAAGATGGTGGCACTTACCCTGGCCAAGCAGAGAAGATAATTGGCCTTCTTTTGACCCTGCTGTGCATTCCTTCAGATGACTGAGGCTACACTGATCCAGGTGGCAAGCTTGGACCAGACTGGCATGGCCCGATATTGTAGCCTCCAGACCATCTCATATACCAGAAGTTTCAGACCCCTGTCTGCAAAGCACAGCACCAAATTCCCTTTTGCTGCTTTGTCTGAGGCTAAGAACACAAACTGTACAGGGCAGCTCCAAACTGCCAGAGGTTTTCTGGGGCGCATCAGCCTTTTAAAGATGGCAGTATCACCAGGGTGACGATGTAATCTAAGCTTTCCAGCAGCAATGAATACTTTGAGCTGTGCTAAGGTTAAGAAGCAGATGAGCATTGAATCAGAGAAGTGTCAGAGGGGTATGTAGAAGGGGTGAAAATGACACATCCAAAATAGAGTAAGATTCAGCCCATGCATACTTAATATATGATGGGACAGGGCAAGAAGTGGCCATCGCATGTTTTAGTGACTTCCACTATGACTATGTCATGTCAAGCTTGAATGGGAATGCCATGACTTATTTCTCCAGCGGTTACAAAAATAGTCAAAGAGAAATGTGTAACATTAACTGCCTGAGTCATAAAGCGTGGAAGTATTTTCATACCCACTTACTGGTCGGCAATCCTGCCCTTTACAATGTTTGAAATTATTTCTTTGTCATTAAAGTCAACTGTAAATAATGCTTTTATTTACCTTTCATTTAGTTGAGGATCAAATTGTCTTGAACTTTTTCTTACTGAGTGACCCAAATTAGATGTTGAAGATACTAATTGAGTTGATAAGGTAAATAGAGAGAGAAATTGTTTCCTTTGCTACAGGAGTCCAAACAAGGGGCATAGTCTCAAAACTAGAGCTAATTCTTCCAGAGGCAATGTCACATTATCACATACAAGGTAATGGCAATTTGGAAATGTCCCCTTAGAAAGGTGTTGATGTTAGGTCAAATAAAAATATAAACATTGAGATTGATAGTTTTTTTTGTCAAGCAAGGGTATTAAGGGATATGGAATCAAGGTAGGTGGATGGAGTTAGGATACAGATCAACCATGATCTAATTGAATGCAGGAACAGCTTTGAGGGGCTGAATGGTCTACCTCTGTTCCTGTTTTCCTTTCCTTCATCTCACACACCTTGGACAACATTCAACCAGATCTGAAACGTTGAACGTCCTACTCCCAAGCAACTTGTCTGAAACCATTCATTGTTATAAACAGAAACCCAGCTCTGATTTCCTACCACTATATGTGAGGAAGTAGTGAGGGGCCTCTTTAGATTAATATAGTGAAGATAATAAAAATATTTGAAGATCAATCTCATTTGCTCTGTGGTGTTGTACATGAGCATTCCAGAACACCCCTCATAAAAAAAACTCTTCTTTAAAAGCTTACCTGTTTCTGCTGGCAAAGATTTCATTGGCTTATTGTTTCAGAGCACTAAGGATTTCTACACATAATGTTGTTGCCAAGGAAATTCTATTGTAGTCTTATCTGCTACATAGCAAAATAATTCTTTCCATGTTTTCGTTCTGTATTTTGTGTGTGCATGCTTCCTGCTACTCCGAACTTTCTCTTGATTGATTTGGAATATGCAGAGACATATGTCACATAGTTAATCTATAGGCAATTGTTCGATGCACAGCTTTTATTTTTGATACATTTTTTCCTCTTTGATTTCAGGAATAAGAGTTGGCTTGGTCTTCTTATGCTGTGCCCAGTTTAGGTGCTTTGTCAAATCCAGGCAGCAAGTATGCCATGAAAATTGAAGCTATTTCTCTGGCTGCAGACAGCTCCATTCCTGAGCACTTTAGCTGAGCTGTAAATAGGGCTGAGATAGCTCTGTGATTTGAGAGCCCTGGCATGACATAATAACATGGGGGAAAATACTTTACTCCATGAAATTAATGAAATAGAATTTTCTTTTATAGTACGGGATTCCGATGTGGTAAATCTATGACTGTATCATTGCAAAATTCAGTTGTGGAATGTTCCTTTTAAGGACTTGGACAAGATGTACCAACAATTAACTTAAAGGTCAAGGGAGAAATTTATTCCATGAAGTGGATTCATAAATCTACTAATAAAGAATACAATCATTCATTTGCTACAAATAGAAACACAGAGAAAATCCTCCCTTTATATTTTCATTGTGGAAATAATGTCGAACAGCCGTTGAGCAAAGGAGTTGGGACATCATTTTGAGGTTGTACAGATCGTTGATGCAGCCACTTTTGGAGTATTGTATACAATTCTAGTTGCCCTGCTATAGGAGGGATACTATTAAGTTGGAGGGGGTTCAGAAAAGATTTACCAGAATGGTTTCGGTCCTGGAGGGTTTGAGTTACAAGTAGAGGCTGGAACTTTTTTCATTGGAGTCTAGGAGGTTGAGGGGTGATTTTATAGAGGTTTATAAGATCATGAGGGATATTGTTAAGGTGAATAGCAAAGGTTTTTTTTTACCTAGCATGGGGAAGTTTAAAACTAGATGGCATATTTTTAAGGTGAGAGGAGAAAGATTTAAAAGGGATCTGAGGAGGCAACTTTTGGGTGGTTTGTATGTGGAATACACTACCAGAGGAAGTGGTAGCTGCAGGTACAGTTATAACATTTAAAAGACATATAGACACGTACATGAATAGGAAAGGTTTACAGGGATATGGGCCAAACGCAGGCAAGTGGGACTGTTTAATATGGGAAACTTGGTTGGCATGAAGGAGTTGGATCAAAGGGGCTGTTTCCGTGCTTTATGACTCTATGACTCTATAATTTGGCTACTGACCAGTTTAAAACCCCTGAATTAGTCCGTTCTTTTTTATACATGGACTTTTTTTTAAGCCGATAGTTTAATACTGGCCCTTTTAATTACATGGAAAATACTGCAAATGCCAGAGGTCTGAAAATGAAACACACAATTCTGGCAAAACGTAATAGGTCAATGAGCATCTGTGGAGGGCATATCTGACGTACTGTGTGTGTCTAGGCTGTGAAGAGAGAAGCTGACAAATCTGCTGTTTGTTTCCAGCTTTTTTCCTCAAGTATCCCTTTAAGGCTGCTTGAGGCAATGCTATTTATTGCTGCATCTCATTATGCAGGAAATGCGCTATGCATTTAGATTGGCTTATTTGAGCTGTTGAATCTTCAATATTGTAGAGTGAGCATCATTTAATAGTAGCCTGTAGTGAATTGGACAACTGATAGAATTGCTCCTCATGAACTACCACACTAACCTATGCAGAGGGAAACTTATCATTTGTTTTTTAAAAAACAAAAGAACAAAGAAGAACAAAGAACAAAGAAAATTACAGTACAGGAACAGGCCCTTCGGCCCTCCAAGCCTGTACCAACATGCTGCCCATCACGACTAAAACCCTCTACCCTTCCGGGGACCATATCCCTATATTCCCATCCTATTCATGTATTTGTGAAGACGGCCTTTAAAAGTTGCTATAGTATCTGCTTCCACTACCTCCCCCAGCAGTGAGTTCCAGGCACCTACCACCCACTGTGTAAAAAAAACCTGCCTCGTACATCACCTTTAAACCTTGCCCCTCTGACTGTTCAGTCTGTCAAGGTTATTTTATATCTGTGCCTATCTTACTCTTCGTCAACTTGAAAAATCTACCAAACTAACTTTCTAATAATATGCATTGCTACATAAAAATATTAATTCCCTTGGTCTTATATTGCAGAAAAAAAACCTTTCACAGTTACAAATGAATTTGCAAGAGAAACCTCACATATCTTGAAAGTAAAAGTGGTTACTTCTTGACAACGCCTTACAAATATACAATGACCCTGCATCTACTTCCTTCTGATACAGCATTCAAAAGTCATACAACCTTCTGAGAAAAAAGAAAATTAACATCTCCAAGCTAAAATGATAATCTATGATTTTAAAACATTCCCCCTAGCTCTGGACCCATCCACAAAAACAAACATTATTTCCATGTTCACCTTGTCAAGACTGCTCAGGATTTATGTAATTCAATCAGATTACCCATTACTCTTCTAAATTTCAATGGAATAAAGACCAATCTCTACAATTTTTTTCTCAATACAACTAACTCATTCCAGGTATTGTTTCTTATAAACTTCCTCTGAATCATCTTCAACACACTTTGATCCTTCCTGAAATGAGGAGACTAAAATTGCAAACAGGATTCAAGATGTGGCCACACCAATTGTCTGTATAACCGAAGCAGCACATCTTTACTTTTACGTTCATTTTATCTTGTAATAAAGATAGCCTTCTTAATTGCTTTTCGCACCTGCATACTAACCTTTTATGATTCATGCACGAGAATACCCAGATTCCACTGCATCATGGAATAAAAACAAAGCCTTTGTTTGTCTCATGCAAAAGTAGGCTCGTCCAATCTGTGCTGCACTTTCTCACTGATGCAGCGAAGCGTTAGCCCAGATTTAATGCGCTGGTGTGGAACTTGATCTTATCATACTCTGAATCAGAGATGAGTGTACTACCACAAAGCCACAGTTGACATTTGAAGTATTTTCACTCATAGTTTAAAACAATTTCGGGCCATAATTTTGTACTGTATTGGCAGGGAAGAGAAGTGTGTAAATGAATTGACGCATCAGTGGGGGAAGGTCTGAACGTTTGTGGATGTGTTTTACCCATACCATCCACTAGCTCAAAGACTTCCACCTTGGTGAGACCTTCATCTGATTAGATTCAGGAGCATAGTGTGGTGAGCACATCACTGACATGACTTCACAGCCAGTTGAGGAGGAAACACTCCATCTTGCTGGCACTTACAGGTCTGTGGAAACTAGGCACCTGCTCAGGGCTAGGCAGAACATGATCCCACGGTGTCAGACATTAATCATTTATTTGCAAATGCATAGAGAAACACAAGAATAACAGGCAGGTCTGGATGAGGAATTTAATAAACTTGATCAAACATTGAAGGAGCCTATCAATATTCTCAATACTTTGATGGCTACTCATGCATTGATCTGGACAGGCCATTGTGGAAAGCCAGATCCAGCAGAACGTTCCTTGGCTGCCTCAGCATCAATGGCAGGGTAAGAGGGGGAACAAGAGACCTCAATATCCTTCCAGGTGCCCCTTCTGCTCAAATAGAAGAGTGCAGTGCCAGCAAGCTACCAGATGGAGTTGGAACCATGTGCAAGTCCTCCAGAAGCTTTTGTCAGCACTTCCACCTTTGGCCAGTCTGTGTTTTCCAACCCTGCAGAAATTATAGTCAAGGAGGGTGAGTCTGTATTTGGACAGGACACTCTCAGCAATTCTGGGATCTTGAGGCAGAAATGACTCCAAGATTGTCCACACAAATCTTCCAGGTCAAAAGGGTTAGCCATAAGACAGAATGCCTCCTCTTTAGGTGCGGATCTCAAAACTGAACTTGGACTTCATGGTAAAGAAGAAAAGAAAGTCACTGAGGGTCCATTGGCTGATAGATTGTCGGCTTAACTGTAGAACCTGGTTAAATAGCTATCATGTCAGTGTTAAGCAGTCTCTTCATACATCTCAGGGCTGATAGAAATTATATTGATAAATTATTATTCATCTCTGACAAGCCTCCCAGACTAAAGCAGATGTCAGGAATCCTTGCGTTCATGAATGCAGATAAGGTGTTGCTCTTTAATAAGGAGAACACTGAGACCACAGTTAAGGGAAGATGATGGCCCAGCAGTATTATCGCTGGACTGTTAATCCAGAAACCCAAATAACGTTCTGGAGACCCAGGTTTGAAACCTGCCACAGTAGATGGTGGAATTTAAATTCAATAAATATCTGGAATTAAGAATTTAATAATGACTGTGAATCCATTGTTTATTGTCGGAAAAACCCATCTGGTTCACTAATGTCCTTTAGGGAAGGAAACTGGCATCCTTCCCTGGTCTGGCCTACATGTGACTCCAGACCCGCAGCAATGTGGTTGACTCTTAACTGCCCTCTGGGTGATTAGGGATGGGCAATAAATGCTGTTTAACAAGCGACGCCCTCCTCCTGCGAATGAATAAAGAAAAGAATGTGAGTGCCTTGTGATAGGACTTGGCCTCAACTCATGCTCCACACTTGCGGCCATCTTGTGTTTGTCATGACGTGATCATTCATAACACACACATTTCTGGAGGGAAGGGTACATTTGTTTTGCAAGGCAGTGCGCACACTCATTCAAAGATGGGCAATGTCCAATGCCCCATTTACATCCAAACTGCCTCATAGTATATTGTTCTGGTGGAAAAAAATGCTGAAAGTGCAAGCTTGCTTAATACTAATGCTGTAGCTTGGTACACTGAAACAGTCATTGTTCAATCAGCAGTGTATGTGAATTCACAAATGCTGAGGACTGAACAATGATGGGAAGTTCATAAAGATCTGCCTCAAGATGCCTCAAGCTGATAATAATCATAGGAGAACTCACGCTGCCGCACTTGTATTCAGTATTGTAAATGAAACCTCAAGAGTTAACTTTCCTTAGCACCATTCAATGTTATGATCCTGTCTGAATGATTGCTACGTTTTTCCCAACAGTCATCAGAACATACAATGTTTTCATTCTTGAACTTGGGAACGGCAGATGATATAAAGCATTTAAGCAGTTTTTATTGGAAACTTAAACTTAAAATGTCCTCCTCTTCATACCCGGAACACTGCTGCCATTTTCCCAGTTTTTCAGCATCCATAACATCTATTTTTTGCCTGCTTCAGTTGTGCAGAGCAAAGCATGCCAGGGGTATGTGGTACAATCCACCTGGAGTGTATAGCAAAGCCCCCCGCTGCAGCGATCCAAGCATTTGAACCTCATCTTGAGGACGCCATTGGTCTGTTTCATGATGACCGTGATGGAAGAATAGGCCAAATTACATCTCGTTCTTAAAGGCAGTGATGGGGCAGACAATAAATGCTGGCCGGCCAGCGACACCCATGGCCCACAAGTGAATAAAAAAGAATCTGCATCAATTCTTGGGTTCCGTAAAGCTGTCATCGACCATGTTAGTAGCCCCTGTCACCCTGTGGGCATCCATTTATAACATGTGGACCTTCAATGAGGCAGGCACTTGTGAGCTATCAGGAATATAGACTCATAGGATACCTGAAGTGAACGTCCAAGGTGTGACAGTGTTGATCACATTTGAATTGTGCATTAACTGAGTGGAACTCTTTTACTGTTCATAAATTCTTCAGCGTTATAGTATGGAGTTCTCAATGTGACATGAGTACAGCCTATAGTGCTCAGCACCTTGGGGAAGCCAGCTACAGTGGAGATTGCCTGGGCTGTTCCACTGTCCTTAACACACGGAAAGGAGTATTTTTTCAGCATGCCAACTCCAGCAGGCAATAGATGGTACCGGTCCATTGTGATGTCCCAGAGTCGGTGCCTGAAGTGAGCATCAGACATCTAAGTTGATAAGAAACTATACAAAATAAGAACAGGAGTAGGCCGTTCGGCCCCTTGAGCCTGCTCTGCCGTTCAGTAAGATCATGGCTGGTCCAATACACCTCATGTCAACTCTCTTCCCTTTCCTCATAATCCTTGGTTCCCTGACTGGTCAAAAATCTATCTACCTCAGCCCTAAATGTAGGCAGCGTCTCTGTCCCTGCAGCACTCTGTGGTAAGATGTTCCAAAGACTCTCAACCCTCTGAAAGAAGAAATTCTTCCTCATCTCAGTTATAAATTCATGGAAGAAGTGACAGCAAGGACAGCAGACCCTGGGTGTCCTCATCCTTTTCTGTATCCTAAGGGACCTTCTGCTGCTGCATCTCCCATTGGAGACTGTTCAGCTGTGGCTGGAAGTTCCCATTGAGTTACAATCCCAGCTGATGTTACTAATGGACAGGTCAGATCCAAAACTGAAATCTGGCTGCAGAGGTCATATTTTGTTTTATTTTTACGTAGCCATGTGGTCTTTCACTGAAACACAAGCACACAATACTGCACACATGCTTCCAACAATAAAACAGAAGCTTTTTGTACAAAAGAAAGGAAGAGAAAAATGGAACAAACCAAGATATTTACATCTAACACAAATCAAAACATTCCAAAACACACTACAGAAATACAGTCCCATCTGTCCTAACCTCACCACTTTACAATGTTAGCATTCATAAGGTCTGAAACAGTGAGAGAACAAGAGCAGGGATCTAATGAAATTTAGGAACAAATCATGGATGTATTAATTAAGGGTAAATTGACTGAACATTTATTGTATAAAAATTGAGATCTAGTAATTATTGATGTGTGAATTTTATGGAGTGTTGTAACCTGAAATAAAGCTCCCAATAGGAGTGTGGACTTGGACTCTGTTTAAATACAGTTATCCTGTATTGTATAACATGCATTCCTTAGATACCAGAGAAGTTCTTGCAGTATGCCTTGTTGAAATTACTATAACTTACTATGGATTTGCTCACAGTTAACATACTCCTTATTTTGTAGGATTTATACTCCTGTGAGCTAACATGCAATCACTTGAGGTATGCAATGTAAAGTGGAATTGCACCATATGGATAACACAGTATGGAGCTGGAGGAACACAGCAGGCCAGCAGCATCAGAGGAGCAGGAATGTCGACGTTTCGGGTTGGGACCCTTCTTCAGAAGGGTTTTCTGAAGAAGGATCCCGACCCAAAACGTCAACTTTCCTGTTCCTGTGATGCTGTCTGGCCTCCTGTGTTCCTTCAGCTCCATTCTGTGTTGTCTGACTCCAGCATCTGCAGTTCTTGCTCTCACTGAGTGATTTGCACCATATGGAATTGCACAGCACTCAGTTCGATGTGCTATCCATAACACAGTAACTGATCCCCACAATTTCAATGACCCTAGGAGAAGGAGAGGAACAAAATCAGCCAGGATTTCCAATCCTGCTCATGACTCAAGTAACTGTGCTGTTTAATGTACATGTGCATGGGTGAAAGCATGATCAAGTTTGTGAATAAAAACCGAAAGAACTGTGGATGCTGTAAATCAGGAACAAAAACAAAGTTGCTGGAAAAGTTCAGCAGGTCTGGCAGCATCTGTGGAGGAGAAAACAGAGTTAACGTTTCGGGTCCGGTGACCCTTCCTCAGAACTGATGGTGGCTGGGAAAACATCAGTTTATATGCAGAAAATAGGGAGGTGGGTGGGGTAGGCTGTAAACGCTTTTTTTATCTGAGTGCATGGAGTGCAGTCAGTTCGGAGGGAGATAGGTTGGATTTGTTGAGAGGGGCAGTGAAATTGAGGCGACTGATGTCACGTCGACAGTTCTCAATGAAAAGATCGAGTGCAGGTAAAGGGCTGGAGGGAGGGGTCCAGGTGGAGGGAGAGTGTTGGAGTTGGGCAAAGGGGTCTGTGAGACGGGGAGAGGACTCTTGTCCAAAGAAATGAGCATGGAGGCGAAGAACAGTTCCGCGTCATGTCGTGCCTGAAAATCGTTAAGGTGGGGACGCAGAGGGATAAAGCTGAGGCCTTTGCTGAGTACAGAGCGTTCAGCATCGGAGAGTGGAAGGTTAGGAGGGATGGTGAATACCTGACAGGAGGTGGGGGGGTTGGGGGAGGGGATAGAGTCAGAGGGAAGGGGAGGAGAGCTAGCTTCCAGAGGGCCATGGGTATTTTTGAATTGGTGCATCTTGTGGGCCTTGATGCCTGAAAGGAAAAGAAAAAGTTTCTTGTTAGCACAACGAATGAGCAGGAGGATGAAGTGGAACTGCGGAGTGGTGCAGACTGAGCCAGTGTGTTGCGATGCTGTTGGAGAGAAAGGTTGAGAGTGTGCATGTGTTGCCGCATGGCACTGAGCGTGGATCTCAGGATGCGGCGAGAGCAGCTGTCCTTGGAACATTGAACATCACGGAGATATCTGTGATCCTGGGAGGATTCAAAACATGAGGGATGAAACTTCAGTTGGAATCCACGTGGGGTGAGTCTGAGCCGGAGGCAGTCACTGAGGAATGTGATATGGCTGTGGAAACGAGTTTTAGCAAATACCTGGTCAAACACCAGGAGTGACAGTGAAATTAATGTCGGTGAGCAAGAAGAGAGATTGGAACGGAAATCCCGTCGGAGAGAGGAGCAGAACTTCTTCAAGGTGGGCATGCCTGGAAGGAGATGTGGCAGTGAGTTAAATACTAAATAAAAACCAAAAGAACTGCAGATGCTGTAAATCAGGAATGAAAACAAAGTTGCTGAAAACTCTGAGCAGGTCTGGCAGCATCTGTGGAGGAGAAAACAGAGTTAACGTTTCAGGTCCGGTGACCCTTCCTCAGAACTGATGGTGGCTGGGAAAACGTCAGTTTATATGCAGAAAATAGGGAGGTGGGTGGGTAGGGAGAAAATCAAGTTTGTGAAACTGTACTATTGTCAAAGTTCATTTGAACGCACATGATGCATGATTGACCATGAAAAAAAACCTTTTTATAACAAGTGCAGGGTGACAGCCAGTAGTCTGGAAAGTACTTGGGAAAGGGAAATCAAAAATAAAGATCTTTGATGGCACTCGGCGTGGAACAAGTTCCTTAGACCTATTTCAGAATTATCTGACAACTGCTCCCATTTACAAATGCCATTATTTCAACATTTGCAGATTTGCTCTAAATTCCTAAGTGTTGTGTTACCAAATAAGGGTTTTTGTTGATTCACTCATCTTTAAGACAGGGTTTCCCAAAGTGAGGATCGGGACACCTGAGTGGGATCCCAGGCTGAATTTTTTGGTGAGCCAGCAATAGTTCCATGTAGCTTTCCCCTCCCCTCACTCCCACAGGTCTCTGTCCCTTGTCCTTGCTCTCAAAAGCCTTCCCACCACACATCCTCCTCTCACAGTTCTCACAGAGGAGTTGTACAGCGGGATACTATAATGTGACTGAACTCACTAGCATACAGACCGGATGCTAATCTTTTTCCATTAATGTGCATGGAAATAATGTCATAGGTTCTTCTAATGATGGAATGACCGGCCTCTGTCTCAGGTTCATTTAAATTTCATGCTACGTTAATGAAGACCAGTGATTATGATGTATTGGATTACTATCCAGCACTGTTTCAATGACTAGCTTCAATATATCAACTGGCCTTGGATGTAGACTGTCCTCAGATGATCACAAATCAGCAGAGCGCCCAAATTACTTCAATCGTAAAATGACAAAACCCCATCCAAATGTAAATGAGGCAAAGAAACTCTGAAATGATTGAAAGAGCACTGTCACATGTTTAGTATAAATAAATCAGAAAAAAAAAATCAGTTATTGTCAAGCAACTTCTGCAGTTTATTACTTTATCTGAACTCACCATACATCTACCTCATTACTCACTCATAACCACTTAAAACCATATGTTTTAAATAATACTGTTTAATCGTACAGTCATCAATCTAAAATAGATAAAGAAGAGCTTTGAACAGACTTCAATTTTCTTGGTGGAGTCATCAAAACAGTGTAGCAGCAGTTTCTACCTCTTTTATCTTACAAATATATGTGGTGTTACTCGTTTAGTTAATATGCACCTATTTGTTTATCAACAGCATCCTAAGTTTATTTATTTCAATGTACTTTCAGGTCACCAAAACTTGACCTTACAGATAATTAAAACAAGTTTTCAGCTATCTCTAGCCCTAGAATTTTTATTTGAGAGCAGAGTTCAGTTCTTATTGTGATAGTCGTCGTTAATACTTGTTAAGATTTGTAATGTATACCAGTTTTGATTTATTCTCTCATATCTCATCTCTTCCCTCCAATATCACTGTTTTCAGACTGCCAGAGAGGATTGAACAATTTGACTTTCAGTTTTTTCAAACTAAAGGCAGATTTATGCTGTGGATCCTCTGACCAATAGGTACTGGTCTCAGTCTGATGGATTACATTCGCTTTAAATCTTATTATTCTGTTAGTAGAAAATTAAGTCCTTGCTTGCAGTTACATAGCAACAACTCATCTCAGACTGATTTATGTGCAGTGGGACGTAGAGTTTTATTGCTTACTCCATATTGTAGTAGTTCGGCCACAAAGGAGTTATGTGCTTATGTGTTTCCGTATTGAAAATTTCTCCTTGTTCTGGCATCTAAATTTTTAACACAGGGCAACATCTCCTGGGAGCTTAAGCAAATGCCATACACAGATCTCAGATTTCCTCTGGTCCACCTGGCTGCTTGGTGCTTTTGAGGTGCAGCTAACCATAAATACATAGTTCAATTCAGCCTGTGCAATTCAAACCAATAAGTGACAGCCTCTGGGAGACGATTCTGTGACAATAAATCATCCCTTTGTGAGATTACTTAATGCATTTTATTTTTTGGCAAATTATAAACATCTGCAACCATTAGCTAATTTTTCAAGGCTAATTTTCAAACACTTGAAACACCCTTATATTGTATAAGTAAACATTGTGCAGTTGACAGCATAGATCAGAGAACCAGTGTTCTCAATCGAGCAAAGTTTTCCTTGCAACCCAGCCATTTCAACAGGCCAATGGATGTCTGGGCTCTCAGTCACAATGCAGAATGAGGCTTGAGTGACTGATCAACCATCCAATAAATTGATTTAACGACTGAACCACAGGGAAAACCTTTCAGGATTGACATGCACTTCTCTGATTGACGCTGTCACAACACACAATGTTTATTTACATCAAGTCAAGCGCTAGCAACTTCAGGTATTGATACTTGAAAAGGTCTGGATGGTTGACACTTTCATTGGCCTGTCATGAAAGGAGTTTCTTTTGAAGAAAGTGAATTAATGACTATTTTAAAAATGTTGTAAGACACATCCTGTTGTTATGAGAGGGTTCACTGTTTCTGTAATGAGGGTGCATGGGCATAGCAGTAACATCGCTTGGCAGGGAGGGTCTGACCAGCAACGGACAGTGAGTAGAAGGGCAAAGGGAGTGCATAGGAGTGAGGGTGTGCAAGAGGTGAACACTAGAGGACCTGTAATGATGTACCACCTCACTAAGGCCCTTTACAGCAGTCTACTTTGGCACCTGACACCCTTGTGGCTGCCTCCTAACACTTTCTAGGCATAACTGGCTTTACTACAGCCCATACCCGAACTCCTTCGATGAGAATTCAGCCTTTTTCCATACTTTCTCCCTCGGCAGCTGGGATGAGCCAAGAAAATTTCTGAACCCGCCTTGAAGATGAAAATCCAGTTCTTTATATCAATGGCCTTTCAGTCTCCATTTAATTTGCTACTTTTATTCTTCACATTTCCAACAGAACCAGGTGACTTCCTGTCTCCTTGGCTGGCAATTGTTTAGCTTTCCAGAGGACTCCCCATGGTGTGGAAACAAAACAAACCCTATGGTAACATTTATATGTACTTTATTAATATTGTGTTAACCATGAAAGGCACAAGTAAACTATGCAAAAAAATGTTAACTAATAAAAAAATGCATTGAAATAGACTTTGAAAAGCCATTTTCTATTCAAGGTTTGAATGTAAAAGTTAAGAAGGCCCATGGGCTTTAATACAAATCCTTACCTACGCTCAGTGTTGTGAGGTGGCTGGGAGAAGAGATTAAAAATTTATGCACAGGGAAAGCACCCCTAGTGTGTTGTGATGCACCTCATTCTGTGGCGATTTTAACAACAGAGGATATTAGATCATTTCAGAGAAATCAAGCACTTAACTAATATATTTTGTTTAGGTTTCCATTGCTCTATTTTAAAGTTAACAATTGTTGCAAGAGTTTCTCAGGGGTTGTGGGTTCCAATGTGAAACGGCGATGGGAATGATTGGCTGGCGGGTCTAAAAGGAGCAGGAGTGTCTCTGCCGGTCCTGCAGACTGATCTTCACCTTGTAGCAGCACATCCTGTCCCCACCCTTCTCTTTTCCTGATTGCTAACCTCACCCACTTTCAGCTCCAATTGATGTCCCTATAAACACTCGCTGATTGTAGACTCTCTTCCTTCCACCCGCCTTCTCCCACCCTGGGTTTCATTGTTCACTGACCACCACACCCGCTCCGATACCATTCCCCCCCCCCCCCCCCCCCCGACCCCTCCTCCCACAACCCTGAACGCACCCCCCCCCCCCCCCGCCCCGCCTCAATTGCTGGAAATATGACTCAGGGTTCAGCTGCCTACCAATTTGGCTAATCCGGCCTGGCTGAAAATGAAACAAAAATTGATGATAAACCTTACCTTTAAATTTGTTAAATGTTCAGGTTCTTCAGTCACTTTATACCTCCCTGTCTCCCTGTACATTTTGAGGCCATAGCTTTCATGCACTGATTAAATCCCAGTACGATGGAATGAGTGAATATATCTGTGGTGCACTAAGGGTTAAAAATATTCAGCAAACGTCCACTGAAAATTCTGCTGCTGGGACTCATCTAGTCTGAGCATATTAAGACTGTCTTGGCAATGACTATGATAATTATTCACAGTTACCCATCTGATAACTGAAATACTATTCACTGCTTCTTCCCATGGTAATTTAACACTGATGGTAAATTAGACCATCCAATGAAATGTAATGTGAAATATTACAAATTGAACGTCAGAATATAAAGGCTTTTTCAGAATAGGAAATGCCACTCAACTACACAGTTGTTTTCTCATTGATTTCAAAGTTACCTGTTCAGCTTTGATCATCCACCTAAATCTCTTCTTTTGCCAGAAAGACATTGAGGTAGAAATTGACTTGTGTGATGCCTGTCTTGTGGGTCGAAAATGGATGCAAAGCATTCCAGTGTAACATTACAATAGAGGTTTGTGCCTAATCTCCACAAGCATTAATTCTACTGCTGCCTTCATGGGGCTACTTTGTAAGTACCTTCAGTCAATGTCTAAATCTGAGCCCCTTAGAAAGGAATCAAACATTTGCTAACCTATCCCTTTTAAAAATGGCTATGGTTTGTGTAATTGACACTGATAAATGACACAGAAGAGTGCCCATGTATGAAGGGATGGCCAATGTCATTAGTAAACAATGCAAAGCAGCAGCCAGTCTCAAAGATGGTGGATCTGAAGTGTGCATCTGAGAACATTCTTCAGATTTTAAATTCTTTTTTACATATGTAAGAGACTAATGCAACAAAAGTACAAAGGATGGCTCCCAGTGCTGGCCTTATTCCCAACATGCTCTTGGAGATGGCCTACCTCCCAGCCAGGGGCAGGCCACTGCATGCTTCTGGCATGGGCCTCCATACATTCCCAGTGCAGCTCTCTCCCTGCTTCCAATCCTTGTGAAGACCTCTTTCTGCTCCTGGTGCCAAACACTGCATCCCTACTCCTGCTGTGGTGATGCCAGTGGAGCATGGCCCCATGGCTTTTTCTTTTGGGGGCATGCTTATGTCATGTCACATATCTTAGCTTACATAGAGCCAAAAACAAAGCTGCTGGAAAAGCTCAGGAGGTCTGGCAGCATCTGTGAAGAAAAAAACACAGTTAATGTTTCGGGTCCGGTGACCCTTCCTCAGAATGGACCCTTTTGAGAAAGGGTCACCAGAGCTAAACGTTAACTTTGTTTTTTTCTTCACAGATGTTGCCAGGCCTGCTGAGCTTTTCCAGCAATTTAGTTTTTGTTCCTGATTTACAGCATCTGCAGTTCTTTCGGTTTTTATTGAGATCATTGAATTTGTTGATGAGGGGGAAAGTCAATGTATAAAGGGAGCATGCAAGAAAACATCAGAGAAAATGGTAGGCTATAGGAGGGCTACAGGAAGAGCACTGAGGACCACAGTATGTTTCGTTAATGTCTAATATTGGTCCCATCAGGGGCTGGCAACTATTCATATCGCTGGCACCGTGGTGGCACTGATGGCACTGCACCCATCAGAAGCTCAGGGTCATTGTGGGCCCCAGACCAAAGATGAGTGTGGGGATGTGGAGATTACAGGTGGGGTACTTTGGGTGGTCTAGGGGGAATCTACGAAGCTGGGAGGTCAGAGACAAGGGCAGGAAATGGCATGTAACAAACTCCCCACCCCACTTCAACTTCCCAATAGTCAAAGTGCCTGGAAATTAGGAAACGCATTCCCCCACACACTGAGAGAGACCACTGAAATAACCTACAAGAGGGCATTGTAATACATTTTAGACCAAGCAAATAACTGGTAAATGAAGTTCAATTAAGATGAATATGAGGCAGTACATTTTGGTGAGAAGAATAGGGATCTCGTCACTTATTCACAGAAGGTGCAGAGTGGGGTTGGAGTAGAAAAACAAAAGCATCTCAGAGTCACAAATGCAATGAACAAAAGTGGAATTAGAGAGCAAGACCACAATAAAACTAAACAAGCACTAACTTTTTTTATTTGAATTGAAAGGAAGAAAGGTCAAGCTGAATATCATAGACTCATAGTCATTAAATGTCTACAGCACAGAAAAAGGCCCTTTGGCCCATCGAGTCTGCACTGATCAAAAACAATCATCTAACTATATTGAGTTTTTTTATAAAAATGCTATGGAATCAATGGAGATGGTGCAGAGAAGATTTACAAGGATGAAACCAGAAATTATATTAGAAAAGGTTTGACAAGCTGGATCCCTTTTCTCTCGTATAAAGTGGTCTGAGGGGTGATCTAAAGTGAGCCCTTTAAGATTCTAAAAATTTCATTAGGCTTGAATTTTCCAAACATCCACATTGTTGCTGCATGTGTATATTCTCCCAACCTGCACATTTCTTCTAGATCTTCCAATCCTGGTCATCGAGGAAATGGAACATCCCACCAGGGAAGTTTATCAGAATGGAGTAGTGTCCACTGTATTGTGGTCAATATTTAAAGCTTCAGCTTTTTAGTAAAGGTATTGATGGATGATTGAATGAGTGAGTGAGTGCACATTTGGGTTGGGGTTGTCAGGTGGTCAGGGGGCTTAGTTCAGTCCTATTGGGGCAAGTGAGGAGGTAGTCATGTCTGGGGACAATCATGTCAGGTCGGTGCTGCAGTTGTGCCGTGTCGGGGTAAAGCTAGATGGTGGGGATTGGTCGTCTTGTCCATTTGGCATGGGCTGGGGCAGGTGGGTAATTGATTGCTGGCGGCTAATTGGGGCAGTTTGTGGGGGGGAGTTGGGTATAGAGAGAAGAGTAATTGAATTGGGGCAGTATTTAGTAATCCGACTACTGTGTTCAGTATGTAGTCATATTGCTGGGGATAGGTTGAGTTGGAAGAGTAGTTACGTAGTTGGGGTATGAGGAAAATTCAGGTGAGAGTGACTAGGGGTATTGATTGTAGAGTTACTGGCATCTTCGACCAGGTTTTAAACTATCAGACATTGCCTGGGTAATTATTCAGGTAAGTGCTGTGGAGCTGGTCCAGGGCTCTGGTTCTAGATCAGAGTCAGGGACTTTTGTGGAGGGTCCTGGTAGTAGAAAATTGTGAATCAGAAATTTAACCTTCCTGGGTAATTCCCACTTAGGTCTGTGCATCAGAACCTCAATTAATCCTCATGTACATTTGGTGATAATCCAGAAACTGGAAGATTTGAGCCAAAGAGTGGATGCAGAGAGAATGCTTCTTGTTGTGAGGTACAATATAACTAGAGGCCAGCAGGAAAATCATAAGAATCTTCACTTGTCACCACAGGGAGAGGCTGAAGTGATTACAATGGTAAATGCAGATGGGAAATGGTAGGGTGACAGCTCACGTAAAGCATGGATGTGTTGTATGAATGACCTGTTTTTGTGTGACATGCCATTCCTTTTTCTTCCTGGAATTGTCTACTGAAGATGGCTCTAACTCGCAGCGTTGCAATTTCCATCATGGGCAGAATGAGGATCAAACCCTTTGCTGCCTGCCCCAATCTGCCCCAGGTCAGCTATCCAGCTAACTGAACCACCTTCTGAGGCCTTCAAGTCTTGGAGTGAGACTTGAATCTGAAGCTTCTAAGGGGATGTTATCCATTGTGCTCCCAGAGACCCCAGTTGTATCACCTGTGCAATCCTATGTAATTGAGGAGGACATACAAGACAAGGTAATACACAATAAATGGTACGATAATGAGAGGTACAGAGAAGCCTTGGAGTGCAATGGCACAGATACTTCTTGGTAGCAGGAAAGCATTTAGAAAACATTTATGGCACCTTCCATTGTCTGCTGAGGCAAAGAACAAAAGAGATTAGAGGCTGTAAAAACAAAGTTGCTGGAAAAGCCCAGCAGGTCTGGAACAGACCCTTCTGAGGAAGGGTCACCGGACCCGAAACATTTACTCTGTTTTTTTCCTTCAAAGATGCTGCCAGACTTGCTGGACTTTTCCAGCAACTTTGTTTTTGTTCCTGATTCACAGCATCCGCAGTTCTTTCAGTTTAGGTTAGAAGCTATGCTGGATTTCTAATGCATTAAACACTAATTAGATCACTGCTGGAGTACTGAGTACTATTACAGTCACCAGGCAGGAATCACACTAGAGAAAGTGGAGAGGAGGTTTACAGGAATTTTGCCAGGAATTGGAAAATTCAACAATGGGGAAAGATTGCATGAGATTTTTCTTTTGGAACAGAAGAGACCGAGATGAGTAAATTGAAGTATATATAAAACTATTAGGTAAAGAGTGGATGGGAAGAAATTATTTCTCTTACCAGGGAGAATTATATCTTGGCATTGTTTTAAAGTATCAGCAGAAGGATAGAGGGTGGCTGCAGGGAATGTTTTTCACCAATGGAACTGATGGCCTGAACAGATAGTTAAGATAAAAATTCTCATCACACCTGAATATGTCCCTGAAGTGCCATAACCTCCAGGTGTGATAGACTGAGAGCTGCAAAAAGGTAAGTAGCTTTTTTTCTGCTGATACAGCCATGATGGGCTGAAGAGCCTTCTCCTTTGCTGTAAGTTTTCTAAGTTTCAATGTTTTATAATGTACAGGGATGATGAAGGAAAGCAGGATGCTACGGTAAGCTAATTTACCACTTTTTGTGCATTAGCAATCCACAGGAGCATTTCACAAAAGTGACAGGTCCAAGATATCATGTGGTCATATGTGCTCCCTTCTTTGATGCTATCAGGCAGGTCAATAAGCAAGGGTTCTTGTCTTTTAATACACAACCAGTTCAAATGAAGTTAATCCTGACAGCTGCCATGATGTAATTTCATTAGGGCATTCCACCTTTCCCACAATCCTAAATGCCCAACCGCAACCTGATAAATGTTATCCTCTACAGCCATTGCTAATAAAACACACATGTTTTCCAGAGAACAGCTGTGTGATGTGATAACAAGGTTGTGATAATACTATGGCTTTAAGAAACGTATTTTGTCTTGCTTTATTTTTATGAAGAGAGGTTGAGACAGAGGCACCAAGTGGTCTGTTCCAAGCCAATAAAGCCAATGAGGCCTTGGTTTTTTTTTTAAATGTTGGAACAATAGAAGCAGACTGAATGAGTGAAGTCAGGTTCCCATAGAACTAGGGTTTTAGTTTAGCTTTCAGCAGTCATAGAATCCCTACAGTGTGGAAACAGGCTATTTGGCCCAACAAGTCCACCACCAACCTTCCAAACAGCATCCCAACCAGACCCATCCCAATACTCTAAGCCTGTAACCCTGCATTTCCCATGGCTAGTCCACCTAATTTACACCCCTGGACACTATGGGCAATTTAGCATGGCCAATCTACCTAACCTGCACATCTTTGGACTATGGGAGGAAACCGGAGTATCCAGCAGAAACCCATGCAGACATGGGGACAATGTGCAAACTCCACACCGACAGTTTCCTGAGGATGGAATTGAACTTGGGTCCCTGTTGCAGTGAGGCAGCAATGTTAACCACTGAGCCACAATGCCCCCAGTTGGGTTTTAAAGCTAGTTGTGGGTGCTGGTCCATCTCTCTCTGTTACAGCTAAAAGCTGGAGTTCTCTCTGATGCCAGAATTGCATGTGAGACAATCTGTTTTATTGAATTTGTCTTTGCCAAGGGTATGTTTATGGGATGTTACTATATTGGAACAGTTGCTGTTTAGTTAAAAAAATCTATTATTCTGTTAAGTTTTCCAAGACAATTAAAGTGAGACTCTTTTTTTGCTTGTTTGTATTTTAACTGCAGAGTAAGAATAAAGTGTGTTTTGCTTAAAGCCAAGTATTGTAACCAACTGAATTACATCTGGAACGCAGCACCTTATACGTATCTTTAAATAAGAAAAGTTAGGGTCAAGGCTATCTCCTTGATATATTTGAAGGGGGTTTGGTCTGGCCCATAACAAGGTCTATTGTGTCAAGAGTTATTAGGCTTTTGAAGCTGTGTTTCATGTGTCTGGATTGATCTGATAGCAAGTTTAGTCCTGAAGGTCTTAGTGATAGTATGGAACATAAGACAAGCAGAGTTCCAATTCACAAAGCAATCCAAAGTCATGATCATGGCAATCTTGGTTGAAATTAATCATAGAATCACAGAAATAGATTTAGACTTCATTTCATAATATAAAAAGGTGATAACCAGTTTTATTGATAAGCTCACCAGCTTCCATTCATTCTAACAATAACTTCTTCCATTATTAGCCAAGTGAGTTTCTTATATTCACACCAATAAATCAGAAGTTGTGACAAAATTAAGCATAATAAAGAAAATTACCATTCTATTTCAAATGCTATATTCTTTAAACCCAATGTTGTCAGTAATTGCTTGATACATCCTGACTTACTCTTATCTTGGTGTTACTTGTCTTTTTAAAATCTCCCGTGGTGTTCTTCTAAGTTTGGGTATTGATTCATGATTGATGTTTCAGATTGTTTTAATTGAATGATCGAAGCTGGATGCTGTCAAAGGCAGAGGAATGGATTATTTATGCTCTTTCCTGACAGTGAAAAGATATCTGATTGAGTATCTTATGACCCTAAAGGAGGTGTGCACTGATAATAAAATCCCACTATTCCATGAGACTTACCAAAATTGCAAATGTTTTATTTGGTCGCCAAGATGGTCAAGTTGTTTTTCTTTACTAGTAATATTCAGAACAAAATAGATTTTTGTTCCTTTAGTAAACTTAAAAGTACCTAATTTCTTATAAGTAAACCTATTCTTGCAATAAATGGTAAAACTTGTTAACAACTATTATTCAGAATCAAACGATATCCTCTTAATAACAGATTTACACATGTATCCTGGAACTCCCTTCCTAACTGCATTGTGAGTGTACCTGCACCAAATGGACTGCAGTGGTTCAGAAGACAGCTCATTACCTTCTGCAGAGCAATTAGGGATGGGCAAGAAGTAAGACAATACCATTTGGCAGAGCTGGTATGAGTTTTCAATAAAAGGCAAATGTGAAAAATGCTCTGGGGGCCAAGGGTCTAAACTCAAAAGATAAGACAAAGGGAAGACTTCTCATTCTTCCATCAATTTCCTGTCATTACGATCACAATGCTTACAGTTATAGAACTGAACAGATCTTCAGATCAGACTTTTGTTCAGATGGAAAACCAGTTAGATTTAGATCTTTGAATGAAAGTGTCAGTTCATTTCTCAGAGTTTAGGTGAAAGTTAAAGATATTGAGTTTTGGAACTTTCTCAGGAGATACTTTGAAGATACTTTGTTGAACCAAATCTGTAAGTCTTGGTGTGCTGTAGGGTTTCTTTTCCAGGAGAGATTGAGATCTTCGTTTTTCCTTCCATCTTGTTGGAGGTTTGTTCCATTACCTGGTATCACCCCTAGTTACATACTGAAAAGTAGCAACTTCAGTTCAGAGACTATTTGCTAGGCCATGTTGAACACATAGGCTCCCATCTCTTCCAAGTAAAGTTTATAACCAAAGAACCAATCCTTCAGCTGTCTTTAAATCTTTGCTTATTGGCTTTCCACAGTTCTTTTGGAATAATACCAAACTTCAAGCAATCAGATTAATTTATATTAAAGGAGCAAAGGTTGCTAATTGGTTGATAAGCTGACTCTGACTGGTTGAGTTGGTTTGAAATTTGACATTTTTGCATTTGCCGAAATTGAGTTAAAGACAAATTCATTGGCAAAATGTTTCTATTTTTAGTAATATTTGAATCTAATATGTAGGACAATGTTTATTTACCATGAGCTGTTGCAGAATAAAAGTAGCTTTGAAACAAAATGTAACTGTATGTAAATGACATAAAATTTTGAACTAAACAGCTAACATGTATAATAGGATCTACTTGAATGGTAAGATGCAACATTATTATCCCTCTAGAGACTGATAACTTTTAAAAAGGTCTTTCAATTCATGGCGAAAGGCATTATACAACAAGATATCAGGTTTTAAGACTTTTCCTGTAAAGACTACTCCAGTGATTGCTCTTCTCAGATTTGCCAGGGTAACTCTTAGAGTTTTTAGAAGTCCAAAACAAGTGTCTCTTTGACCAGAGACCATCCTCCTTCCTACATTCTGCCTGGTAATTCAAACAAAGGCAACAAAGTCCTCTCTACTGACCACATTAATTGCAATTCTGTTCTTCCTCTGAGAGACATCACTGTCTTTCTCCAAAAGCCAACTCTGAGAGAGAAAGACTTTCCACAGTAAGCCCAGCTGCTCTTGGTTTTGTTTTAAGTGTGAACACTTTGCACTGAACTCTCGTTGAATCTCTACTGGGTCTCCCTGGCACCATGGTAGGCAAACTGACCATTCTGACACTGGGCAGAATTTGGAGGAGATCAAATGTCTTTCTTCACTTGTACCTCAAACTAAAGAGACAATCCCAAAGATAACCACCTTACAAAACCTTGCATTCATACCAGCAGCTACTTTTTGATAATAGCTTTAGCACACGCTGCAAATTTTAAAGGTAATTTCATAAAATGTTGGCATCATTATTTGCCTGCCACTAATTGACCTTGATCCGAGTGGCTATTGAGAAGGAATTTAATTGCTGTGGGTCTGGAGTCGCATGTAGGCCAGACTAATTAAGAACGCATAGATAAGGTGAATGACAAAGGTCTTTTCCCTCGGGTGTGGGAGTTCAAAACTAGGGGGCTTACTTTTAAGGTGGAGGAGAAAGATTTAAAAAGGACATGAGGTGCAATGTTTTTACATAGAGAGTGGTTTGTGTGTGGAATGTACTGCCAGAGGAAGTGATGGATGTAGATACAATTACAACGTTTAAAAGACATTTAGATAAGTTCATGAATTGGAAAGGTTTGGAGGGATATAGGCCAAGTACAGGCAGGTGGGACTAGCTTAGTTTGGGAACATGGTCAGTGTGGACTGTTTGGACTGAAGGATCTGTTTCCATGCTGTATGACTCTATGACTCTTTTCCTAAGGAACATTGATAAACAAGATTTATTTTACAGCAATTGATAATCGTCTCACAATCAAGATTTCATTTACAGATTTATGAATTGATCAATTTTAGATTCCATCAACTGCCATGGTGGGATGTGAACCCAATGTGCAGAGTATTCGAGACAACAAGGTGCAGGGCTGGATGAACAAAGCAGGCCAAGCAGCATCATAGGAGCAGAAAGGCTGACGTTTCGGGCCTAGACCCTTCATCAGAAAAGGGGGAGGGGAAGGGGGTTCTGAAATAAATAGGGAGAGGGTGGGAGGCGGATAGAAGATGGATAGAGGAGAGGATAGGTGGAGAGGAAACAAACAGGTCGAAGAGGCGGGGATGGAGCCAGTAAAGGTGAGTGCAGGTGGGGAGTTAGGGAGGGGATAGGTCAGTCCAGGGAGGATGGACAAGTCAAGGGGGTGGGATGAGGTTAGTCGGTAGGAGATGGGGGTGCGGCTTGAGGTGGGAGGAGGGGATAGGTGGGAGGAAGAACAGGTTAGGGAGGCGGGGACGAGCTGGACTGGTTTTGGGATGCGGTAGGGGGAGGGGAGATTTTGAAGCTTGTGAAATCCACATTGATACCATTGGGCTGCAGGGTTCCCAAGCGGAATATGAGTTGCTGTTCCTGCAACCTTCGGGTGGCATTGTTGTGGCACTGCAGGAGGCCCAGGATGGACATGTCGTCTGAGGAATGGGAGGGGGAGTTGAAATGGTTCGCGACTGGGAGGTGCAGTTGTTTATTGCGAACCGAGCGTAGGTGTTCTGCAAAGCGGTCCCCGAGTCTCCGCTTGGTTTCCCCGATGTAGAGGAAGCCACACCGGGTACAGCGGATGCAGTATACCACATTGGCAGATGTGCAGGTGAACATCTGCTTGATGTGGAAAGTCTTCTTGGGGCCTGGGATGGGGGTGAGGGAAGAGGTATGGGGGCAGGTGTAGCACTTCCTGCGGTTGCAGGGAAAAGTGCCGGGTGTGGTGGGGCTGGAGGGGAGTGTGGAGCGGACAAGGGAGTCACGGAGGGAGTGGTCCCTCCGGAAAGCAGATAAGGGTGGGGAGGGAAAGATGTCTTTGGTGGTGGGATCGGATTGCAGATGGCGGAAGTGTCGGAGGATGATGCGTTGGATCCGGAGGTTGGTGGGGTGGTACGTGAGGACGAAGGGGATTCTTTTTTGGTTCTTATTGCGTGGACGGGGTGTGAGGGATGAGTTGCGGGAGATGTGGGAAACACGGTTGAGGGCGTTCTCAACCACTGAGGGGGGGAAGTTACGGTCCTTGAAAAACAAGGATAACTGAGATGTACGGGAGTGGAATGCCTCATCCTGGGAGCAGATGCGGCGGAGGCGAAGGAATTGGGAATAGGGGATAGCATTTTTGCAGGAGGGTGGGTGGGAGGAGGAGTATTCTAGGTAGCTCTGAGAGTCGGTGGGCTTGAAATGAATGTCGGTTTCTAGGTGGTTGCCCGATATGGAGACAGAGAGGTCCAGGAAGGGGAGAGAGGTATTAGAGATGGTCCAGGTAAACTTAAGGTTGGGGTGGAAGGTGTTGGTGAAGTGGATGAACTGTTCGAGCTCCTGAGTATTAGGTTGGGCGTCTTTATTGCTAGTCTCGTGATATGAACCATCACACTACCGTCCTCATTAGAACATAGTCCTATTAATGAAGTCTCACCAAGAATTGACTATTTCAGGCAAAGGTTAGATGAGATTTTGGAAAATATCTGAAGCCAATGGACCAGCAATACTGTTCCACTAACAACCTCCAGAATGTCTAGGCTTTGAATTTTCATCCTCTGTGGAAGGTTGAATTCATTTCAGGCCCAAAAGATCTGACCAGTGAGAAAGTTTGAATTGAATTGAATCCTAGCTGTAAGAGAATCAATGAACAGCTCAGTGCTGATTAGATGTCTCAATTTACAGCCTCTGCCAAAGTGAGCTGTTGCCTTTCCTAAAATGTTGCATTCTGCCAACAGCAGTTGAGAGTATTTACTGACAACATCTAACAGCTGCCAGGGTTCATATAGCTCCTTTCTCAAAGGGGTTCAGTGCAAACAGGGTTAATGTGTCAGAGGTGGAAATGTCACACTGGGCTGCTGGAAGGAAGAACCAAAATCAATTTAATTAATGTCCTGAACAATGTGAATGAAATGTCAAAGAGTTCATTGCTGGTTACAGGCATATTAGAAAGGCTGTAATAATCATGGTCATCAGGGTTCAACGGAAAAGATTATGAAACAAAAGCAGCAACTCCCCACTGATCTGATTAAGTTGCACTACAAATGGCCCTCAATACTTAGATGCAGCTTTGCCATGTCAAGCACCCTTGCTGATTTAAGTCGAAGTTTGCCTGTTGAAACTCATTTGCAGTAAACAATGGAAAGTAGCAGGTATAGAAATACTAGAACAAACCCAGAACAGATGAGATAATTTGTCCTTTTTGATGTGCGTGTGTTCTGACTTGCACATGGAAGCTGTGCTGCAGCTTTATGATTTATGAACTTTGGATTTGTGTTTATCAAGCCAGATTGTGGACTCCTTAACTGAAGAAATACTCTGACAAAAAAACATGGTCCTGTCACATTTAATTATTTCAATACATATGATGGGCATGTTGCTATTCTGTTGCCAGGAAATGCAGAGACCCTCCATAAAAATAAAGCGTAATAAGAACAAAAAAAATTGAATTGTACTGTATCTAAAACCTGGATCCACCCATAAAACAGATTTGCTTAAATCTACCAAGGATAAGAACAAAAACAATACAATCTAAATTTTTAACAATCTTATTGAAGTAGGGACAACAGGGGCTAAGATTAATAATGTTACAATTAAGGTTTATGATAGCTCTGAAATAAGTGCTGTACTTCTGTTCAATTTCTTTCATGTTGTAACAAGAACAGCCTTTATAAGCATAATGTTCATTGCTACACAGAAGAAGGTGATAAGGGAACCTGAAGGCGAGACAATATGATTGAGTTGCTGTGAAAATTAGCAGATCCGAGGCATTTTCAAAAAAAAACTTTGGTTCCTTGATCCACACAGATGAAATAGTGGTCATTCGTCATCATGGGTGTAGTCAGCAGGATTAAAACACTGACACTGGTTGAAATGTGGACAATTGGACAACAGATGAGCATTGTTACTTGCCATGTTGCTTGTGAGAAGCATAAAAGATGATGAGAGTTTGTCCTGATGGCACAATTGGCCTTACTACATTTGTCACCCAATTCTGCCATGCATTTTGCCATAGCACCAGGTGCTCAGAACTGTGTAGTACTTCACTCACCATGTCTGATGATAGGCTTTGCAGTAGGCATGGGAGTCTGAAAAACAAATTTCCAAAAATACATAACCCAATATGGGATTTAGATGTAGAACATTTTGGAGGCCACTTTGTCCTGGATGGTGTTGAGCTTCTTGAGTGTTGTTGGAACTGCACTCATCCAGGGAAGTGGGAAATATTACATCACACTCCTGACTTATGCTTTGTGCATGGTGAACAGACTTTTGGGAGTCAGGAGGTGAGTCACTCGCTGTAGGATTCTTACCCTTTGATCTGTCCTTGTAGCCAGTGTGTTTATCTGGTTTCTGCTTAATAGTAATTTCCAGGATAATGACAGAGGGCTTTAGCAATGGCAATGGTATTGAACGTTGAGGGGAATTTGTTAGGTTCTCTTCCATTGAAGATGGTCATTGCCTGACACTATGTGGCATGAATGTTACTTGCTACTTGTCAGTTATTAACCAGGTCTTGCTGCATCTGGATAAAGATTGTCTCAGTACCAGAGGAGTTACAAATGATGCTGAAAATTGTGCAATCATCAATGATCATTCCCCACTTCTGATGGAACAGAAGTCACTGATGCAGCTGAAGATGGTTAAATACTCTGAGGAAATCCTGCAGAGGTATCCTGAAGCTGAGATGATGACTTCTAACAAGCACAACCATCATTCTTTCCACCTGGTGCCACCCCAGCAAGTGGAAAGTTTTCTCTTGATTGCAATTTTCTTTTATTCACTCATGGGATGTGGGCTTCTTTGGCTCGGCCAGCATTTATTGCCCAACCCTAATTGCCCAGAGGGCAGTTAAGAGTCAACCACTTTGCTGTGGGCCTGGAGTCGCATGTAAGTTAAACTCAGTAAGGATGGCAGATTTCCTTCCATAAAGGACATTAGTGAACCAGATGGGGTTTTTTTGACAATCAACAATGGTCTCTTGGTCACCAATTCCAGATTCTTTTGCTGAATTTAAATTCCACCTTCTTCCACGACACAATTTGAACTTGGGTCCCCAGATCATCAGTTGAGTTTCTAGATTAATAGTCAAGTGATAATACAACTTGGCCATTGCCTCTTTCATAATTTGCTAGGGCTTCTTGATGCCACACTCAGTCAAATGTCTTGACATCATGGGCTGTCACTCTCCCTTCCCTTCTGGAGTCACATTTGCAAACATAAAATATTCACCCAGTTAGTAAATGTATGAGAGACTACATTGTGACACAAATAGGTTGCTAAAATGAAATAATTAAATATAATCTTTGGTTCTCCTGAGAAAATGTTTGGGCTATGCAAAGTATGAAAGAGGAGATAAAACATCTGGTTTTTCTTTAAATTACCATTCACTCTCTCTTTGCTTTGATTCTGTATTTAAATAAAGTGCAGGGCATTACCCTGAAATATTAACTCTATTCCTCTCTCCACAGGTACTGTCAGACCTGCTGCATATTTCCAGCATTTTAGGGTTTTATCCCATCCTGGTCTATCCTGATTTTGTACTTGTGCAGTAGAAAGGCAAGGCACAACTATTATTCCCACAGTAATATCACTTTCATAGATCCAGACCTACTGTAAATCTTTAAATTATAAAATTGCTTAAAGCACCATTTTTTGTAACCTGAGATTTATCAGTTACATGATCATGTGTAATGTAAAATTTACAGTATGCCAGATACCAGACAGAAAAGAGTAAGGCTGAGGAGACAGCTGTAGTACAAATAGTCATATACTAATCCTGTCTTTAACTGAGTCAGACAGTTTAGAAGTATCAGCATTTTTTCTCATGTTGTAAATACATTGTAAATGGAAGTGTAATTTGGAAGTTGGATTGAATCAAAAGCAGAACTATTTACTTCACACCTCAAGTTTAGCAGCTATTCAGAATCAAGCTCTGTCAGTTTTGATTCCATTATCTTTATTCTCACTATTACTGTTTGACAGATCATTCAGAGATTGTCCAGGCATTAATTTATAATAAGAATGATGTACAGTACATGTGTTCAATCATTTCATATTTTGGGAAACACTTCTCTATAAGAAATACTGCAAAGTTAGAATTACTCAGTAGGTCAGGAAATATCCACAGTGAGCCAGATTTCAATCAGACCTTGTTTTAGGCCTGAAGAATTGTCCTCATCATTGGGAGATTTTACAAATGAGCAGCAGCTTTAGAAAAACATTACTAAGGGACGAGGGGAAGAAAAACATTATTATGTTTGCCAAATGCTGCATTGCAAAACTTGCATTGAAATGCGCCACAGATTTATGAAAAACCTTTGCTGCACAACTCACACATGGCATTGCAATGAAAATAACTCGCAGCTGTTTTCTTCTTCATTGACATGCTTCTCTTTACGACTTTGTAGATTTAGCTGTTTCTACATAAGAGCACATCTTTGTTCAGTTGTATCTGTAATAAGCAATGAGTCACCATAAACACTGAGTTGTGTTTAGTGCACCATAAACTTTATGCAACCAGCAGCCAATAATTCATCTTTACTAGAGAAACAGCCAAGATAGCAACAGAATGTCAGACCACAATAAGCAGGGAATAAACCGTTCTCAAAAGATCAAAAGGAGTTGAAGGCTAATGCTGATATACTTATCACTGTTGACTAGCCTTTTATTTAGTCTATGCGGGCTGACTAATGCGGCCCGCAGGTCAGAATCAATCACAGTGGGAAGTACTTTACATGAGACAAATCTGTCATCAGTCTGTACTACGAGGCTATGCAAGTTACAGCCTACTAAAGTATCTGCATCTTCTATTGGCAGAGTCAGCGACGATGCTTTAAAATAAGCATTAGCTGTAAATTGAATGTAAAATGTAACATGCTGCTATTCAATGTTTTCTGCTTTAGTAAGTTAATAACTTCAGACCACCTTAAAGTTGTAGGAGAAGTGGGGACTAATAAAATGTTAGAGCGCTGAAAGCAGTTAGTGGTGTTTGGTGGCAGACATTGTATTTTTTCCAAAGGAAGACAGAAAATATAGACAGATTTAACATTAAATGACACCTTTAACTGCCTCACAGCACCCAGCTGTGGGGAGGCAATGGCCTAGTGGTACTATTGCTGGACTGTTAATCCAGAGACCCAGATAATGTTCTGGGGATTTGAATTTGAATCCTGCCATGGCAGATGCTGGAATTTGAATTCAACAAACTATCTGGAATTAAGAATCTAATGATGACCATGAATCCATTGTTGGGGTAAAATCCACCTGATTCAAAAATGTCCTTTAGGGAAGGAAACTGTCAGCCTTAGCTGGTCTGGCCTACATGTGACTCCAGACCCACATCAATGTGATTGACTCTGAACTGCCCTCTGGGCAATTAGGGATGGACAATAAATGCTGGCCTAGCCAGCGATGCCCACATCCTTTCCAGGGAAGATTTTTGGTGAGTAGTCAACATTATAATAGACAAATGTGAGTAAAGAAGATAGGACAGGTGTGACAGCATAACACCTCTGCCTGCTGGTACTTCAATGCATGCTTCTTTGTTACACATGATACATATTTCAGTGATATTTAATTTTAATGAAAGATTGTAAATGCTGTGGCAGATGTATGATATTGAAAGTAACAAAAGTTGTTTTGAAATGATTGCTTCTATTGGGCAAGAGTCATGCAGAGTAAGGTTATCTCTTGGTAGTCATCAAAAACTTGAATGATTTTCAGCAACCTACACACACCCCTGAAGAGGACAGTAAATCACCAACTTCTCCATGAAACCATGGTATGCCAGCTAGGTTCAAGGGGAGGCAAGTGTTTGCATGCAAGGGCAACAGTGTTGGTAAACTTTTTGGGGAGTTTTTCTTCAGCAATGCAAGCTCCACTAATTGGTATTTCAAAACTTCATCAGGTCTTATTGACATCATAGGATCCTGAGTTTCAAAGACTGATGAGGCTCCGGGCAAGAATTAGGTTTATCCTGGGCCCTGAGGTTGGATGGATCAAAATTGGAGGGTATCCTCCTTCAACCATTTAATGTTGTCCAACAAAACAATGACTGCAGCCCAGTGTATAACTTAAAGTGGGGCTAGTAGACGTTGACAGCAGTGTCCATGTTTCAATGTTGACTACATGGCTCTACAGTTTCTCCGAGAACAAAATTACAGGGTATGCCCTTAAACTGTGTGCTTGCCTGTACTTAATATGACCTTCAGGTGAATGGAGAGTGCTGCAACTGTGACAATCACTTTCTGTGGTGAGGACAGAGCCTCCTTCCTGCCTATGAAGCCTCTTCTTGCTGTTTTCATTCAGCAACTGGCATCATCACTTACCTGGGAGTCCAAGAAACAATGGATCAGAAAGGGAGCGACTTGGAGGGGAAGCATATTAATCAGGGTATTGAAAAGATGCCAGCAAGGACACAGCATGCAATGATAGGCATCCAGATCAAGGTTTGGATGAGACAGCATCTCAAGGTTGCCCACTTGTTCTTAGAGGTCAATCACTTAGTGCCTACCAATGTGCCCATGTCATGCCTGCTTTGTCTTGTGTTTCCTTGCCTTGCCTGTCAGCCTTTGGCTCTCATTGAGGCGACAACAGGTTAATGTCATAGAGTCCATACAGCACGGAAACAGACACTTCGGTCCAACCAGTCCATGCCAAACATAAGCCCAAACTAAGCTAGTCCCACCTGCCTGCTCCTGGTTCACATCCCTCCAAATCTTTCCTGTTCATGTACTTATCCAAATGTCTTTTAAATGTAATTGTACTCACATGCACCACTTACACAGGAAGTTCATTTCACATGCGAACCACTTTGTGTTGCTTATTTGTTCTGACTGAATTCTGAGAGGGATTTGGTGAACCATCTGTAGTAGTCTAGTGACATATATTCATTTCTCTACTCATTGGATGTGGGCTTATGTTTTCTGTTTGGGATCACACCAATTGGAATGAATTACAGATTCAAGGACACATGAATGGAATCCAAGCGCTGAGGACTTTATCCCTGACTTCTAGTGAAGAGCCAAGCTCAAGGATCACTGACAAAAATGTAGAGGTGCAATGTTTCATTTCTAGTGTCAACCATATCTCAGTGATATTGTTCTTGCCTGTACGTTAAGAATTTGGAGTTCATGGTCAACTTCAGGGATTTGAGCTAATCATCTTTGAATAATAAAACACAAAACACATTTTTGTTGTGCATAGGTCAACAACAAGTAGAGTGTGGCAATGTGTCAGGGATATAGTCACTAATCTCCCTCCAACTATTGGGGGTGGTAAGGTGGCTCAGTGGTTTGATTCCAACCTTAGGTGACTGTCTGTGTGGAGTTTGCTCATTCTCCCTGTGTCTGTATGGGTTTCCTCCAGGTGCTCAGGTTTCCTCCCATAGCATAGGTGGATTTGCCATTCTAATTTGCCCTGAGGGAGTGCTGCAATGTCAGCGGTGTCATCTTTCAGATGAGGCTTTAATCTGAGCTCCATCTGCTTTCTCAGGTAAAGGTAAAAGTTTCAACAATACTAATTCAGAGAAGAGATGGGAGCTCTTTCTTGAGTCATGGTCAACAACATAAAAAGAAACACTTGATCCGCTTATTATCTTATTGTCGCATGAGATCTTGCCATGCATACATTGATTGCCAGATTTTCCTACATTACAACTGAGATGACATTTCAAAGATACCTTGTTGGTTGTAAAACACTTTGGGATGGTGGAAGTTCATGAGAAGAACATTTGCTGTCACTGCAACTCCCCATCAGAAGCTTGAGACTATGGAACCACCTTCAAATTTCTTCAGAGGTAACAAGGTGTAGAGCTGGATGAACACAGCAGGCCAAGCAGCATCATAGGAGCAGGAAGGCTGACGTTTCGGGCCTACAAATACTAAGGATTTTTCTTAACAGGTCTGTGAACAAACTTTCCCTGGCTTTCACATTCCTAAGTGTGACTGTGAGAGATGAACCTGTAAGTGGCAATGGAAAGCAACGCTTACAGAAGTGATTCTTTTCACAAATTTCTGTAAGCTGCTAATGAGTCACTTGACCAATATAAAATTCTGAAAATCTAACAGTGGAATACAGAATAGTAGGGAAAAAAGATAGCTCAAGAAGATCAGCACAAAGCAAGTTTCAACAAAGATACTTCGCAGGCGTTGGCAAGCACAGTCATGGAGGAACACAAAACACATTTTTGTTGTGCAAAGGTCAACAACAAGTAGAGTGTGGCAATGTGTCAGGGAAGTAGTCACCAATCTCCCTCAAACAATTGGGGGTGGTAAGGTGCTAAGGACTCAGGTTCAATTCCAGACTGTCTGTGTGGAGTTTGCTCATTCTCCCTGTGTCTGTATGGGTTACCTCCAGGTGCTCTGGTTTCCTCCCACAGCTCAAAGATGGATTTGCCATTCTAAATTGTCCCTTAGTCTCCAGGGATATGCAGGCTAGGTGGATTAACCATGGTAGATGTGGGGTTACAGAGATAGGTTGGGGGTTGCATCTGGGTGGGATGCTCTTCTGAGAGTCAGTGCAGATTTGATGGGCCAAATGGCTTCTTTCCACACTGTAGGATTCTATGTTTTGCCTCTATGTGTAGGCACTAAAACTTCACTTCACAATCAGAGGTCTTTTCAGCTTCTAGTTCTGTTGTGAGACCGCTTTGCAGCCCTTATTTCACAATTTGATCTATTCAAATTGCAACTTGAATTTGTACCTGCCTGTTGTCTGGACTGTGAGATTTTCCTCTTGCACTATCAGAGAATCTCACTCCAATACGTGATTGTTTTCTGATTGCAAAGGTCACTTTAAGGTTGACTAATGACAGCGCCTACTTATCCTTCACTCTTTCACCTCATTCTGCAAGTCCATAAGTACATTTCACAGTAAGAAATAGGAGCAGAAGCATATCATATGGCCCCTTGAGCCTGCTCCATTATTCAATAAGATTGTGGCTGTTTGTCAGCGTTAACTCCATTTTCCTGTTCATTTGTCAAATCCCTTGATTCCCCTGTGTGTCTGTCTTTCACACCTCAGTTCCGGCCATCATCCTGAACATTCAACTAATGTTTAACCTTGCCAGTAGCATTTTCTGCACACTCTACAATTCTGAACATTCACTAGAGTCTTTTGGAAAATGTCACTGAGTGTGGTCAGAACAGGCAATTGGCCTGTGGAGGTAATAGCTTTGTTGTGATCGTGCATATTGTTTGTACTTCATTTGTTCTTCAGGAACCTCATTGTTTGATTACTTAAGTTATGACTCATTTACCTCTGTCAGCTAAAGATTAGAAATGAATTCCGATTGATCATGATGAATGAGTAGAACACTGATTGTCACGATTGATAAGCATTGTTTTATAATCCTGTCCGATTACATTGCCAGGCCCTTTCCATTTCTCCACAAGCATCTATGGTTGAGTATATCAAATCTCCCATCTTAAATTCTGCCTCTGATGGTTTTATATGATATCTCAGTGTTTTCCAAGTCTGGGGCTCCAGCTTTCAAGAACACTCATTTCCTTGCATGTAAAAGAATCAATATGCAGAAAAAAATGAATAAATTGTAGTGTTTTCTAGTGCAGGAGGACTTTCACATAGCGCAGAAGGCAATTTGGGATTTCACCCGTGGACTAATTAAGATAGATTATATCCTCCAACCATCTGGAGTGAATTTTTTGCATGATTTTTCTTTGCCAGCTTGAGTAGTTGTGTACTAGAGGTCTGTTTGATCAGTTTAAATTTTATGTCACATTTCATCGACCACCACATAATTTCCTTCACAAAGTTCATAGATGAAAACACTTTCAGCTGCAGTATTCATGACTTAACAATCATAGTTTCACACATGCTTCTGAATCTGTTATTGATAATAGATGGGAATTTGTCAATTACAAACTACAACTGGCTAGACACGTGGGGTGAGCAAACTATCTATGTAATTTTAAGTCAATTCTATTTTCTTACCTAACCCTTACAACCTGATTGTATGAATGTTTGCCTAATCATTTAATAAGAATCATCATGTTTTGTTAAGGGGATACAATAATGTCTTGTCTGGGCAAACTACAGATAAATTGACAATCCAAAAATCATTGCCTTATCATGCACCATGTCAAGTTTCATTTGTGCCTTTTTCATAGATATTTAACAGCATATGTATTTCACTAGAAACCATGTCAGTGCTTACAGAATGGGTAGAAGCTACTTTCTTTATGGAGCTACAACTCTGCTTAGTGACTTCAATGTGTTGTCACCAACAAATATAAAACAAGTAGTTTTTTTTATAGTCTTCACCCTTATGTCAATCCTTAGTACACCACGGATCTAGATCAATCTGCCCTCCATACTATTGAACTCTAATCACTGGGGCAGTGCACAGGAAATCAAGACCTGCTACTCTTGGAGTTGTACGAAAAATTAATAAAACTACGAATAATTCCAATTTGGATCCAGCTAACTGCTCCCCAGGATAAAAGCTAATCACCATGATTGTCGGTAGCAGTAAAAGAAAACTATATTTATTGTAACACCCTTAACTTTAACAAGAACAAGGAATTTCTAATTTACATGGGAGAATCCAGAATTAGGTGTCATAGTTCAAAAATAAGCAGTCACCCATTTGCAACAGACATGAGGAAATATTTTTTCTGTCAGAAGTTTTAGAGTCTTTGGAATTCACTTTTTTGAAAGGCAGTGGATGTAGAATCTTTAAGTATTTTTATGGCAGAAGTAGACAGATTCATGATTCCAAGGGGGTGAAAGATTACAAGGGATATGCAAGGATGTAGGGTTGAGCTTAAAATCAGATTAGCCATGATCTTCTTGAATGGTGGAGCAGGCTCCAAGGGCCGAGAGGCCTACTCCAGTTGCTTTTTTGTATGTTCTTTTATGAGGGGAAGGAACAAAAACAGTCAGGGGAACACAGTTCTGTATCACTAGTCCAAAATCCCAAACTAGATGGGTTGGTTTCACAATGTGCAATTTGATGATATATCTGCAGTTCACTGGTTGAGGGAATGAATCTGGGTCTTTCGTGTTTCTTTCAGAATTATTTCTTTCAACATCTCTAAAGGTAGTTTGTTCTGTTGATTTGACAAAAAAACTGCAGATAGAAACTTTACAGAGAAAGGGAAAAGAGAAAAGATTAATGCGGCTCACTTCAGAAGGTCTCCTTGTTTCTGTCTGATTCACTCCCCTCATAGGATCAGTAATAAACTACAACCCGACCAATCGGAGGCTTGTTGCTATGCTGAGATCTTCGAACTTGTAACAACTGGTGCCAATTGAAAAGCCAATAAAACAACTGTCTCTGAGCCCTGTACACACACAAGTAATGCTATTTTGTCTGGACTCAATGTGCCCAAAAGTATTCTTGGCGTATTTGCATCAATTGGCATCATTTGTTTTTCCAAAGCTGTAAACAAATCCTTCTGTTTTCCCCTTTTTAAACTAGTGTCCTTTTTTTCTCATTTTCAGCCTCCAGTCCAAGAAATTAAACTAATGAGTTTGAGTCTGCAACTAATTATTTATCACTATATTAAAATTTATTTTGACTACATAATTTGTTCAGATGCGTTGTTGTCTTCATCTTTTCCTCAGAATTTTCTTTGTCATGTGTCATTTCAAAGACCCTGTCTCTTCATTTGGGCAACTCAGCAATCGGGAATCTATCGACTGCTCTTTGGAGCACCCTAAAATTCACTCACCTATTATTGCTGTTCCAATTCAGTCTTCTGCTGTAAAAGCCAGATCTGCTATATGTGCCTTTACCTTCATTCTGCCTGTCTTTAATCATTAAGTATTGCAATGTCAAAGTTTGTATGATAACTATCTTGTGAAATTCCTGACATGCCTTGAAAGTTGTTATTGAGTATCTAAACTATTTCCAGTTGCAATTTTGGCAATCATTGATTCTTCTGATCTTTGTTTGAAGGTCTAATTTATTCCATGAAGGCTAAAGGAAAGGATTGTTTCCCCAGGATATTTTTCAAGCATTGGATATCTGATCTACAGATTTTCCCTCTCCAATAGCCGAACATCAATCATAACTAGTAGCCTGCCCATGCGAAACAACTGTGCACAATGCTGTAACTTAAACACTGGAACCAATCCAGGAATCCTGAAGTTAAATTTTGACAATCATTTATGCAATCTGTTAAAGTCCATGAAATATTCTTCTCCTGAACCATCTGTTTTCCAATATCTATCAAAATTTAACCACGTCTCAAAAACATTTAATGCATCATCCTTCTCTTAACTGTGTACAAGTCTTCTAAAAGACAGTCTAGAATGTCATCACTAATCAATTGACAGACATATGTCTCACATAATACTTTTATTTCTGGCTTTCCTCCTTGCAAAAGTTGATAATGCAAAAGTTATTCCTTGTTCCTTCTTTGGCAGGGATGAGCCTGTGTCCGCGTACACTTAATTCTTACACCAGGCAAATGGTTCGGGCTCCAAGAACATTAAAGGAAAATCGTATTCTAACAATTTCCACTTTCTTTCTGTACCATTGTTCACAAATGGTCACTAGTGTTTTAGATTTCTGTCTAATTTTTTTTACCAAGTTTCCAACTATTGCCTTTTGGCAAATGTCTTCTGCGAACATGATATATTCCAAACAGCTAGAAAATGAAGGATAGAACTGGGACCAATCTTCATGCCCTTTTTATAGGCATTGATTTAAATACCTGAATCTCCTCACACAATATCCCACAATAACCTTACTTGAAATTGGTTCGGTGTCATTTTTGGCGAATTTCATGGAAGCTTTCTCTCCTGGTGGCCTAGAAGGTTTTCTTGAGTTTGCCTTCCAAAATTGCCTCATCACCAACGCAATACGCCCCTATGGTGCACTGCTCATTGTATTCTCCCACTCACCACAGGTGGATGTATTGGCTACTGCTGGAGCCTCCTGGGATTCCTGGCACTGACGTCATCCCACCTGTGCACACAGTCAAGAGGTGGCAGTCTGCATCTGCCCTGCACAGTTTGCTTTACTTGACCCTGGCATGTTGTACACCAGGATACTTGGCATCCTGCTTTGTTGACGGGGCCCTGGTTATCATGTTGGATGGGAATGTGTGCAGTCACTGCCATGGAGTGAATGGTAGAGGTCTGGACGAACAAGTGGCAAACTGGAGTCACCAGATTACAGCTCTGGAATTGCCACTGTTTGGTTGCTGTTCTGTTAGTGTGGGAGAACAGGAAACTCCATACCAGTGAGGTGAGATTACATAATAATGAGATGTTAATGCATGCCAGTAAGCCTCTTGCCACTCAGGAGTGAGAATCTTGCCAACACTTGTTGGAAAATAGGACTTTTGATTCTCGATGGGGACATGCCCCTAGCTGATTCTCCCAAACTTTCACCAATACCTACATAATCCCGTGCCTGGGATGATTTTCCCAACTTTGGTCTTTTTCTTTACAACAGGGCACAAGTAAATCTTCAGTTAAACCCAATCACCTGCATAAAATTAAACTCAGTTAACATATAGTAAATAAGCTGTCCCAGTCTTTCCATGTATCGATGTCAAAGTTTGTTTGGTAACCCTCCTATGACATGCCTTGGGACTATAGGCACTATGTAACTCCAAGTTGTTTTTGTTATGGGAATGTCTGTTGCTGCTGTATTAGAATCTTTCTCACACTATATTTCCTGTGTGATTTATAATTATTTCTACATTAGCTTTTGACATATATCCACTGACAACTTCATCAAATTTTAAATTTAGAGGTTTGAGTAATGTAGAAGGAAAGCGTCTCTCAGATGTGTCTGATGCTGTTGGAATATATATTCCAGCTGGATGGTTACGATCTGCACATCATTGGTGCCTGGAATTGGATCCTTCTGTTTATATTTATTTTCTCTATTGCTTGGTGTTAATGATAAAAATGGAACACTCCAAGCTTTCTTATTTTTATCCATCTTTGACAAGATTGCAGTACAGGCTGCTCTGCAGGAAGCATATTATCAAGGATTAAACTGGCACATTGATGTTGAAGCCTTGCTAGTACTGATTGTACCACAGAGATCTCACTTCTGACAGTCTATTTCTTATAATGCATGCTGGACATATAAAATATAGTTAGTGCATTTTATCAAATTTAGACCTAGCTCTGGGATTGGAAGTCTTGTGAGGCAGAAAACTGAGATAAGAAAGTCTTCCATAGGTTTTGCATCATTTTCATGTGCTAAAGGTTCATTGGTCAGTAAATAAAATTATCTTAATCTTAAGATGCCTCAACCAAGGTTTGGCAGGAGGGTAGAGCAAAACTTGTTTACAGTTTTGAAGTGGTCTAACTACCTTAAATATGATTTTTTTTTAACATTGTGAGGCTGTTATTTCAAGATTATAACCAGAAATTGTTGGAGAAACTCAGCAGGCCAGGCAGCATCTATTGTAAAGGAAACAAAATTTACCTTTTCAGGTCAATAACTTTATACAGCAGGATCTATTGAGATGAAGTGCTGACACTGTTTCTCCACAGTTGCTAAGTGACCTGCTCAGTATTTCCAACATTTTCTGTTTCTATAACAGATTTTCAGCATCTATAGTATTTTATTTTTGTTTTTATTGTTTCAAGTATCAATTTCTTCAACTCTGGTGGATTGTTGTGTTTGTCTGACATCATAGTTGTCGGAAGGGTTAGAAGATTTCCAGATATTGTGATTGCAATCATAGACAAGTAATATGCTGTTGATTACAGGAAATTAATAAATAACAAACATTGTTAGCTATTCTTTAAACTATCAACTATAACCATACATCACAAAATCTTGTGGAAGTAATGAATTCAGAACAGTAGCTTTGCCTAGGCTTTAATGCCACATGGTCTGTTCTGGCATTTGATTTAATCATGTCAAATTCTGAATTGCCAACATAAAAGTAAAGTCCTAATTGGTCACATTCATCATTGTGTAAAAATACATAATTACAAAATAAGTGTTGTTTCTTTTAAAGCATTGAATCACAAAGAACACTTTTATCTTAACAATACAGTTTGCAATGTTTCACACAAAGTCCTCTTGATCAGCAACACATCTAAGCACTTAAACATCCTCACTCTGCACAACAGAAACAATATGGTTGCAGGTATTATCTGCAGGATCCACTTCAGTAATGGGCTAATTTATTGGCAGCACTCCCAAACCAGCAAAAAGCTTGAGTTGAATCGGAATCCATACCACCATCCCGTCGGTAAATTTAATGGCCCAACTGTTACTTTGCTATTTTACATACAGAAGACCTGAATTGGACAATATAGCATTCCAGAGTGGGATGGGAAGAGGTTATGAAAGAAACCCTTATACTTTTTCTTTAAAGTAGGTGACTAAGTTTATTTGATGCCAAGCTGTTAAAGTTTGATAATATTGTCCTGAAGTAGTAGTTAATTAATAACAGGCTTGAAATTTGTACAAGGAAGTCTTTGAAGAAATCCTTGAACTTGCAAACCATGTTTTATTTTAAGTGTCTCCAACAATCCCAATAGCTCAGTTGGCGGGTTCTGGTTGAAGTGTTGACTTTGCAAAAGCCTTTGATCTTTCAGGAACCCCGTTACCAATTCTTGGTGATCACAATGAGTGATAACATATTATCATAAGTAATGTAAAGGAGCAAAATTAATGTGTGGCTTGAGTTGCTTGTTTGAATAATGTAAGATTTCTTATTTGGAAGTATAGGAAATATGACTTCTGCATTGAATCTCTCTAGGTTTATCCTGAAAGTGATCATAAACAAACATGCTATGCTTCCAAATGCTTCCAAACAGAATTAAAAAAGAATGGCACAAAGGAATGTTGGCTGAAACAGCTTCATGTGGATTAGGATAGTCAGATTGACAGAGTAAATCATGAGGAAGAAGTCACAGAGTACATTCAGGTCAGTTTCCTAGAACAATATGCTGAGGATCCAACAGGGATCAAGCTCTTTTGGATCTGATGATGTGTAATGTGACCAGTTTAATAATTTATGCCAAATTAAAAGATCCCTTCAGAAACAGTGACCATAATATGGTGGAATATCACATTCAATTTGAGAGGGAGACATTTGGGTCAGAAACAACTGTGCAAAGTTTAAATAAAGATAATTGCAAAAAAGTGAGGGCAGAGCTGTCAGGAGTGGACTTGGATAGGTGTTTAGAAGCAAAAATAGTTAAGGATTAATGACATATGTTTAAGAAAATGGTTCATGGTTCACAGCAAAGTTACATTGCAGTGAGGAAGAAGGATTCTAGGAAACAGAAAGGGTAAACAATGTTAACCAGAGAAGTTAAAGATGGCATAAAATGAAAGAAAAAAAAATGTACAATACAGCAAGAATAAAGCCGGAGGATTGGAAAAGTTAAAAGGAAACCAAAAATGAACAAAGAGGGAGAAAATAAACTTTGAGGTAAACTTGCAAATAATATCAAGACAGACAACTTTAAATGTACAAAAAGGAAAAGAGAAGCTCAAATGAATATAGACCTCTTAGAGAACAAGGCGATGGAAATAAAAATAGGGGCACCAGGAAATGGTGGAGGATTTGAAACAGTCTTAGATTCCAAAATTACTAAATATTCAAGGGGGAAAAGAAGGAGAAGAAATATGTAGAATAACTATCACAAGAAAAAAAAGTACTAGAGAAATTTTAATTCAGCAAAAGATCAATAAGTCTCTTGGACATGATGGGATGCATCCTAGAGTATTAAAGGAGGTAGTTTCAGAGGTAATGAATACACTGGTAGTAATCTTCCAGGAATTCTTAGATAAAACAGGTAACTGGGTAGGTCAATTTGCTTAACACCTATTATCAGGAAAATGTTTGCGACTATTACAATGGATGAAATGGCAGAGCACTTAGAAATATTATCAAGCAGAGTCATTAAGGCTTCTTGAAGGGAAAATCATACCTGACAAATTTAGAAAAATTTGTTGAGGAGGGAACAAGCAGGATAGATAAAGGGGAAACAGTGGATGTCTTATATTTACTTTCTTAAATGCATTTGATAAGGTACCAAATATTAGGCCACCTAATAAGATCAGAGCCCAATGTGTTGGAGGTAGTATATTAGCATAGACAGAGGATCAGCTAACTAAAAGAAGTCAGGGAGTTGGGATAAAGGGAGGTATTTTCAGCATGTCAACCTTAACCACTGGTGTGCCACAGGGATCAGTGCCGGGACCACAATTATTTACAATATACTTTAATAACTTGGATGAGGAAAGTGAATGTACTCTATCCAAGTTTGCAGACGACACAAAAATAATTGGGAAGGCAAGTGCAGATGGATATAAACAGGATAGGTGAGTGGGCAGATGGAAAATAATGTGTGGAAATGTGACATTGTGCGCTTTGACACAAAGAATAGCGGAGCTGAACATTATTCAAATGGAGAAAGAATGCAAGAAACTACAGAATAGAGGGATTTGGGAGTCACTGTCCATAAATCTCAAAGAGCTTGCATCCAAGTTCAGCAGGTGATAAGGACAGTAACTGGAATGTTGGCCTGTATATTGAAGTTAATGAAATATAAAAGTAGGAAAATTTTGCTAAAACTCTGCAAGGCACTAGTCAGCTCACAGCTGGAATACAATGAACCATTTTGGTCCCCTTATCTAAGGAAAGATATAATAGCATTGGATATAGTCTAGAGAATGTTCCAAATTTTGGCAAACAGGTGAGTATAACATGAGGATCAGGAACCCCAAGTATGAGGAACCTTGGCTGATACCAGGTATAGAGGACTGTCTTATGAGCAGAGGTTGAGTAGATTGGGCCTGTGCTGATTGGAATTTAGGAGAATATGAGGTGACCTTATTGAAATATACAAGATTCTTATAGGACATGACAGGATAGAAGTGGAAAGTTTTTTTTCCCTTGTGGGAGAGTCTAGGATCAGAGGGCATAATCTCAGAATGCGGGGTTGGACCTTTAAGACAGAGGTGAGGAAAAATTTTACCTCTCGGTAAATCTGTAGATTTATTTACCACAAAGGCTTGTTGAAGCTGTATTTTTAAGTGTATTCATGGCTGAGATAGATTTTTAATTAGTAAAGTAATCAAGGCTTCTCAAGAAAAGGCGGAAATGTGGAGTTGAGAAATATCAGATGAGCTTTGATCTCACTGAATGCAGACTTGGTGGGCTGAATGGCTTACTTCTACTCTTATATCTTATGGTCATAAGTTCTTTAACGTTGCACTTCATTGGTTAAATATGAATGTCAAGAAGACAAAACTAAATAAAATTAATATTGCTGAAAACAGTTAGGTGCTTGACCTCTTCACACAGGCAATGCATGTGGAATTTATGGTTCATTAAAGTCTATTCCTCTAATACCATGTTTCAGTATAACTTCCAAAGCAGGTGTTTCTCTTTTTAAGACAGGTACTATGTATATTTTCCAGATTCAATTGGGAATTTTATATAAAATTCAAGCACAAGAAGTTGGTGAGACTCCTATCCCAAGGGAATGCATTCTTTTGTGTTTGCATGAATTGTTCTGAGGAAAAAGCTCAACTCTGGACAAGTAAACCAAAAAGAAAATGTATCCTTTTCTGAATGAGCAGGAATATTGATGTCTTTCTCACTCATTGCCACCAGCTTGTACGTTACTATTGGTAAATTGTACCTGATTGCAAATACTAGTACTGATGGTGGAACAGACCATGCCGATATTTCATGTGGCATATTAATTTGGAATGGACACTATGTTGTTGGGAAATCCATTTTATTTGTTTTACTGCATTGCACCCAATTAGTTATTTTTGTGGATAAGGCACAGCAAAATCAAACTAATGAAAAATGAAAGAGATTCTGGTTCTGTGGCCTATAAGAGGGTGAAAAACATCAAAATGTAATTTAATAGTTATACTTGTGCTGCAAAGCATTATATTGTGTATCCTGTTCTAAGCATATGCTTGGTCAGGTAGATTGCCAAATAGCATTGAAGTAGGCAAAATACTTAGTGACAAGAAGGAAATGTGAGCCATTCCCTTGCTATCGACTGCTGAGGCTGTATAAGGCTCTGGTCAGACTACATTTGGAATATTGTGAGCTGTTTCGGGCCCCATATCTAGGGAAGGATGAGCTGGAATTGTAGGGAGTCTAGAGGAGTTTTACAAGAATGATCCTGGGGATGAAGGGCTTGTCTTATGATGAGCAGTTGAGGACTCTAGGTCTATATTTGATGGAGTTAGAAGGATAAGGGGGAATCTGACTAAAACTTACAGAATATTGAGAGGGCTGGATAAAGTGGATGTGCAGTAGTAGGACAGACTAGGACCCGAGGACACAGCTTCAGAACGAAGGAAAGATCCTTTAGAACTGAAATGTGGAAGAACTTCATCAGCCAGAGCGTAGAACACATTGCTGCAGAAGGCTGTGGAGGCCAAGTCATGTCAATGGTGTCAATAAATGCAGTCTTTGAAATCAAATACTTAAGACTCCTTTAAACAGAATTTCTTCCCAAAAGCTGGAATGAGCCCTTCACAGTAGTTACTTGGCCATTATCTAAGTTTATTTTTGCTTACATCCTGATTACTAATCACACTTTAAATTATTAGCTTCAAGAGCACAGCTCTGTGATGCAGAGGAATCTGGAAGTCCTTGTGTATGAATCACAAGGTGTTGATATGCAGGTACAGCAAGTAATCAGGAAAGTTAATAGAATGTTATCACTTATTGTCCAGGGAATTGCATATAAAAGGAAAAAAGATAATGTTTTAGTTATACAGGGCATTGGTGGGGCCATGTCTAGAGTGCTATGTATAGTACTGATCTCTTTAAGAGAGAATATAAATATGTTGGAACCAGTGAAATAGAGGTTTATGAGATTAATACCTGACTTGGGCACGTAATTCTATGAGGAAAAGTTAGGCTTTTATCCAATTAGAAGAGGAAGGTAAGAACAGGAAGAAGTGAATTGATTGAAATGTATAAGATCCTGATGAAGTGCTCTTGTAGTGCAGTGGTAATGTCCCTAACTCTGAACCAGATGGTTTGGGTTCAAGTCCCAGCTCTCTGGAGGTTCTTGTAACATATGTGAAGAGGTTGATTAAAAATATCTATAAGATCATGAGGGGCCTTGATAGGATGAATGTGGGAGGATGTTTCCTCTAGTTGAAGAATCCTGAATTATGGGTCTCTGTTTAAAAAGAAGACCTTGTCCATTTGAGAAATAAGGAGATTTTTTTTGGAATGGGGTTTTGAGTCTTTGCAACTCTCACCCTCAAAAGGTGGTGGAACCAGAGTGCTTGAATATTTTAAAGCAGAGGTAGCTAGATTCTTGTCAAGCAAGGGAGTGAAAGATTAAATAGGTGGGAATGTGCAATTAAGGTTACAATCAGGTCAGGCACAATCTTATTGAAGGTTAGAGCAGGCTTGATGGGCTGAATGGTCTACTCCTGCTCCTAAGTCATATGTTTTTTATGTTTCTCCTCTTGAGTGACTTCAACTGACAGAGTTAGGATTGTCTAAGAATCAAAATTGATAAAACTGTAACCATTCTGTATACCACTTTGTAATTGCTAATGACCCCATCCAGCCAGCTTATTGAAATAACTGCACAGAGGCTGGTATCCCATCACCAAGTCACTTTTTATTTACATGTGCACAATACACTGGATGAGGCGAGCCAGCTTGGAGTCAGTCCCTAAGATCAGGAAACTCTCTGAATCCCCTGTTTATATCTGTCAGGCCGGGCTCCCTGACTGGCCCAGGTTAACAACCTCAAACAAGGATCTCATAGTCAATAAGTTCCACTTGGTTCCAATCATTACACTTTGACTAAAGGTAAATTTTAAACTATTTTAAACTAATTGACTAGTTCCCAGGATCATCAAGAAGTATCAGTCAACATGTCTGGCCAATATTTGGAGTGGCTTTTCTGTGGTGTTTTGAACAGAATATCAAATGTAAAGTTAGTTATGGGAGAGTGCTAATCTCGAGCTGGAAGTTGTTATTTCAGGTTGGCATTTCATCTTCTGGTCTGGATTCAGACCAAACAAGCATATTTGGTGCCACAGAATACAATGGTCTATTCAGGCAGCTATGTACTCATATCGTATCACAATTCAAATTTCATGAAAAATGTACTGCAGCCTTGGCAAATAAACAAGAATGTTCTGGTAGATGGAGAAGATAGAACTACCATAACAACAAGAATGTAAACTGCATATTAAACCCAACTTGCTAAAATGCTATTATTATCACACCAGAGGTTGAAGATAGCTGCAAGCTAACATTGTTTTTAAACAAGTTCCTGTGACCGACGGAAAAGTGTCAAGTCCTTATTCAACATCAAGCCCCAATCCTATTATTACATCCGTCAGCAATGCATATCAAGCAGGTTTCTCCCTGCAGTTTCATTGACTCTTCAGTCAAACAGCAGCAAACAGGAAAGAAGAATCAGCAGGGGAACTATTTAACTGTCTCCATGCTATGGGATGCTGGTTTGCAATTTCCTGTTGGAAACACATGGGGTGAAATTTAACTTGCAAGATCCCTTGGGTTTGGGAGAGGGTGATAGTAACATGGAAACTGACAGCAAGTAGAAAACTCGTTCCAACCCATTAAGAGTTACGTTTGATTACAATGTGTTAAACTGGGTGGGAGTAATTTGATTTGTCTTCATTTGGTTTATTTATTGTCACGGGTACCTGAGTACAGTGAAAAGCTTTGTTTATAGGCAGTACAGGCAGATCATACTAAGCAAGGATGTGCAGATCATAGGGTGGAAAAAAAACTTAGTCAGAGGCATACAAGTTATGTTGCACAGGGCGTGCGCTAGGCAAGATCAACATTAGCAAGATCAGCATTATTGGAAGTTAGAGACTCCATTCATCAGTTTAATAATGGCTGGGAAGAAGCAGTTCCTGAACCTGCTGGTGCATGTATTCAAGCTTCTGCATGTTCTGACTGATAAAAAAGTTTGTAGGAGAGCATTACCAGGGTGCAATAGGTCTGTGATGATGTTGGCAGCCTTTCCGTAGCAACGAGCCATGTAAATGGAGTCCATGGATGGAAGGTTGGCTTTCGTGATGGTCTGGGCTGTGCACACCACCTTCTGTAGTTTCTTACAGTCCTGGGCAGAGCAGTTGCCATACCAGGTTGTTACACACCTGGACAGTATCCTTTCAATGGTGCATCAGTAAAGGTTGATGAAGGTCCTTATGGGCATATCAAAGTTCCTGAGCCGCCTGAGGAAGAAGACACATTGCTGTAACTTCTTGACCATTACTTGGGAGAAGTTGATTATTAGTTTCAGTGTGTTCATCACTCAGTGACAGTGATATTACCATTACCATCTGGAATTTAGGTTGTGAGTGGTTGGACTTACTGGGCATCCTCGAACTTGCCAGTTAACATAGTTAACACAGTTCAGCAGCTGGAGATTGTTATAAGAGCGCTTGCAGTGAGAGGTTACTTACACAACTTTGGAATTTATACTTCTGTTCTGCACTTTGAAGTTGTCTAACCTGGAATCTCAAAAGGTCCAACCTGGCCAGCAGCAACTATACGAGAAGCTGGAGCAGAGTGGTTCTCTCAATCCTGCTGCTCCATAGGAGAGGTGGGATAGACAGACAGCTGCAGCTTGCAGGAAGCCATACCTACAACCCAGGGTTTACAGGGATAGGATAATGTTTTGTACTCATGTCAGACCACCAGCAAACAGGACTGCCAGGATTTCACATCATTTGGTGGAAGGCGTAGCAGCCTGTTGGGACAAGACTTATTGTCAATTTTGCTTATTGAGATAAGCAACTTGACACATCAAAATCTCCATTTCTAGCAAACTGCTTAAAACCTGCTGGCCATGCTTAATGAGTGGCTATCAAAGTCACCACCATCCTCAATGGCTTTGCCTTCAGCTCCCTCCAGGCCTTTAAGGAGTAAAGCGAAACTTAACATTCTAACATTGTGTAACTCAACCATACTGTTGAGCAGATACATTTCTTTTTCTTCTACTTCTAGGTTTCAACAGAGGTAGAAACAGACAGTTCAGATCCTTTCTCTGATTGGTGAGGTAGCCTTGGCCATTAACCTCTGGGTTTTGGGCCCCATGAGAGCTGTGAGAAAGAAGAAAGAGAGAGAAAGAAGAAAGAGAGAAAGAGGAAAGAGAGAGAAAGAGGAAGGAGAGAGAGAAATCAGAAAGAGAGTGGGAGAAAAGAAGAAAGAGAGAGAGAAAGATGGAAGACAGAGAGATACCCACCTGCACTTGTTCGAAGGCAGATTGAACTATCAGCACATGAAATCACATAAGGGTTTGAACATAAGCAGATTGAACTATCAGCACATGAAATCACATAAGGGTTTGAACATAAGCAGATTGAACTATCAGCACATGAAATCACATAAGGGTTTGAACATAAGGAGATTGAACTATCAGCACATGAAATCACATAAGGGTTTGAACATAAGGAGATTGAACTATCAGCACATGAAATCACATAAGGGTTCCTGATGGAGAAACAAGCAGTGGGTGAAATATGCTTTGAGTTGAGATGCCACCTCCAGGTCCCCTTCCATCACCATTTCTCTCATGGCCCAGCCACACTGTTAGTAAGGAGCTAGAGTGCACTTCGCTGCAGACCAGTGAAATGCTGAACAGATACGACTAAGGTTTCATGAATATTTTAAGGCTGAATCTCGCGTGCAGGCCACTGGACAGGGCAGACATGCACTTATTTCATTGTAACATTTGATACTCCATCTAAGTGGTCACTCTTTCCTTGGATGAAGACATCTCCGAAAAGCCTGTGAATGTATACTATTCGTGCTGAACACGGACTCATCCAGTTTTACTGTGTGTGCACCATTGGCTAGAACACCTGTCAATAAATGGCATGTTCTTTGCTGCTGTTTAACCAGAAATATCCTGCTCACTGACAACCACCAAGATCTGGTATCTCTGTCCAGTTAAGTATAGCCTGGTGTATCCTTCGATCTCTGATGCCAATTCTTCATTGCTGCATATCTCCCTTCTCCACCATCTACTTTTTGTAGGTCAGACACCAGGTGAAAAGCCAACTATCTTTCTTACCCATTCCTTTGAAGAGTGAATTTCTGAACTGGTGCATGGTCTAAATGTTTCCAGTGCTGACGTACTCGCAAAAGTGACCACCTCTGAAAGAGCATTACTGGACTCCTGGACACAGGCCAAATGCCCCACATTTGCTCCAAACTTTTATATGTTCCCCTCATTGAGTGACTTCAGTTGGCAAAGTGAGAATTGCAACATCAAAGATTGACACTGGAACTATTTTGTAGTCCACTTCATGATTGCTAACGACCCTATCCAGCCAGCTCGTTCTTTGATTGAAGGTAACACCCATTTTGAACTGATATTGACCATCTCCCAGCATCATCGATAAGTGTCAAGTGATATATTTGACATAAAGGATGATTAAAGGCCCTTTGGAAGATTAAAGATTTGCATCAGATAAAAATGTTCTGAGGAATCAGAGGATCAATAGTATCCCTACAGTGCAGAAAGATGCCATTTGACCCATCAAGTCTGCAAAGACCCTCTGAACAGCATCCCACAAAAATATTTGGAGTGCTAAATATGGGAGGTGAAATTAATTAATGCTGTTTGGCATTATAAGACCATACGCCATTGAAGAAGAATTCGGTCATTTGGCCCATCGAGTCTGCTTCAGCATTCGATTATGGTTCTTTATGTTCACTCAACCTAAATGGTCAAGAAGTCTGTTAAGTTGTAAGTTCATGTAGTAGCCAAACTGAAAAGCACATGTGTTTTCCTGCATGCCCCCAGAAATTCAACTACAGTTAGGTGTACAGTCACTGCAAGATTATCTCGTTCCAAAATTTGAAACTGGAAAATTAACATTTTCTTCTGCCCCAGTATAGATTATTTTTCAATTCTCCAATATGGCAGAGGTTCAAGTTCTAATTTAAGCTACAAAAGTCGTACTTAAGAATGTTCATATTTGAGTTTTGAGTTTTACGACCTGTAGCAAGTGAGCAGATGCTCTTCCATAACAATTTATTGCTGTAGGCTACAAATTTAAGTTTATATTATTACAAAACTGGTATTAATGACATACTTTAAAGCTAGTACTTTAACTTTAAATATTTCTGTCATGACTGTTATATTTATTGGATATAATTGTGAATGATGAATTAGAGAGACTAAAAATAGCTAACCTCTCATTCTTGGAGCAACACAAATTGGGTTATAAATTGGGCTGGCTACAGCACTCTTTCCCAACTTCTTGCTTACATTAGGCATGGTGTGGTGATGTTGGGTCAGCAATCCATCTCCAATGTTACAGGAAGTGAGCAGGCACTGGAATTGGACGCAACAATTAACAAGCTCTTGATGTTGTCAAAGCACAATTGACTGCAATTTTTGTTTGCCCTCTGCATTTTACAGTATTGAATGGAAAAAAAAGGAAGGCAGTGATTTACATCAGGCATGAAGATGCAGCTCAAAGGCAAAAGAAAAGGCCAGCAAACAGAATGATGGTTCCGTGTCTGCTGCAACGTTTGGACATTATTAGGCTTTATTTCTTCAGTTTTTAGGCTATTGTAACAAAGGAAGAGACAGTGAGAGGGCACTAAACCAGTGGCCGTAACCAATTTCTGGTTAAGAGCATAACTTTTCTCCATCCTGAAATATTGGTCTAGACACAAAGCTCCCATCCCATCAAAGGAAGCTAACCACCCTCTGTCTGGGCTGTTGCTAATTGGCCACCCAACATTGATAAGGTGTGACAGGAGGCTGGGTGTTTGGAGCAGATGAAGCGCTTTCCATTCTGCCTCCATTAGCCTGCCGGAAGCCTTTGCAATCGGCCCATTTACTGCAGACAACTCAAGGACAATGCATGGAGACATACCATTGTTCAGGAAGATTCCGAGGGATGCAGATCACTTGCTGCTTGATGGCCTATAGCCAATTTTCTGCATTTCCTTTACAGTGAAGACCCTTGTGAATCTACTTTTGCCCTGAGAATTTTTTCCCAGGCTGTCACAAGAAACATCAATAAGTTTAGTTGAAGTGCAGTCCATGCAAGTATAGAGGAGACACATCACAGCTGGCTTGCAATTTCTGACACTTTTAAATCTTTCCTCAAGTGAACTTAGAAGCAGAAGAAGGTAGACTAAGTGGTGGTGAGAATTAACATCCAGGTACTGAATCAAGGAAATTTGTGAAAATTGAAATCAATGCATTAACAATCTCACTAGCCAAATATTTTCCGATCTTAGGGTGAAGTCCATTGGCATGGGGTCTTGTCAGCCCAGAGATCCAACTTTTACTCAGTACCACTTTACTAATGGTTGTATTTTTCTTCTGTTCCCCTCCCCCTTCAATTTTCTGATTTATAAGCACTTTTGGGATATTATTTATATCCGTTGACATGTAGATAAATGCAAAATACCTGTTCAACTCATCTGCCAATTTTTTTATTTTCCAGTTATAAATTCTCCAGTCATTGCTATTGTGCGATTAAAAGCTCTGAAGCACACTGTCAATGAGTCTAGCAACTTATCATATTCAGAAAGTAGTCCTCTTTTAAAAACTGAAATTTGTATAACTGTCCTGTTTAGCAGAAAACAGAAATTAGAAGATTAGAATTAGGTTTATTGCCAAGTACAGATGTACAGGAGTACAGTGAAAAATTTACAATGTTGCCCCACTCAGGTTCAAAATACCTTAGATACAAAATAGAGAGCTAAAGAAAAAAAAGTTACAATAGCTTACAGTTATTCATTGTATAAGTTAGAAAATTAAGAACTAAAAAGTTAAAAAGATAAACATTAGTCTTTCTATAAAGGGTCAGCAGTAGATCAATGCAGGGGGCTTCCCTATGTGGTCTGACTGAGCTCACATGCCGCTGACTGCCTGCACCGGTCCCCTGTCCAGCAACTGTCCTTGATCCGCTCCAGGCCTCCAGCCCATGGGCCATCCACGCTCTGCTCAAGCCTCCAGTCCATGGGCCGTCCACGCTCTGCTCAAGCCTCCAGCCCATGGGCCGTCCACGCTCTGCTCAAGCCTCTAGCCCATGGGCCGTCCACGCTCTGCTATCTATTCTTCTAGAGAACTTGATTGTTTGTCTTTCTTTGTCCCTGCCATTATCTTTGAGCACTGAGTGCACTCTCCTCAAAATCACTGTTTAAATAATGCATCATTAATACTTTGAGCAGGTGCTCAGCTGGGATTAGAATAAGCGATATAGTGTCAGCCCTTCAGCGCCTGCACCTACTTTCTTTACACTGTCTCAGCCCATGATTGAGAAGATATATTTTTATAAGAGGAGCAAATGTTTAAGAAGACCTCCTCCTATGTGGCATCGCTTGCTTTTGCTTTGGACAGTATCTCCCTACAATTAGAGTAGAATAGGTTAATAAATGATGCTGCCAAAAGTGCTTGCTTTCATCGTTCACCATATAATTTCCTTCTAACCACAGTGTGAGATAATGGGAAAGAGCAATATGCAGACACATTGAATGGTAGGAGTTGCAGGATGTGCAGACTTTCAAATTGCAAATTAAGACAGTAAATTAAAGCTTCTTGCTGCCTAACAATCAACAATTGAAGGAAATGACAGAATGCCAGAAGCCGATGAGGAGTGGAAACAATGAGACCTGTAAGTGGGATTTCCTATCTACGAACACCTGGTGAGGTCATTTAATTTCTTCCTGCCTTGCCGTTAGTGTAGGATGTATTCTCTTAACATTATCATGGTTGCTATCTTCCTAACAAGCTCCTTCTCTGGTTCTCCAAAGCTGTATCCATCCAAGGGACAGGTAGTATCCCAATTCTTGTCCACTTAAAGTAATTCATCCCGTCCTGAAGCTGAAGTGCCATTTTTTTGCTTGCCCCCTTGGCCTCTCAGCACTTGTCATTCTATTCTGGTGAACGAAGAGTGTAATGATCATTTAAGCGGCTACAGATCCGGAATGTTCTGAGCCAAACTGGCAAACTGCCAGGTTATAGGTGCACCTGCAATGTACCCATAATATGACAATGAAGCTAGTCCCCAGAAACTCAGACTGGTGCTAATCTCATCATGCCTGACTCCTTCTGGATTTCAGCCAGTAAAATAAACTGAATCGTATAGTTCAGTTCTCATAGATTTATGATCATTAGCCCAGAAATTGCTGCCAGCAGTCTCAGTACATGATTGCTAAGACATTTAAACAGGATTCTTCTGTCATCATTCCTAAGATTTTAGTATAGGATAAAGTAGAATAGAAATTTATTGTCACTTGTTTACGTTTACATGAAAAATACCGTGACAGGTTATGTTGCCCCATCTACATCAATGACAGAAGTCATACAAAATAATGAAAAAAAATAAAATTAAGACAATGTCCATCGCAGTTAACGGCTCCTGGGCTCGGGAAAAGTCGATGAGGGAACGATGGAATATCCTGAAGACACAGCTAGGATGAGACTGCCATGCCGGGCCACTGGAACACTGGGCCAGAAGCCTCTGATGATGACCGCCATTCCTGGATGAGACCACTGGAATACCTGGATGCTGAAGATGAAGGAGACCTCCACACTGGGCCAGGACTGCCTCTCTCTATCTTCAGGTGCCCGGGCCTAGCTTTGGACCTGGAGTCTTGGCCTAACCTGCGAGTTAGGCTGAAATCGAAAATTAATTTCTTGACTAATATTTTTATAAAATCTATAGAAAATGTTGTACAAATGTAGAGATTAGGAACATTTGCACAGGAAGGGTGACAGTGGAGAGAATACTTTTGGTTACTCTCTTTGAGCATCAGTAAGCTACAATAGGCTTTTGAACTGTCATCATAGATACAGAGATGATAATTTATTTTTAAATAAGTGTTGAGTACGTGGTTGAAAGGGAAGAAATTAACAGTGCTGAATGTCAGACCAGGGAAGTGGGATGAAATTGATAGGTCCATTTGAAGAACCTGCAGCAACAGAACAACAGAGTCAAAATGTTTGTTCCTATGCCATAAATTCTCAAATTCCATGAGAGCCTGGTCAGCCTTTGAAAATTTAGTCAAATAGCTTGCATGGTGTTGGAAAGAAGCCGACACTGCACCTAATTTAAATAATTCCATATCGGAAATGTAGAGACATTTTTGAACAGCTGAAATTTGTAACAGTAGTGGCCAAATTGGACATTTAACTGAAAGGCAAAGTGTTGGCTGGATTTGAAAAGCTGTCACTAAATTACGGAATCACTGTGGTCACCATGATTTCTCATGACAGCTTGTGTCTGTTAAGGATTTGAATCCTAATGTGGTCTTAAGCAGAACAGAGTCCAAAAAAGAAATTACCCACTAGTTTGAGTGATGGAACCATACAGAAGTTTGAAAGAGAGTCATCTGGAAGTGGATTCATTCTCCACTGCATTATTCCTGATTTAATATAATTGGGAAAGACACCGAGCTGCTACTGCCCATTAAATCACCTAATGGAAAAGACTTTTTTCGCAATTTGGCAGCTAAATCAATTCAAATGTGGGAAAATTCCTTCCATGGTAGCCTTGATAGATCATTGATCTCTGTCATCCCATCCACAGCCCCAGCATTCAAGTCTTTTTCCTCAACTAAGGAAGAATTGATGTAATTCTTTGAATGTCTGACAAATGGCATGATCTATCAGGAACATTCAGTCAAGCACTTTACAATGCAATATTGTTCTATTTTGCTTTATACTTCTGACATTCCCCATCAGCATACTGTTGGGTAAGGCTCAGAACGAAGCATTTCTTTCTACTCAGCTTAATCGAGATGGGCACTCCGGAGTCTCAAGCTACAAAGGCTTGAAAATAAACACAAAACAGTGATGGAACTTTAAAGAAAGAAAACATATGGCTGTTGTCAAGAGCACACAGCTGCATGGAATTAAAAAAAAACAACTTTTGAAATCCAAGGATTAGAGTACAATTGCATATTCATAGAATATCTGCATCTGAATAGAAAGTGAAACTTATCTGAGGTAAGTGCTGCAGTGAAAAATGACCATTGTCAAGGAAAAAACAATTTTATTTGAGCATATGTGAGGAAGAAGATCTCAGTTACCCTAAGAATTTCTAAAAAAAAATCACAATTAATCAGCACATATTTATAATTCTTACCTTCACACAGCTCCCTACTTTCTCAAACTTCAGCTTTGGGTCTGCCAATTTCCACAGCACCTCAACCATCTTTGTCTAGCCTTCAGGTTCCCTTATGTCCATGCTTTTGATGACAATGAATAATATACTTACATAGGCTGTCATTATTCCAATATGGAAGAAATCAAGCAAAACTGCAGCAGATATTTCAAGACTCTCATACACATTAATTTTTACCTTGCTAATATTTAAAACTCTCATCCCTACTTTAGTCTCTCCTTTTAGACCAATGGCCAGGCACAACCAGACCCAGGAGGAACATTCCTGATTGGTCTACCCATCAATAGCTCCAGGAGTGCTGCTGGAGTTCAATGGGCTTCAGATCTTCTAATTTACAGTTCTCCTAATGCTTTATGGAACTCCTAATAACCAAGACCAGGTCCAGAACTGCCATGTCATTCAATACCAAATTTCTCATAAATGTCTCCAATTTCCTAGCTCCCTGGTGGGGCATTTGGATTTAGTGGATGCTGGGATGGATCCTTAATGAGCCAATATTACCACATTCTGGAAAGCCTTCAGTCTCTGTCAGACATGTTAGCAGCAAATACTGAGAATGACCAACAGGACCACAATGGAAGCAATGGCTGTTGCCACCCTTCCTCCTCCTCACCAGTCATCCAATATTCTTGCTGGCTTCTTAATAACTAGCTGAGTCCTCTAGTATTTTATCCACATCATTGGTTAAGTTCATCTGTATCACACCATCTAAGATTGCTTGTTGACTTAGTTTAATAAACTTCTTGGTGGTGGCTTGGGCCTGTAGCTGTGTCCGGTCATTTCCCCCACTTTGACCCTCACCCATTCTCTTCACTCCCACACCACCGAAAGGATCCCCCTGGTCCTCACTTACCACCAATCCATTCAAAGGATGATAACCCGCCATTTCTGCCATCTCCAGTGGGATGCTATCACCAGGTACATATTCCCTTCCTTTACCTTGTCAGCATTCTGCAGGCTCTGATCTCTCCAGGACACCTTGGTCCACTCCTCTTCCATTTCACACACCTTCCCACACCCATGGCACCTTCCCATGCAATTGCAGAAGGTGTAATACCTGCTGGTTTACCTCCTCCCACTTCAGCATCCAAGGTCCCAGACACACCTTTCAGGTGAAGTAGCGATTTACCTGTAGTTCATTCAATCTAGCCTTCCGTATTCACTGCTCAGCATGTGATCTTCTCTACACTGGGGAGACTAAATGCAGCCTGGACAACCACTTTGCAGAACACCAACATTCTGTCAAAAATGACCCCGAGCTTCTGGTTGCCTGCCACTTCAACAGATCACTGTATTCCCTGGCCAACATTTCTATCTCTGGCTTGCTGCAGTGCTCCAGCGCACCTCAGCACAAGCTGGAGGACCAACATCACATTTTACTCTCTGGGGACCCTGTAACTTTCAGGACTCACTATCGAATTCAATAATTTCAGGGCCTGAACACCTCCTTCCACGTCTTTTACCCAGCCCTACACTTCAGGCCCTATCATTAAGTGCTTGCATCACAGCCAACCTATTTTCACTGACTATTACTAGCTTTTCTTTCTACTTGGCTCACCATTGTCCACCCCTTTGTCTGCCCAACCGCTGTTCTCTCTCTCTGAATTCCGACTCCAACTATCGCTTACTCTTTTACACCATTCCCCTCACCCCATCTTCAGCATAAATACCACCTTCTCCTTACTACCGTCAGTTCTGAAGGAGGGTCACTGGACCCAAAACATTACCTCTGCTTTCTCTCTGTAGATGCTGCCAGGCCAGCTGAGTTTCTCCAGAAATTTCTGTTTTGTTTCAGATTTTCAGCATCCTCAGTGCTTTGATTTTTGTCTACATACCTTACAGCCTTCAGGAATCAACATCAAGGTTAACAATTGCACAACATGAACATCCTCTTCCTTGTTTGTTATGTTCCCCCAAACCCTTAGGTCCTCTTGCATATGGGCTGCTCCCAGCACAGCCAATCCATTTCTAACCATTTACACTTCTCATTAGCACCATCTTATCAATTATGTTTCCCAGCTTATCATCAGCAATTTCTTTGTTTTGCCTAACCTTTTTCATTTTCCATCTCTCTCTCTCACTCCCTGGGCATCATCTCCACATATTTTGTTCTCTATCCCTCCATCAGCCACCCAAAGAAAACCCACACCTGTCATCAACATAAATACCAACCTCCCCTGGCTATTTTCGGTTCTGATGATGGGTCACTGGACTCACAATGTTAGCTCTCCTTCTCTCTCTACAGATGGTGCCAGACCTGTTAAGCTTTCCCAGCACTTTCTGTTTATTTCAAATTTCCAGCATCCACAATTCTATATTTTTAAACTTATTTCACATCTTGCCAACAGAGAGGGTAAAGAGATGTCAATAGAATAATATGCTTAGATATTACAACATACTCCCCGCTACAAACTACAAGACTATTCATTGGTATACTACAAAGGGGTAGCTACGGGAAGACTGAGGATATTTAGTACAACAGTGGCAACTAAGTCGCTTTGCGAAGTTCACAAATAGCTACAGAACAGTATGCAATATTCATGCCCTTGCCTGAATTCTAATAAAACACTGCATTGTCATGCTGTAGTAATGATTCCACCACATGATGCAAATGTGTTAATTGATTAGGATTTGAAAAAAAGGGGTGGTATGGTGGCTCAGTGGTTAGCACTGCTGCCTCATAGTGCCAGGGACCCAGGTTCAATTCCACCCTTGGGCGACTGTCTGTGTGGAGTTTGCACATTCTCCCTGTGTCTGCGTGGGTTTTCTCTGGGTGCCCTGGTTTCCCCCCACAGTCCAAAGATGTGTAGGCTAGGTGGATTGGCCATGCTAGATTGCCCACAGTGTTCAGGGATTGTGTAGATTAGGTGGGTTATAGGGGGATGGGTCTGGGTGGGATGCTCTGAGGGTTGTTGTGGACTTGTTGGGTCAAAGGGCCTGTTTCCACACTGTAGGGATTCTATGATTGACTGGAGAATCCTGCTTATAACAATTTGGTTGGAGGTAAGGGTGGTAACACTGATCCACAGCCTCTATCATTATCAAAATAAAAACCAAAAGAACTGCAGATGCTATAAATTAGGAACAAAAACAAAGTTGCTGGAAAAGCTCAGCAGGTCTGGCAGCATCTGTGAAGGAAAAAACAGAGTTAACGTTTCGGGTCCGGTGACCCTTCCTCAGAACTTTTCATCATTAATTGCTAAATGAGTAACAATATTGGCAAGGTTCTCTGTCAAGTATGAAGTTCTATAATTATGCTAAAGTATCATTATTTTTTAAAAAACGAACAACACATAAAAACACTGATAGTGCATCTTGCCACCTCCAATAAAAGAATCTCCTAATTTACTAGTGGGAGTTGCGCTGCCTGACCCTTCGGTGGCCGACAGTAAAAATATAAGTAAACATCAGGCAACTTGATGTCCTGTTGAAAAAGAAGCCAGCGAGACAGCTGCTTTCCTCTAATATCTTACCCACCCTAATGTTTACTAACACTTGTAGAACACGTCAAAAAGTCAGCTGCATTTATTTTTGCAGTTCACGTATTTGATATGTATCCTAGGTCCCTCGTCCCGATTTAGCTCAAATCCACTTCAGTCCACGTTCTGTATTATCTACTGATCTTGTAGAAGCCCGGGGCTAAAATGAGAACAATTAAAGAATGATTGACCATTTCGGGGGGAGTTATGCACAGAATAGTGTTTTAATCCCCTAGCAAATATACAACTGCAAATTCATCCTTCACCTTTCTATCCCCTCGAGGCCATTATATTTTAGTGTGATTCAGACACATGCTCAATGCAACTGGACCATAATTTTAGTAGTTTGTATACACAGGATTATGATACATCACATTCCATCCTGGAAATGTACACAGGAAAAGAATGGGTGGCCACAAACGGTAACATTTTAGGCATTAAAGAATACTCCAGTATTTATTCTGTTGAAACACTGAGAGTGTTCTTCATTAACTGATATGTTAGGTTCGCTCAAAAACAGTGAATGCAACTGAAAATGCCTTGATTATTATTTAGCAACGTCACTTTTAATTCCTATTTTTTCAAAATTGTCACTCGAGGTTTCAAGTTTAAAATCCAGCAGCGAGATCACGCTACATTCACATCTCATCAGCTCGCAGTCAGATAGCCTGACAACACTTGCAATACAAAATAGCTTGACCTGGCATTGCATAAATTCCTTCTGAGTAACTCAGACCCTTCAGAAGAAAGAAAATTGGATGGGAAATGGAAAAAAAGAAAGCAATTCGATTGATATGGTAATGACAGGTTCTTCCTGCAAGATGTGAAAGTCTTTCACTCTAAAGACTTGTTTAAAGAAAATCAACCATTTTGTTTGATGTCATTGTCATTGTGATTTATCTAATGATCTGAAAAAGATCAGAATAATGTTGAGATGTAGAAAGCTGGAGATTAAAACTAAATGACCTTCACAGGAATCAGAAGTAGCTCCATCTAGAACAAGATGTGGCTGTCTGACTTTTTTAAAAAATTGTCTTTGTGGGTATGTTTTCGAGTCATTCCAAAATAGACACCTTAGCAGTCTTTTGTTAAGATCTGCAAACACTTTTTTAATGTTCAGGTAATGGGAAAATGAAGGAGTTAGGGCATTCTCACTATAACTCTGGTGTTTGAAATGTTTGAGGACATAATTTATTGTATGGGCGCATACACAAACGCATATATTGCATAACTCCTTCAAATACCAGGTAGAAGGACAATGATCTTGGATAGTGCTTTTAAAAGTGCCATGTTCATTTTGTTTATATGAACTACCATACACATTTGTACCAGCAGAAGGAATCTGCTGGAGTCTTCAAAAGCAGTTTAATAACGGAAGCCATTTTTTGCTTGTGCGGTTTTAATTCTGACTGCCTTGATTCCAAAATCTTCACACTGACAATGTGGATGATGAAAAGTTTTAAGCATATCTCAATGTATGAATCTTCTTGGAGGGTTTGCTTACTCTCCTCAGAGAATGAGTAATAAATAATAAATTATTTAAACAATAATTAATAAATCTGGAAACACATTTTGGCTAAATGCACACAAGCTCAGGGGTAACAGGGAAAGCTTTAGAGAAAATTTTAAACAGTATTGCTGATGAATATGACGTTGTGCATAATTTACCATTTTTTTTGACTACATTTGAATAAAAATCATCCTCACTTCCACATTGGCAAAAATAGACACCTCATCTTTACCATGGACGTCCAGTCCCTCTACACCTGCATTCCCCATGCAGATGGCCTGAAGGCCCTCCACTTCTTCCTGTCCCGCAGGCCCGACCAGTCCCCCTCCACTGATACCCTCATCCGCTTAGCCGAACTCGTCCTCACACTCAACAACTTCTCTTTCAATTCCTCCCACTTCCTACAGACAAAGGGGGTAGCCATGGGTACCCGCATGGGCCCAAGCTACGCCTGCCTCTTTGTAGGTTACGTGGAACAATCCCTCTTCCGTACCTACACCGGCCCTAAACCCCACCTCTTCCTCCGTTACATTGATGACTGTATCGGCGCCGCCTCGTGCTCCCACGAGGAGCTCGAACAGTTCATACACTTCACTAACACCTTCCACCCCAACCTTAAGTTTACCTGGACCATCTCTAACACCTCTCTCCCCTTCCTGGACCTCTCTGTCTCCATATCGGGCAACCACCTCGAAACCGATATTCATTTCAAGCCCACCGACTCCCACAGCTACCTAGAATACTCCTCCTCCCACCCACCTTCCTGCAAAAATGCTATCCCCTATTCCCAATTCCTTCGCCTCCGCCGCATCTGCTCCCAGGATGAGGCATTCCACTCCCGTACATCTCAGTTGTCCTCGTTTTTCAAGGACCGTAACTTCCCCTCCTCGGTGGTCGAGAACGCCCTCAACCGTGTCTCCCACATCTCCCGCACCTCATCCCTCACACCCCGTCCACGCAATAAAAACCAAAAAAGAATCCCCCTCGTCCTCACGTACCACCCCACGAACCTCCGGATCCAACGCATCATCCTCCGACACTTCCGCCATCTGCAATCCGACCCCACCACCAAAGACATCTTTCCCTCCCCACCCTTATCTGCTTTCCGGAGGGACAACTCTCTCCGCGACTCCCTTGTCCGCTCCACACTCCCCTCCAGCTCCACCACACCCGGCACTTTTCCCTGCAACCGCAGGAAGTGCTACACCTGCCCCCATACCTCCTCCCTCACCCCCATCCCAGGCCCCAAGAAGACTTTCCACATCAAGCAGATGTTCACCTGCACATCTGCCAATGTGGTATACTGCATCCGCTGTACCCGGTGTGGCTTCCTCTACATCGGGGAAACCAAGCGGAGACTCGGGGACCGCTTTGCAGAACACCTACGCTCGGTTCGCAACAAACAACTGCACCTCCCAGTCGCGAACCATTTCAACTCCCCCTCCCATTCCTCAGACGACATGTCCATCCTGGGCCTCCTGCAGTGCCACAACGATGCCACCCGAAGGTTGCAGGAACAGCAACTCATATTCCGCTTGGGAACCCTGCAGCCCAATGGTATCAATGTGGATTTCACAAGTTTCAAAATCTCCCCTCCCCCCACCGCATCCCAAAACCAGTCCAGCTCGTCCCTGCCTCCCTAACCTGTTCTTCCTCCCACCTATCCCCTCCTCCCACCTCAAGCCGCACCTCCATCTCCTACCGACCAACCTCATCCCGCCCCCTTGACCTGTCCGTCCTCCCTGGACTGACCTATCCCCTTCCTAACTCCCTACCTACACTCACCTTTCCTGGCCCCATCCCCGCCTCTTCGACCTGTTTGTTTCCTCTCCACCTATCCTCTCCTCTATCCCTCTTCTATCCGCCTCCCACTCTCTCCCTATTTATTTCAAAACCCCCTTCCCCTCCCCCTTTTCTGATGAAGGGTCTAGGCCCGAAACGTCAGCCTCTCTGCTCCTATGATGCTGCTTGGCCTGCTGTGTTCATCCAGCCCTGCACCTTGTTGTCTCGGATTCTCCAGCATCTGCAGTTCCTACTATCTCTGTGACATATTAATGTTGCAATTGGATTTGAAATCATAGGTGACAATCAAAGGAAGGACCCTGCTTTTCCACTGAGGTCATGAAGAATTGTTGAAACACATACACCTGTGCAAAATAACAGCAACTAAACTATAAATGCCCTAATGTTCTAGTTCCTGTCCCCAAAAATACAACAAAAATAATTAACTGTCTCATCAAAGGACTAAGAAAGAAACAAATGAGACAACTGATTAATACTGCACACAACTACTCAAAGCAACTAGCAATTTTGTGGCACGTCAAATTCGAAATCAAAACATTGATAAAGCTATGCTGACTCGAGAAAGACAGTAAACTGTCAGAGGTTTTGGATTTGGGAATATCCTGATTACTTTCAAAGTCTAGAACTACTGAAGTTGAGACTGTCAACAGTAACTACCACACTCTGAGTTCAAAACCTTTGAACACTCTTATCCCTACTGCCTCACATATACTCTACATCTGCTACAACACCCATCTCCCACCCAGGCTCATGTTCCACAACTCTCACTGTTTCTTTTTATGAACAACTCTCACTGTAATATGCAGCATTTTCCAATTTACTCAGGACACCTCACTATCCTTCCCCAACTGCACCAGCACTATCACCTGCCATCTCACTCAATCTCTCCCTTTGTATTAGTCCTGGAGAAACTGACCCATGGTAGGGCAGAAAGAGCCAAGATGTGTAGCGGGATACCTTATATTCAGTTCCCCAACCCCTACAAGAAAAGGATCCTGATTCTAACCACCCTCAACAAATTGTCTGCACTTAAATGATCATTTTTATCCAAAGACATCAAAACCAAACGATTGAGTTGTTCTCTAAAAATTTGTACTTTTTAAATTCACAAATGTATGATAATTTCACATATTGGGAGATGAAAGGCCAGATAACCAGCTTCGAAAGAAAATGGAGCGAAACTCCAGAGGACAATTTCCAACTGTATTCCACCACTTTGAGGGGTGACTTAAATTGAGGTATACAAAATAACAAGGGGTTTGTACAGCATGGATGGGGAAGACCTTTACCCTTGGAAAGAGGTGAATGACTAGAGCACACAGATTTTATGTGACTACAAGAAGAATTAGAAGGCATATGAAGAAGAAAAACCTCTCCACCTAGAGAGTGGTGGGCATTTAGAAGTCACTGCCCAGTTTGGTGGTTGAAGCAGAAACCCTCAACTCATTTAAAAGGAACCTGAATCTTCTCGTGAAGTACTGTAACCTGCAAGAGTGAGGTGCCACAGAAAGGGATTAGAATTGTTTTCTCAGTTGGCACAGAAACCATGGCCCGAATAGCTTCTTTCTGTTCCGAGCTTAAATGCAGGCTGTCATTAGCATCATTTAAAATTTGAATAATTCCCAAATTCAAGGAACAATGCCTGAATTAAATGTAAATATGAACCTGCCTGTTCAGAGTGAGTTGCTCAGACATATCCAAATCCGCCATGGTTAACCTGGAGGTGAGTACATTTGCAGCTGGTTTTGCTTGCAAAAATTCACCACTTGAATCCATCTTCAGGTTGATCCCTACTAACACTGCACAAAATTCAAATTGCAGAAAGAAATGGTCCGTTTTAAATGAATAACTGTTGCTTGTTTGCCTCAAAATGAATTTAACAAAGAGTGCTAGAACTGTAAAAGGCACTAGTTAGATCACATCTGAAATATTGGTGAGCTTCCTTCTTGCAGTCCATTTGGTATGGATCTACTCACAGAACTACTATGATAGGTGATCCAGGATGATCCTACACCTTCAAAGGAACATTGAAGGTATATAAATTGACCTGGAGACCTCCCTTTACCACCGCCAACATTTCTATTTAAACGTATAATTGATGAGCACTCCTCGCTGCCACTTCCCGCTAAAAATTGCGGTACTTTCAATAGGAGTGAACCTCAATGTTTCACCACAGAAATACAGGTTTTATATGCCTTATAAGTTGGTGCATGGGAATCAAGCAAATGATACAGCAGTGTTGCCAAGAAGATGAGCAACAATTTGAATCATGTCCACACAAAGACGGCCCTGCATTATAAATGATGAACAGAAAATCAGCCCTTCCACAAAAGGAAGTGAAGCTAGTTTAAAGCTTAATGCTGTAACTTTTGCCAACGTGGCAATTAACTGGGCTGCAGTGGGGAATTTCAATATTAGTGAAAAACTGGTGTACAAATAGAAGAAGAAAGAATATGCCCTGAAGATGTCTGAAACCAAATGCGCTGTCAGAAACAGGGCCCAGCCACTGGCCTGATCTTGAGAAACATGAATCAGAGTGGCTCCTCAAATATTGTTGGAATACTTACATAGTCACCTCAAAACACACTTCAGTGGGTCAAATCAATTTCCAAATCTAGGCAAGATTTCTGAGCAACAGCGAGTTGGTGTAGCTGTTTTATTGAAGTAAAATGTCAGTTATCACAGCAGAAGAACAAGATTGTCTGGACTGTACCAAAGGTTGGAAAAAGCCTAAAAACCTAAAACATGGTAGATGACAAGAAAAGATACTTCACACTGCATTAGCCTGTTAGGTTTTGGGGAGCTACCTAAACTGCTTATTTATTGCTAGAAACTCAAGAAAGTTATAATCACATGAAACTGAAATAATCAGTCTGGTTCACTATTGCCTTTGAGGGAAGGAAATCGGCTGTTCTCATCTGTTCTAGCCTATATGTGACTACAGACCTACAAGAATTTGGTTGACTCTTGACTGCCCTCTGAATGGCTGGTCAAGATATTTAGTCATACTGAAACACTGCAGAAACAGACTGTTCAACACCACCTTTTCAACATCAATTAATGCAACAGATCCTGGCTTGTTCTGTGTTTTTCGTAATTCACAAAAGAATAAAAAAAGGTACTGCTGTCATCATTACCTACGAGCAATGTTCCTTGTGAGCAGTGTGGGAAATAGCTGAGCAGCAACTGGAAATATGCCATGCAAGGAGTGCACAGGCTGTTCAGAAACAATTTTCCCTTTAAGATGTGCGCATGCATGGCCATGTGACGATGCTAAAGAGACCTTGCAGTGCAATTAAGTCAGTTGTACACAGCAAACAGAATTCAAAGGGAACATTGCTGCTGTGGCTACAAGTGCAAGTCAGAGGCTAGGAATCCAGCAGTGAGTAACTAGCTCCTGACTCCCCAAAGCTTGTCTACAAGGCACAAATCAGGCGTGTGATGGAATACTCACCAATTGCCTGGATGAATGCTTCTCCAACAATGCTTAAGAAGCTTGACAACATTCGAAACAAAGCAACCAGCTTGATTGGTACCACATCCACAAACATTCATTTCCTGCATCACTGGTGCTCAGTAGCAGCAGTGTGTACCATTTAGAAGATGCACTGCAGAAATTTTCTAAGGGTCATTAGGCAGCACCTTCAATATTGCCCACATCCCATGAATGAATAAGAAAAAGATTATGTGAAAGAACGATAACTCAGTCCCAGCCATTCTATTTGAAATGGTTGATTGTGTTATGACCTGTTCCTGGGCAAAGTTCCTCAATTTGTGATACCTCAAACCATGAATTTCTGGGAGCTTAGGGGTGAACTGCTTGAAAAGAACAAACAAAAAAAACAAAGAGAACCAAATTGTGTTTGGCTATTCTTCTGCCACCCCTTGGTTGGCTGCAACAAGATTAATTTTAAAAAGAATCACTTCCCTTTTCCCCCAGACCTAAATTAACTTATGTTTTAAAAGGAGACAAATTTAACTAAACTGTCTTGAATTAACAAAAGTAGAAAGTTTATTAGTTACTAAAACAAAAATTAGAAAGAGAAGTATGCCCTCAAAAAAAGTTAAAAGATATACAGTTCAGTTTCCAAGTCACTTCTGAAGATTGGACAGTAGAACATTATGGCTGTTACAGTCGATGTTCCTGATGGGATTGACATTGGTAGTTGATTTCAAGATTCTTAGCTTTGTAGATTCATAAAAAAAAACTCTTTTTGGCAGTGGCCGACCGGTAGCACTTAGAGTTAGAGAGTTTTTTTTCCATTTTCCTTACCTGTAATGAAGGGGCATTTAAGTGCAGTTCTCTGAACTATAATCCTCATAGCACATTCATCTACACATAAGAATGTCAAGCCACTAACACAAACAGAGGCCAGAGTTGAAACTTGATTTTAACGCCTGCCATTTCATCACCTGAAGTTGAATTCATATCTGTTCTTACACATTGTTCAACTGGCGATGTTAGTGCCTGTAAAATTTCAGTTAAAGATTGATTAATGAGCACAAGTTTGTTGTACTGTTCATTCCCTTTCTCTTTATCTGCATCTTCTAACAAACGTTTTTGGTTTCTGTCATCTGAATTTCTTCAGAGATGACAGAAATGTTTTCCAGTTGTGACAATCATATTATAATCGCAAATTTTACGATGTGTTACGAGATCTTCAAACACTCTTGAGATCTCTAGCCACTACACTGCTGACCGAGCCTAGGCTCCATACCTAGTGATCCCAAAATGACCCCAAAATATTCTTTCCAGGATATCTTCTGAAGGAAAGCTGGAATAACTGGATTGCTGTCAATATAATCAATGATTGTGAAGTGCTATTGGCAACTCAAATATTGTGTTCTTAGTTATTTCAGTGCACGTCTGATCTGGCAATCCTTCTGCACAATAACAGTGAATGGTGGCATATGTTTATGCAATCTTTTGCTTTTAGGAAATTTGCTTGAGCCTAGTTTGGTTTGCTGGCCACTGGTTCTTCTTAGCCATATGAAACATACTTCTTATGCCATCTCAGGAATCTCAATACATTTATTCTTCTTCTTGGGCTCCACATAGCGCAGGCAATGGCCTAGTGGTATTATCACTAAACTATTAATCCAGAGGCCCAGGTAATGTTCTGGGGACTCGGGTTTGAATTCAACCATGGCAGATGGCTGACTGTTGGGGTAAAATCCATCTGGTTCACTAATATCCTTTAGGGGAGCAAACTGCCATCCTTACCTGGTTTGGCCTAATGACTCCGAACCCAAAACAATGTAATTGACTTTTAACTGCCCTCTGGGCAATTAGGGATGGGCAATAAATGCTGGCCTAGCCAGAGACACCCACATCGTGAATGAATAAGTAAAAAAGAGGCCCAATGAAATTTTTCACCGATTGGCCTTTGACTGATTTTTTGACAATGGTTGTTCCTGGACCAGTTATTCTGTGACCAGTAAAAGGCTTTAAACATGCCGTTTTCCCTTGTTGATCGTTCCACAAGTTTGTTGGCACATTGTTGATAGTTCAGCTGCTACAGCTGCCAATTAGCAAAGAAGTAATTCTTACAGCTGTAATGGCTTTAAAACTGTAAATGCTCCTGGGCCCACTGGTATTCTTGGCTCTTAGATCCATTGGATTTCTCACTGTTGTTACCTTGTTGCATTCAGCAACAAAACCCACCACTGCTACTATGCTGTATGCAATGCCAACCAACACTAGTTTGTTTTAATGAGACTTATTAATTCCTCCCCTTTCCTTAACGAGAATAAAGAGTCTACTTAGTTTACAATGGTAGAGGAAAGCCAGTGGTGAGTCTAACTGAAAAAAGGCTCTTAATTAAACAAGATATAATTTATTGAATGATAGGAATCAGGTACTGGTTACATTAGTAAGACAGACATAGCTAATAAGACTGTGAGGAAACAAAGACAATAGGTCTGTCCTATTTGAGATCCCAGCCTTTTCCACGCCTAAGTTCTTTTGACATCATTAGTTTGAGTGGAGCTTAATGCTGTCACCACATTAACCTTTCCAGAGTTAATACCTGGAAAATAATTAGCACATTCTTTTCCTACATATCACTTTCCAAATTAACCTTTCCAAAGTTATTACCTGGAAAACAATTAGCACTTTCCTTTTTTTGCATATCACAATTCTTTCTCTGGCAAGTGGTCACCAAGTAACAATATTTAAAAAGAATATCATTAATACCCTAATCCTTTCCCTTTGAAATCCTCCTTAACTTGCAAAAATTTGTGACAAATTGCTAAATTGAAAGAGATTCTTTAAAACTGACATTGACATGAGATGTTTGGGCAGTTTTCAGTATTTTGTAATATAGATTTCAAGCATTAAACAGTTCCTCTATCCGGTATATTGTAGCTAACTGGTAACAGAGGGCAGCAGAGTAACATCAAGTGAAAACAATGCGAAGAAAATGAAAATGAAAATGAAACAAGCAAGTTCAGGGATGTGGCATTTTTATTTCTATATGGTTTTCAGAACTCAAAATATTCAATATATTCACTTTGTAATAGCACTTTAAATCTAGAAGCTAGGGATAATTGGGGTAGATTACTTTTTGCAGTCACCTCCCCACCTTGTTTAGTCATCAACAGATGGTGAAACACAGGGATTAGGAAGGCTGGTCAAAATACTTCTCTTTTTAACTTTGGTTTTTAAATATGCACAAGTTTGAACATCTTTATTGCTCTACAGAATCTTCCTTCAGTAATAAATTAAGATGTTTTGGATGCATCATCCCGATTTCTGAGTGCAGAGATTATGATACAGTGCAACTAAACTTTGTAAGTCACAAAATTGGTTTGTCTGTCTCATCCATTTGATTGTGGTCCCCATTCCTGTAACTCCAGGGACGGTTTCTAGTACCCAAAGTGGCAAATGGGGTCTGCATTCTAAACCAAAATGAAGATGAGGTAACTTTCTTTCAAAATAAAGGTGGGGTGTTTTTTAAACGGAAGTTGCAAAACCAGATTGGTGCAATAGAAATTCTTGAAAAACGAACCTCAGGGCAACAGATGAATCCAGACAATTGAATACAGCACTGGAGGCACCCGTGGTGAAAATTAACAGGAGGCTTCTAGAATGATGCAAGGGACTATGAAGAACCATCCTTAGAAGAGAATGGAAGCTGGTAGCCAGGAAAGTCAATTTCTGAAGACTAGATTTGAGAATTTAGCAGCTAGGTCATGAAAATTCTAATGAACTAACATCAGCGGTCAAATAATTCACAAGTGAACTTGAGAAACCTGTGTGGGGAGCTCACAGCAGGGAAGCAGCTAAGTGGCTTATGTTTTTAAGTGTAAACTTACTGTTTCTTTTGTAAATCTACAATAGTGAGTAGAGTGGTTTTTTTGATTACGCATTTTATAGAGATCTGTCTCTTGATTAAACTTTGAAAATATATAAAAAAGATGCTAAGTTATCCTGGAGCAGTGTTTTATAAAGAAGTAGGACTGTGCTAGTTTCTGGGTCTGTAGATTGTTAAGGTGCAAAGATGGCATTTAGTAGAGTATGTGCTCTTCCTGTCAGATGTGGGAGATTAGGGAGACTTTCCATGTTACTGATGTTAATGCCTGCAGGAAGTGTGTTTAGTTGCGAATCCTATTGGATTGCATGGATCGGTTGGAGTGGCAGTTAGAGGCAATGAGGAATTTACAGGAGACAGGGGGTGTGATGGATGGCAATTTTCGGAAGGGAGAAAAACCACAGATACAGTCAGGTAGATGGGTTACCGCCAGGAAAGGTAGGAGCGTTAGGCAGGTAGTGCAGGAGTCTATCCCCAGCTCAAACACGTATGCTGTTTTTGAAGATATAGGGGTGATGGACTCTCGGGGGAATGTAGCAATGACAGTCAAGTTTCTGGTACTGAGACTGGCTCTACTGTAATGATGGGCATATCAGGTTCCAAGTAATCAATTGTGATTGGGGACTCATTAGTCAGAGGCACAGACAGACATTTCTTCGGCTGACAACGAGACATCTGAATGGTGTTTTGCCTCCCTGAGACAGGATCAAGGATATCTTGAGAGGGTGCAGAATATTCTCAAAGGAGAGAAGGACCAGCAGGAGGTCATTGTACACATGGAGCTAATGACATGGGTTGAGAAAAGGATAAGGTTCTGAGGAGAGAATATTGGAAGTTAGGCAGGAATTTAAAAAGTAGGTCCTCAAGGGTAGTAATATCTGGATTATTCCGGGTGCCATAAGCTAGTGAAAGTAGGAATAGAGGATAGGGCAGATGAATGTGTGGCTGAGGAGCTGGTGTGGGAGTGAATGACTCACATTTTTGGATCAATGGAATCTCTTCTAGGGTAGAAGCGACCTGTATAAGTAGGACGGATTGCACCTGAATTGGAAGATTACTAGAACACCGGTGGGGAGATTTGCTAGAGCTACTCAGGATGATTTAATCTAGTGGGGGTGGGACCCAGGGAGATCGTGAAGAGAGAAATCAGCCTGAGAATGGTGCAGTTGGGAAAAGGAGTAAGTCATGGCAGGCAGGAACAAACCAGAGAACGAGGTCAGACTGTTAAATTAAACTACATTTATTTCAATGCAAAAGGCCTGACAGGAAAGGCAGATGAACTCAGGGCATGGGTGGGAACATGGGACTGGGGTATCATAGCAATTACAGAAGTGTGGTTCAGGGATGGACAGAACTGACAACTTAATGTTCCAGGCTACAGCTCTTTTAGGAAGGATAGAAAGGGGGAGGTGCAAGAGAGGAGGGGGAGTGACGTTTTCGATTAGAGATAACATTATGGCTGTACTTAGGGAGGATATTCCTAGGGGTACATCGAGGGAATTTATTTGGGGAGAACTTTGAAATAAGAAAGGGATGATCACCTCATTTGGATTGTGCTATAGACCGCCCCAATAGTCAATGGGAAATTGAGGAACAAATTTGTAAGGAGGTTTCAGTTATCTCTAAGAATAATATGGTGGTAATGGTAGGGGATTTTAACTTTCCAATCATAGTCTGGGACTGCTATTGTGTTAAGGGCTTGGATGGAGAACAGTTTGTTAAGTGTGTACAAGAAAACTTTCTAATTCAGTATATGGATGATCTCCCCACTCTTGGGAAATAAAACAGGATGGGTGACTGGGGTGTCAGTGAGGGAACACTTTAGGGCCAGTGACCATAATTCCACTAGTTTCAAAACAGTGATGCAAAAGGATAAGCTGGACCTAAAAGTTCAAGTTCTAAATTGGAGGAAGGCCAATTTTGATGATATTAGGCAAGAACTTTAAAAGATTGAATGGGGGAGGGTGGCACGGATATTCGGAGGTAAAGGGACAGATGGAAGTGGGAAACCTTCAAAATGATATAATGCAAGTCCAGAGACAGTACGTTCCTGTTAGGGTGAAGGGCTAGGCTGGTAGGTGTAGGGAATGCTGGATGACGAGAGAAATTGAGGTTTTGGTCAAGAAAAAGAAGGAAGCATGTGTCAGGTATAGACAGCAGGGATTGAGTCAATCCCTAGAAGAGTATAAATGCCATAGAGGTATATTTAAGAGGGAAGTCAGGAGGGCAATAAGGGGACATGAGATAGCTTTGGCAAATAGTGTTAAGGAGAATCCAAAGGGATTCTACAAATACATTAAGGACAAAAAAGGTAACTAGGGAGAGAATAGGGCCTCTTCAAGAACAGCAAGGCCGGCTATGTGTGGAACTTAGGGGGAGATACTAAATGAGTATTTTGCATCAGTGTTCACTGTAGAGAAGGATATGGAAGCTAAAGAATTTAGGGAAATAAATAGCAAATTTTGAAAAATGACTATATTACAGAGGAGTAGACGTGCTGGACATCTTAAAACATATAAAGGTGGTTAAATTCCTGGGATCAAGTGTACACTAGAACTCTTTGGGAAACTAGGGAAGAGATTCCTGGGCCCCTTGCTGAGATATTTGCATCATTGATAGTCACAGGTGAGGTGCCCAAATACTGGAGGTTGCCAATATTTAAGAAAGGTGGTAAGGAAAAGCCAGGGAAATATAGACCGGTGAGCCTGACATCTGTGGTGGGCAAGTTGTTGGAGGAAATCCTGAGGGACATGATTTACATGTATTTGGAAAGGCAAGGACTGATTAGGGATTGTCAACATGGCTTTGTGCATGGGAAATCATGCCTCACTAACTTAATAGAGCTTTTTAAAGAAGTAATGAAGAGGATTGATGAAGGCAGAGCTATGGATATGTTCTATATGGGCTTCAGTAAGGCATTCAACAAGGTTCCTCATGGTAGACTGGTTAGCAAGGTCAGGTCACATGGAATACAGGGAGAACTAGCCATTTGGCACAGAACTGGCTCAAAGGTACGAGACAGAGAGTGATGGTGGAGGGTTGCTTTTCAGACTGGAGGCTGGTGACCAGCAGTGTGCCACAAATGTTGGGGCTGGGTCGACTGCTTTTTGTCATTTATATAAATGATTTGGATGTGACCATAGGAGATACGGTTATTAAGTTTGCAGATGACACCAAAATGTAGTGGACAGTGAAGAAGGTCACCTCAGAGTACAATGGGACCTTGATCAGATAGGCCAATGGGCTGAGGATGGTAGATGGAGTTTCATTTAGATAAATGTGAGGTGCTGCATTTTGGAAAGACAAATCAGGGCAACACTTATACACTTAATGGTAAGGTCCTGGGGAGAGTTGCTGAACAAAGATTTCTTGCAGTGCAGGTTCATAGTTCCTTGAAACTAGTGTTGCAGGTAGACAAGATAGTGAAGAAGGCGTTGAATATGCTTGTCTTTATTGTTCAATGCACTGAGGAAAGGAATTGGGAGGTCATGTTGCGGCTGAACAGGACATTGGTTAGGCCACATTTGGAACGGTGCATTCAATTCTGGTCTCCCTGCTATAGGAAGGATGTTGTGAACCTTGAAACAATTCAGAAAAGATTTACAAGGATGTTGGAGGGTTTGAGCTAAATGGAGAGGCTGAATAGACAGAGGCTATTTTCCCTGGAGTGCCAGAGGCTGAGGGGTGATCTTATAGAAGTTTATAAAATCATGAGAGCCATGGATAGGATGAATTGGTGAGGTCTTTTACCCAGGATAGTGGAATCCAAAACTAAAGGGCATAGGTTTAAAGTGAGGAGGGAAAGATTTAAAATGGACCTAAGGGGCAATGTTTTTCATGCAGAGGGTGGTGTGTGTATGGAATGAGCTGCCAGAGGAAATGGTGGAGGTTGGTACAATTACAACATTTAAAAGGCATCTGGATGGGTACATGAATAGGAAGGGTTTAGAGGGATATGGGCTAAATGCTGATAAATGGGATTAGATCAATTTGGGATATCTGGTCAGTATGGACAAGTTGGACCGACAAGTCTGTTTCCATGCTGTACAGCTCTATGACTTTAAATGCAGTGAATACATCTTCACATAATATTTTGCATTCAGTGTTCCAGCAGTCTTCTCAGTTCATCACCCACTTGGCAATATTTGGCAGCACTCGGGACACAGGTCTATCATCCGGGTACTCTACCTTACCCTCCCACACCTGCGAATGCATCCAGCCTCAATCCCACTTCTCATGATCTACACATGCCTCCAGCTATTCATCCACAATAGGCACATCACCTAAACACAATGCTGTATCACTAGCATTCTGGTCTCCCTCTTGCAAGACTAGGAGCCTGGTCGATGAAGGCCAAGAATGGCTACATCTCCAGAATTCAGAGGAAACAGTTTTCCTCATCTTTACATTGACTGCGATGGAGCCTGTGGCTTGTGATATCAGTAAAAAAAGAGGATAAGAAATCTTCCAGTTTTACGCCCTTTCTCAGCTCCCAACTCTACCTCATCCTGCTTTCTGGCAGGGTGAACAAGCTGCTGATCTCTCACTTTCCGTCCCATCCTCCTTCCCTCGTCAATATTTCCCTTTTGAGTTCCTGCTATAAGACACTCAGCATCTGCCATCTACCCAGCTTCAGCAGCTCCATGGCTAAGGGGTGCAGCAACTTCAGGATGAAGAGGCCCCACCGCTTGCTCTGAAAGCTATAGCCACCAACTCACTTCTCTTGGAGAAAAGTATGGAGTTGGAATTGAAAGCTGTTGAGTCACAGCATGAGTAGAATAGGTCCAGCGTAAAGGATGGTTCATTTGCCAGCTCCGTAGAAGGCATGGCAGGGGATCTGAATAAGAACCCCAGTGGAAAGGTGTATGGGAGAAGGTTGAATGAGCACTCACACTGAGATGTGGGATATGTTAGATGCTTGAAAGCCTCTATCACTGTCTGGAAGCAGGAAGGAGTCCAGCTTAGTAATGGCAGAGGCGTGATGCGGAACTCGTCCTTTCCACAGCTTCTGCCTCATTGCCTGTCATGCTGTAGATCCAGCAGCATTTGTACTGTTGCCCCAATATCTGTTGCTGTTTTGTGAGGACAGGTCACTTACTTTGCCATCCCAATAAAGATGCACAAACAAATGGGCAAAAATACCTTCATAAACAGTCCAGCTTACTTTCAGACAATTCCCAATCAAAAAAGTTCCATGAATTTAACTCAGCTGCAATCATGGTGCCTGGCCATTTAAACAACTCTGCAGCAGAACTCACCTTGTAGTATTGTGCTGCTTTTTGCTTCACTGGATAGGTGTTGCCAGAATCTGCATCATTACCCAGCATCGCATCATCTAGTTGGCTGTGTGAGAACAGGATATCACCATTTACAGATGTTTGGGCATGTTTAGCAGTGTACACCCATATCAATGAGGAATGCCACACAGACTGTGCAGTAGCAGCCCACAGCATTCTCTACCGTTCCGCTGTATCAAATTGCTAAAAATTAAATAAGCGCAGGGGCTCACAGTTCGGCCCCACCACCATCTATTCAAGGGAACTAGCGATGGATGATAAACACGAGAAATACCAAGATCATCAGAGTTAATTGGAAAAAGTTTGAGAGAAGTTTTACGAAGGCAAGCATTGAACATTCGAGGCGTGGTGTCATGTGCACAGGACTCCGAAGCCTCCAGCAGCTTTGGGTTGTCACAAAACTCTCAGTCAGCACCTGATACAAAAGCTGTCCATAAACTAATGACAAATATTGGTTTATTAAACATGTAGAAAAAAGTCCAAAACTCAGGCTGCTATTCTGAAATGAGCAAAGCCGGCTTGAAAGTTATGTTGGGAGAAGTTAGTCACATAAATAAGTACCATTAACACAGGCAGAACAGATAGTTTCAGTGGCCTACCAATTAGATTTTTAACTGTTACCCAATTGATAAAACTATGCTCAGACAGTTCTGAGTACAATTTTATTGCATCTTCCTCTGCACGCTTCCGCTTCTTGGGTCCCATGCACATAACTGCTAGTATGAATCAATGAATTCCAATTTGTTTACAAGATTATAAGTTGAGCAGTGAAAGGAACCTGTGGCATTGCAGCTGGTAGTTTCCTTCACACATTTAATGTTACAGGTTTCAGCACTGTGGGAGGTTTCTGTACAGTTGGGTGCCTGTCAACAGACAGGCATTTATTTGGGGAAACTCCACTGTTTCAGTGTAGGTGCAATTGGTAGCAGTGTCATTGCTGAGTCAAAAGGTCCTGGGTTTAAGTTTCACTTCTGAGGCCTGAACACAAAATCTGAGATGACAGTCCAGGGCTATATTGTAGAAGAATAAGAACCAAAAGAATTACAGATGCTGTAAATCAGGAACAAAAACAGAAGTTCCTGGAAAATCTAAGCAGTTCCGGCAGCATCTGTGAAGAAAACATCAGAGTTAAATTTTTGGGTTTTGCGACCCTTCCTCAGAACCCTTCCTCAGAAGTTCTGAAGAAGGGTCACTGGATTCGAAATGTTAACTCTGATTTTTCTTCACACATGGTGTCAGACCTGCTGAGCTTTTCCAGCAACTTACAGTAGGGACATTTAAGGGGATTTTAGATAAGCGCGTGAATATGCAAGGAATGGAGGGATATGGGCCAAGGGCAGATGGTAGGGATTATTTTAATTTGGCGTCATATTCAGCATAACATTGTTGCCTGAAGGGCCCGTTCCTGTGCTGTGCAGTTCTATGTTCTACATTTTGTTTTTGTTGTTGTGTGTTGGGGGAGTGCTGCACATATTGTGCTGTTTCTTGGGTAAAACTTTAAGCTGATGGCCCATCCATTCTCTTAAGTGACTATAAAAGAAATTTGCATAGAAATACATTGAGAAAAGACTGGAAAGTTCTTGTCATTATGTTGTTGCTTTTTTGGGATTGTGCTGAGTCAAATTGGCACAGCATTCCTTACATTACAGCATTTCAAAAAGTGCTCCACTGATTATGTCATTTTGAAATTTCCTGATGATGATGTTGACAGAGATACTATAAAAATGCAAGCTTTTCTTTCTTATCTGTACTGCCATATGTCGGCGGAAAAGCTGATGATGGGATATGAGGGGAGTGCCTTACTTGTATGAACAATGCACTACAGTCCAATCATTTCTAATGGGTCAGGTGGCATTAGTTGAGATTTGCCCATTACAACCTCAAGTATCTAGCCAAAAATTGCAATGTGATATAATTTTCCAACTTCATCTTGTTTATGTAGGAGTCATAGACATTCTAAAGACTGGAGTCAGAGCTATGCAACTCAAGCTGCTATTATGAGTAAGCCCACATAAATCCTATTGGTCACTCCTTTACTATTTCACCACACCCTGAGTCAGCGCAACTAATTGGGATATCTTTCTACATTATAGTATTAAAGCAAACAATTCAGAATGTCAAGAAAATCATTAGAAGTGGAAGCTAAATAACTTTTATCATTTCATCTCAAATCATCAGAGCTTTGAAAATGGTGAATAGAGAGGAGTCGGGTAACTGCACTTAGGTGAACTGCAAAAATGTGTATTGAAGTGCCTAAAATAGCTGAAGTGCTTAAAATGTTGTGAGCAATGCTTTTGTAGTTGATTCCTTTGTTGAAGGAAGACGATTCCGGGAAATTTCCTGCACGGGGTTGGTCACGCTAAATATAGTTGCTGAAGTACATTAGTTACATTTTGATTACATCAGTTTAACTAATGTTACATGTCAGCTCAATCTTCATTGGGAGGTGCAGAAGGTGCCAGCTGTACTTCATTTAATAACATTATTGCCTTCGATTCAGAAGAATGTGTATTGAATTCTCACTCCAGGACATGAACACAAAGACCTAAGGCTGACAATCTATTTGCGGTATTGAGAACAAACTACACTGTCAGAGGTGCCTTCCTTGGATGAGATGGAATACTTGAGCCCCACCAGACCTCTCACATGGATATAAAGAATTCTATGGCACTATTTCAAAGAAGAGCAAGGGCATTATTCTTGGTGTCCTAATGTATGTTTATCCTTCAATCAAATCACAAAATCAGATTATTTGGTCATTATCACACTGCTGCCTGTGAGAACTTCCTGTGTGCAGATTGGTTGGGGCGTTTCTAACATTGCAATGGTGATTACACATCCAAAGTATTCCACCAGCATTAAAGTGCTTTGGGATTTCTGGTGGTCATGAAAGATGTTATATACATATAAGTGCTCCTTTTCATTCCATAACTCCTACAGTCAACCAGAACACTGTCAGGAACTGTTGCATATGCAGCTGTTGAAGTGTGTGTACCCGCTCCTGACATCTTTCCAGTGGGAAGAGCATTTGCAAAACTTTTAAAAGTTGCTTTGAAAACTCTGAAGACCACAAAGAACCGTGTTGAAACTATCGTGTTTCCTTGCTGTTGCAGTAAACAGTTTGATAAATTTCAGAGGTAGTTAGAATGTTTTGGTGCAGTCAAAGCTTTGTGAAGCAAGCTCCTGTACAGCCTGAGGAGCTCAGTTAATGGAACTCTTCATCCCACTGTCTTGGCAGGGAGCCCCACACTGAATGATGATTTATTTTATGTCACATTTTATTTAAGGTGGTGTTATTTTGAATGAACCAAGTATAATTTTTTTTTGGGTAAGGTAGTTAGAACACATTTGTGCCATATTGAAATCTGGTAGCTGACACATTCACATTCATTGGAAGGCATCTGGAGTTAACACCTTGGAAATTGTTATAGTTACTGGCTTTGCAGTTGTTTTCTCATCAACATTTTCCTACTTACTCTGTCATGGCTTTACTATCCTCATATTCATTTTTACGTTTGCTTTTACAGTGGAGCATGTAGTGGATGCAACACTGACTATTACTACCTATAACTGCAACCACGCTAACACTGTAACATGCAGAGAATGAGCTCTCCTTTGTCATCATTTTTGTCAGCAGTCCATCGATTTGAGGATAGTGTCTACTCTAGAGCTGTGGGTCTTTATGTGACTGAATGTGCCCAGGTTCAACATGCAGGAACGTGGAGCAGGATGATCCAGTGGAATTTGGAGCACAGGATTTTCTTCCTTCTCTCCATTGTATTAAAGAGTTTGGGCTCAAAGCATGATGCACTTTGATGAATAAGTTCTTGTCATTTTGTACAATTGGTAGAAAGCTCTCCTCAATATTAATGCTGCAAGTGGAGTTTCAGAGCGTCTTTGTCACTTTTTTTTGTCCTCTCTTGGAATCTGGCCATTTGAGAGTTGAGAAAACAGGACGTGGTAGGGGTAATGCTTTTCAACTGTGTGGAGGGGAGGCGATGGCCTAGTGGTATTATCGCTGGACTGTTAATCCAGAAACCCAGATAATATTCTGGGGATCCAGGTTTAAATCCCACTGTGGCAGATGGTGGAATTTGAATTCAATAAATATCTGGAATTAAGAGTCTAATGATGACCATGAACCCATTGTCGATTGTTGGAAAAACCCATCTGGTTCACTAATGTCCTTTGGGGAAGGAAACTGCCATCCTTACCTGGTCAGGCCTCTGGACCGACAGCAATGTAGTTGACTCTTAACTGCCCTCTGGGCAATTAGTGATGGGCAATAAATGCTGCCTGGCCAGTGATGCCCTTAAGTGGCAAAAATAACCATAACCTTCTTTTTACAGTGGGGTAGCAATTATAGTCTAGTAGTATACTGGTTTCCACTTGTTGCATAATTGAAGATGTGGCTCTGGGGGTATTTTTAAGGAGGTTAAGTGGAGGTACACCTGAGAAGGAAATGGCAGCAGGTGACTAGGAAAGTCAATTCATGATGTCTCATCCCATGGACCTCTCTGCTGTGTTGGAACATGTTTAGTGACTTCACATGGTAGTCACAATTAGTCAGTGCATCTTCAAAGAATGTCACCCAATCTCCACATAACCATCTTCTCAATGCTGCTCAGTGTCTGACAGCCCCATTATTCACCCATCAGCAAATAGGACTCACCCTTAACATTCAGATACTTCACCTTGCAAGTCACATTTCTGAAAACTGCTAGGCTCACACCAATCTTGCCTTGGTTCTGTGTAACTCTAGATCTTCACCTATGGCAGGCACATCAGCCATCCATACTGAAACAAATCACTGACTTTCCTCGTCTCTTGCAGGACAAGATTGCACATAATTGCAGGAAAACCAATGGATGAAGGATCCATCTTAGCTCTTGAGAAGGAAACTGTTTTATTTTCCTTCTGGACATAAGCATAGCAATCACACGCAAGGATTGGTGAAACAATAATGTGTGTTCTTTCTTGGAAGAGAAGACTACATACAGTTAATGGTTGCTGGGAGACTATGTACAGAACATCTGACTTCTATCACTCCTGCTTCAGATTGTTTAACAAGTCATGGAACTGATATACCCTTTCTAGTTGAGGTAGATATGATTGACAACAGTTTAAGTTGTGACCCCTTAAGGCAAATACACATCATATCACAACAGGAACAAGGTTCTGCATCATGAAGCCATCGAGCAAAAACACACTCCTGAGGTTACATAGTCCTTTGTACAACTGAGAGTGTGCCCCCCCGCCATATAACTGAATATTTGCTCAATTGGGAATGGTTAAGAGAGCATTAATAGGAGTTGTGCAGCCAAAAATATGGCAAATTATACACTAAATCAGAGTTATATACTGCTTAGTATCACATTAAGCCACTCTGCATGCTTCTGACACATGCAATGCACATCATTGTTAGTGTCCTATTAGTCAGGTGCATTGTATGTCTGTATTGGATGTCATCGGAAAACTTGGGGCAAGTATTTTATTAGTTTCAGGTTTCTGTAGCATTTGTGCCATAGGTTACCTTCCTCTATCCAACCATACCCTAAAATGTCATTATCATGTGAGTACAGAGACTAATTACTTACTAACGAAACAAAAATCAATCCCATTTTCATTTGAGTGAATCAAAAACAATTGATTCCACAATCTTCCTACAGATTCCATTGAATAGACTAATCACACGCTCACTGAGTTATTGTTTCTGCAAGCTAATATTAAATTTGCACTCTGTTCAAGCATATACCGTATCTCATTGTTCTATAATAAGGCTTCTAATTGGTTACATTATCTAGGCTCTTTAGAAGTATAAAAATACCAATCACATCATCTCTGTGCTACCACAGCTACCTCCTCAAGTTCAAAAATTGCCTCCTTTGGAATCTGTATTGGTGCCTGGGAATATATGGGAGGGGGAATTGTCCTGTACTGTCAATGCTTTCATTCTGGTCTTTTAGCCTAGCAACGATAAAAGACAGATATTAAAGCACTTATTGCAATGAAAACACTAACCATGTATTCTGCCTGTGTTGTGTGCTTCTGTGGCACTAAGTGAGATACAGAGCCAGACGTTAAGGGGTACAACCTGTAGTTCAGTAAGTGACCACTTAACAAGCAGCAGTGGTGTGATACGATTAATAAAGTTCTTTGAGGATGTACATGTGCAGAGAAATTCAGTTATAAGTTTCAACTTGAAAGGTGACCTGTTGGAACATGAACTTGCAATAGAAGCAATGTAAGGTCTACAAAGATCTGTTGGTTCACACATAGTTTGCAGCAAATGAGCAGCAGATTGATGGGGAAGGCTTGCTGCAATATATTCCTGGGCAACCCATTTTTAAGTGGTTTGAGTAGACAGTCTTACCTAGGAGGTTTTCTGTGCCATCATTTCTAAAGTTTCTTCCAGATGATGTGGGAAGTGTGTACACATTAACCCTGATTACCTGCTCCTGCTTTGTAAACAATGCTGCTGTCTTCTGGAAAGGCACATTAGAGTGACTAATAAAGCAATCCTCCCTGTATTCTTCTCATGTTGAATCACTTCCACATTACCGAACAGCAAATAGAGAAGTTGGTGGCCACGTGGAGCTATGAGCTGGACTTTGCCAGTCCTCTAGGGATGGGCTAGGAGGCAGATAGGCTTGTAAAATGGTGAGGGAAACTGGTGGGGGGAGTGGAAAGATCATCACCTTCCTGCTGTCATGCCATTTTACCAGTGTCTGGTGGGCCCTGTGACACATGGGATGTCTCCAGTTGGATCCTGTTACCGTGGTGCTTCCTTCCCTCGCAACCATCCCCTGTGTCTCCTCTCTGGTTCTGGATCTCCCAGACCCTTATTACCTGCCTGAGGGAGTGGCATTTTGCCATGGCATCTGCTTCCTCCAGGAGAAACATATAGGATGGAAATATAAAGGATTCTGAATAGGCTTGACAGGGTAACTGCTGAGAGGACTTTCCTCATGGGAGAGTCTAGGACCAGAAGGTACAGACTCAGAATAAAGAGATGAGGAGGAATTTCTTCTCTCAGACAGTTGAGAGTCTTTGGAACTCCTTGCCACAGAGAGCTGGGGGCAGAGTCCTTGCGTATATTTAAGACTGAGGTAGATAGATTCTTCATCCAAAGGGGGATCAAAGGTTGTGGGGAAAAGATAAGATAGAGGACATGAGAAATGTTAGATCACCCATGATCCTATTGAATGGTGGAGCAGATTCGAGGGGCTGAATGGCCTACTCCTGTTTCTAATTCTTATGGCCTTATGGTGCAGGCCAAACAGCGCCTTCACCCCTCATTGTCTGGCTGATAATTTATGGGGCCAGGTAATTATTCTTTAATGAGACAACTGTCTAGGCAGCACCTCACTCATTGCCTGATCCTTGCAAAATGTGACTGGCGATCCCCCAAAGGGTGCAGATGGGGTCACCCCTGACTTTCTGGTTCACTGGTAGGACACCTCTGCCTCAAAAATCTATGCAGTGGGTAACTTTGTCTTTGTGGGAAAGTGCAATATGAGTGATAATGAGATAACAAGGTGTGGAGCTGGATGAACACAGCAGGCCAGGCTGCATCAGAGGAGCAGGAAGGCTGACGTTTTGGGTCTGGACCCTTCTTCAGAATTGGGGAAGGGGAAGGGGGCTCTGAAATAATTAGAGAGAGGGAGAGGCGATGATAGAAGTTGGATAGAGGAGCAGATTGGTGGAGAGAAGACGGATAGGTCAATTAGGCGGGGATGAAGCCAGTAAAGGTGAGTGTAGGTAGGGAGTTGGGATGGGGGTTAATCAGTGAGGAGGGAGGGGTGGGTAGGTGGGAGGGAAGACGGACAGATCAAGGAAGCAGGGATGAGGCTAGTAGGTAGGAAGTGGGGGTGGGGGTTGGTCAGTGAGGTGGGAGGAGCGGATAGGTGGGAGAGAAGACGGACAGGTCAAGGAGGCGGGGACGAGATGTGTTGGTCTTGGGATGAGGTTGGGGGTGGGGAGATTTTGAAGCTTGTAAAGAATCCGGTTCTGTAGGCAGGTACTAAGAAATGAAATGTGGCTGTAGTATACTAAGAAAGGTATTGTGGCTGTAGTATACTAAGAAAGGTATTGTGGCTGTAGTATACTAAGAAAGGTATTGTGGCTGTAGTATACTAAGAAAGGTAATGTGGCTGTAGTATACTAAGAAAGGTAATGTGGCTGTAGTATACTAAGAAAGGTATTGTGGCTGTAGTATTGGCTGCCCCTGTGGATTGTTATTTTGAAGTTAAAGTTCAAATTACCCACTATCACCTGTTCACAGACTTTGTTCCCAGTCTTCATGTTCAGTTTAGTAATGTTATTTTTGTTAGCTATGTTGTATTGTTCAACACAGTCTTTGAAAATGCTACAGAATTTATTGTCTTCGTAAAGGCTACCCTTTCTTTCAATGTATGTGATCACTTAACTTCAATATTTTTGTGCCAATTTGTTAATTGATGCAGTTTTTCTGACCACCTCCCTTTACCCACAAGCCCCATGGTGAGATTACGTCAAAATGATTAATTAGAGCCAGCTTACAGGGAATCTTGAAAACTTGCCCTAAAGGGATACTGCCCCATGATTCAGTCCCATTTGGCTCCATGAGTACCAGAACATTTACATTTCTGTATGCAATTTGTGTGGCATCCATTTAAAATGGTCCTATGCTGGGCAAGGGCACTTTCAGTGTGTTTATGTCTAACATAACAACATGTTCCTTAGGAGAACAAAGGGGGAAAACAGGAAACGGATCAATTTTATTCCTTCCCACATTAATAATATTCCCTCCCGATGTGTTTCATTGCATTACATTCCCCTGAGCAAATTATTGCCAGTCTGCACGAAATGTTTAAAAATCAATCTCCGAACGGTGTATAGTCCATGAGATGTACATTCACATATTTAAAGCAAGAGTGTTGTCATTACTGCAGTGCCTTGTAAGATAGTAAATAGTTCTTTAAATTGAGCCACAAATGCTACAGATGCTGGCAAGTTGAAATAGAAACAGAAACTGCTAGAAATATTCAGCAGGTCAGGTTGCATCCATTGAGAAGAAACTGAAGCCAATGCTTTGGAGATAGTAGGAACTGCAGATGCTGGAAAATCTGAGATAACAAGGTGCAGAGCTGGATGAACACAGCAGGCCAAGCAGCATCATAGGAGCAGAAAGGCTGACGTTTCGGGCCTAGACCCTTCATCAGAAATGGGGGAGGGGAAGGGGTTTCTGAAATAAATAGGGAGAGAGGGGGAGGCGGATAGAAGATGGATAGAGGAGAAGATAGGTGGAGAGGAAACAAACAGGTCAAAGAGGCGGGGATGGAGCCAGTAAAGGTGAGTGCAGGTGGGGAGGTAGGGAGGAGATAGGTCAGTCCAGGGAGGACGGAAAGGTCAAGGGGGCGGGATGAGGTTAGTAGGTAGGAAATGGGGTGCGGCTTGAGGTGGGAGGAGGGGATAGGTGGGAGGAAGAACAGGTTAGGGAGGCGGGGACAAGCTGGGTTGGTTTTGGTATGCGGTAGGGGGAGGGGAGATTTTGAAGCTTGTGAAATCCACATTGATACCATTGGGCTGCAGGGTTCCCAAGCAGAATATGAGTTGCTGTTCCTGCAACCTTTGGGTGGCATCGTTGTGGCACAGCAGGAGGCCCAGGATGGACATGTCGTCTGAGGAATGGGAGGGGGAGTTGAAATGGTTCGCGACTGGGAGGTGCAGTTGTTTATTGCGAACCGAGCGTAGGTGTTCTGCAAAGCGGTCCCCAACCTCTGCTTGGTTTCCCCGATGTAGAGGAGGCCACAATGGGTACAGCGGATGCAGTATACCACATTGGCAGATGTGCAGATGAATATCTGCTTGATGTGGAAAGTCTTCTTGGGCCCTGGGATGGGGGTGAGGGAGGAAGGTATGGGGGCAGGAGTAGCACTTTCTGCGGTTGCAGGGAAAAGTGCTGGGTGTGGTGGGGCTGGAGGGGAGTGTGGAGCGGACAAGGGAGTCATGGAGAGAGTAGTCCCTCCGGAAAGCAGATAAGGATGGGGAGAGAAAAATGTCTTTGGTAGTGGCGTCGGACTGCAGATGGCGGAAGTGTCGGAGGATGATGCGTTGGATCCGGAGGTTGGTGGGGTGGTACATGAGGACTAGGGGGATTCTTTTTTGGTTGTTATTGCGGGGACGGGGTGTGAGGGATGAGTTGCGGGAAATGCGAGAGATATGGTCGAGGGCGTTCTCGACCACTGAGGGGGGGGATGTTGCTGTCCTTGAAAAACGAGGACATCTGAGATGTATGGGAGTGGAATGCCTCATCCTGGGAGCAGATGCGGCGGAGGCGAAGGAATTGGGAATAGGGGATGGCATTTTTGCAGGAAGGTGGGTGGGAGGAGGTTTATTCCAGGTAGCTGTGGGAGTCGGTGGGCTTGAAATGGATATCGGTTTCTAGGTGGTTGCCCTAGATGGAGACAGAGAGGTCCAGGAAGGTGAGAGAGGTGTTAGAGATGGTCCAGGTGAACTTAAGGTTGGGGTGGAAGGTGTTGGTGAAGCGGATGAACTGTTCGAGCTCCACTTGGGAGCACGAGTCGGCGCCGATACAGTCATCAATGTAACGGAGGAAGAGGTGGGGTTTAGGGCCAGTGTAGGTACGGAAAAGGGATTATTCCACGTAACCTACAAAGAGGCAGGCATAGCTTGGGCCATGCGGGTACCCATGGCCACCCCCTTTGTCTGTAGGAAGTGGGAGGAATTGAAAGAGAAGTTGTTGAGGGTGAGTTCGGCTAAGCGGATGAGGGTGTCAGTGGAGGGGGACTGGTCAGGCCTGCGGGACAGGAAGAAGCGGAGGGCCTTTAGGCCATCTGTATGGGGAATGCAGGTGTATAGGGACTGGAAGTTCATGGTAAAGATGAGGTGTTGGGGACCAGGGAATTGGAAGTTTTGGAGGAGGTGGAGGGCATGGGTGGTGTCACGGACGTAGGTAGGGAGTTCTTGGACCAAGGGGGAGAAAATGGAGTTGAGATAGTTGGAGATAAGTTCGGTGGGGCAGGAGCAGGCGGAGACAATGGGTCAACCAGGGCAGTCAGGTTTGTAGATTTTGGGAAGGAGATAGAACCAGGCGGTGCAGGGTTGGGGAACGATGAGGTTGGAGGCTGTGGATGGGAGGTCACCTGAGGTGATGAGATTGTGGATGGTTTGCAATAAACAACTGCACCTCCCATTTCAACTCCCCCTCCCATTCCTCAGACGACATGTCCTTCCTGGGCCTCCTGCAGTGCCACAACGATGCCACCGAAGGTTGTAGGAACAGCAACTCATATTCCGCTTGGGAACCCTGCAGCCCAATGGTATCAATGTGGATTTCACAAGCTTCAAAATCTCCCCTCCCCCACCGCATCCCAAAACCAGCCCAGCTCGTCCCCACCTCCCTAACCTGTTCTTCCTCCCACGTATCCCCTCCTCCCACCTCAAGCCCCACCCCCATCTCCTACCTACTAACCTCATCCCGCCCCCTTGACCTGTCAGTCCTCTCTGGACTGATCTATCTCCTCCCTACCTCCCCACCTGCACTCACCTTTACTGGCTCCATCCCCGCCTCTTTGACCTGTCTGTTTCCTCTCCACCTATCTTCTCCTCTATCCATCTTCTATCCGCCTCCCCCTCTCTCCCTATTTATTTCAGAACCCCCTTCCTCTCCCCTATTTCTGATGAAGGGTCTAGGCCCAAAACGTCAGCCTTCCTGCTCCTATGATGCTGCTTGGCCTGCTGTGTTCATCCAGCTCTACACCTTGTTATCCCAATGCTTTGGATGTGAAGGATCCCATATCTGAAGCATTAGTTTTGTTTTTCTAATCACAGATACTGGCTGATGTCTGAGTATTTCCAACATTTTATGTATTTATTACATTAAATTGTGGACTTCGAATGATAACTTATTGTGTTGCAGTTCCTTCTTCATTTTTAATCGTAGTTTTAATGTCATTTTGGATTAAAGAAAACTTTCAATTGTATGATTATTGTCACAAACCTAACAGTTCAGATAGTTTCAGAATCAATAAAGTACCTTTAAGAGTGCAATTGTGGTTTTAAAAGAGGAAACACAACAGCTAATTTACACAATTAAGGAAAAACAAATATCAATGTGAAACAACGATAGAAATTGCTGTAAATTGTCAGCAGGTCTGGCAGCATCTGTAGAGAGAAAGCAGAGTTAACATTTAGGGTTCAGTGACTAGCGATTATAATTCTATTTTGTTTTAAAATAGTATTGGAAAAGGATAAATCTTCTATAAAAATTAAAGTTTTTAATTGCAGTAGGGCAAATTTTAGAAGTATGAGACAAAAACCTTCAAAAATTGTTTGGAGTAGACTGTTCACAGGTAAAGGGACTTCTAACATGTGGGAGGCTTTCAAAAGTGTCCTAATGAGAGTTCAGAGTCATTATGTTCCTGTTAGAATGAAAGGTAAGACTGGTAAGATTAGAGAACAATGGATGAATAAATTCAAGTTCTATTCTACACTTTTTTTTATTTTGATTTTATTGTTACGTGTATTTTATGGTAAGAATACATTAAATACAGCAAAAAGCTTTTATTTGTCACCTCAAAACGGCACCATTTTGAATAATTTAAGAATAAGGCGAAAAAGAAAAAAATAAAGATATAGTTTGAAGAGAGCCTATCCGTCCTGAGCCAGCTTATCACTGTCAATGATGCCTGTGCTGCTATCCCTCTGCCACTGTTTCGTCACCGTCTACACCAGAATCAACCAACACTGATGTTGCCAATCCTCAGGCCACCTTTGCTGCTTTCTAGTCAAGAATAAAAAAGAATCATATATTAGATATAAACAAATGGGTTCAAATGAATCTCTTAAACAACATAAAGAGAATAGGGACATTCTTAAGAGATAGATCAGGAAAGCAACGAGGGTATATGAGACAGCCTTGGGAAGTAAGTTTAAGAATAATCCAAAGAGATTCGACAAGTACATTAAGAGCAAGACAGCAACTAGAGAGAGAGTATGACCCCTTTAAGGTGAAAGAGGTCATCTTTATGTTGAACCTCAGGAGATGGGAGAGATATTAATTGAATACTTTGCATCAGTTTTTATTGTGGAGAAAGAAATAGAAGCTAAAGAACTCAGAGAAGTAAATATTGATGTTTTGAAAACAGTTCACATTACAGAAGAGGAAGTGCTGGAGGTCTTAGAACATGTAAAGGTGAATATATCTCCAGGACCTGATCCAGTGTATCCCAGGACTCTGTGGGAAGTTAGGGAAGAAATTGCGCGGCCTTTTGTAGAAATATTTGTATCATCCATAAATACAGGTGAGGTGCTGATTGACTGGACAGTGGCTAATGTTGTGCCTTTGTTTAAGAAGGGAATGTAAGGAGAAGCCTGGGAACTATAGATCTGTGAGTCTGACTTCAGTGGTGGGTACATTGTTTGAAGTGATTCTGAAAGATAGGATTTGCATGCATTTGGAGAGGCAAGGAATGATTAAGGATAGTCAGCACGGTTTTGTGTGAGGGAAATTGTGTCTCACAAACTTGATTGAGTTTTTTTGGGAAGTGACCAAGAAGATTGACGAGGGCAGAGCAGTAGATATCGTTTACTTGGACTGTAGTTCAGCCTTTGACAAGATTCTGCATGGTAGATGCATTAGTAAAGTTAGATCACATGGGATTCAGGGTGAGCTTGCCAACTGGATACAAAATTGGCTTGATAGCAGGAGACAGAGAATGATAGTGGAAGGTTGTTTTTCAGACTGGAGGCCTGTGACCAGCAGTGTTCCACAGGGATTGGTGTTGGGTCCACTTTTGTCATTTATGTAAATGATTAAGATGAGAATATAGAAAACATGGTTAGTAAGTTTGCAGATGACATTAAGATTGGTGGTACAGTGGATAGTGAAAAAGGTTATCTAAGATTACCAAGAGATCTTGATCAATTGGAAAGCTAAAGAGTGGAAAATTGAGTTTAATTTGTATAAATATGAGGTATTGCATTTTGTTAAACAAACAAAAGCAAGACTTATACAATTAAAAGTAGGTTCCTGCATAGTGTTGTAGAACAGAGTGACCTAAGGGTTTAGGTACATAATTTTTTGATGTTTGCATCACATATAGATAGGGTGGTTAAGAAGGCATTTAGCACACCTGCTTTCATTACTCAGACCTTTGACTTTAGGAGTTGGGGTGTTATGTTGAGGTTGTACAGGACATTGATGAGGCTTCTTCTGGAGTACCGCAGTTCTGGTTTCCCTGTTATAGGACAGAGACTGGTGAATCTGTGGAACTCACAGTCTCAGAAGGCTGTGGAGGACAGGTCATTGAATATATTTAAGATGGAGATAGATAGGTTCTTGATTGTCAACGGGATCAAGGACTACAGGGAGAAAGTGGGGGAATGGCTTTGAGAAACTTCTCAGTCACGATTGAATGGCAGAGCAGACTCAATGAGCAGAAATTAGGCCATTCAGCCCCTATGACTTATTGTCTTATTATTAAGCTGGAGAGGGTCCAGAAGAGATTTACCAGGATGTTGCCGGGAATGGAGGGGTTGCGTTATAAGGAGAGTCTGGATAGGCTGGGACTTTTTTCACTGGAGCGTAGGAGGTTGAGAGGTGGCCTTATAAATGTTTATAAAATCATGTGGCATATAGATAAAGTAAATGGCAGGAGTCTTTTCCCTAGAGTGGGGTTTTCAAGACTAGGGGGCATGTGTTCAAGGTGAGAGGAGAAAGATTTTAAAAAGACACAAGGGGTTTTTTTTTAACACAGAGAATAGTTCATATATGGAATGAGCTTCCAGAGGAAGTGATGGATGCAGGTACAGTTATAACTTTTAAAAGATAATTAGATAATTATATGAGTAAGAAATAATCAGAGGCATGTGGACCAAGTGCAGTTAGGTGGGACTAGTTTAGTTTGGGATTATGGTCGGCAGGGATTGGTTGGACTAAAGGGTCTGTTTTCATGCTGTTTCAGAACATAAGAACCAGGAACAGGAGTAGGCCATCTGGTCCCTCGAGCCTGCTCCACCATTCAGTAAGATCATGACTGATCTTTTCGTGGCCTCAGCTCCACTTACCCACCCTCTCACCGTAACCCTTAATTCCTTTACTGTTGAGAAAATCATCTATCTTAGCTTAAAAACATGCAATGAGGAAGCCTCCACTGCTTCACTGGGCAGGGAATTCCACCGATTCACAACCTTTTGGGTGAAGAAGTTCCTCCTCAATTCAGTCCAAAATCCGCTCCCCCTAATTTTAAGGCTATGTCCTCTTGTTGTAGTTTTACCCACCAGTGGAAACATTTTCCCTGCTTCTATCTTATCTATTCCCTCCATAATTCTATATGTTTCTATAAGATATCCCCTCACTCCTCTAAATTCCAATGAATATAATCCCAGTCTACTCTGCCTCTCCTCATAAACCAAACATCTCAGCTCTGGATGACTCTATGAGTCTTCTTCAGAACTGAAGGTATCAATTAAAATTAGCTTTACTGTCACATCCACTTGCACGAGTACAATGAAAGGTTTACAAGTCACCAATTCTGGTGCTATCTTAGGTGTAAAAGTACAAAATCATAGGAATAAATTAGAAAAATAAAGCAATAAAAAGTTTAGAATAACAGTCTTTCTAACCCAGTCCACGGCAGTCCCCACCTCCATACTGCGTCAGGCTTCACCCTGAGGTTCTCGAGGCCGGGAGTCCGCATTGGTTTCACCTCAAGGCTCTCGGGGCCAGGAGTCCATGCTGAGGCCGGGAGTCCACGTTGACTTCACTTGAGGATGAAAGATGGGAGGTAAGAAGAAATAAGGAAAGAAAACAAGAAGAGAGAGAAAGAAAAAGAAACGAAACGGACAGAGCGGAAGAGCTCCAGCTGAGGAGACCTACTCCGCTACCATCTTGTTGACTCACTGTGAAATTGATTGGATAATCTACTTCAGGTGATGTCATTTGAAGTATAAATATTGGCTAGGATTCTCCCGTGCTTTTCTCTGAAATTGTTGCACTGAATCTTTTACAAGTCTTGAAAAAGGCAAACAGTACTATAGTGATTGTGAGACAACAAGGTGCAGGGCTGGATGAGCGCAGCAGGCCAAGCAGCATCATAGGAGCAGAATGAACGAGGTCAACCAGTTGGACCTCATAAAATATGAGTTCCCTGACTGAGGCTGTTAATCTGGTCCAATCAGGGAGCCCTGGCTGACAGATATAGACAGGCGTGTCAAAGGTTCTGTTCACTTTGAGGGCTGGCTCTGAGTGAGCCGGATCAGTGTCAAGGATTCTCCACATGTAAATAAAGAGTGATTTGGTTATGAGATACCGGCTTCTGCGGAGTTATTTCAAGGACCTTCGCTTTACAGCTTTTCCACGTTACTGTAGTTGGAGTGCAGTCAGGTTCTGGAACAGGGCTTGAATCTATAGCCTTCTGATTCATAGGGAAGAATGGGATCACTGAACCACAGAAATATGCATACCACTTTCTTGTAACTGACATCATGGGGGTTTGTCACTTTACAATCTTGCTACGGCTAGTGCTATGCGGCAACAAAGTTCCTGAAACAGCTGTCTCTGACTGTTCATTGCTGAGATTGTGTAAAATTCTCTTCTATGGGAATAATGAGGAATTAAATTCTGAGCGGGTTTTGACTCTGATCACTGGAAATAAATCTAGAACAATACAACATGTGAGATAACCACATCCACTACCTCTTCATTATCAAGTTTTAAAAATGTAAACATATAACTTGAGTTTTAATATGGAAACCTGTAAAATTTGAATGATGCAAATGTGTTGTAGGTAAAATGTGTTCAGCAAAATCTCTTAGCTGTTTCCTCCTTGAAAATCCAATTTGTATAACAGGGCAGAACAGCTCCACTTTGTCTTTGTGACACAGTCAACATGAACATATTAATATGGATCTTCTTTTAAATATCTTTGGAACCATCTGTGATAAAACGTATCAGCATGGACCACTGCTCTTAGATTAAGAGAAGATGAGTAAGCCTTGTCTTGTTTCCAAGGAAAGTGTGTAATTTCAGATCAAGTTGTTCACATCAATAGCTTTTTCATCCTGACAGCTGAAAGACCCTAAAATAATGAAACCAAACGGTGACTTGGTCAGCACAGCTTGAAGGTAAATGTCTGATCATGGTAAAGCCATAAACAACGTGGATAAATAACCGTTTTATTAAATAACCATGCCAGCTCCAGTTCCTCATTCCAAGGTGATAGGCTGTTTACTACCTCTGTGAGTGCTTGCTTGACAGCTGCTGAGATTAATTCATACACAATGCCAATTTTCACGTGGCTATTCAAGTTGAACTGCTGGGATGAGGAAACTCTATCCAACTGAGTGAACAGCATATCTTTGATAAATGTGATGGCTTCTTGAAATGAGACCCAAACTGGTGAATTAAGTAAAAATAGCTGGCATTTTCCATGTAGTTCAAATCCAACTAACGCCCTCAGATTCAGCACAATTTCCATGAATATAGTCCTCTAAACTCCCACTGGTCCAGTATGTTGAAGTCCACCCAGCCACTACATTGAAAGTTAAGCCCCGTCAGCATTGTGAGTCATCTTTTTGTGAGCTTTGTAAGCACAAATATGGTCCAAAAGCACAGTTTGTTTTTCTCAAAGTCACAGGGGCAAATGTCTATGATCCAATTTTAATTTTGTCCCTCCATCCCCTTCATGCTCACCTCTCTGAACACATGTAAGAAGCTCAAGGAAAATGTTGGCACCAAGTGGATATGCTCTCTTCACAAGGGCAGGTCTTCAGTCCTGGATTTAAATTAAACCAACAGTGGGAGAGAGGACCTTTGCTTTGATTCTATATCTGGCTGGATTGTTTCTGGAACTTAGAACAGTTCTGAAAAGGAGAACTTCAAACAAGCATTTCCTGATCAGTATCAAATTACTGTAAAAGGTGTTTGCCATGTTTAAGCCTAATCAAGCAGCTTGCCTTTGAATAGATAAAGTTGTCTGAGTCGCTACTTTTTATGATGCCAGTATTGGACTGGGATGCACAAAGTCAGAAGTCACACAACTCCAGGCTATAGTCCAGAGATAGTAGGAACTGCAGATGCTGGAGAATCTGAGAAAACAAGGTGTAGAGCTGGATGAACACAGCAGGCCAAGCAGCATCAGAGGAGAAGGAAGGCTGACGTTTTGGGCCTAGACCCTGTAGTCCAACAGGTTTATTTGAAATCACAAACTTTCGGAGCGTAGCCTCCTTGCCAGGTAAAGTGAGAGAGAAGCGCACAGAAACAGCATTTGTAGACAGAGAGATCATGGGTAAATCTGCCTAAAAATCTCTGTTCTGTGTGCTTCTCTCTCACTTCACCTAATGAAGGGGCTACAGTCCGAAAGCTTGTGATTTCAAATAAACCTGGTGGACTGTAACCTGGTGTCATGTGATTTCTGACTTGGTTTTTTTCATTTTTATTTGAATCATGAAAATCATCTGTCTACTAACCTGTGCTTTGAATGCAGTGAGCTGAATTTTCACAATTGTCCAAGTTTTCATTTTGGGCAGCTTCATGGAAGATTTCCCTCCTTGAGTCCCAGTAACATTTTGCATGCAATTTTATGTGACTCTCTGCATTGAGGATGCAATATGCCTGCACTTAGCAGTGGCAGAAGTGCTGACTGGGGCCAAGACTTTATGACAGTCATGCCATGGGTGCCACATTTAAACTCCATTTAAACATCATGTCAGATGTTGCCAGCTTACTATGAAGCAGCTACCTGGGTAAGTGGGATGACCACAGTTCAGAGGAACATATCCTCAAGTAGGTTAATGATTCAATCTGACACTGCCACTGCACCCACCTCCCAATAAAGCTTGTGGTCTACTTTCACTATTGTAAGCAGCATCTTCCCTCAATGGATCTCATTCTCAAACTATCAACCCTTCGTATCCTTTGTGTTTCCAACACAATCACTCAGAACACCTTGCCACCCTTCCTGCCTGTGGACAGGCTAGCTCTCTGACTTACCTGTCATCCCCCTTGACTGAACTAAAGGTTGGTCCCTTTAGATTTTACGACAAGGCCATTTGGTTGAAGCATAAGCAGGTGTCTGCCATGTAAGCGATATGGAAGCCCATGAATGATCATTGTTGGCTAACATGACAAGCTGCCTGGCTTTCTAACAGGACCTAAAGACTGGCAGAGTTGACAGCATTCAAGTTGGTACAAAGCGCAGGAGTGCCGATAAAGCAAACTACTAGCCCTAAGATACACTCTGTTCTGATGCACGAGATAGATGTATGAGACAGTCTGGCAGTAGCGTTGCAATGTAAAGTTTTACTGAAATCCAAAGTGCAGTATTGAAGTGCTGAACTGTATTATGCATTAAGATGTGCCACTGGTGTTTTGCTGATGCCAGCCTCCTTGGATATAGGCAGCAGGCAGCAGCTGCTCTTGGAGGATGCCCTGAGATGCTGGCCGAGGTGGATACACAGAGAAGTTGCAGCTTCCACTCTTGATTCTGAAGTTAGGGATTGGTGCTGTTGAGTTTGTCTTCATTTCCTGGGAACATAGCAAACCATATATAAATGATATGTGATTAGGTAATACTGAAATGTCAATACATGCAAACAGGCTTCTGACCTCTGTTGCTATTGAAACCTAAATGGAAAATCAGATTTCTTTTCCCAACATCCAGTGTCTAAGTTTTTTTGTTCTCACTGAATTTTTTAAATATCCCACCATTGGTCGTTTGTCCACAGGCTGAGAAAATTCAGCACATTGACTCTAAAATTCTTGGGGTCTCCTCCAACGTCACCAGCATAGCAGAGCAAAATCCCAGCTTTGCTGTAGCTTACTGCTGGAGATTCCATCCCCAAATCCTGTGGATGAGCTACTGAGGATGTATTGATGATGAGTGTACACTAACATTGTCACGAAGGCATTCCCTGATTGACCTTTCTCAGGTAGAAGTGACACTTGCTGCTTATCATGAGGCCCAAATGGGATAAAGAAAATAAAAAAAAGTTTCCAGCTTCCACGACAATAAGGTGCAGAGCTGGATGAACACTTCCATTACAGCTACTCCAATAGTATGGAAAGCCATTCATCCTCTTGCCCCTTATAATTCTAATATAAGGATGGAGTTTTCAGCAGACCATTATGATGTTGCCTGAATGTTCAGATTATTATGCTGCTATTACTTGTTGTATTAACATTGACAAGGGATCACTACATCATTACCACTGCAGGACTATAGTTTTAGGATTAATAGAGACACCCAGTTTGATATGCTCTGTGTATGTTTTACGTTGACTTCCTGTTCTGCTGCAGTGTCCATAGAAATAGAGTTTGAAAAATTAATGTTATTCCTGAATCTTCACATAAGGTATTTTGAATATGCCCTGAATACGACAAACATCCAGGACTGAGTTTATAAGTTCATATAAGTTAATAATTTATAGGTTTACATGAGCTTAAGTTTATATGACTAAAAGCTTATTCAACTAATGTAGTTATTTAACATAACTAATTATACAATGTCTTTGTATTTAATTCAAAGGCACACCTTTCTCTATTATAACTAGGCCTTGTAATACACTGGCCCAGTTTTGTTCAGGATCAAGAAATTTGACTAGGAGCAGAAACTGGCATGAAGTGGTGGGCCGATGTGAATGAACGTCCAAAGATGTGGGTGTCAGCCTTGCTTTAAATTGTGCCTTAGGCCTCATCTGCACAAAGCTGGAAAGCCATGTCCAATCAGACCCACAGGACACTTAGGATTTAGAAATTTCCCTTTTGGCAGCTAAAGCAGTGCAGGTGGGCTTTTAGCTGTGAGAAGCCTTACCCTCAATATGTTTCCCTGATACTTGTTTGTCACCCCAATAACAGGCTTGATAAAGTTCACTGTATTCTCCAGTATCTTTTTAACATATTCAAATTGTTGAAAACAGTCCTTCTGAAAGGTTGGGATTTTTTAGTGACTGAAATTCCTGAACGCTGAACTGTCTACACTCACCATTTGCAGTGACAGTCACAACTTTGATGAAAATATCATGGAGACAGTGGAAATACTGGATTGTCCATTGATGGAAAATTGTATGCCATAATCATTTTTGAATGCTGAGGAATCTTGAAGATTCCACAATGATGGCAGATATTTTCCTAATCAATCTGTTCAGGGATGATATTACACATCACTAGAAGCAGGTGAAGCTTGAACACAGATGTACTGGCTCAGAGGTAGTTTCAACCACTGGCTTATAAGAGCTGTTGTCAACAGTGATGGTAAGTAAATATTTTCTAATCAACCTGTCCAGAGATGGTATGACACAGCTCTGGGGCAGTCAGGACTTAAACACAGTACCTTCTTCTTCAGAGTTAAGGACACTACAACAGTGCCAGAAAAAAACCCTCACTGTGATGGTATTAAACATACGAAAATAGAGAACAGGTGCTCTTTTACAGGGCTGGTATTTAGCATTTTACTGTTCATGACACCATCAAGTTACACAGATTACGACTAGACTGTGAACAGCATGATATATTGGGTGATTGCACAAACTCAACAAATGCAGAGAGGGATTTGCAATAAAGATCATCTTATCTCCATTAATTGTCACCATCAATTATGTATACTCTTGCAGATAAATGTTTTCTTTCTCTTTGATACTTTCCAGAAGACAGCGACCAGCATTGTGGTTTCCCCGCCACTGAGTACTCTGCCTGATAATCTAGCCCAGCAAATGTTATTAACGTACTATATGGAATACGATCTAAATCCCCACACTGGCAGAAAAGAACTAGCAGAACACGCTGGAAGTTAAAGGTTTAGTAGCACAAGAATTTATTTTCGGCAGGGTCATTAATGGTTGGATCTATTTTCTGTGTGCATGCATTGGAATTAATTGACAGTATTGAATGTTACAGTTAGTTTGTTAAGGTGGTTGGTCAGCAAAGCTAAATTGTGTTAACGAGCCTGTGTTGCCGTGTGATTTTTCAGAAAATGAAGAAGGGTCTCGGCCTGAAACGTCAGCCTTCCTGCTCCTCTGATGCTGCTTGGCCTGCTGTGTTCATCCAGCTCTACACCTTGTTAACCCGTTATCAATGTTCTTTATTGCACATTACTTCAAACTATTGGCCATTGTACCTTCTATCTTTTGTGTCTTGCAAGTATCAGTGGGCTTGTCAAAGCTGTGGCAGAGAAAATGGCCTGCTCCAGAAGGCAGCTTCTCAACCTCTGAGGACAAGGATTCAGAAGCCTCATGAAATCCTCGTCGGCTCAGATACCGGCACCTCGGTGGAAATATCGGGTTTAGAAAGTTTGCGAGCACAAGCTGGTAGAACCTCACAGTGACAGTTCTATAGCTGGTAGAGGATGAAACAGTCCATGCCACTGGCACTCAGAGAACTGGCTGGAGACCCAGGATAGATAGGCCTCATGTCTGCATTTAGCGGCTTCAACAACATGCATAGTAAGGAACAGGTGTGGCAGACAGGCATGTGGGAAACAATGGGCTGCAGGAGTATAGCTGAACTCTGGGCACCCAGCTGCCTGAACGCTGAGATTTCCTCAATGGCTGCCTCCATAGACCAACTGCTCTGAAAGGCCAGGCCCCACACCCTCAGGATCTGCTAGATCCATACAAATCATGCGCTCCATCACCCAAGCCATTGCCCCTCAGCACTGAAGGAATGGCGATGGGGAATGGGAAGGCCTGGTGTTCACGTCACGTGCTGCTTCCTCACGAGGAGGCAGGGTGATGCCAGGAGGTAACCACCCAGAGGAGGAGCTACACCCAGACGCTGCAGAACACTCAGGTCACTCCACAGGAGGGAGCTCCTTCACCCAGCCTGCCTCTTTCTGATGCTTGGAAGTTCAAGCCAAGGAGGGTCCAGTTGCCTCTGGAAAGAAGACCCACAGCATGTCCACACCATTGAGACACAAACATTGTATTCTTATAGGATGTACAATGGATCGATGTCTGTGTTGGGAGTCTGCTGCAACATCTGGATGCAAGATCCACAAGGTTTTTAACCCTCATCTCAAAACATCCCTATTCTTTCCCTGGCCTCTGTCTGTGGAAGTGTTGATATTCAATGAAATGGTCAGCAATATCTGGGGCAGGGAGTTGCGCATTGTAGTGCACAGGGAGCCCATGCATTAGGGTGGCCAGGACTTTGGGAGCCTGCAGGTCTGTGTTCTGTACACTGCATGGGTCTGTGTGAAATGCTCTTTCCCTTTAAAAACTATCACATCTTTGGGTCGTGCAGCAGCCCCCCTCCCTCACAGGTCAAGTCAAGAAGTGACTGCATCCATTTGCTTTCCCATTGTGTAATTTCAACTTCCAGCATGACGGAAGGTGACAACAAGGACTCTTTGGACAGTGGTCTCCAGCCTTTGACTCTGTGTGTCAGTGAGGCCCTGAACATCCAGTTCACCTTTCTTTTAGCTCTTTCTGTCAACCCCAAAGGTTTGGGTAACCTTCCCAGCTCCCCATCCATTCCTGCATGGGTCTGCAGCTACCCACCTTTTCCCCCCTGCCCCCAGCCCCAGCATATGGGGTAACCACACCAGGTATGGTCAGACACTGCTGCCTGATGAAACCAGGGTTCCCTTAACCATGAATGACCCCTTTCTTGCATCATCCCATTCCCATCCATCCTGTAGTATATCTCTCTTACATATACAGTTGTCCCACCTCCGTAATTGTCATTCCCCTTCCCCCAAGTGTCCAGACCACATTCTCCACAAATAGGTTCACGAGTCTCCTTCTTGCAGCCATGGCACCCTCTCTTCAATCCTTGTTCCTCAGACCCCTCTTTCCCATCAGTTTCTTTGGATGGAGCCAATGGACTGACCATGGCCTACCACCTTGAGTGAGCTAGCAGACAGCCCCAGAAGAGAAGAGCCCAGACACATACTTGAGACCTATCTGTCTCCCAACAGCTTTTGCCCCCACACCCACAAATGACCACTATTGAGCCACTGGACTGGCCATGACCCACTCCCTGGATTAAAAAGGCACGAACACCCTGAATAGGAGCCTGACCGTGGTCAATCCCCTGGACCAGTATCGGAGGCTGCCCTGACCTGACTGCTCTGGGACCCCCTGATATAGCAGAGTGCTGTACAGCAAGAAGTACGTCCCCTTGATGGAGGACTTCTGACTAGCAAGGCATGCTACCCGCAGTTGTGTGACTGCGCTAATAGGCATGGCATAGCATGACATGGAAAGGCAGAGATGGTGTGAGCATGCAGGTAAACAATAAGTAAGCAGCCCTGCAAAGCAGCTTGATTCAATCCATGATCTAGGTGTCCGTCCCTGCCTGCAAGGTGCCCTTGCAACAGCATTTCAATATTAATGGCCATGGCACCCTGAGCTGTACTTCTTCAGTATTCTGTGAGTGGATTGGACAGGTTTACGAAAATCCTGAGAGATTGGTAATTTTTGGATGCCAGTGACTGCAGATGATAGGTGCGTGCAGACAATTCCCATGGATCGTACCCTGACATGACGTCGCATAGTCTCCAACATGCAGGCTCTTCGCAACTAATGACAAGCTGAAGTCACCAGGTATCCGCTCTGGTGTCCATATGGAGAATTCTGGGAGTCTAGTTTGTTCGTGCTTGGAGGAATATGAAGCTGCACATTAATGAGGTGAGATGTGCCATTCAGAAGGTCATTAACAAGCAACAGATAGCTTAATAGGCAACGCACTGCAGCCTAGCAAGAAGCCCACCTTGATGTTCAGTATTTACTCAAAATATGCAGTGAGTTGCCCTCAAAGTCCAAATAGGCCTAATTGGACTCTTTGTGTGATTCTGCTACATTTCTTGCCATTATCCCCTTCATTCAGGCTGCTATTAGGCTCTGCCCAAGTTTTTTACTTTAAGCAGACTATGTTCAATAAATGTTAGTTTTGTCTCCTCTAGCATCCAAACTCTTCAAATTGCAACCCTTTGCTTTCTCTCTCTACCGAATGAATTCTTTCTTATTGCTCTGAATTCTTTTCTGTTGTTCATACAATTTATAGAGACAGTCTCTTATACATTTATTCTTGCTGTGTGAACTGAAAACCTATTGCATTGTCTTTTACATGATTATTCCTTTCAAGTTACATTAATGTTGTGGTTCCCTTCATAATCTACACTTTTTCCCCAATGTTTTCTAATTTACTGGTTTCTGAGCTGTAATCCTGAGGTCACCTGTCAATTCTGACTTTAAACCATTTCTAATTTTGCTGGTTTCCCACACATCCCTTATCCCTTCACAAAGACAAATTCTTTCTTCATTTACTTGTGTATATTCATTGCAATTTTATGGATTACAAAATGCTGAAGACATTTCAGATATTGTCAGCCTTATTGCTTATTCCGCTATTCTAAATCAAACAGCCTTTCTCTTTAATCTTATCAAGACAATCCTGAAGCACTTAAATTTCAGCCCCATATAAACAAACCTTAGAAAGTCTCCATAAATTAAGATGCCGTCTCATTTGTGGAGACCATTTGCTACTTGTTTTGTTAGATTTGTCTTGAGGCTGTTTCAACAGTAAATACTCCTTTTTGTATATACAGTCCTATGATGTGGAAACAGAAGCTCACTAAATGTACTAATATTAATGTGTTAGTGTTAATATAACATGTACACTGTCACCAGTGTGTAAAACTATGAGCCTGGAAATAGCAGTTAGCGCAATGACTTATGTTAGTAGCAATTGTTTGGTTAGGGGTAATGATTATTTAGTATAGCCAACGCCTTTGTTTCCTTTCACGCTGGAATACTTGTCATTTCCTGAGCAAATGCTTGAAGGGCATTTTAATGAGAGATAGTAGGAACTGCCGATGCTGGAGAATCTGAGATTTCTGAAGAAGGGTCTCGACCCGAAACGTCAGCTTTCCTGCTCCTCTGACTTAATCTTGGCAAAGGTTCATGCCCAAGAGAACGACTATCATTGGTAGAAACATGACTAGGCCATTCAGCCCTTCAAAACAGTTTGATCATTCAGCTGGGTCATTGTTATTCTGTATCATAATTTCACCTACCTGCCTTAGTTCCTCAATTATTAATGTCCATGTCCAGCAAAACAATTGATCTCAATGTTGAATTTTTCCATTGACTGAACCTCAGAACCTTCTTTTTGGGAGGAGTGTTCCAGATTTCCACTCCCGAATGTGGGGAGAAGGGTTTTCTAACTCAACCCTGAATGACCTAACCCTAATTTTAGGGTTAAGCATTTTCATTCTGAACTCACCCTAAAATTCTATTATCCTATCATATCTTTTGATCATTTTAGAATTCATGCAGAGGTCATTGACAAAGAGAGAAGCGAAGTATCACACAGGTTGAGAGACAGTTAGCTGGCAGTGATGATCCCTATGTCCACATGGCACTTACTTTTCAAGGAAACCAGCCCTCCCACTGTCAAAGTGAGAATAGTACTTAATGTGGGGTTATAACTCACTTAGAGATAGCAAGAACTGCAGATGCTGGGGTCAGAGAAAACATTGTGTGGAGCTGGAGGAACATGGTAGGCCAGGCAGCATCAGAGGAGCAGGAAAGTTGACGTTTCGGGTTGGGACCCTTCTTCAGAAATGGTGAGGTGGAAGAGAGCTCAGAAATAAATAGAGAGAGGAGGGGTGGGGCTGGGGAAGGTAGGTGGAATGGTAATATGTGAGTTAGGGAAGATAGGTGGGACCCTTCCTGTCTCTATTTATTTCTGAGCTCCCTTCCCCTTCCCCATTTCTGAAGAAGGGTCCCAACCCGAAACGTCAACTTTCCTGCTCCTCTGATGCTGCCTGGCCTCCTGTGTTCCTCCAGCTCCACACTGTGTTATCTCTATTATAGTACTTAATGTTCTGTTTTTGCTTCCTTTCAAGCTAGTGTTTGATTAATAGCAGCAACTCTGCACCCAACGAGACAATCAGTATGAAAAGACAGGGATATCTAACTCAATGGACTACAGCAAGGGCAAAAGATAGGTTGGGTTTAGCCTGATTCTCTGCTTCATGGAGCACGGCTAGCCTTGTAAGCAAGCATTCCATGAACTGTTTTTCTTTTGGTATGAGTGAACAGGAATGAATTTGTTTAATTCTTCATGGATGATTAGGCAAATTTGTGAGATATATACTTTCAGGCAGATACTTGACATAGCAAACTGTACTGTAGACTTAAGCTGGAAGTGTTCTTTAGATCTGTCACATTTTCTTGAGTTTCTATCCTGACTTGTTGAGTTACATAGACTGTAATGGATAAGGTCTAGTCTATTCTGGGCTTGCTGCATCAGTTGTTTTTGTGCAAGGCAATTTCAGTTACATTCAGGACATTGCTTTTCTCTTCACTTTCTCTAGTGGTGCATTATTGAATGGAGTGACCTGAGTGAACGTTAAACGTAGTCACAGCAATCTCATTACTGCTGTCCCAAAAAAAAGATTGTGCCTGCATAAATAGAATTCTGAAGTCATTGGTGGATTAATCAATTCAAATCAAATGACCCTGAGCTTCTGGTTGCCTGCCACTTCAACAGACCACTGTGTTCTCTGGCCAACATCTCTGTCTCAGGCTTGCTGCAGTGCTCTAGCAAGGCTCAGCGCTAGCTGGAAGAACAGCATCTCATTTACTGCTTGGGAACCCTGTAGACTTCAGGAATTAATACTGAGTTCAATCATTTAAGAGACTGAACACCTCCTTCCATGTCCTTTACCTCAGGGCCTGTCATCACGTGAGCTGCTTTCAGCATAGCTAATGCATTTTTACCCACTAATGGTTCCTATTATCAGCTTTTCTGTCTCTCTGGCTGAGCATTGTTCATCCCTTTGTCTACCGAACTGTTTTTCTGTCCCTCTGGGATCCATCTCCGCCTATCGCTTACTCCTTTTACCCATCCGCTAGCTTTAGTAACCTTTTCCTAGCTACTACTAGTTCTGAAGAAGGGTCACTGGAACTGAACTGTTAACTCTAAATTTTCTTCACAGACCTGCTGAGTTTCTGTTGCAGTTTCTGTTTTGTTTTAGATTTCCACCATCTGCAGGTCTTTGTTTCATTACAATGTAATAAGGACAGGCCAGGCCATGACCATTGGATCTGATACTTTGACAATTCTCTATTATTAAGGATTACAGAAAACAAATTATATTGAGGGTGACTTCAATTCAAAACAAAGTTGAAAAATCACCTGTACCACCTTAATATCATATATGTTTTCAATCTTTGTTGTTTTCTACAATGTTGAAGAGCAATCTCAACACCAGCAGCTGAGGTGGAGGTAGTCTGCCCAGTATGTGGCCTGCTGCCAGTGTTGACCCTGGTGGGCATCCTTTGGAGAGGTGGGGCCTTGAAGGCTCCATCCTCCTGAGGGGTGGGGGAGGTGGGGGTTGGTTGTGGGTTGGGGGGGTCACTGGTGCAGATAACCCCTCAGCTTGGCCTGCTGGAGCTGTTAGGGTTAATGTTGGAGGGGATGAAGAGACACACCTCACAAATGACATCTCCCTGTCTCTGCAAGTGCGAGGAGCTGCTGGAGGGAGCTCCAAAGATTTGAACCTCCTCTCACCCTGGTCAATGCTGCATTGAGCCCATGGCTAAGAGTGATGAAATGCAGGCCAGTGCACATCTCGATCGGACCCTCAATCTGGCTCGCCACAGTCATTGCCGTCTTTCCATGGGTGAAGACAGGTTCTCAAAGGTCTGCAACACTCCAGATTTCATCACAGGCAAGGACTCCTCCATTCCCTGCACAAAGGCTGCGCTAATCCCTTGCATAAGCCCCTAGCTGCTGCTGCATATTCGGTAGCTCCTGGTAGAAATCACTAGAGACTGGTTGTCACTTTGGGTCCCAGTGGGGGACTTGAGTTCCAGCAATCCTCTGATCGTCTGTGGGCATGGCTGTCACTTTCACCCTCAGTTGTTTGGCAGCGTTTGTGGTGTAGTTGCCAGGCTGTGCTGCTGAATCTACGTGTAACCTCCCTGCAGATTGTATGGGTGTTGCTGTGCTAACAGAGGTGGATGAGGAGGTAGAAGAAGGTGCATCCTGATGGGGCAGTGGCTGCTTCATATCTAGATCTGTCGTCCTCTGACTTCTGTGGCCTGATCCTTGGATGGTGATGACATGTAGTGGAGAATAAGAAAAATCATCACAATTGGAGTGTTTGGCATTTTATCATACCCATCCTGCATGTTCATTTGCCACCACTTTACCGCTTGCTGGTCCAGCCTCACATTTGTCACCAATTTTGCACACCCCTCTCAATTTCTATTCTCCTTCTCGTTGGCAGTGATGAGCCCCAGATCTGCAACTTCATCTTCTCCAGTGTGCTTCCCCTCACTGTAGTAATGAGTGTCCCTTTCCTTTGTGACAAGGAGCAGACTTACCAATATGTCAAGTAATACCTAACTCCCTTGTCTGCATGGAACCCCATCAAACTTATAGGAGCTTGTCGTGCAAACATTGTATCCCAGGGCACTTAAGTGTGAAATCATAGAATCCCTACAGTGTGGAAACAAGTCAATTGGCACAACAAGTCCACACTGCTCCTCTGAAGAGCATCCCACCCAGATCAATCCCCCTACCCCTTCCCTGTAGCCTTTCATTTCCCATGGCTAATCCACCTAATTTACAGACCCCTGGACATTACAAGCAATTTAGCATGGCCAACCCACCTAACCTGCACATTTTTCGACTGTGAGAGGAAACCGGAGCACCCGACTGAAACCCACACAGACACGGGGAGAACGTGCAAACTCCACACAGACAATCGCCCAAAGGTGGAATTGAGCCCAGGTCCCTGGTGCTGTGAGACAGCAGTGCTAACCACTGAGCCACCAGGCCACCCCAGAGAGTGGTGCACATATGGAATGGGTTGCTGGAGAAAGTGGTTGAGGAGGTACAATAGCAACATTTAAAAAACATTTGGATAGGTACATGGGTGGGAAGGGTTTAGAAGGATATGGACCAAGTGCGGGCAATTGGAACTAGCTGAATGGACCATTTTGGGCTGAAGGGCCTGTTTCCATGCTGTATTACTCTATGACTCTGTGTGGGGAGTGTAGTACAGCCAAGTTCATGTCACTATGAGTGGCTCAGATGTACAAGTGGGGTAAAAGAATATGGGACTGTGCGTAAGTGATTCAATAGTTAGAGGAACAGAGAGCAGTTTCCTGAACCACAGATGGGAAACCAGGCATGGTATGTTGCCTCCCTTGGTGTCAGGATTGAGGATGTCACTGAGAGGTCACAGAGTATCCTGAGGGGAGATAATGAAAAGTCAACTGTTTGGCTCACATCAGTATCAATGACATAGGTAGTGAAAGGGATGCAGTACAGTGATCAGTAGTTAGGTAGAAAATTAGCAAACATTGCCTCAAAAATTTTCAATCTCTGGATTACTCCAGTGCCATGAGCAAGTGAGTACAGGATTGGGAGGATGAAACAGATGGAAGTGTAGTTTGAAAGAGGGTAGGGAGGGCTTTAAATTCTTCGGATATTTGGACCACCCCTGGGGAAGATGAGATTTATATATCAGCTGGATGGTTTGCACCTGAACAAAGCGAGAACTGAGTTCCTTGCTGAGCATTTTGCTAATGCTATTGGGGAGGTGTCTAACTAACTTGGCAGTAGTGTGGGAACAAGGAGAAAATGTCAGTGAGGAGCATCAGCTTGCACAGAATACTGGGAACAATAGTAGCACTACAGAATAGCATGTTAATAGGTGAGGGCTGGTAAAAAAGTAAGTAACAAAGGTCTAAATCAAGTATACTGTGCATGTATGTGAATGTATGGGACGGAGTGAATAAGATCAGTCTGCTAGGTAGAATTATGATGTTGTGGCTACTTGAGTCAAGAAGGGACAGGACTGCGTGTTAAATATTCCTGGACAGAAGATGTTTTGGAAAGATAGGCAAGGAGGGGTGAAGGTATTGATGAAGGAAAGCACTGTAGTGCTGGAGGAAGAGGCTGTCATCAGAAGGTCAAGGATAGAATTGATTCGACTTGAGCAAAGGAATAAAAAAGGTGCAAATACAATTCTCAGTGTAATCTATAGATTACTAATCTGTGGGAAGGATGTAGGAAAAAAAAGGAAAGAAATTACAGAGAGTGCTGCAAAATTCTAGAGTTGGTACTTTAATTATTTGAATATATTTTGCAACAGTAATAACGTAAAGCCCAGAGAAGGATGAGTTTTCGGAATGAGTTCAGGAAAATTTTCCAGAGCAGTTTGTTTTCAGTCCAAAGAGAAAGGTTGCATGGCTAGAAATGGTTCTCAGTACAGAGATGAGGCAAATGGATCAGGTATAGATGGAGGAACATTTTGAGGGGTAAGGACCACTTTATCATGATATTTAGGATGGTAGTGGAAAGAAAATGAACAATCCAGAGTAACAATCCAGAGGAAAGCCAGTCCAGTGAGTAATGAATGGATCTGATTGAATAAATTGGTGCCAAATAGTTAGGGTATATTCCATCAAGAGGGAAAGGCAGGACGAAAAGAATCCAGAGCTCCCTGGGTAGAGGTAGAAAGTATTGAAAAGAAGGAACAAAAATATAATTGAGAACCAGGCTGGATACAGATGGTTCAGAGAGTTGGTTAAAGAAAAAGCAAATTAGAGAATCAAAGACAGCATATGAAAAGAGACTAGCAGCTAACATAAAAGGAATTCTAAAATCCTCTGTAGGCATATAAATTGTATGAGGGTGGTCAAAGGAGGAGTAAGACTGATTAAGAACTAAAAAGGGATCTTACATGTGAAGGCAGAGGGTGTGGTGTATTAAATGAATATTTTGCATCTATCTTTATCAGCAAAGAGGTGCTAGTCAGGCTGTCATTAAAAAGGAAGGAATTGATTTTGTACGGGGTTTTATAATTGATAAGGAGGAGGCATTCGATAGGTTACTTGAAATGGTTAAGGAAGGCTTTTCTGCTGGAGCAAAGCTGTTGTGGTGGAATCCCAGGAAGTATTGTAGAGACCCTTGCTTTTCCTGACATATAGTATTGCTCTATATCTTAGGCTGAGCTGGAGTATTGTGTTGACTTGTGTTGACACTACTCTCTAGGGAAGATGTGATGGCTTTGGAGAGAATGCAGAAGTGGTTTACAAGGATGGTTCCAGGGATGAGGAATTTCAGTTATGAAGCCAGATTGGAAAACTTGGGACTGTTCTCCTTGAAGAGAATGCTGAAAGGGAGAAAATCTGATCAAAGGGTTCAAAATTATGAGAGGTCTGGACAGAGTAATGAGGGAGAAATTATGCCCACTTGTAAAACGATTGATGACGAGGCAGATATAAAGTCATACGTGAAGAATCCATAGTGAAATGAGGCAAAACTTTTTCACACATTGAGTGATTAGGAAATGCATTGCCTGAGGAGGCAGATTCAATCCAGGCATGTTGTAATTAATTGGTGATTTGAAAAGGAACAATACATCTAGTTAATGGGAGAAGGCAAAAGAATGCCATTAGGTGAGATGTTCATTTGAAGAGCAAGTGCAGACAGAAGGGATAAATGGACTCCTTAATGCTCTAACAGTTGTGTCATTCTGTAAAAATTATGAATGAAAATTAGAATTTTGCACAGTGCCAGTGAAATTCTGACTTCACTGTTGTTTTCATCAATTCTCATCGGTTACATCTCTGAAATTCTCCCTCATTCGGCAGCTTGATTTCTATTTTCCTTTCATCCACTTAGGAGTCAAAATCCTGGGACTCACTTTTAAAAACAGGATGAGGCATTCCACTTCACAGACGGCGAGAGTTCAATAATATGGTTACCATCACTGTTTCAAGGGCAACTCAGATTAGGAAGTAATTGTCATTATTGCCAGTCACACAAGAATGAAAGCAAATAAATGTGTGTCCTTCCAAAACATGAGTGAACATTTGAATAAATACCTTAATAGTGCATCAATGAGGAACAAATTATGTCAGCCAGTCAAATTTCTATGTCCAATGAATCATTTGCTTAATTTATTTTTGAGTATGAGTTCAGATTTGAGTCGTTTTAGCTATTATTCAGTCCCACACAGCTGCATAATCCTGAAGGACCTACAGCTGCTGGTGGTTTGGCAGCAAAACGATCAAGTTGTTCACTTCAATTATGTGGTCATTGGTTGGTCAGACTCCCAATGCTACATGTTTTCCTAATTTGCCAGTCAGACCCAAGTTGAACTTTGTCACTCTATCACCAGGTTACCTCATCGGATATATCACTGCAGTGGAGTGCCATGCCTTAGGAGGGACAAATATGACACATCAGTTAAAAATGAGGAGAGTGGTAAATCAAGCATCAATAGGCCAAACAACCAAACACAGTTAGACACAGTTATCCCAGACATATAGTCTAATAAATGAAAGTTAGCATTAGCTTATCAAAGGAAAATCATATTTGATTAACCTGATTAAGGTATTTGATGAAATAATGGAAAAGTTTGTTGAAGGTAATGAGGTCAATATTGTATATATGGACATTCGAAAGGTGTTTAAAAAGAACTACGTAATAGATTTTTTTAACATAGAGGCATGGAGTCATACAGCATGGAAGCAGACCCTTCGGTCTAACTCATCCATGCTGACCAGGTTTCCTAATCTGTACTGGTCCTATTTGCCTGTGTTTGGCCCCTATCCCTCCAAATTTTTCCTATTCATGTACCTGTCCAAATGTCTTTTAAATGTTGTAACTGTACCTACATTTACCATTTCCTCTGCCAGTTCATTCCACATATGCACCACCCTCTGAATGAAAATGTTGCCCCTCAGGTCTTTTTAAAATCTTTGCCCTGTCACCTTAAAACTATGCCATCCAGTTTTGGATTCCCCTACCCTGGGAAAAAGACCTTGGCTATTCACCCTATCTATGCCCCTCATGATTTTATAAACCTCTATGAGGTCACCCCTCAGCCTTCTACGCTCCAGTGAAAAAACTTCCAGCCTATCCAGCCCCTCTTATAACTCAAACACTCCAGTCCCAGTTACATTCTTGTAAATCTTCTCTGTACCTTTTCCAGTTTACTAATATCCTTCCTATAGCCAGGTGACCAGTACTCCAAAAGTGGCCTCACCAATACAGGTATCTCTGCTATTATGCGTGTTTTGTTAACGTGAATTGGCTGTAATGCAATTGATGAATTGTGGATGCTGTTTGGATAATGCAAACTTTCTGCTGTCGTCAAAGTCAATAGATGTGAAGCTGGAAAAGTACAGCAGGTCAGACAGAATCCAAGGAGCAGGAAAGACAACGTTACGGTCTGTAGCCCTTCGTCAGTCCTGACAAAGTGTTATGGCCCAAAACATCGACTTTCCTGCTCCTCGGATGCTGTCTGATCTGCTGTGGTTTTCCAGCTCCACATCTATTGGCTCTGGCTTCCAGCATCTGCAGTCCTTACTGTCTCCAAGTGAACTTTCTGCTGTACAGGTATAGCGATTTCCCTACAACACGATTTTCTATGGTGTGATTTTCTATAGCGCGAGGTCACACAAGAACGCAACTGTCACATTATAGGAGAAATACCTGTATTCTGCACAGCTGCAACATGCAACTCTTATACTCAATGCTCTGACCAACAAAAAATGTTAAATATCTTCTTCACCACGCTAACTGTGACGCCCCTTTCAACGAACTATGTACCTGCAACTTTCATTTATCTAAATTAAACTCCATCTGCCACTCCTCAGCCCATTGGCCCAGCTGATCAATCTTCTTCACTGTCTTGAATTGAAGTCCATGAGATGAAAGGGACAGTGGCATCCTCGACGGAAAATTGGTGAAAGGACTGAAAGCAGAGAGTTGTGGTTGCTTATTGCTTTTAAGATTAGAGAGAGGGTATTTCGTGATGTGCCCCCCTACCCTGCCATAGTGCAACATGAGGATTACTGCTCTCTTTTAAATAACACTAGACTCTATATATAGTATCGAAGTGTAGATGGCACAGAACTTGGAAACTTTTGAAATTATAAAGAGAACATGAATAGACATGAAGAACACATAGGCAGGCTGGGAAACAGGCAGACAAAAGGCAGATACAATTTAATACAGAGATGTGTGAAGTGATATTCATTTAAAAGGACAATATAAAATTAAGGGCAGAATTATAAAGGGAATGCAAGACCAGAGGGACTTGGTGTTATGCATATACAAACCTTTGAAGGCCACTTAGGAGGTAGTTAGAAAGCTATGGTATCTTTGGCTTTATTAACAGGGAAATAATGTACAAAAGAAGGACTTTATGCTAATCCTTTATAAAACATTGATTAGGCCTCAGCTGCAGTATTGTGTTCATCTAGGCAGCATATTTGGGAAGTACATTGAGGCTGAGGGATGGGAGAGTTTACTTATGTAGAGATGGTATGAAACTTGGGTTATTCTCCTAAGTGCAGAGAAAGTTAAGAAGAGATTTAATGATGTGTTTATGATTGCGAAAGGATTCGATCCAGCAAACAGAGAAAAACTTTCCCACAGCAGCAACTTATGAAGACTTCCTTGTCAGTACCTTCCAAACCTGTGTTCTACCATCTAGAAGAACAGGAGCAGGAGACATATGGGATTGCCAACACCTGCAAGTTCCTCTCGAAAGCCATGTATCACCCTGAATTGGAACAGTATCACGGTTCCTCCAGTATTGTTGAGTGAAATTGCTGGAACCACCTTCCCACCTAAACCGTTCACACTTCAATGGTTTTAGAAGATGGATCACTACCATCTTCACAGGGTCTAAAGGAATGGGCAATAAATGCTGGCCCTAGCCAGCCACAATTTGTGAAAGAATAAAAACAAGTCAGCAACAAGAGAATACAGATTTAAGGTAATTGAAAAAAAAGGGGGACATGAGGAAACTTTGTTTACTCAGTGAGTTGTTGTGATTTGGAATGGGCTGCCTGCAAGATTAATGAAAACTGATTCAACAGAAACATTTTAAAAAATTAACTTGATATATACATGAAGGTGAAAAAATTACAGTGCGTTGAGGAAAGATGTGTCTAATGGGATTCATTGAATAGCTCGACCAAAGAGTACAGATAGGAACAACGGGCTGAATGGTCTCTTTGTATGCTGTTTCATTTTACAATTCTAACTTGCCAATACCGTCTTACCTCAGAATGTATCGTATCTTAATTTAGTAAGAGTACGGAGTGTCACTAATAAATTAACAAAAAAAAGGCGTGAAGTTCATCTCCCTGTTTTTTCCTCATCATTGCTTTAACTGGAGTGTGAGTGCTGTATTTAGAAGTGACGGAGCCTTTTGAAGACTAGAAAGAAAAAAGACCAAGAAACAAATTATACCGCAGTGTTATATTCATGGAAGGAAGGTTGCAATAGCAAAAGCAGCTCACAATGTTTCCATAATATTTTCCAGCTCTGTTTTAAAGAACCACTCCCTTTGCTGCTGATGAGGGAGAACAGCTGGAAACAGCTGTTGGTCACATACAGTGTAATGATGTCATGCTTAAGTGATGTGAAGATGTTTGTGGTGGAAATTTTGTGCTTCAATGCAAATTGCTTTTCCTGAACTAGAGTGTCTGGCAAACACAGGAATAAAACAGTTCCCCAAACACTTTTGAAGTCGTGGAAAATCCTGCCAATCTATAGAAGTCATGCAGGGTGATAATTCTGAATAAAAGCCTGTGGTGGGGGTTGAGGGCGTTCTGGAGTTGGTGCAATTTCCAGCTGGGTTTTGAATGGTTGGTATGTTTGATTTCACAGCCTCAGTGTTGCACTTAATCTTCCTACAAGCTGGAGGATTCTAGTTTGTCATGAGCAAGTCAATAAAAATTGAAGTATTCTTGCACCACATGATCAATGCATTAATCTTGCCCGTGTGGCATAGGCATCTGAGCTCATACAGATCTGAGTGAGTCAGGAAGCTGATATTAATTGTAACACTGCCAATTTGATTAGCTTCAATACACCCATCATTTGATTTGGCGGAGGAGGATATATTGAGAAGTGAAGCATTCAGATGCATTGTCCATCTCTGCCAATATATCATGCACTGTATGTACAGATCGAGGCACAGTGACCCAACTGCTGACTAAGGAGGCAAGTCTCCAGATGCTCAAAAGGGGGACAGTCAACAGAAGTGTGAAAGAGCTGCAGAAATTCTGAGCGTAAAGACAACTCTACCAAATTTATGCATCTATCTCTTTCCAGGCTAGCACAGGGTTTGGCAGCTGTAATATTAGTTATGGGCCATAGTCATATGTTCAATAGGGCTGTCACATTCACCTTTCCATTAAACAGTGTCAATGGGATAATGAGTGCCCAGTTGGCTGGGTTGTTCAGTTTCATAAATTGTAAGCAATAATCAATTATCAAAACCAGATCAGAACACAGAAACATTTTCCTGACTCCATTCCTCAACTTTGATTATTCAGAATGTCTTTAATGGTGTGGGTTGTTTCAGGTCACAAAAGGTAAAAATAACAGTCAACTTCTCACGATCTTTTAACAAAAGAACTCCTTTTCACGTACAATAAAAGTATCAATTATCAAGATCATTAAAAGTTCTTTAGTGAGCCATGAACTTGAGTATTGCTGAGAAAAAAGATTATGGGATCTCCTCTGTGCCCATTGTTGGGTTCAATGAGAAGTGTGTCTTTGATGGAATGGCACGCAATCTCTTACCCCTCCTGGATTTCCATTATGTTGATGATATTTTTGCTGTATTGGAATCTGCAGTTGCATGTATGAATTTCCTTACACATCTTAATGGGCTCCAACCTTCACTCAAATTCACCTTTGAAATGCAGCAGTCAAATTAGTTCCCTTTCCTTGATTTGCTTGTTGAGAAATCAGCAAGGGTTTTCTACTACTGCCTATTGAAAACCTACCAAACCTGATGGAGTTCCTACAGTTCCACAGCCAATAAGAGTGAATTATTGGCAAAATCATCAAAAGAGCCCGGGCTTACAGTTGAAATATGGCACGTCAAAGCCATCCTGCATGAAATGGCCACCTGCATCAGATCATTTCTCACTGCACATTGCACAATCTCACAAACACACCTAATGCTGGCACTTTCAGTCCTGAAAAGTGTCCAGTCCACCTGATTGCCCTGGAAGATCCTCAAAATATTTGAGCAACAGATGAAATTGGCTGCAGGAGCAACACAAGAGATATTCACAACTAATAGGATGCCTGCCAAAAAGATGTGCTCTGAATAAGAGTCACTGGACCTGAAATGTTAACTCTGATTCCTGTCCACAGATGCTGCTAGACATGTTGAGTTTTTCTAGCAATTTCTGTTGTTGTTTCTGATTTCCAGCACCCACAGTCCTTTCAGTTTTGTTTTCAACAAGAGACTCTGCCTATCACACTGTGGTATATAAGTTTCATATACTGCAATATGATGTTAGGTATGTAGGACATATATCCAAAAGACCGGTGAATGATATCTAATGCCATGTACCTTCAGCTGTTTGCAACAGGTAAGGTATTGACAGTAGCCAACAAGCTCACCCTTGTAAAACTCAAAAGACAGTATCCAATATTAGATACAATTCTGTGACTGAACATCATTTATTAAATAACACTGAGTGTTTGAAGAATTGAACTGACAACCAATTTAGTATGATAACCATTCAGGCTCACAATGTTGTGCACTTGCACATATTGGAAGCCACGTACAGTAATGAATAAGGCCCTGTTCTTTGCAGACAGAGAGACCATGTACACACACATTGTGTCTGCTTCAACTTAACATATAAGGTGATAGCCATTATCTGGTTCATTCCACAAAGGAATACTTTGACCAATCAGCATCAATTTACCTGGTTTAAATGTAAACAAAGCTTGATAGGTAACTGCCAGCCATCATCGAACAGTTTTATTCTCTATGGAAATGCCTCTTCCATTTGTCAGTCACTCAGCATTCTCTTCTCATACAGTATGAAGTACTGTTTTCCTTTACATTGGTATTCTTTCAAAGGTCTTGATGAATGAGTGGCAAAATGCTTCAAGAAAGTACATTTCATTTAAGCAATAACCTTTAAAGTATTATCAACTGTACTTCAAGCACTTGAAACCTCTTACTCTTATGTAAATGATCATTGTGAAATCAACAATAGAGATCAGAGATCCAGACCTGTCAATAAAGCAGTCCATCAGATATTTTAACAGAATAATGAATATTTGGGTTCTCAGCCAAGGCACATAATGAGGCAAATTAAGGGGATATAGGGGTGGACAGAGGCATTTGGTGGCATGGATGGAGCATGTAATGTTTATAAGGGGTGAGACGGTGTGAGGGTGATGCCTGGAGGACTATTCTGTTTTCTATTGTAATTGGGATGTTGTCCCATAGGATTAAGGTGAGCAGTTTCTCACAGGGCTCCTGCTACCCTCCTGAATGGTGAAAAACCAGGCCAGACTCTCACCTTTAAGATGTATTTATAAAAATACCAATACAATCAGAGACTGGCGTATAATTATTTACACATAGATTCCACATTTTAAAGATAGAATTAAATAAATCTGGTCTAGAAGCCAAGGTTTCAATTATGTATCAATTGGGGGTTTAATGTTGTATCAGAGAGAGTGGGAACTCCAGATGCTGGAAATCTGAGATAACAAGGTGTAGAGCTGGATGAACACAGCAGGCCAAGCAGCATCAGAGGAGCAGGAAGGCTGACGTTTCGGGCCTAGATCCTTCATCAGAAAAATGTTATTCAGTTTAATGTTATTCAGTTGGTGAGTATCAATTGGTAACTCATTTGTGTCCATAGAGAGGAAGATATGCAAGTATGTCCGTGCAAATAAATGCTTGTCTTTGCATAAAGATAAAGTTCCAATGTTCTATTTTTCATTTCCTGGGGTTCTAAAACTCAACAAAAGGGAGATTGGACCCAATATTTGCACAGTGGAGATCACAAATATTCATAAAAGCTATGCTTACTGTGTGCCTGTTCCAGTGAAAATAATCCAGGAGCTGCATATGCTTCCTATTAGTCTGCAGTATAGCCAACCATCCATTCTACGGGTGTGTTCCTTGCATGTTAGGACTTGTTAGTTTTCATTCAGGCAATGGGAATCAAGCAGTGCCAACTCTTTGAGCTCATAAATGTATTTGATTACTGTATTTCCTATGATTCAATTCGTATCTGTGATCTCAAAATAATGAATAACTCAAATGTGAACGAAAATAAGTTCATGAGAAACAAAATAGTTTTGAGAAGTCAGGATTTCCCTCCATCTCACTGAAAATACGAGACGGTAACAGGGACCAGATTCAAGACCTCATTTGATTACCAACACGAACACCATGCAAATTCGGAAAGTTATGTCTGTATTTGCTGCCTGAGGAAAATTAATTAAATTCCTCTCCCACTAAACCAAGAAATTGCTTCAATTAGAGTTCCTGAATAGTCTATATTAAACGTCGCCACATCATTAAAAGAATGCAATGTATATGGTCTCATCCCCACACAAGATACTTAGACAAACATCCATGCCACTCCTCTTTCACACAATGTGCTGAGCATTAAAATTCCTGTTGAGTGAATTGTGATACATTCAGACAACTCCCTGCCCTCTTAGTTGTGAATTGGAAATAGCAATTAAAATGAAGAGAGAAAGCAAAGGTCTAATTTTAGGTTTGGCCAGAAGCATAAAATGATCAATCTGGTAACAAGTGTCCCATGCCTATCTTCCTCAAATCTGAAAAATCCAGAGAGGAGTACAAATGTGGGTCATCTGATAATGCCAAACAAAATAGTTACATTTGCCCAAAAATAAATGGAGATCTGCATCTAATGAAATGGTTTTTATTTAGTTCTTTCAACAATGAAATATTCAGGACTTCAAACTGACGCAATGTGACTGCGGTTATTGAGCTGTCTCAGAAGAACTTACATTGCATCTGGCAATATTTTAAAGTAAGTGTCAAGCCAGGGACTGGGATTAAGGTTGACTTAGATCATTTTAAATGATTTCTAATAAAAGAAACATCATTTTCAGTCAAAGGCAAGGGGGAATTGAGGAAGAAAGGAGGAAACAGAAGGAAACAAAATCTGGATCAGGAAGATCATTAGAATGCATTAATAGTGACAAATTGTGATCTGGTTGACACCAAGTTATTGCACTTAAAAAGATTAAATCCTAATTAAGCTGTAACTGCACTTGCCTAACATGATACAGAGTGACAATTGTATTGTTACCTGATCATCCTTGACAGATTGTGTAAAATCTCCACAATCCAAATCCATAGAAGTGAGTCAATATTTATTAGGAGCAGCTCTTTGATGTCCTGTGATTTCTAAGCATCATTTGCCTTTTGGTGATTCCAAAGATGAGCAAAATACAGTGATCTGCCTTTAATATATGAGGCACTGTGCTAAGTATTCCTGAAATCATTCATCTCCTAATCTGTTTCCACCCTGCAGTGTTCATTGCGATGCAAAACCAAAGTGCAGAAAAAAAAGCATTTTTGGGTATACTTAACAGGTGCAGAATAATTACAGTTTTTCAGTTTATTATGTCTAATTAGCCATCTTAATAAATCCCAGTTTAAGGCAATATCTGCTCTCAATCTGCATCCAGTCATCGTAGCCTTTCATTAGCTTATCTTGAACATCTGCCTGCATTTTGTCTGTTTCTACTAATCTACCCATAAACTGCACAGGGTAATCAAAATGCATGGATTTAAGGTAATTGGCACGAATAACAGTGGAATATAAGGATTAAACAGGCTGAGTTTATATGGTCTGGACTGTACTGGGGTTGTTCCTTTTAGAACAGAGAAGATTGAGAAAGTTTCAGACTGATAGAGTAAACATGAAAGGTACAATTTGCCTCTTGATGCACTGTTTGGGCATAGCTTTTGAACTCTTTGCCACAGAGGGCTGTGGGGGCAGAGTCCTTGTGCATATTTAAGGCAGAGATAGATAGATTCTTGATAAATAGGGGAATCAAGGGTTACAGGGAAAATAAAGGAAAGTGGACGCGAGAGGTGTTGGATCAGCCATGATTGAGGCTCGTGGGTCCGAATTGCCAACTCTTGTTTCTCATTCTTATGGTCTTATGTAGGCAAAGCAAATCAGATGGGAATATATGGCGAGATTGAAAGAAGGCAACATTCTAAACATTGAGAAAAATGTATTGATTTTTCTCTTAACGTTTTAACCACGAGGCAAGAATTTCATGAGCGAGCAGTGAAGGGCTGCTTATATTGGCATCTCAAAATTGTATAATCACACACCAGTGATATATAGTTTGCCATTTTCCCATGTAGAAGAGGGAAACTAGATGGTGACAATTCCCGACGTGAAAGTCTGAGCAGCTAACTGGTGGTACCAGCTTGCCATTTGCTCCTTCTTGCATTGATTTTGGCCAGCATTGCTCGATACCTCAGGGCCTATGCCATGGGCAGTGACCACCTGCATCCTTCATTCAGAAAGGCTGGCATCAGACACACCAAACTTGTGTAATTCCTGCACTGCTTAAGGTTACCATGAAGGTCTCACATTCTCAACTTCACCCCTCACCTGAGGCGTGGTGACTGTCAGATTAAACCACCAGTAGTCATCTCTCTCTCTCTCTGTAATGAGAGAGCAGCCCCTCTGGTGCTCAAGGACAACGGTGACTTACCACCTCATTGTGGCACATTTCTGACTTTCTTATAATACAGTTCATCACTCTGTTATTACACTTTGGAACTTATGAACACTTTTTATTGCAGAACTGCTGATAGGTTGCTTTGCACACAGGGAAAGGCACGCATCGCTTGTATCAAAGCAGGATGTTTTGCTACCCTATTCTGTTATAAATGTTTCATGCAACTGGCTGTTTCCAAGGATCCACTGGGGACCTGTGTGGGATCTCTCCATTTACAAATGTATCAAGGGTGCTGCTGATGCAACTTGTGGCAGGTCACACCATTTTATCTCATTTCCTGTGATAGGATCAGTGCTGTAGACTGGGCAATAGCTTTTGGCAACTTTGCTGGCTTCCCCCAGATGCAGGGCACTACAGAGTGTACACATTGCATAGAGAGCACCATACCATAATGTGGCTGACTTCATTAACAGATAAGGGTTCCATTTGGCCAATGTGCAAGTCATCAGTGAACATTGTTACTATATCTTAGAGGTCCGCGCCAGGTATCCTGAAAGCTGCCATGATGTTTGTGCTCTTCTATTTCCAATGAAGTGTTACTTGGGCCACCTTTTTATCCTTAAATGCTTTTCTTTTCATTTCCTTCTCAATATATGTGCACTAAGATGTTGCCTGCCAGCATTTGACCTGTTGCCAAAGAGCACAAATTTTGAAGGAAGTACTTCTGCTGCTGGTGAGTGCAATATAAAACAAGTGTGGTGCTAGAGAAAGGTGGTGCATATACATATATTGAGGTGAGAAACAGACAACTGCATGAGAACTCACTAGAGCTCACTGAGCAAAACCATTCATTAAACTCCCAAAACTGACACTTAGCTAATTTGTCATAAAATTCAGCTTGAACAAATTTGTTATAATATCAGATGAGTTGGCAGCTGTTGATTTAAGATGATTGACATAAAAAAGTCATTCAGCCCATCGAGTCTGCACCAACCTTCTGAAGAGCTTCCTATCATATCCCTCTAACCTTACATTTCCCATGGCTAACCCATCTAGCCTGCACATCCCTGAACACTACTGGGCAATTTAGCATGGCCAATCCACCTAACCTGCACATCTTTGGACTGTGGGAGGAAACCAGAACAGATGGTGGAAACCCACGCAGACACGGGGAGAACGTGCAAACTCCACACAGTCACCAAAGGCTGGAATTGGAACCCGGGTCCCTGGTGCTGTGAGGCTGCAGTGCTAACCAATGAGCCACCATGCTACCAAAATGATGCAGGGAATTTTTTTTTCATGCAGCAAGTTTTTGTGATCTGGAATACCTTGTCTGAAAGATGGAAACAGATTGAATGGTAATTATCAAAATGGACTTGAATGAAAAATCTTCAGATGGGAATGATGGGATGGCTCTTTCAAAGAGCAGGCAAAAGACAGATGTATCAAAGCACGTCCTTTTGTATTGTATGCATCTGTAACTTATCTCTGGACTCTAAGCTTTCTACGTGTACTGTAACTTGATGACTTATTCGTATCCACTAATTATTTCACATTTACAATAATCTCTAATAACTACTTACTGAGCATATACATATCATTAGACTAATTCCTGAGAAGATGGGATAATCCAATGAAGAGACCTTGAGGAGAATGGGTCTGTACTCTCCAAAGTTTCAAAGAATAACTGGTGATCTCAATGAAATTTACAAAATTCTTATGGGTGTTACGGGGTGGAACTAGATAGAATGGTTTCCCCTGGCTGGTGCCTCGAGCTTCAGGGACATCATCTCAGAATAAAGGTTGGGCAATTGAAGACTGAAATCAGGAGGAATTTCTTCTCTCTGGAAGTGACGAATCTGAAGAATTCTCCATCCCAGGTATCTGTGGAAGTTTGATCACTCAGGATATTCAAGACAGAAATTTATATTCAGTTATGATGATGGATTGAATAAGTTGCGGCTGTTCTCCTTGGAAGGTAGAAGGCAAAGAGGAGAGTAAATTGAGGTTTTGAAAATTATGAGTGGGCTAGATAGAGTACACAGCGTGAAACTGCTCCCACCCATAAAATGAACAGGAACAAGAGGCTATAGATTTAAAAGGTATCTGCAAAAGAAGTAAGGGTGGATTGTGGAAAAACTTTTTCACTTAGTGAGTAGTTAGGGTATGGAATAAACTGTCTGGAAGTCTGGTGAAGACATTTTCAATTAAGGCATTCAACAGGACAATGGATGATAATTTGGATAAATAAAATGCGCAAGGTTTTGGCTGAAAAAGCAAGAAACTGGCATTGGGTAATGATGCTATTTAGGGAGCCGGTACAATGTGCCAAATGGCTTCCTTCTGCATCGTCATACTTCTGTGATAGATTTCAGGTTATCAAAAGCATAGAGTGGGAAAGTGGTGTTGATCTCTTAGCCATGATCTAGTTGAATGGCAGAGGAGGCTTGATGGACAGAATGGCCCTATGTCCTGAAGTTGTTTGGATGCTCCACTTCTGTTGCCATGTTTATACTACACCAATACAATTTGTGTTTTCTAGTCAGTTAAATGTAACTGTTTTTTTAAGAATCGGGTATCAATCTAATTACAGAACATATTGTGCTCGAAGTTAACACAATAAGGAGTATGACCTCTGGGTGGAATTAAGCCAGGTTTTAAGCAGAGATTCCCAGGGCATTTTATGAACTGATCTGAGTTTCTGCAATGCCTTACCCATGTAGGTGGTCCTGCCGGCACTCCCAGAACATGTGTGCCTAGGTTTTCTGTGCAGTTCATCAAGGGAATTATGGAACCCCCACAGAAGTGATGTTAATAGCCAATATGCCGATTTCCCTGGGGGTTCCACTGATTTCTTGCCAAAGCCATTGCAAATTAGGAGAACCCTGTATTAACTCAAGTCCTTTACATCTACTAAGCAAGAAATTAGCTTGGTGTACGAATGGATGTAGGTTTGTCCAGGTCATCAGAGTACAATTTGGAGTCTAACCATGCAGATTAGGTACTTCTGAATTACATTTATCGTGCAACTACCACTCTCGGGCTAGCTCTCGATTTGTATAAATTTGAGCTGTTTTTTAGTTGATCAATTCACAAATTTGAGTTAATTTTTTTTTCTGAGGTTATACTGTGAATGTTAAAAGCAATATAATTACATTTTCTCTCTAATGTTTCCTCGGTGCCTCCTACATCATTTTGATTCCACTATGGCTAACATAGATGGCGATTTTGTTTCCAGGCAGCTGAAGGTTGTTAAAATGCATTGATGGCAAAGTCTAAGCTTGAGTAAAAATATGCCAGTTAGTTACAAGCTGAGCTTGATTTTGCTTTCAACCAAAGCCCCCACACGGAATATTTAAAGTAGGCATCAGCAGTCTGTTCTGAGGAATGGAAATTGTATTTGAGTTGATATCGACACTCGTTGTTCAGACTTGGTGATTTAAAGCAGTAGCACAGCCCTTTGAAACAGAAATGTTAAGCCTAAATGAGAACTATCCTCATGGGTGGCATTCTCTCTGTCCTCATATGGCAAGAGTAATGGTAAGAAAAATGGTAAAATATGGTGAGAATGAAAATGTGTGAATTGTGACATTGAAAAAAAACTTTTCCTGATGTTCATCTCAACACTTCAACGGTGACTTCAGATTCTCACCATTGAATGACTTTGACTTATTTCCATGCATTTGCTTCTCCTTAAAGCTCCATATCAGCTTGTCCATGTACCATCTCCAGTTTCCTCTCCTTCACCAAGAACTTAGATGGTGCCATTTCCTGAACATGTAAATGAGAGCATCTTGCAGAACGCTTTATCCATCCAGCAGGCAGTTGCTTCTTCACAACAATGCCCCTGCATACTTTATGGATACCATCCTCCTCGACCCTTCGTCCACACAAGTCAACAAATCACCAGCTTTGCCACATCATTATGCCTGCTCTCGATCCAGCCCTGATACCACTTCAGCCCTTCCACACCTTCCTTTGTAGCTCAGTGGCATCAATGATTTGCAAGCTTCTATCGCGTAGCTTTGTGTCTGTAAAGTATGTATCTTATGATTATTAACTTGCTTACTTAACACATACTCACTGATTTCAATACTGACTTCTGGGCAGTCAGTCTCTCTGTGGGCCACATTGCTTCTTTAGCGCACAGTGTCTTCAGTGCCCACTTTGAGGCTGCCAATATTTGCGGCTTTCCAGCACAAAGGAAGACCCAGGTAGCTTGTAATGTAGGGGAGCGCTGAGCGATCAATTTATCAGACAGATAGAGGGTGCACATGTTGCTTGTGTGACACCATGCTACGACAACATCATATCTGCAGTATTTGTCACAAGTTTATGTGATAAAAATGCTGCATGTACTTCAAGCAAATGACCTTGTGGGAAAGCCGAAAGGGAGCAATCCTTGGTGCAAGGGGATGACAGTTGTCAGTGGGTACCAGACAGTCAATCAAGGGGCTTGTCCTTTTCCAGTGCAGGGCATTGGCCACAGTCAATCAGCCTCTTGGTTCTACCAGAGTCCAGGGATCTGTGTGTTTGTAGTCCAGGGATTGAGCTGTGGCTAGTCCTGCAGTCAAACAAAAGCAGACCAGGGATTACTTGGGATTTTATTGACACATCAGTCCAAGCAGTTGCCCAGTTTATCCTGCAAAAAACAAAAGGAAGGGTTGAGCACAATGGAAATGGATGGAAAGATGGTGAGGTGTCCCCAGTGAAAGAGGAAGGAAGGTCAGTAGTTTGGGAGGAAGAGGTAGTTAAGAGTGGAGTTGATGCATGCAATAGTGGGAACTGCAGACCATGAGTCCTGGTGATAGGCAGGCATAGTGGCAAAGTTAGAATAGTGTGAAGTAGCAGAGACAAGATGATGGAACTTACCTTTATGAGTCGCAAAAGACCATTGATCTTCTTCGTGCACTGGTGAATAGCCTGCTTCATCTGGGACACAGCACTGACCCAGGCTGTGTTTTGTGCCCAGGCTGACTGAGTGGTTGGCTGGAGAAAGGACTGTCCTCCTCTCCTACACCTCCGGGTCCACGTCAGTTAAGCAGGCAAGAGGCTTTCCTTTTCTTTGGACCAAGTGTTCAATGTGGAGACTCAATCGCTGGCGGTGTGAGGACTAGTTTGTGACTTGCAGCATGCAAAGTGAAGTGCAGTTGGGTTGTAAATATGACATAGGGCATGACAGCAGGAAAGTCTTGAGAGTCCCATTCCCTGAGAAACGTGTGCGAGACCTGGTTGTGTAACCAATGAGGTGAAGAGGGTAAGACTGCATGAAAAATGACACTGCGAGCCAAGTTGGACCAGGGGTCATGAATCTCACTTGACAAAACACTTTAACGGAAAATGGGAAAATTCAGCTTTACGTATGGGTTGTTAAGTTAAACAATTAGGACATTTAAATCTCACAGATAAGCCTACAGCAGGGAATAATATTTATTGCAGCTCCTTATGAGAAATAGGCTTTTAAACCTCAGTGCCATTTCTAACCACATGAAATGAATTTTAACTTCCAAATCCCTGAATGTGAAAGATTTTGGTTAAATACTTCTCCCACGTTTTTGATAATACTCTTAGAATTGTGTACATTGAAATTCCCCTGACAGAATTATTTATCAACTAAGAAATACTGACATTAACCAGCTACAGTGTTTTTTTGATGAATCTTGGTAAAAACAGGAAACATTATCTTTGGCTGACGTTTTAAGAAAGAGTAATTCATTTCCGTGAAGATTGGAAGTTTTGTTTAAAAGTATAGACGGGTGAAAAGCAGAAAAATAGAAGACGTTGCTACACTGTGGAGAGTTGTTTCTAGTTTAGTAACAATACTATGAGTCACATTGGAACACAGTTTTCTCCGGTGATATATAGTAAAGACATAATAGGGAAGGAAGATGTAAATACAAGGTAGAAAAAAATCCCCTGCATTTTTGTTATTCATGCTCCTGTGTTGTGTGCTTGTAGGTTGCGTAACTGTGGGATTTAAATATATGTATTTTAAATATTGACCATTCGAAGTTTGGGTTTTTGCATTTTGAGTTAATAACCTGTAGAATTTTTGTTTGTCTCAAATCAATAATGAACTTGTAAGCATTTAGGTAGCTATGGTGATATCTTTTTAAAAATAGCTCTTGAGCCTGGTTTTGGTGTGAATGGGTTTTGTGCACCACTGATGGATTTTGTTTAGATTGTTTTGAGACCCATCAAGGTAAACAATGGGGCCTCAAGGTGTTGAAGAGTTCTGGAGTCCACACTTTGAAGTCACAAGTGTCTTAAACCAATTGAGGTGTTAAATACAGGACATTTGGCATGAGTCCTGTATGAGTGTTATTTTTTCTTTTAAATTTATGTTTTAAAACTTATGTTTTGGGATTACTGGAATTATATTTTTACTGTGTGTTTAAAAACCTTAAATTTGTATTTTTAGTCAATGGATTGGTTTATTTTATTTTATATTCATTTCTTTTGTTAACAAAGTGCTACTTTATCATTAAAACAAAATAGGCAGCATTTATGTGGAATGCATTGCCAGAGAGGATAGTGGAGTTAGCCTCATTAGGGGCATTTAAGCGGCTATTAGATAGGCATATGGATGATAGTATAAGGTAGCGGTGGAGGTTAGATAGACCTTAGGTTTCGGGTAAAAGTTCGGCACAACATCGTGGGCTGAAGGGCCTGTACTGTGCTGTACTGTTCTATGTTCTATGTTCTATGTGCCTATGTTTTTGTTTCCTCTGTTTCCAGGAAATGGAGGGTGGAAGATGTGCACTTCTCAGATTGGAGATGTCCACGAGGAGTACAGGAGTAGAGAGACCTCAGGGTTCAAGTGCATAATTCTCTGAAGGTAGCCAGGCAAGTTGAAACAGTTGTTAAGAGGCTTATATGATCATTGGATTTATAAATAGAGGCATAGAATATAAAAAACAAGGGAGTGATTCTACACCTGTACAAATCCTTGGTGAATCACATTTGGAGTTTTGTGTTCAGTTCTGGGCAGCTTATTTAATGAAGGATATTAAAGCCCTGGAGGGAGTGCAAAGGAAATTTACTAGAATGATAGCAGGAAGGAGGGACTTTAGATATAAGGAAAGATTATGGAAATTGAGCTTATTCTTCTTGAAACAGAGAAGATTAAGAGATAACCTTACTGATGTGTTCAAAATTATGAACAGTTTTGACAGGGTAAAGAAGGGTATTCTATTTCCACCAATTAGTATGTCTGTAACCAGGGGTCACAATTTCAAGATTGCCAGCAAGAGAGCTAGGAGTGAGATGAGGAGAAACTTCATTACTCAGAGTTGTTAGGATTTGGAATGCACTGCCTGGGAGAGTGGTGGAGATGATTCCATAGGAGGTTTCAAAAGAGAGCTGGATATATATGTGTATATAATTTAGAGGGCTACAGAGATGGGGCTGGAGAATGGGACTTGCTGGATAGCTCTTTTGGAAGCTTGGACAGATGCAATTGGTTGATGGCCTCCTTCTGTACTAAAAAAATTCTAGGGCTCTATATTTTATTAAGAGACCACTTTGTTAAACCCAAAATAAAATAAAATATGACCTATTAAGCCAGTTTCCAGTCTGGGATTTGACTTGCCCGCTAATAACATGAGCTGGGATCGTAACAGTATATACAGCTCATACTATGCATTTACACTATTACGCTACTCCATTCTTTTTACACATTGGCATGACTTACACTAATTGAAAATTTGTTAATTTAATTTATTGAGTTTAAAATGTCCAAATTGGGTGGTAGGGATTTGAACTAAATCCTTCAGAATATCAGTCTAGGCATCTGAATCAGTAGTCCAGTAACATTCCCAATCTACTACCATCCCCTTTTAATTTTTAGAAACTTATGTAGGGATCTAATTCATAGCTTACATCAACAAATTTTATGAGATTTAAACAGAAACCAACTGTGCATTTATTCTCAATTATCATGTTTTTGAACTGCACTAACACTCCCGTGTAATACACATTTTATGTACAAGACACAGTCAAGGAACTTGTCTGGAACATCCCCTTTAGCAGACAGGCCAGTAATCTCTGTGCTGAGCCATACCATCTGGACAAGATATAGCCTATGATGACAGTATTGTGAATATAAATATGTGTGGAAGAGTTCAGCATGAACCTGAAGTTTATTCAAACAGAACTCTGATCCAAGCACAGAAACACAGACCTGCTTAAAGGTCAAGGCTTTGTGGAAAAAAGAGACATAACAGCATTGTCTAGCAAAACTGAATGATAAGCACTTTGACTAGGTTCAAATGCTAGTTTTATAAATATAGATCACAATGTGTGGGCCTCTTGGATTACTAAGGTTACTCTCTACTGCCTCATGGACTGTTCCACCCCCCCCCCCCACCCCACCACTGTTAAGGGAGATTAGACTGATTTACTGGAAAGTTTGCTTTAGTCCACTGAGAACGCTGACCTTCCCATATGGTTGTGCTTTTTCTTTTTCACTCCTTTACTACCCCTCCCTTCAGCCCATATCCAACCTGACTTTGAGACTGATTAAGCAGTTTTGATAAGTAAATCAGAATTCACTCTACATCCATGAGCAGTTTCTTTTAACATGGCCATGGGGTTCCTATTCCTTCTTTTGTCAACTGGTTGATGTTGCTGTGGATTGTTTGCCTCAGAAATGACTCCACTGAGGTAAGTGTCCTGTCTCCAAGTCACCCTTTATCCTACACGTGGAGAGTCCTTGAACTGATCCAGCTTCTTCAGAGCCAGCTCTCAGAGTGAACAGAACCTCTGACACTCTTGATCTTTCCTGTCAACCAGGGCTCCCTGATTGGACCAAATTAACAACCCCAATCAGGGAACTCATATTCTATGAGGTCCAGTTTACTGACCTCAGCACAAATCACTACAGCTTGAGTGTAAAGGAAAATGCAAATTTGGTTGAATATATGCAAAACCAAAAACTTAACGCTAACATGCTAAATTCAAGAATATGGAAACGCTCCGTTATTTAAGATTCACTGAAGTACTGTGTCTTGCTTCAAGGATGGGTGTTGGGCGTTCTTCTTCCCCATTTCATTTAAACATATCTAATCCCAACCGATCTCTTCACTTCAAAACGCTGATCCCAGCAAATTAGTTGCATAGTTCACAGTGCTCTGATTAAATTTCTCCCTTAAAGGTAGAATTGTTTTTTGCTCTGCCACATTTAGTAAAGTTATCTCTTGTCCAGCCACATCTAACAAATACATCTTTCCTTGCCTAAAAACTTGTAGTTCTACAAACTGGCAACTCTTTCAATTATTGTCTGCAGTGCTCATGGAACAATGCTGTTCCCTCATACATGTTCATGGCATTTCCTTATGACTTTTAGCCAATGAACTGCAAAATCATCACTTCTCTTTTCTCAACGAATTCACGCAAATGTTGAATACTTTTCCTTGGTGTGGTTGCGTGACTCAAATGTGTGTGAAGATTCTGTGTTTTACTTACCATATCACAAATATTCCTGATTTCCTTTATGTTTCATTAAATAAACTGTTTGAACCTGTAGTGAATCATTCATTGGTCAATTATGTTGAATCACAATCTACATTTAAATCCTTTTTCTAATTATAGAGTATTTTCTGATTATATTGTTAACTTACTCTTTTTGCTGTGGAAATTCACACACACATATATCTTCAGCACTTTGAAGGCATTTTGGACTAGTGCAGGCCACGTTTTGTAGATTAATGAACAATGCTGTTAAGATAGGCATTCCAGGATTTTAACCCAGCGACAGTGAAGGCATTGCCAGTCAGGATGGGGAGTGGTTTGGAGGAGAATTCACAGGTTCCCATGCATTTACTGCCCTTGTCCTTCCAGGTGGTAGAGGATGGGGGATTTGGAATGTGCTGTCAGATGAGACTTGGTAAGTTTCTGCAGTGCAAGGTGCTACATTGTGCACTCATGGTGGAGTGAGTGAATGTTTAAGTTTGAGGATGTCTGCTGATCAAACAAGCTGCTTTGGCCTGAATGATGTCAAACATCCTAAATGTTGTTGGAGCTGCATTCATCAAGGCAAGTGGGGAGTATTCCAATATGTTACATAGATTGTGGACAGACTTTGGGGAGTCAGGGTGGAGTTACATTTCTCAGAATTCTCAATTTCTGAACAGTTTTTATAGCCACACTATTTGAATAAGGGAGGCAATGGCCCAATGGTATTATTGCTGAACTGTTAATCCAGAGATCCAGGTAATGTTATGGGGACCTGGGTTTGAATCCCGCATTGGCAGATGGTGGAATTTGAATTCAATAAAAATCTGGAATTAACAATCTTATGATGAACACGAGACTATTGTTGATTGTTGGGAAAAAATTCATCTCGTTCATGAATGTCCTTTTGGGAAAGAAATTGCCATCTTTACCTGGTCTGGCCTACATGTGACTCCAGGCCCACAGCAATGTGATTGACTCTTAATTGTCCTCTGGGCAGTTAGGGGTGGGCAATAAATGCTGCCCTAGTCAGCAATGCCCTCATCCTGTGAATGAACAAAACAAAAGGTTGCTTCAGTTTCATTTCAGGTCAATGTGTAAGCTCCAAAATGTTCATTATCAGGCATGCAGTGATGGCATGTTATTAAAAGTTAAGGGTGACAGATTCTCTTGTTGGACATAGTAATTGCTTGGCATTTGTGTATCAGACATGTTACTTGTCACTTCTTAGCCCACACCTGAATGTCTTCCAAGTTTGCTGCTAGTGGGCACATCTTAGCTGACCTAGTAAGGTTATTGATCTTCATCCTGTGTTACTTTGCTATTCATGAGTTGTGGGAGAGGCATTGACACCGAAGGTGCCTTCTTCCAGTCCCCACAAACAGTTTGTTTGAGAGTCACTACTGACCATTGGTTCCTGTCTTCCTCCGATAATGTTTCTATGGTTCTCAAAGTGCATTTGAACACTATTTGATCCATCTGTTCCTCAGACACACTTTTGCTATTTTAAAAGCAATGGTTGCCTGCAGTAGCTCAGTAATTTCCCATCTTCCAATAGGCGAGCTCCAATGGACCATCATACATATGTTAAGCTAATCCCATAACCACGACTTCACTGTAAGTGAATTATCATCCTGATGTCTCACATTTAATGTCATTGCCTTATGATACTTGTTTGATGGCATAAAGATATTGTCATGAAGATAATGACTCCATTATTTGAAAGGGAAAATCCTTACTGAAACAGCATTCATACGTTTAAGTGCACAGAAGTTGCAACATGTCAAGCCAATTTCTACATTCTTTACTAATTTATAACAATTAACACCCTGCTCCACCTTCTTGGTGTTGAAATGACACTTCTTCAATTTTATGCAATGATAGATTGTTCTACGTAAATACAATGAAAGAAAAACAAGAAAAGTGCAGTTGCAGGCAGATATTGTAGGTGGAATTTAATGAGTCCTAGAAGAGTGGGAAACTTGGTAGGCAGGGGATTTAATTAGGCAAGTACTGAAATCGCTGTTATCTGACATTGGGTTGAGATGTGACGATTAAATCAATGACATTGCAGCATTGGCCCTGGCTCCACATAGTCCAGTGTCAGATGGTATTCTCGTTCCATGAATACTCATTATCTTTTATTTTCACAGATTAATTCTTAACTTTGAGATTAAGTCAGCAATGCATAGGAAACTCGTGGCACTGGTTTCACAATCGTTTAACAGTGTCACATACCAGTCAAGTTTGTTTATTTCAATCTGAGGTGATCGATTGCTTTTGTAGAAATCTCCAGCACAGGGGAAGACTAGCAACTTGGATGGAGGACCAGAAGGGGCTAGGACAATTTGGGGGTGTAGGGACTTGGATCAGAGGCATCTATCAGATGTCTTTGAGAAAGGGGAGCAAGTGGGGTTGGATCGTAGTGGGGACCAAAAGGGCTTCATAGAAGGAGAGTGAGTGGCATCAGGATGTGGACATGTGCAAGAGAAAGGACCTGGCATCTTGTGTATGGTTGGGGAGTTGGGGTCAGGAAATGCAACATATTGAGCCTAAAGGTATGTTTCTGTTGTGTCCAATGTCCTCATCTGCATGTCTAAGTTTAAAAAAAAAGGAGACATTGAGAGGTACAAGGGTGTGTCCAGTCAAAGGTAGGAATGATGGAGGGTCACGGAGGGGAAGTCGAGGGATTGTAATTATACATTGAGGATTAATGGTGGAAGAGCCGAGATTAATGTCCATGGTGAGGGTGATAGGGTTAAAAAGGGGAGAAATAGCACACTTTCTGTCACTGTCACAGGGTCAACAGTGATGATGGGTCATTCGCAGGTGACAAAGTGAAAGCAAACAGTGATGTTCAGAGGGTCAAGAGTGATGGACTCCATCTTGAAGGTGATAGATAGAGGATTGGCAGTAGCAGGTTCCAAATGGTGGGTATTCTGGTTCTGTTGTAGGCCAATGCTCCAAATGTACCATCAACTGGCATAAATCCAGGTCCAAAAGAGAAGAGGTGACGAGGAAAGGTTGAAGGAATGCAGTGTGTCTCATGAGCAGATTTGAAAATCTCATTGCTCAGCAGCTGTATGGATGAAAGGTACGTACACCACACTGCTCATATAATTGCCTACATCTTCACACACTTACCATGCTGGGTTTGCTACAATAACCTGATATTCTTGAAATCTCAGGAGAGGGGGAGAAGATGTAACAAAGGAGGCTGTTGCTGGCTAACAAGGGAAGCTGTAAAGCCAGCAGGAGGCAGCACCAGAACAGACGGCTAGTCAGGAGGCAGGCATCCATGGAAGGCAGCAGAGAGGACAGGCACGATCACATCTTCAAGCCAAGAACTAACTACCTGCAAATGTTAGGGAGGCAATGCCCAAGGCAGCTGAGACTGTGTTTTGAAGCACTCACCTGCCTATGATCCTGCAGCAAGACCTGGAGCCTCTGGGATTTGGTGAGAAATCCATTCCAGTGGCCCCCAAAGTGTCAATGACATTCAACTTTTTACTCGTGATTGTTTCCAGGACTGTATGGGAGAGACATAGGGCATTTCACAGGCTGCTGCACACAGATACAGGAAGGGGACCATTGCCCTGCAGTTATTCACATGGTACTGAAATGGCTCCACAGCTGAGGACAGACAAATGGCAAAGGCCTTGTGCTTTGGAGCCAGTGCTCATTTTGCTGGAGTGCGTGGGGTCATCGTATGCACTCTTGTAGCCATTAAAGCTTCCTGGGAACAACCAGCAGCACTGGTGAGTCACAATGATTTTCAGTCAATGAATATGCAACCACAGGAGAAGGATCTTGCAGTATTGTGCTCACTTCCCAGTGAGCAATCTTAGTACATTATACCTGGCACCACTCCTTGTTCCCGAGCATTCTGAGGGCCCATCCACAAATGAAAGTGGCCCAGCCACATAATCACACACATCTCACTCCCATCACCAACTATTTAAATTTTGATTTGAATTGCATATGCAACAACTTGCAAATGCATGTGCAGTCCTCTTCCATTCACCTGCAATATTATTGGATAAGGATAGCAAAAGAAGCACTAAACAAATGATGTGAGATCATGGAAATGAATTTGATGGTTCCAGTTAAAACACTAGTGTCAGCACATGAATGAGCTAAAGGTCACACAAGGAAAAATATTTAACACACAGAATTGTTAATATCTAGAATTGACTGCCCAGAAGGGTGGTGGCAGCAGATCCAACAACTCTCAAGATGGAATTGCATAAATTCTGGAAGTGGAAACTCCATCAGGGCTATGGGGAAAGAGTAGGGGAATGGGACTAATTGGAAATTTAGAGACTCAGCGTAGGCACGGTGGGCCAAATGGCCTTTTCCTTTGTTATATCATCTTATGATAAGCTGAAGTGGGAATCTGACTGCCCTCTTCTCCAGATAACAACCGATTGAGGCTAATGGTAATGGTAAAATTGCTGCTACACGTATCTTGGCACAGACAAAGGATTCCGAGTTAGGTTTTTATGTTTTGCATAACAGAGTTTTGCACTGTTGTGTTTTTTTTTAAAATGCATTTAATTAGCAAATCCACTCCCTTAATTTCATTAATTCAGCTTTTTCTCATTCTGTCTTTATGTGTGGTTCCATTGTATTCCTTCAAAGCAGAGCCAAGGTGTGGGTGGATGGGAGTATAAAGTTTCAGTCTACACAGGCCACCCACAGACCTAATGATTATGTGACAGAGTAGAAGTTAATAGTTTTTAAATCACTTAATTAGTGGGTTTTGATTTCGCAATGTCAGGCCCTCAAATCTGTCCGTTTCTGTATTAAGGTTCAAGAATTTTTATCATTAAAATTTAAAACCATGTTAAATACAATTTGGTGATAATTGCATCAAGAGAAATTGAAGTAAGAAGCATTGCTTCTAATTTTCTGCAGTCTTTAATTTTCTTATTGAAATGACAACTCAAAGGGAGATTCATCAAAGATTTTCCAAATTTAAAAAGGGACTCTCTTTGATTACCAGCCTAATTTTCTTACTTACCGGGCAAATTAGAAGTTGCCTTTGCATTGAAATACAAGTTCATAAGAAATACTGAGAGTAGCTTTATTCCACTGTACTTGCATTTTGCAGGATTTTTAAAGTGAATGAGTTTTTTACGTACGTACATAGTCATACAGCATGGAAACAGACCCTTCGGTCCAACCGGTCCATGACAAATATAATCCCAAACTAAACTAATCCCACTTGCCTGCTCCTGTCCCTTATCCCTTCAAACCTTTCCTATTCATGTAATTAGCCTAATGTCTTTTAAACATTGTAATTGTGCCCACATCCACCACTTCATCAGGAAGTTCATTCTACATCCAAATCACCCTCTTTGTGAAAAAGAGCCCCTCATGTATTTTTCAAGTGTCTCTCCTCTCACTGTAAAAATGTGTCTTTAGTCTTGAAATCCCTTGTACTAGGGAAAAGACAATATCATTAACACTATTTATACCCCTCATTATTTTATAAACTTCTGTTTTTTTCTCATTCAATACCCCATGCTTTTAAAGAATTTGGTATACTGGAATCTTTCTATGTAGCTATCATTATCATCATTACTTTGGGACCTCAATAAATGAAAAATACTTTATCAAATCTTCTCCAATTTTGAGAAGTGGTCCAAGCCTCAAGAGAATCTCAAAGCCATTTGAGGCTTGAGATTACCTATTAGACAGGGTTAGTGAAAGTTGTCGGCTCATAATATTTAGAAGCGTTTCCAAGGTGTCAAAGAAACAAAGCTTAGAGTGCAACTTTATGCTTGAAGACTCACTTTAAATGTACAATTGACTATCTCTGCTTTTCACTTCATATTTCATTGAAAGGGACTCTTCATGCAATTGACAAACATGTGTGATGGGTAGCCACTTTACATGATAGACTGCAGTGCACCTGACCCACTAACTATCAGTGTTCTATGTTCTTATGTTCTATCAGGTATATAGAGGTCTTTTAGAGAATGGTGCCAAGGATCAAGGACTTCAGTTACATGGGCAAAATAGAGAAGCCAACATTGTTGTCATTACAGCAGAAGAAACTAAGATTGAGCATAGAAATGTTCAAAACCAGGAAGTTTGAGAGAAGACAGGGAGAAATTGTTTCCACTAGCTGGTGGATCATTAAATGGAGGACACTCCATTACTTGCTCGAGGGCAATTAAGGATGGGCAACAAATGCTGCTCTTCTATTGTTGGAAAACCTGGTGTTAGACTCTTTGGACCAAAAGGAGATTGAGGGGAGACTAAAGGTGTAACTTATTAAAACAGGCTTAGATAAAGTAGACAAAGAAAATAACTCTCCCTATCAGCTGATTGTGTACGGATATTAATGGGCTTTTGAGGGAAATACACTTTCAGGATAATGGGAATCAAGTATGAGAGTGGGGTTGGGGGGTGGAAAAACAGGGGGCAGGTGGGCGCTGACTGGAACATTCCTCAGAGTCAGTACGAACTCAACAGGCCAAATAGCCCCTTTCTGTCATCAACAACTCTATGAAATAGTGCCAGAGTGCTTTTCATTCATGCAGGAGGACATCATAGGGTTTCATTTTAATGTCACATTGAAAAGAACAAAAAAAGAAGTTACCAATTTTACATTTCCATTTGGACAATGTTATTCTTAGTTTTTGGATCTGTATCCAAATATCACCCTTCTAGAATTAACTGTTTGATGTTCTAGTCAGCACTTTTTCATCCCAAACTACTTTCTTTCTGCATTTTCCCTGTATTGGTTCATCAAACTGTCTCCTATTCACATTCTTTCCCAAGACTGATATTTTGAAACTCCTAAACCTCAATTGAAAATCTTTTGCAACACAAGATAATAGGTGAAATCCCAAAATGTTACAGGTATGATTCAGAGACTAAACAGTAAATAAAAGAATTTGTAAATTGAAATGCAAAGACAGACTACAGAAAATTGCAGAATTACGGTATGTTTCAGGTTTTGAACATTAATTGTTTTACAAATAAAAAAAAAAATTGGGTGGGGGAAAATGGTGTGGAGTGTGTTGAAATTTAAATACTGCACCTAAAAGAAACTTGGTAGGTAGTTAAAATTGCTAATGTTGCATACCTCTTTGCAAGCTGCAAAAATCCCACCATACAGGATTTTGACCCCATCCACTCAGTCAGCAGCAAGGGTATCAACTGAAGCCACTGCAGTCAATCATTACGTGTACATGTCAGGCATTGCTCCTGTTTCCATTCTCTGAGGATCACAAAAATGATTCAATGGCCTCTTCCTTTCCACTACTCATGAAACTCGTCGGAAGGTGATAGGTTTTGAGCAAGGGCTGGGTAGGACAAGAACATTCTGTGAGAGAGTGAAAAACTGGAGTAATTAGAGGACAGTCCTCCAGAGTCAAAGAGAATGGCAACAGGGCAAGAAAAAAAAGAGATGTGCTTTTATAGCAGGTGTGCTGCTGACTGCAAACAAAACAAACACTGAAACAGGCAAAGAAAAGGGGAAAAAAAGCATAATATTGTATTCCCAAGTAGTTCAAGTCAATTTTGAGTCTCAAAGGCTGTGAAATGGCAAAGTGTAAGACAAGACGCTGTTCCTCAAAATTATATTATCTAATGCACTGTTTCAGTGAAGTTCAAAGGACAGAAATGTCTATGTGAGAAGAATGTGGAGAATTAAAATTTTTGGTGGGTTTGAAGGGTGATGCAATGGATTGCTAGATGCAAGGCTGAATGGATGCATACGTGAATATATGCAATTGTGTAACATTATATACCTTTCTTAATCTGGTTATGTCATAACACTAAACCTAGGAGTGTGGCACAATGCTAACCTCCCCTTTTATTGCAACAGTAGATTTCTCTCTCCTATTATGGAAGAGTGCGTCTCTTAAATCTTTACGATATGTAGCAGTGTGTCAAGTAATGCATCCTTAAATCAAAGCACAGCCTTTGACCATCTTGAATCTATAGTAACATCTGATGAACTGCAAAATTCCTGCACAATATATTTGTATCTAAATGTGGTTTTGCTTCCTGAAATGAAAAAGAAGCTTTGAATATTGACAGTGAATTCATTTGAATATTATGAACATTGAATCCGATCATTTCATGTCATTTCTCAAAAGGTGTTTTTTTATTCTGAGATTTTGTTTTAACTCAATGCTGTATTCGTGCTGCATTGCAAACTCAGTATATTGACGATATATATTTATAGCAAAATCTTGCTAATAAAAAAAAGTCTCTGTACCCTCCATTGGAAAATGATTACTGAAATCAAATCTTGCTGTTAAATGCACATTGTAGAATATTTAAGCGATTAGTTAAATGAGCAATTCCATTAATAGGCTGCTCATTAAATAGCACATACCCTGACCTCATGTTATTAAAATGTTTTCCAAGAGTCATTGTAGGGGAAACCTAGTTCTAATGAGTATCTGGGGACTTAAGCAAGCTTTTATGGCTTAGCAGTGACCCAATAATAGCTCCAGTCTGCACTATTCATATATTATTGATATTGATGCTTGGTACAGGGTGTCATTATGTACACAAAACATCAGGCAACACCTAAACTGAAGGCAGATATATTCCCCCTGGAATTTTGCCTAAATCCCAAAATTTGTTATTGTAAACACACAAACATGTTCATTTTTCAAGCTAGCAATCAGAAACACCAGACAAAAACATTTATACATTTCAGGGGCTAGAGTTGTCAACATGATTAGTAGCCACAAGGTAAACATTATAAAAGATGAAATGATCTATCTAATTATTCTGGAATTTAATCACATAAGCAATTTATAGTTCTCATCCATTTGATTTTAGCTATGGTTCATTGCTGTATTGTATAATCTCTGGATAACTGCGATCTTATTTTCAAGTCTATTAGTGCTTTCTGGTCTTGGATTAATTTAAATATCAAGGTTTTAGAGACCCAATAGATGCATGAAACTGCAATGTTTGGAATTGATCAACATTTAGACTGCAGCATTAATTGCAAAACAATGTATTGCTAGAGTGTAGGAGCAAATTACTGCAGATGCTGGAATCTGTACTGGAAACAAAAAGTGCTGGAGATCACAGCAAGTGAGGCAGCATCCATGGAGAGAAAGCAAGCTAATGTTTGAGTCTAGATGACTCTTCATCAGAGCTGATGTGATAGGTCAGCTCTGATGAAGAGTCATCTATACTCAAAGCATTAGCTGGCTTTGTCTCTATGGATGCTGCCTTACTTGCTGTGACCGAGCACTTTTTGTTTCCAGTATTGAGAGTGTTCAGTTAGAATATTAATAAGTGACATCAGCACTCGAGAAAAGGTCCCATAGTGTGGTGTTCTCTACAAAACCATTAATCTTAGGAAGTCTAGTGGCACAGCTACTGGTATTTTATTTCATTAAGTAAGAAGCATTGTGTAGGCAGCTCACACCACAATATATGTATTGTTCTGCTGCTGCGGTGTGCAACTATTAAAACTGCAGGTCTGGTCACAGTTTCTGTCTGAAGTCAATCAGAGCCTAACTAATTTTGGCATGAGCAGAAATTAGAAAAATAGCACGTCTGAAGTACAATAAATATATCTCCAAATTTTTGTTAATGAAAGAAAAAGAGCTAATTGCCGTTGCTCATTGTGATATTTTAACAAAGACAGCTGTATTGTGCTAACTCAAGATTCTGCTCAAGGACAACCAAATATAACATTTATCATGTGACCTTGAAGGAATTTATAAGATGTGCGATAAATTCCGAATTTGGGTTAGAGGCACTTTACTCTTGGACACATACTGAGCTCAAATAGCAAGTATTTTGTCTATAAAATACCTCTAAATTGTAAGCTTCTGCCATTGTTTCCCTTGGTTACACTTTTGAGTTTGACATCATATTCAATATGTTCAAATATCTGTAATTGCATTTCTAAATGATCTCATGGATAGATATACAATAACTCCACTAGCTACCCACAATGCTTGAGTATTTTGAAGAGATACCAATTTTGCTGAAGGAGCCATTTAGTTAACAAAATTAAAAAAGAAGATGGAGGAAAGAAAGACCCTGCATTTACGCAGCACCTTTCACAATGACAGTGTGTGCAAAGTAATGTATTACAGTCACTGAAGTCCTTTAACATCTACACGTGTTGGTGTAGAGGTAATGCTACTCGTTTGATCATTTGCGTCCCAAACTAATATTCTGGGGATTAGGAGTTCAAATCCCTCCATGGAAGATATTGAAATTTGAATTCTTTAAAAATATGAGATTAAAGTGCTAGTTTAATAGTGGCCTTAGATATATTGTGGTAAAACCCCATCAGGTTCACAAAAGTTTTTTAGGGAACAACATCTGCTGTCCTCATCTCATCTGGATTACATCACTTGACAACATCGTAAACTCTTCATTAGCCTCTAAAATAAACCACTCATCTAATAAATACTAACCCCAGTTCTGCAGCAGTCATCACATGAATTAATACAGACTGTAATATTAATGAATGCAGTAACAAAATTGTGCGCAAAAATTTCACAAACAGCAAAGTAGTATTCCCCCCCCGCCTCAGGAAATTATGTTGTGAAATTCTGGCCAGCACACTCTGGCTCATCTTCAAATAGCTGTGTCCACAGAAATGGCAGATAGAACATTAGTTTAACATTGTACCCGACACATCAAAAAGTGATCAAAACCCCCTCAACACTGCACTGAAATGACATACGAGACTGTGCTTGGAGTGGCACTTGAACTCTTGAGCTTCTGACTCAGAACCGACATTTCAGCAAATACACACCTCAATTAATTTACTTCAAATTGATAAAGTCCTCCACCAAAATATATGTAAATTTCATTCTTCATATTTGATTTGATCTTCATTTCAGTGAGCTCACCGAATACACATCCCAAATTAACTTCATAGGAATGTGAAAGCAGCAGTGTCTTTTTTTACTCTTTATGATCATTAACTGCACTAGTGGCCTTGTTTACAGGTGAACACTCCAGAAACTCAGAGGTAACTAACTCATACAAATTCTACTCAAATATCAATATAATCCAGCAAAAAAATCAGTAAACAAACAAACAAACAAACAAACAAACACAGTCAGCTAAACAAACAATGTGTACAAAATTATTTTAGCAAAGCAGTTTGCAACAGATAAAAACCTCTAGAGTCCCATTAACTGGGCCAATTAAGCAGAAATTTGTTTCTTTCTTTTAGTTGTAGTTTAATACTCAGGCCAATAGAGGGCACGTGTTCACAAAGGAGTTGATTTAATCTCTTGCACTTCCAGTGTGTAGACATGATCTGCAACAGTTCGTGAAAAACTGGATAACATCCTCATTATTGTAAATAGTCAGGCTATTCTGCAAACTAAAAAAAAAATCTTTGGTAAACAATATGTTTTTACTAAGAAGATAAATCTCAGTGCTAGAGAAACTCAGTATGTCTGGCTGCATCTGTAGAAAGAGAAAGGGAGAGTTAAAGGTCTTGAGCCCAGAGACTTCTTTGAAAATGAAGAACATTGGAAAATGATTTTTTTTTACAAATAAAAAAAAAGCGCTTTTAACAGCACAGGAAAGAGGAGTGAGAGGAACAAGTGGCGAGGGAGCCCGAAGATATGTTTCCTTCTTTAATTTTTATTTTTGGGGGTGGGGGGTTATCCTTTACCTTCTGAAGAAAGAAGTTTCACCTAAAAAAAAAAGTGAATATGTTTGTTAACTCTTGTTTGTTTGTGCAGCAATGATTAATTCTACGTAAACATTCAGCATAAGTGAATTCAAATAGATTAATGAGCGTGTTTAACTTCAAATTAGGTGGCTAGTGACAGCTATGACAATATTTCAACCTGTGACATTTGCATCTGTAAGATGCACCAGAAATTGCAAGAATCAAATAAGTGAAAATTAGCATGCGAATATTCTTAGCTATTGATTATCATTCATTAAAAAAAGAACAAAGACTTTGTTCAGACAAAGATATGTATTATGTACTTTAATAACCAGTTTATTAAAGTACATGCTGTGATAATAATTATTGATGTATGATACATTCATAACAGAACATACTTTTCAGTCAACTTATATGCCCAAATTCAAAACATATTTTGATTCCCAGAGATTTTTCTTAACCACAATGAATAGAGAAGGGTTATATTAGAACATACGACATTTAGAAGGGTTGCATCCTGAAACAGAGTACCACTTCCAAGGAGTATTCCTTATGATTTACACCATTAAGATTTGCTTCAGCAAAAAAAATGCAGACAAATTTGGAAATCTTTTGCATTACAAAGGAACAATTTAATGAACTTATTCTTTCAATAAGGCAAGTTGTACTTTTGCTTTTAAAACAGACACAATAGTAGTGCATCAATTTTGTACAGAAAGGATTTAAACTTGACAAATCTGTTTCACATCTTGAAGCATATAGCAGTAGAAAGATTCATATCTACCCAATACCAATTATCAAAGTCTTTATAATCTTACCTCAGATACATTGGTGCTGAGGTCAACTGGGTGTGAAGAATCAAAATAATATTATGGGTTGATTAACAATTCAATAGAAACAATGTACTAGTCTTGTATAAACTGAAACAATAACAATACAATCTGACAAATTTTAATACTGGTTGAACAAATTAAGTTAAGTACCATGCAGTTTCAATACATCAATAATTAACTTACACAGTACTGTAGTGTGGTGCATTGAAGCATTAACTACTAGAATCCCATTCTGTTATAGATGTAATATTTGTATAAACAATTCTTTCACATCTGTTATGAGCAAAGTTTAGATTAGATTCTTCTCCACTTAAAAGGAAACAGATGTTGGGAGACACTTCTTCACTCAAAAGATAGCAAAAATCGACAATTCTCCTCTTACAAAATCTGTTGAGGTGATTTCAAAACTTTTAAAGCAAGATTGATAGATAGTTGTTCAGCAAGTGTATAAATGAAACCAGCACAGATAGAGTTAAGACACAGAGCAGTCATGATTTCATTGAATGGAAGAGGCTGAGTGGCCACTCCTGTTTCTATGTTCCTAATCCCCCAGAACGTCAGTGGAAAACAAACTGGAACCTGACCCCAATAAAACATTCATGCCAATCACATTGATCAATTGTGATCATCTTTCAGCAGTTACATGCAGCTGGAGAAAAATACAAAATGATATTCCATGCCCTTGCATAGGTTCTGGTGTGGTACAACACAACACTGTATATCATTATTATTCCCATTAAATACTCAGCACAGAACTCCTTTCAACTAAAAAACTGTTAATGTTAACTGGACCATGTAACTCCAGCACCATTCCACAATTAAATCTAAATGGGGACTTCCCAAATATCATTTACAGTCTATTTAATAATTCTAGAGAGCACACACTTTTGTCTACACTCTTGCCATGTTTAAGCTTAAGCATTTGGTTACTGGAGCCCAGTGGTTGCATGCTTTCACATGTTTATTCAGCTCCATTAATGTTAGGAAAAGGGTGAGACACATTTAGCAGTATAGTTCAGGAGATCAAGTATTACAGACATTAGGTGAGCGTCATCTTATCATAACATGCTTAGTAAATTGCACAAACTATCAGTTTAAGTCTATAAAAAGTCTTGTATATTACTGTACAGAAAGACATGTTGCTGAAGCATCTCTAGGGACATAGAAAATAGGAGCAGGACGGTCAAATTTCATTTGTAAGCAATTGATTGGCCAGTCAGAGCCTACGTTGCCACAGAAAAATAAAATCAGCCAGAAACTATAGCTTGCCCAGCTAACAACCTTAAAGGGAATCTGCCATTCTTAACTGGTCTGCCCTACATGTGAATCTAGCCCCACAACAATGTAATTGAATCTTAACTGTCCTCTGGGCAGTTAGGGATAGGGAATAAATGTTGTCATATCCTACAATGCTTGTATCCCATGAATGAATTAGCACCTTTTCTAACAGAGGAAGGATAATTTTGTTTTAATTTGGCATTCTTGTATTTGTCCTGATGCAGACTATGTTAGTAATACAACTTCTCTTTTCAGAAATATCCAAAAAGTTTTATACTATAAAATTGTTTGTATTTATATAGTACTCTATTCCATATCTCAGAAACCTTAAGTAAACATATCATATGGTGCCTCAACACTTCCTTTGCAAGTAAATTGCATGAGCCATTGACCAGAGTAACAATATAAGGACAAAGTGAATTTAGATTAATTAGTACCATCAGACAATAAAAGAGCAGCTGCAACAATGACCACTATCAAAACATAAAGAGTTAGCATATTCTCCAACCAGCCTCACAAGACAAGTTATTAGACTGAGTTCCATTATTAAAACACACCCCATTGCTCCTTGCCCTCAAATTGACCATTTTTAAAAAATAAAAATTCTTAACATCCATTTGTTTCTTCTGAGGCGATGCTACCCAAACTTCCTGTCTGCAGAATGAAGTATTGATGCTTTTTGCCTATTTTAAGCAGGTGGCAGCCTACTGGTATAGAAATGATACCATCTAATTGAAAGATACTAGACTGGAACTGAAATCTTCTAAAACCTTTGAGGGTATTAGTATACAAAATCAACATTCAGAAATGGAAATAGTAAGTTCAACATTTTCTAACTTATATGCACAGATCCTACAACCTAGGCTGAACCAACATTGATATCCAGAAGTGCTCTCACACACAGCCAAGCATTTTTTCCTCCCCCCCACCACCCCATCAAGTCACATGATGCTTCCCCTCCCAATCTATCAAGTCACCCATGTTCTTCAACTGATTAATGGGCTTTGTATGGCCTGCCCAAAGGGCAATACAGACCACTGCAGGAGGGATTAAATCAAAACAGATCTGGAAACGGAGATGAAACACTTTACACCCTAGTGTCCACTTCTCTCCAAAAAGAGATCATTCTTTCTTCTAAATTCCAAAGAGTAGAGTCCCAACCTGTTTAACCTTTGCTCATAAGACAATCTGCCCATACCAGGGATCACCCTGTTGAACCTTCTCTGAACTGCCTCCAATGAAATAATATCGTTCCTTTTAAAAAAAGGGGACCATAACTGCTCACAGTACTCCTGCTGTGGTCTCACCAGCATTCTGTACAGTTATAGTAAGACTTCCCTACTTGATGACCCCAATCCCCTTGAAATAAGGGCTCACATTCCATTAGCCTTTCTGATTACCTGTTACAGTTGTCTGTTAGCTTTCTGTGGTTCATGCACAAGTACCCCCAAGCCCCTTTGAGTTGCAGCTTTCAGCAGTTTTTTTTTCCTTTTAAATAATACCACATTATACTCCATTTACTAACCTCTTACCCACAATATAACCTATCAATATCTCTCCATAAACTATTTCTAACCCTCTCTCAACTTGCCTTTCCGCTTATTTTTGCATGCAAATGTGACTACAGTACATTTGCTTTCTTCCTCTATGTGATTAATGTATGTTGTAAATAGTTGCAGTCCCAGCACTGATTCCTGTGAAACTCTATTGGTTACAGGTTGTCAACCTGGAAAACAAACCCTTATCCCCACATGCTTTTTCCTGCTTATTTTAGCGTTAACTATGCTTTTGCACTGAATGTTTGGGAACAAATATTTAATGAATCAGACTTTTTAAAAAAATGAACATTAAAATCCTTTAACCCAAACACCTTGCTTAACCCCCATTTCAGGAACTGAAGTAAAACTGACTCCTCTTCTCCTCCCACCCCCGCATTTTAAATACTTGTTCGTGAGCCAGCCATTTGTGAGGACTGCAATGGGCTTTAAACAATCTGGGGAAAGGTGTTTGAAAAAAATACGTTCTGCATAATAGTTATGGTGGGCTTTGATCCTTTCCGTATGGTTTTATAATACATTGGACACTAACAAGACACATTGCATAGATGAAGATGAAGCTTGTAAGGTATGCATCTTCTGTATTTGATAGGCTCCCCCATCTGGATACAATTCGCATGTTTGACTTCTCACTGGAAGGAGAGACTTTTGTCATGCAGCTGGGGGAAGGGTGGTGGAAGGCGAATGGCAAGTGAGATTGTCCAAGTGTTTTACAGAACACGTAATATCACAAACAATCAACTACCCATGGATGTGATGAGATGAACTATTTCTTAGAGTCAAGACACCATGGTCTTACCAGACATAGGGCTGCTCTCTCATTCGAGAGAGAGAGAGGGACAACTGGTGGTGGGTTTAACCTGAGGGCCACCCCACCTCAGGTGAGGGGAGAGGTTGGTGAGGAGAGTCCTTCATGGTATCCTCAGCCAGAGTGGAGATTGAACCCACACTGTTGGCATCATGCTGCTTCACAACCCTACTGTTCCAAACCTAGGTACTTTTACCTAAGATGGCGCCTTGTGTGGCGACATTATACACTTTTCACTGTACTCCTGTGCTTTTGTATTTGAGTACACGTGACAATAAAATCAAAATCAAATCAAATCCAACCAATGGAGCTAAACTGACCCCTTTCCTATAGTACTGCAGATCTGTCTATGCTTTGTACGATGATGATTTCCTATTGCCTAATGGAATACCAGATGAGTATAACCTGCTATGCTTCAGGTTGGGGCAGTTTGCCTTCATGAGCTCCAACATTCAGTCTGAAAAATATACGTGCAAGTCCTGCGCTTAGACTTGAGCATATAGTCAAGGTTATCACTTTGATACTCCATGTGTGCTGCATTGTCTGAAATGATGCTTTTCAAGGGAAATATTAATCCATGTCCCCACCTGTTTGTACAGCTGGGGACAAGGTAATTTGGTACATGTTTAACGAACATCAGAGAGTTTTTCCAGTGTCGTGGTCAGTATTTATCCTCCAGCCAGGAAAAAATCAAATCCAATTCCACCCTCGGGCGACTGTCTGTGTGGAGTTTGCACATTCTCCCTGTGTCTGCGTGGGTTTCCTCTGGGTGCTCCGGTTTCCTCCCACAGTGCAAAGATGTGCAGGTTAGGTGGATTGGCCATGTTAAATTGCCTGTAGTGTTTAGGGATGTGTAGATTAGGTGGGTTATAGGGGATGGGTCTGGGTTGGACGCTCTGAGGGTCAGTGTGGACTTGTTGGGCCGAAGGGCCTGTTTCCACACTGTAGGGATTCTATGAACTTAACTATGCATTTATCTCATTGCTATTTTCGGAATTATTTTAAGCACAAATTGGCAACTACAAAAAATAACAGTGATTACTTTAAAAATAATTTGTTGTATATGAAGTGATTAAAATAACTAAAGTATATGAAAATAGATATATAAATGTGGGTCGTTACAGGATAAAAGTCTTAACAAAAGTAATATGCTTGTAAAAGTGTGGGGTAGCTAAGAAACTACATAAATTCATTCATTTCACTTTTTTCGCTTTATGCAAACTTTCCAGAAGAATATTTTTATGATAGTGTGTTGATATAAACACGTTAATTCCAAGCCTGATTTTGTGTGCCATCGCAAGACTAGATATTTAAAAAAAATTCTGGAAGTTTGAACTAAAACAAAAGGTGATGAAGGAACTAGCAGTATTTGTGGAGAGGGAAACCGAGTTAGTGATTTGATATCATTGAGTGTGATTCTTCTTTGGAAGTGGATATTTACTGGCAACATGCGATCAGGTCCTGAATTTTCTCCATTGGTGGTGAGTGTTGTTGTAGTTTACTCACAGGCTTTTCTTGTTTGTATTCTGGGAATATCAGCATTTTTGCTGTGCTGCTAACAAGTGCCCTTTACAAAACTAAATTCATCAATTGTATGTATTATGTTCAATTCTTTTCATTTCACTACTTCGTCTGAATGACAAAATTGCTCCCCACTTTCCGCCTGACTCTTCCCTGTGGGTCCTGACAGTGGGATCTGAGGAACTGAGCTGAGGTGGTCTTTTCAAAGGAGAGGAGGAAGAGGGCAGCCGTTCAGGTGAGGCAGGTGGGATGGAAGTGGCTGCACCGTTGAGCGTAAGAGTCTGGTTTCTCAAAATTAGTACTTAAGGTGCAAAGCTCCACACTCTGACTTCCCCAGCATTCCTGCCCAGCACTCCCAAAACATTTGTAGCTGCACTTGTTCCCAGGCTTTTTGTAGCTGCTTCCCAAAGTGTTCCTCCTGTTCCTCATCAGAGGTCCAAGGCACCGTTACATAAACTGCTTGATGAATCAGTCAATACTGACAGCAGTGACTTTGCAGATCGAATTGACTGAAGTCCAAGACAGGAGAAATGAATTCCAAGAGACTGGAATCATCTGTCAAGCAGTGAAATTTTTACTCTTTTATTCATTCATGGACGTGGGTGTCACTGGTTGGACCAGCATTTATTGCCCATCCCTAGTTACCCTTGAAAAAGTGGTGGTAAGCTGCCTTAATGAATTGCTGAGATAACAAGGTGTAGAGCTGGATGAACACAGCAGGCCAAGCAGCATCAGAGGAGCAGGAAAGCTGATGTTTCAGGTCTGGACCCTTCTTCAGAAATAGAGGAGGGGAAGGGGATTCTGAAATAAATAGGGAGAAAGAGGGCAGGCGGATAGAAGATGGATAAAGGAGAAGATAGGTGGAGAGGAGACAGACAGGTCAAGGAGGCAGGGTTGGAGCCAATAAAGGTGAGTGTAGGTGGGGAGTTAGGGAGGGGATAGCTCGGTCCAGGGAGGACGGAATGGTCAAGGGGGCGGGATGAGGCTGGTAGGTAGGAGATGGGGGTGGGGCTTGAGGTGGGAGGAGTGGATAGGTGGGAGGACAGGTTAGGGAGGCGGGTACAAGCTGGGCTGGTTTTGGGATGCAGTTGGGGGAGGAGAGATTTTGAAGCTTGTGAAGTCCACATTGATACCATTGGGCTGCAGGGTTCCCAAGCGAAATATGAGGTGCTGTTCCTGCAACCTTCGGGTGGCATCATTGTGGCACTGCAGGAGGCCCAGGATGGCCATATCGTCTGTAGTCCACAATGCAGTGAGGAAGGGAATTCCAGGATGCTGACCCAGCGATAATGAAGGAACAAACACATATTTCCAAGTCAGGGTGGTGAGTGACTTGGAGGGGAACTTGCAGCTGGTGGTGTTTCCAAATGTCTACTGACCTTGTCCTTCTAGATGGAAGTGGCTGTGGATTTGGAAGTTCTGTCTAATGAGCTTTGGAGAATTTCTGCTGTGCATTTTGTGAATGGTACATCATGCTGCTATTGAATAACAGTGGAGGGACTGAATTCTTGTGGATGTGGTGCCAATGAAGCGGACTGCATTGTCGTGGATGGTGTTAAAATTCTTGAGTGTTGTTGGACCTGCGCTCAGTGGACAAGCGTATTCCATCACAGTCCTGCCTTGCAGCTTGCAGACGGTGGACAGGCTCTGGGGAGTCAGGAGGTGAGTTGCTCACTCCAGTATTCCTAGCCTCTGATCTGCTTTTGTAGCCACTGTGTTTATATGGTGAGTCCATTTCAGTTTATGGTCAATGGTAACTTTTTGAACCTGGGGTATTCAGTAATGATGATGCTGCTGAAGGGGTAATGGTCAGATTGTCTCTTGGAGATGGTCATTGCCTGGCATTTGTGTGGTGTGAATGTTTCTCGTCACTTTTCAGTCCAAACCTGGATATTGTCCAGATCTTACTACATTTGAACACGACAGCTTCAGTATCTCAGGAGTCATGAATGGTGCTGAAATGGTGCAATCATCAAAAAAGTAACTTCTCACCTCATGGAGGGAAGGTGATTGATGAAGATGGTTGGGCCTAGTACACTACCCTGAGGAACTCCTGCAGAGCTATCCTGGAGCTGAGATGACTGACCTCCAGCAACCACAACCGTCTTCCTATGTGTCAGGTATAACTCCAACTGGCAGAGAGTTTGCCTACCCATTAATTCCGGTTTTGTTAGGGCTCTTTGATGCCGCACTCAGTTGAACACAGCTGGATTTCAAGGGCTGTCACTCTCACCACACCTCTGGAATTCAGCTCTTTTGTCCACGTTTGAACCAAGGCTATAATGAAGTCAAGAGCTGAGTGGCTATAGCTGAACCCAAACTGAGTGTCAGTGAGCAGCGTATTGCTGAGCAAGTGCTGCTTTATAGCATTCTTGGTGATACCTTCCATCACTTTACTGATGATGAAGAGTGGACTGATGGGGCAGTAACTGGGTGGGCTGGGCTTGTCTTACTTTTTGTGTCCAGGGCATACCTGGGCAATTTTCAACATCATTGGGTAGATGCCAGTATTATAACAGGACTGGAACAGCTTGGCTGGGGGAGCAGCACATTCTGGAGCATGTCTTCAAATGCTATTGCTGGAAAGTTGTCAGGGCCCATAACCTTTGCAGTATCCAGTTCTTCCAAACATTCCTTGAAATCACGTGGAGAGAAACACACACAAATGCAGGGAGCACCAGCCTCTCACCTAAGCAGGGCTGCAGCTCATTCAGTCTCATTCTTTGAAGGCTTCTTAACTTGCCAGTTGCACCAAATAAACATACCCCACTGTGCTATCACCCACTTGACGCTGGTGAGTTACTCACATCTCTGGCTGTTAAAACCAGAATTCCACTTTAAATCCTGAATTAATTGGGAACTTCCATATTTTAGTTCCTTGCCAAACTTCTTCATGGGCTTTCCCACTGTGAACAACCTGCATTTAGTCTGGAATTGAATGGATTCTGTCAAATTCCCAAGAGGATGCTACTTTTTAGGATTTTACCACCATCCCCTTTACCACACTAACCCTGCTCCCAAATGTATATTACCCTACACTCCCCATTGACAGTTAAATTCATGAAGTCTTTAAAGTCCACAAATTCTTCTGGCGTGTGATCATGTACGTGAAATACAATCCTGCTTCTGCGTTCACTCTTCAAGATGTAGAGTGACTATTCTGTACTTGAACTCAGTGCAGTATGTGTTTCATCAGATGTAAGTCTTGAACACACAGACCGCCCATTTGCCTATTACACTGTTAATTTATAGAACAATGTTTCCATCATTGTGCTTTTAACGTGGTTCTAATGGTTAACTTTACATAAACCTTTCCAATTTACAGCATTTCCTAATGACACACTTTGCTACAGTTATGATGCTGCCATGCACCTGTGACTAAGCTCACGTTTTGAATGCTGTCAGCAGACAGGAAAATGTAGATTTAATGTTTGACGTGCACAGGGAAATATTTAGTGCTGCATGTGAACATTTCTTTTTGGGAATGGACCCAGGCAGAAGGGACAACTAAAACCTGAATCACAATTTTCAGTGATTGCATCAATGTCACAGTGCTCCTTCTTTATTTTCAGAAATTAATCTGATTGGCAAAGGTAATAGTGCAATAAATGTTAATATTTTGCAGCTGTTATTTATGCTTACACTCTACTTTTACAAATGGGCAAATTTAAAAGGACCAAATAATAGTTGGAAAACATATGCTCCCGAATATTGTGCCTTACTTAATACACCAGCTCTGACAGTAAAGCAGATAGTCATGTCTAACTACTTGTTTTTAGTATTTTGTCTGTACACACTTTGTTCTTTAAATTGTAGTGGAGCGGATTTCTGCCATCTGTTTATATACACCTGAGAAAGAATGTAATGAACAAACATATGAGTTGGCCCTGCTGCAGTTTTATGGATTTCTTCCTGGTTGGTTGACATTGTGGTTTGGATCAAATTTTGCTAGGACTGATGCTGTTTGATTCTTGCTTAATCTTATTCTGCATTGTACTCAGCCTGGGCAATAAGTCAGGGTCATCTCATCTAACTCCACTTTTGGATGTTAAGAATGTGCTGGAGTCAGGTGATAGAGTATCTAGTGGTCAGCAACTCTTCAGGAATAAAGTTTACCCTTCCCTTTGTCTGACTGTGGAAGATCTGTCAGAGATGATATAGGAGAAAATTTGAACAAAAATACAGGCTCAAATATTCTGACTACTGTTGGAACAGATTTGACTGATGCAGGGAGAATGTCATTTCCTGGGCAATAGCGATTAAAGTCAGCTGTATTGGGGATTCTGAATTGTCCCCATATATAACTTGAGCCAATGCTGCTTCAATAATTTTCTGGCCATTGGAAAAGCTGGACCACTAGAAGTGTGGAACAGACCATGCATAAAATATCCCTGTTCGCAGATGACAGTCTTTCTATTTAACTAAACCTAACCTGACTCCCCAGCATTTTCTAAAACATAAGAAAATTTGGATGACTTTTTGGCTATACCTTTGACCATTCCAAAGCAAGATCACGATCCATATATAGAATTCCTTGCACACAAGGAAGTTTTAAATATTTTCATGTTTGGCAAATGGCTGTAAAGGTATGAGTGAACATGTGATGCCAATATTTATATCAAGATTCCTTACCTACATGCAAGTAACTTCTCTCCTCTTCTGATTAGTGTTTTTGCTGATGCAACTGACTGAAGTAAATCTGTTCATGCCACCTTTTGAGTAGAATATATACAAGCAAGATGGAAAGCCTCTCCGCTCCTCTCACATCTACCAGATAGTAATCAGGTACTGATTTTGACAGTTAATGGTTGTATCAGAGAGGTGGCTGGTGGAACAGCGGAATGGAGCCTCAGGCAGGAAAACCAGAAGTCTGCGTTTCTGTGGACACATTAAGAGGTTTGAACATTTTGCATGCTTAGATTTTTATTCTGCATCTGGAAGTCTGCCTGATTGACAGGCTTGGCTTTCAGTTGGGCAGGATGACTCTGAAACAAGCTCACAGTTTGGAAGCCTCCAGCTACTGATGCCAACACAGGGGTAAGGGGAGATCTGATCCCTGATTCAAGGATGTGTCTGTCCATCTCTAGGGAATTCTGATATTCAGTTTAGGAAAGTACAATTTCTGATCCCAGAGGATCCCTGTTTAGGGGAGTCTGGTGGGAACAGTGGTTGGGTGATCACTCCGGTACTCCGTATACACACGCACAGTTAGGGGCAATTATCTTCTTCCCAAATCTGGCCTCTCTTCATTTGCCAGGTTTCTGAGGCATGGGAAAACTGAGAGGGTAGCATTAAACATGCAGGTTAAATCATAGGTGGCCAGACTGACTGAAATATATAAGTTGTCAAACACATCTCCAGTTAGTCGTTTGACTGTCCCGCTTTCATTAAGTCTAATTTCAAGACTTTATATTTACATACGTTAATAAAGACAGAATTTGACATCACTGAAAGACAGTTTTTTCTGTATTTGATCAAAGTCTTAGGATATATGATTAGAAGATCATCTGCAGGAATGTGAACAGTTTTCCAAGCAGGCGTTTAGTAAAAAAAATGGAAACTGGGCTCAGCGCAAAGGAAGTTTTAGTTGAGATAAAACCCGACATAAGCTAAGAGTGTGAATGGGTGAAGGGCTGAGAACACAGTCATCAAAGTCGTCATAATGTTACTTAAACTTAAAATACGTTGAACAAATGACAGTGATTGTAGGTGGTTTCTTATTTCATGTGAATTGCTCGAAAGGTTTTGTCCCTCCTTGGGAGTGGGTTAGAAATTTAATTCCTGCTGACCCAGTCGGTGAATTCCCACATCAAAACAGCCTTTCTGAATTCTCTCTTGTTGGCAGTGCCTGTATGTTATGGTATATTAAACTATCTTAAATTGGTGACAATCTTTCCTCTGGTAAACTCACTGTTAACAGCAGAACACTAAACAGGGCGAATCATTGCTGGGGTCACTTTTCAAACCCTGAAATCTTTAACAAAATTTGTCTGTTAACTGAAATGATTGATAGAGTATTCACAGGTATCCATTGGTTTCTTTAACAATAAAAGGTTGACTTTGTTTATTGAATTGCTCATAGGATTTACAAAAGGTAATAAAACAATGCTTTTTTTTAAATAAATGTTTTGTTATTTATACTGATAAAAATATTAATTGCAGCTTTGTAGTTAACAACATAAAAGTGAGGCAAATTATTACATTGAGGGCCATTGTACAAGATGAAAGCAATAAAGTTCCAGAATGAAATGAATCAAAATGTAATGTCTACGCAAACTCTCCTTTAAAATAAAAGTGAAAATGAAGGAAGCAAAGCAAGCATGGCTTTTAGAGCTCGGGAAGAATTGGCAATTAGTCAGCAATAGAAAAGTTTGGGAGTAGTCAAATGTCAACGCAGTTGTGATGCAATTGTCCAAGACTTACAATGTGTGAGTAGATTTCCGAGTCAACTTGCGGCGCTCTTGCGCGTCAGTATTTGTAAGCACATCCTCCGATATCAATAACCCTGCCCAGGTCTCTCCTAACTCCCAGTTTACGCAGGAGCTAGGGATTGCGGAGTGTGAATCGGGGTGGCTGAAGGTCGGTGACGAGGGGGGGGGTCAGCGTGACTTTGACACTGAGTTTACACGGATTTAGGTTTTTGAGCAAGCTTTACAAATGTTATGAAATTTTTTCAGCAAATCCGTGTCAAAACAAAACAGAGCAAGTTGCAGGGCAAACAGCCCAAGTCTACGCTGTTCTCATCCCACTGGAACCACAGGGCAGTCTGGTCACTGAAGCGAAAATATAAACTTTCCGTGTAATTACCGCGAATCTACTACCGAGGCGGCGTAGGTGGAGTTGGAGACCTCTCCCCATAGTGGAATTTTTTTTTTTCATTATTGAGCTGAACAAGTCACTTAAAAGCTGAGATAACAAGGTGTAGAGCTGGATGAACACAGCAGGCCAAGCAGCATCAGAGGAGCAGGAAAGCTGACGTTTCGGGCCTAGACCCTTCTAGTTCTTCGGACCTTATGGATAATATACAATTGTAATCTAACTTGGATTCGAACCTACAGTGTACTCTTAAACGTTTCTGCAATCAAACACTTAAAGATGAGAATCTATTCGTTGCGGTTCCAATCTTCAATCTGTCTCAGATATTGGGTTCAGCCTCATAAGCCAGTCTTTTGTATGGATGCATGCACTCTACCAATATTGACCAATATTAACTTGTATGATGGTGTCATCCAATAGCAGAACAATTGTGCCCTCTTGTGAACTGTACTGTATACTTAATGTCTTTCTAAAGTGTTCCCATGTGTCTTTCCAATATCTTCAGAAGCTTACACTGGAGAGATGTGGTGAACCCAGTTATGAATAGTTAAGGTACTTTATTTTGCAGCAAATGAACATACAAAGCAACTTTCGTGGTTGGATATCTTCGTCCGCTATTACTTGTCGCCACATGGCAGATTCGTAAATATTCTACATTTCCCCACACGAGTGTGTCACCTAGAATGAATGTGCTGGGTAGGTTGAGAAAATGGTTTAAAAATGCACTCTGGTCCAAAGAATAGTAAATCAAAGCATAGAATCCAAAAAGCCCTTATAGAACACTGGGTTGACTGTGTCCATTTCCAAGTGTCCCACTTTAGGGAGGGAGCAGAAGAGATTTACTACAGTACTCTGGGGGAATGATAGACACAAATTTTTAGGGGTAGTTTGAAGAAGCTGCTTTGTTCATCTTAGAGAACGCTGTGAGGAGAATCACTAGAGGTGTTCAAAATTAGTAGTGACCTAAAAAAGAGTTGGCAGAAAGATAATGTTGATCCCATTGACCGAGGGGTCACAAACCAGAGGATATTGGTTGAAGGGGATTGGCAAAAGAATCAAAGGTGACATGAGGGGCACTTTTCTGCAGCAGTGTGTGGCTAGGATTGAGAATGTATGCTCTGAGATTGTGGTAGAGGTAGATTCGATTTTGGTTTTGAAAAAGAAATAGTATCAGTATCTGATTTTACAAATAAATCGGGGTCACAGTGAAAGACCTGTGAGTGCGATTCATTGAACTGCTGTTGCACAAAGCCAACATGGATTTAGTGGATTGAATGGACTACTGTGCTGCAAACATTCCCTCATTCTGTGATTCCATGTGAGTTAGACAGAACAATGTCTAACTATCCTCTTCACTTTTTCTTCTAGTAGAAACTTACTGCAACATATTTCTGTTTCTAAAAAAAAGTCTTTTTTTTCTTAAACTCCCTGCATTCGTAACCCAAGGGGAGGGGATATACCTAATTAAAACCTACCCACAGTACCTTGGATTGAGGATCTCTCAAGTATTATGGACACGAGTTATTTCACAACTACTGAAATCGGGACTGGAATTTCAACTGCTGAAGCAAAAGGTTTGGACCTGGGCTGGTGTGGAGCTTGGGGTTAAAGCAAACTTGGGTTGTAAACCCATCATTGTCTCACTTGCAATTTAATAGCTGTATATTTGGAGGAGAGCTGCAAATCCCTGTGGAGTTATCCCTGTGGAATGGGCAGTTAGCCTTGAATTCAACCCAGCATTCTGGCTTTAAGAGTTAGCACATTGGTTTTCCCTGAGCTGTGTGGGTTATGGGAAACAATTGTTCATTGAAATTGACAGCCTGAAAAGGGCCTAAAAAGTGAAGCTGGGCAACTGTAGGCTTACCTATATGAAAGGCTTATCCTCACAATGCTTAGTCAGAATTCACTGCTTTGGTCATTTTTCAACATTTTGGAAGTTATTTCACCTTATTCAGTGTGATCTTCCATGTTGCCAGCCTTCAGTGTAGCAAGAGAATAGCTCCGAAGAGGATTAGTAACACCAACATCTACAGAGCCAGCTGCTATTTCCTCATCTGAAATCTGCTGCACAGGATAGTGAGAATTGATATAAACTTGCAAACCAAAAGAGTTGATACTTCTAACATCGGTCTACAGACAGAGAAAATGTTTTCTTGACATGACTGAGTAAGGTAGGCTATTTCTACTGGGTATTTATTTCCTCCTCTCGTTCAAAGGTTTACTCTGGGTAGCAATAAGTCAAAACTCGAAACTTTCCCAGCAGCAATACCTTTAGTGACATTTTGCACCCATTTCAGTACTACTTCAGGTATGAGATTCAACACCCAGACTGTGCCCTAATTGTTTTCCCCGAGATACAAACTGACATTCAGCTAGTTAGCCCATCCTCTGCTGTTCTTTTACATAGAAACATCAAAAATAGGAGCAGAAGTAGGCCATTTGGTTCCTCGAGCTGGCTGCACCATTCAATTTGCTAATGGCTTTTCATCCAACTCAGTACTTTGTTCCCACTTTCTCCCTGTGCCCTCTGATCTCTTTAGCTCTAAGAACTATATCTAACTCATTGAAAATTTTCAACGTTTTGGCCTCAACTGTTTTCTGTGGCAGAGAATTTCACAGGCTCATCACTCTCTGGGTAAAGAAATTTTGCCTCATCTCAATCCCAAATAGCCCATTTCTGGACACCCCAGTCATCGGGAATATCCTGCATTTACTCTGAGAACTCCTCTTAGAATTTTCCAGGTTTCTACGAGATCCCCCTCATTTTTTCTAAACTCCAGTGAATGTAATCCTAACCAATCCAGTTCCTCTTCATACACCTGTCCTGCCATCCAGGAATCAGTTATAGAGTATTACAGCAGACCCTTCAGTCCAACCAGTCCATGCTGACCTTAATCCTCAACTAAACTGGTCCCAAAATCCACAAACCTGAATGCCCTGGTCGACCCATTGTCTCCACCTGCTCCTGCCCCACCGAACTTATCTCCAACTATCTGGAAGACACCACCCACGCCTCCCACCTCCTCCAGAACTTCCAATTCCCCGGTCCCCAACACCTCATCTTTACCATGGACGTCCAGTCGCTATACACTTGCATTCCCCATGCAGATGGCCTTAAGGCCCTCCGCTTCTTCCTGTCCCGCAGGCCTGACCAGTCCTCCTCCACCGACACCCTCATCCGCTTAGCCGAACTCATCTTCACCCTCAACAACTTCTCTTTCAATTCCTCGCACTTCCTACAGACAAAGGGGGTGGCCATGGGTACCCGCATGGGCCCAAGCTACGCCTGCCTCTTTGTAGATTACGTGGAACAATCCCTCTTCTGTACCTACACTGGACCTAAACCCCACCTCTTCCTCCGTTACATTGATGACTGTATCGGCGCCGCCTCGTGCTCCCACGAGGTGCTCGAACAGTTCATCCACTTCACCATCACCTTCCACTCCAACCTTAAGTTCACCTGGACTATCTCTAACACCTCTCTCACCTTCCTGGACCTCTCTGTCTCCATCTCGGGCAACCACCCAGAAACCGATATCCATTTCAAGCCCACCGACTCCCACAGCTACCTAGAATAAACCTCCTCCCATCCACCTTCCTGCAAAAATGCCATCCCCTATTCCCAATTCCTTCGCCTCCGCCGCATCTGCTCCCAGGATGAGGCATTCCACTCCCGTACATCTCAGTTGTCCTCGTTTTTCAAGGACCACAACTTCCCCCCCCTCAGTGGTCGAGAACGCCCTCAACCGTGTCTCCCACATTTCCCGCAACTCATCCCTCACACCCCGTCCCCGCAATAACAACCAAAAAAGAATCCCCCTCGTCCTCACGTACCACCCCACCAACCTCCGGATCCAACGCATCATCCTCCGACACTTCCGCCATCTGCAATCCGACGCCACCACCAAAGACATCTTTCCCTCCCCACCCTTATCTGCTTTCCGGAGGGACCACTGTCTCCGTGACTCCCTTGTCCACTCCACACTCCCCTCCAGCCCCACCACACCCGGCACTTTTCCCTGCAACCGCAGGAAGTGCTACACCTGCCCCCATACCTCCTCCCTCACCCCCATCCCAGGCCCCAAGAAGACTTTCCACATCAAGCAGATGTTCACCTGCACATCTGCTAATGTGGTATATTGCATCCGCTGTACCCATTGTGGCCTCCTCTACATCGGGGAAACCAAGCGGAGGCTCGGGGACCACTTTGCAGAACACCTACGCTCGGTTCGCAATAAACAACTGCACCTCCCAGTCGCGAACCATTTCAACTCCCCCTCCCATTCCTCAGACGACATGTCCATCCTGGGCCTCCTGCAGTGCCACAACGATGCCACCCGACGGTTGCAGGAACAGCACCTCATATTCCGCTTGGGAACCCTGAAGCCCAATGGTATCAATGTGGACTTCACAAGCTTCAAAATCTCCCCTCCCGCTATCGCATCCCAAAACCAGCCCACCTTGTCCCCGCCTCCCTAACCTGTCCTTCCTCCCACCTATCCCCTTCTCCCACCTCAAGCCCCCCCCCCATCTCCTACCTACTAACCTCATCCCACCCCTTTGACCTGTCCGTCCTCCTTGGACTGACCTATCCCCTCCCTAACTCCCCACCTACACTCACCTTTACTGGCTCCATCCTCACCTCTTCAACCTGTCTGTTTCCTCTCCACCTATCCTCTCCTCTATCCATCTTCTATCCGCCTCCCCCTCTCTCCCTATTTATTTCAGAACCCCCCTTCCCCTCCCCCATTTCTGATGAAAGGTCTAGGCCCAAAACATCAGCCTTTCTGCTCCTATGATGCTGCTTGGCCTGCTGTGTTCATCCAGCTCTGCACCTTGTTGTCCCACCTGCCTGTGCTGGGCCCATATCGCTCCAAGCCTTTGTATTCTTGTACTTACCTAAATATCTTTTAAATGTTGTAACTGTACCCACATCCCCCACTTCCGCTGGAAGTTCATTCCACGCACAAATCACTCTCTGTGTAAAGAAGTTGCCTGTCACATCCGTCTTAAATCTTTTTCCTCTCACATTAAACATATCCCCCCGGTCTTAAATCCCCCTGACTAAGCAACTGCTGCCTTCACTGACAACTGCTATGGTAACAGCAGCTTTAAGTTCAACGTGCACCGTGCTGAAATAAATCTCTGCGTCACGTTCTGCCCCATACACACATTCTTCTTGGCTCAATTCTCTAATTGTAATACAATTGATCCACATCTCCACAAATCCTCCTGAAGCAAAGGGTCCCAGCAGCAAATTTGGCCAATTTCCTTCTAAATCTTTTGAGCCAAAAAATTTGACTGTTGCAGTGTATGATCTGTTTCATGGTCCTGTTTTCCATGTTATTCGTTTGTTGTGAAAGAAACAATTCGCTCCGTGTCTGTCCCTGTGTTCACCAAATATTGCTTACTCAGGATGAATTACAAAGTGCAGATTACTACTTATTCAATAATGTTCAAAGCAAAACGGTATTACCTCTATCTTAGACAAAAACAACTCTAAAGTGCACATTTGCAGTCTCATATTCCTAATGCAAAGAAAAACCACATAAACCACAATAACCTCACATTGGCCTGTGCTGTTAGCTAAATAAGATGTCAAATATCCCTAATCTCTGCATCTAGCTATGTGAGTCTTACAAATAAAGAATCCTGTATTGAATCTACTAACCTGAACTAATTTCCGATATAGTGCCAGCAACATGCAACTCTGAGCAAAACATTTCCCTTTAGCATACCTTTAAATGCAACAATTGTTCACAGTATCAGTTCCTCAGGAGCATTTCAGAGCACATCATTTTTGAAGTCTATAGCCTCCTGAAGCGAGATCTCCTTCATTGTGGACCTAGTGAGCACACTTTGGCAGTGGCTGTCAAGTTGGCTACTACTGAAGGGCCAACCTTCGCTTTCCCTCCCACTCCTGTTGCCTCTGTGGATATATGCACTCACTACACTTGCACGGGGAGAAAGCAATAGATTATATGAAGAAGAGGGAAGGGCACCATTTATGGAGGGTGACTGAGGCATGGTATGAGATGGCACAATGGTCACTCGTGTGTGAGTATTGCCACTTCAGATGGGGATGCAAAGTGTCAGGAGAGAGAGAGAGAGAGGAATGAGTGCAGATGCAAAGTGTGTTGGTCTGAGGAATGTTGTGCAGGGAATTACTGGGAAAGTCAGAATGTGGTGATTGACATCTGAAAATGTAATTCCCTTCTCTTCCTGCCCTCCTGAGGTTATTGAACCTCTGAGCATTGAATCCTGGTCCGAAGGAGCACTCCACCTGCTCACTTCCTCAGCCACTTTTTTCCATGTATCTTTGTACTGAGATTCTGACTTATTCTTTATTTTCCTGTCCAAAGGAAGCAACCTGCAGCAGGGCTTCTGGGGAATAGACAGAGACTAAGGTGTGGGGGTCTGATTGGGAGGGGGGTTGGCGGTAGCAGGTAGCTATGTCTTCTTTCCATTTACATGTTTCCTCAAACCTTAGGGATCGATGTACAGGTCAAGCAGCCTACCCCCTCTCAGTTAGAAATCTTTCCTTTGATGTTGTGATGTAGCATCCTACCAACACATGATTGGTCTGGAATTCCTAACTTTAAGGAGCCATGGCGGAGACTGCTTCAATCATGTTATGATCGAGTTGAAACTGACTCCTTACCTTGTCCCATTCCTTTAACAGTCACAACAAAATTTGACTTTCAAAAAGGATGTGATTTTCCCAATATTTCAGACTATATCTAACTTGGTAACAGAAACATGTTGACCAGATTCCTTAAGTAACAAGTACAGAATTAGTTTATTACAAACAAAACATACTCACGCAAAGATGTGAAGACAATTAACAAAACAATTAAACTTTGCAAATTATCCTTCTTGATAAATAGGAAAATCTCCAAATCTTGTTGGGGGCTGGGGGGGGAGGAATATAAATAACACGAAGAAAGTTATATTAAAATGGATTTGGTCTGTTCCAAATGTTGGTCTGTAGCGAAAGTCATTTTGCATTTAAGCTATTGGAACTTGGATTTCTTCTTTGGCTGGCTAAATTCCTTTTACCTAGAAACAAGGATAGCATGTTCTTGATTCTCTTTTAAGAGCTCCCCATTTGTGGTTATGAGGCCTAGCATTGGGTTTTCAGCTCAGAAACTTAGAGAGGGGTTTTAGAGAAAAGAGAGAGAAAGGTCAGACTTGTTGCTCCTGAGGCAGGTTTTGTCCGATTCTGTGTTCAAAATGTGACAGTTTAATAACACATATAAACTGGATCATATGAACACTTTCTGAAAATATTGTAAACTCAATGACACCAGTCAAACAGCTTGTTCTTCCAAAAGCAACATATTTTCCCTGCTGCATCAAAACATCTATGAAAAGTGTTCTTTTCAAGAAGTAAATGATATTCTACGCTAATATTTTAAATCATACAGCACATCTTCACAATAACCAGTGAGTTCCCAATCCTTTGCCAGCTTTCCCTATTATGTGTAGGTCCATTTTGATAAAATTCCGCCCAGGGTAATGAATTGTTATTTTTATTCTTTTGAGGACCAGAAGCCCAAATCAAAGTGCAGATGATTAGCATATAAAGCGCCTTTGCAGTAATACATCTTATGTTTCTCAAATTTTGAGTTTTAGCTATTAATTAATTTGGTATACTAAAACCACATGTCACCATATGTGAAATTGTCCCTGCCTATGCTGTGTCAGGTTAAACATCTAGTTTGGAGTAGAATTTGCCCATAGATGTGTTCCCATGCCTGTAGCCCTTGTCCTCCTAGGCAGTAGAAATCATGGGTTTGAAAGCTATTGTCCAAGGAGCATGGGTGAGTTACTGCACAGCATCTTGTCGGTGTACACACTGTTGCCATTGTGTATGGTGGTGAAGGGAGTACATGTTTCTGGTGGTGAACTAGGCAGGCTAATTTGTTCTGTATGGTATAGAGCTCCTTGTATGTTGTTGGAGATGCCCTCGTCCAGGCTAATGGAAAACATTCCACCCTGGTCCAGATTTGTAGATTGTGGACAGGTAGTGGGGACATAGGATTTGAGTTTATTGCTGAAGGATTTCTATCCTCTGATCTGCTACGTCCAGTTCAATTTCTATCAATGGTAATCCCAGGGAATTGATCATGGGGTCCTTAGCAATAATGCCATTGAACATCAAAGGCAGATGGTTTGATTCTCTCTTTAATGTTCTTGAGTAGATTTTTAGCTCAGGTTGTGGATGCTGTGGTTGGTTCACTCGCCGAGCTGGTTCGTTAGTTCGTAGATATTTCATCACCCTGGGTAACATCATCAGTGCAGCTTCCGATGAAGCGCTGTTGTGTTTTCCCGCCTGGTATTTAAACTCTAGGGTCCGTTGGATTTGATGACCTCATTTCTGGTTTTCCTACGCAGTGGTGTATCTCTAGGTCTAGTTCTATGTGTTTATTGATGGCTTTCTTGGTGGAGAACCAGGCCTCTAGGAATTCCTGTGCTTGTCTCTGTTTGGCCTGTCCTAGGATCCTGGTGTTGTCCCAATCAAACTGGTGGTTCTCCTTATCCGTGTGAATAGAGATGAGTGGGTATTTATCGTGTCTTTTTGTTGCTAGTTGGTGTTCACATACTCTTGTGGCCAATTTTCTTCCTGTCTGTCCATTGTAATGTTTGTCGCAGTCCTTGCATGGAATTTTATGTATTACGGTGATTCTGCCTACAGTGGTTAGCAGTTGGCGTATGGTTCACATGGGTTTGAGCGCTACTCTGATGCCCAATGGTCATAGGAGTCTTGTGGTCAGTTCGGATATGTTCTTGAAGTATGATAACATGCTGAGTGTGTTAGGGCATGCAGTATCTTCCTGTTGTTGTTTGTGTGATAGGTGGGTGTTAGGGTGTTTGTTTGTGGGTGTTAGGTTGGTTACTGTTGAAATTCAGTACTTGGTCAGTGTGTGTGGCTTTTCTGTGTACCTTCATCAGAATTTCCCGTTGGCTCTGTGTTCTATCATGATGTCCAGGAATGGGAGCTGTTCATTCTTTTCTTCTTCCTGGTTATGCCCATCACTCGAACATCAACAGAAAGATACTGCATGCCCTAACACACTCATCACACTACCATATATCAAGAACATGTCTGAACTGACCTCAAGACTCCTCCGACCATTGGGCATCAGAGTAGCACACAAACCCATGTCGATCGTATGCCAAGTGCTCACTCGAACCAAAGACCCCTTACCCACAATAGACAGAACCACTGTAATATACAAAATTCCATGCAAGGACTGCGACAAATATTACAATGGACAGACAGGAAGAAAATTGGCCACAAGAGTACATGAACACTAACTAGCAATAAAAAGATACTACCAATACTCACTCAGCTCCATTCACATGGATAAGAAGAACCACCAGTTTGATTAGGACAACACCAGGATCCTAGGACAGGCCAAACAGAGACAAGCACAGGAATTCCTAGAGGCCTCGTTCGCCACCAAGAAGGCCATCAATAAAGACATAGAACTAGACCCTATATATACACCACTGCGAAGGAAAACCGGAAATGAGGTAATCAAATCCAACGGTCTCCAGAGTTTAAATACCAGGAGGGAAAACACAACGGCGCTTCATCGGAGGCTGCACTGATGATATTACCCAGCAGGGTAATGAAACGTCTGCGAACTTACGAACTAGCTCGTTGATTCTTTCTTGTTAGAAAAGTTCATTGTGTGGTACTGATGTGGCATGAATGTTACTTGTTACTTTATCAATCCAGGTCTAGTAATGAGACCATATACTGAGTATCTCTGGCTAAATTCAAATTTGGCATCAGTGAGATAATTATTGCTAAGCAAATGCAACTTGGTGGGACTGGGAAGGTGATCAGGACTGCCAAAGATGTAAAGGAACAGCCACAGCTGTCAAAGAATTATCAAAACTGTCCAATCTGGCAAGAAAAGGTGTGGATTTAAAAATAAAAGGAATCAGTGCAATGTATTTCAGTTTGCTTGTTGACATCAGATATTTTATGATTTGTGCTATATGACTGCCTTCCGGAACTGTCATTTTCACAATGTGGAGCCTATTGAGTGAGCCATGTTCAAGTGCAAATAAGGTAGAAATGTTTGTTCGGGATCCACCACCCTGTGCCCATCCACTTGTGAGGGGTTTAGGGACAGAGTTTAGTATGGGATTATGGGGACTATGTGTGAGTACATGGTATTAAGTTGCATGGGTTTGTATGGATGGGATGTGGGGAGTGAGAGCAGTGCTGAAGTCCTGAGACAAACATTCTGCCCAACCTGCTTTAGGAAACCTTGACTACTGTTTCCATGTTACCCATCCTGACTCCCAGTCCAGGCCCCTTCCCTGTTGCCTCCTCCTTGACCCTGTACCAAAAATAGGAAGTGCAGATGGCTGTATTTAAAGGTTGGGTTGCAGAGATGGGATTTTCCCCACCTCCACTTACTCAACCCAGAAGCGAAACTATGGGCCAAAATGTTTAAGTAACAGAGACAGCATTCGACTGATGAAAGTACAATATTGTTAGGGGCCTAGTCTTTGAGAGAGAGACAACAAAGGAGCACCTATTTTGTGTGGGCAATGGAAAATGTTGCAACCAATGAGGCTTGGCTGCTGGGAGTGGAAATTCAGGTTTGCTTTGTGTATAATTTTCTGGTATGAAGGGTATTGCTAGCACAGTGAGAATGTTTGGGTTAATGAGGAGGAGATCGGTGAATGCCTGCTCTTGACCTCCCCACGGTAAGAATCAAGCAGAAAGTGTGCGTCGCAACTTCTGTCTGATGACACTAATAGAATTGTTGATATCCATGCAGTGGAATGGAATAACCAAGATGGGTCAGTAGAAATGTATGTTGCAAACAGTTAATGGCTTCAGGCAAAGAGGTGGAGATCAAAGGAAAAATCTTGTGGGAACAGGCAGGGAGAAGTTAAAAGAATGTCTTCATGTTCTGCCATTACTAAGCATATTCTTCAGCCAGTGGAAATAAAGCTGGTGATTAATCTCAAAATGTTTAATTGCACAAGCACTTAGTTTCTGCTCACAAACCTCTTATTAAGAGCCTGTCTGTCTTGACACTATTGTGCCATAACTTGCAGGCAGTTTGTGGTGAATGGAAACAATGAGTATGAAGAGTATGAATGCATCATGCAAAAAATATCTTACCTTTAGTGCTCATTGTACAGAAGCATTGACTTTTTTTTGTAAAAATTGATTTATCAAATAATATTTCTTATTGAAGGTCTGTAATGAATAGCAAAAATGACAGTCTTGATTATGATGTAAATGTACAGCAAATGAGGCAAAGAACAATTATATTTTACTTAATCCATTTTTTGTTCTGACTCAGTCTTGTGAAAGTGGATGATAAACAGATACAGAAAGACAGATTATGTAATTTTTTCTCATTGATCTCAGTTGAAACCAGTGCTGGAATGAAATAAAACTAGCTTTGCATCGTAGAGATTTATATTTGCTATTTAATTGGATTCCCATGTTTTAATGGAAAATAACATTAAATTGTTCACATTTTTTGATGCGGTTTGGGGGGATTTGGATTTCTGTGTGTTTGCAGAGACTGGTATCAGGGTTAGGAGGGCAATTACTTAAATCCACCCCCAGTTAGCATGTCAGTTTCTTGACACGAAACCGGCACACCGTACTTTTTAAAAAGTTGCAATGGAAAGTGGGAGAGCCAACTGGCCTGAACTGCTTAAAGGATTAATTCGTTCTTTTCAAATCTGTGAGCTTGATAAGGGCTACTTTTCAAGTTTCAGGTTTCAATGCAGAATGGATGCAAGGTCTAATATGGGACAGGGAGGGGGCGTTGACCCAGCAGGGAGTGAATCAGAACCGCAGGTCAGTTGCAACAAGCACTATTGCAGAGGGAAGGATTACGGAAGGCCCACATTCCCAGGCGACCAATTCTACTCATCTTTCATATGTCTGGATTTTTGACAAAGGCATCTGTGAGGGAGGGAGAATAAACCCTTCTTGCTTGGGATCTCAGAGGTTTGTTGAAGGGGGATTAGGAAGACTCTATATTCCAGTGGATGTGAAGGAAATCTGAGCTTTGTCTGACCTGCATTGAAGAGAGCAGTTTCTGTAAGAGCAGTGACCCCTGGGAATAGGATGAGAGGTATTGTATTAACCAGATCTCAGAAAGACACTAGACCTTTAAGACAGCTGGATGACATTGTGCCATGTGATGCTTTAGTATAAGACGTCTCTATCTTACTGTCTGTGCATTCAGTCAGCAGTCTGTTGGACAGTCAGACCGCTAGCCAGTCAGCTACTCGGCCAGACAACTCTTCATGTAATCTATGTAAGCAAATAACCCAGACTGTTATAAGTAAGTTTGCAATGTCATATTAATGTACATAATTTGTTATTAATGAAATTCAAGATATCTGTCTCATTAAAGAACTTGACTCCGTGGTTTATGTTCTGCGGGCTAACATATAGAAAACTACAGGCACATCATAGTGACAGTGAGTGGTTACATCATGGTAACAGCTGTAGCAGCAACTGGGTAATAGAAGATGATGACAGCAAGTGGACACTAGAAACACATGACAAGCTGATACGAAACACTGAAAGAAGATAACAGCAGTGGCCGTTGTGAAAATTTCTTTTCACAACAGTCATCTAACATGTACGGGATCAGAGCTGATGTTTACTTTTAACAATCAAGACTGGAGGTTGCAACTTTACTGAAGCAAGAAACATTTGTGCGCACTGTCTCTCATTTTCTTAAAACAAAAAGAGAACAAGGCCACTGCTGATCCAATTTAAATTCTAGAAATTTAAAGAAGTACTGAAAGACAGATCCAATCTGAGGAAGCGGCGTTAGATCAAAATATGGGAGAGGACACTGGGAAAAGCATTTTCAACATTGATAAGACTTAATTGTACAGAGTCAAGGCATGATTCTGCCACCTTGCTTCTCTGAAAAGTCACTCATGCCACATTGGGGTAATGTGCTGGAAATCAAGCTACACTATTTTCAGAGTTATTCCCAGAAGTTAAACAGACCATGATGTATGGACTTAACAAGAATGACCTTTTTGTTCCTAATAAATGGATTCTAGCTACTGATAACAGTTTGAAATATTGATATGTAACTCAAAAAGTTAAATCTCTAACCCTCTCATAAACTCACCCTCCACGCACATATACAGACAAGGAAATAAATTAGTGTTATGGGTGGGGGGAAAGACTGGGAAGGCAGCTCAGTGGTTCCTGTCCACAGAACAGGCTGAGGTGATTCTTTTGCCAATCAGAACACTGCTTTTTGATCTTCTTTCTCCATATACTTTCATCTGCTTGCAGGAAGCATAGAGCAATTTATAATGATTTTTGACTTATCAAATAGAAATAACAGCTTGCAGCACTGGAAAGAGGAAATAAATTGGTTATCTTTTAGGTTTGTGATGCTTTTTACTGCGGAGCAAGAACATCTCCTCTAGATATCCAATAGTTTCTGCGAAAATAATTACAACACACCCCTCCCCCCACAAGCTGATCAGCTACCTGGGAGCCAATCACAGTTAGTGACACACTGTCACTAACCTGCAGAAGGCCTTTCACGTTTGTAATTTGTCAGCTACTTGTTGCCAGCCAAAGATCTTGACTCCAGCTCGTCTGCAAACTAGGTTTTCAATACAGCTTGAGCAAGCAGTGTAAACCTTACTTGCAATGAGTGTCAGATTACTTGCTTTTAAAATGTACCGCAATGCTAATCAATCTTGAAGTAGTTTGTTTCCCCTTTGAATCCATAATGTACAGAAAAATAAAAAGGTGCAGTCTTTACAGCATGAAAATTTAAAAAAAAAACAATGCATGACAACACTTTTTTTGTAGTAAATGCCATCTACAGGTGTGAACCTGCTACATTTAAAGCTACAACTGGAAAAAAAAGAGTAGACAAGCCAACTTAAAATGAAAGAGGAATTACACTGAAAGACAGATCTTATGCATACTTGTAATTTTTGAAGGTCACAAACCCCCAGTACATAAGGATAGAATATAAACATTTGAAACTGGGTTGGCATTCCAGTGACATTCTGTCAGAACTTCAATTATTCGCAGAAACAATGACTCTTAACTTCATCAAACAACAAGTAAATGATAAAGAAATACAGGCAGCCAAACTATTTACTCCTTTGGGAAACAAAGGATCGCCAAGAATAAAATTGTCTGGTATTTCCAGTGACAACCTCAAAGATCTTGACAAAATTTGGCAATTTTTATAAGATAATTTTAAAATGCAAGTCAACTTTAAGATTCACCAGCTTGAGTTCATATCACACTGCTAAGTTCATGTCATACTGTTAACAGTCAGGTAAAAGTATCAACCAATTCATAGGCAGATTTCAACGGAATAATACTGAATGTAATTTCATTGAAGTTAGTTTAGCTGAAGTGTTGGAATCGGCATTTGACTCTATACCCATTAAATCTTTTTGAAAGGGACTTCTGGTCAAAATAATGGATAGTACCATTGTGGTACTTCAAGAAGAAGAATGCAAGTTGAAATTAGTTGTTGCACAAGCGTCTTCAGATTATTGACTCTACAATAATTGCAGCTGTCAATAGGGTCAATAAATCTCTAAATCTTGAATGAGATGAAACTCAGCACCCCCACCCCCACCCCACCCCCTCCACCCCGCCCCACTACAGTCGGGAAAGGACATGTGCAGGCTATGTTCTGAAAGAGGATATTGGATTAAAATGTGCGAGAAGTCTAAGTGCTTGGAAAAACCCAAAATGTGATCCAGTTCCACATTCTGCTGCTGGTTCAGTGCAGTTATGATACTGTTACCAAGCTGACAATGTGCAAAATTGTGCTGATATGCCTTGCTTATCAAATGCAGGACAGATCCAACATGGCTAAGGTAATCAGTATATCAATTTCAACATTAGACATTCCAGACTGCAACAGCAAGTATATCTATGACCTGATTAACCTCTCTCCACACTGATTTGATTCTCTCGATAACTTTAAGAGTGATACACCGAGAGGAAGATACCCAAACCAGCACTGACTTTCCTGGTAAGTGTGGTTTTCACATTCAGGACAAGTGGAGACTGGAATTTGGTTCCATTGTACAAATCAACATCTTTTACAACGTTAAAAATCACACCAATTGGCTTCATTACTTGTGTTTTGAAGGAAGATGATATTCTATATACACATTCCATCCCAAGGGAACTGAACACTACACTAAAAAGACATCCACACATGATTCCTGATCTCAAATTTTTAGCCAGAAAGGATTTTCAAAAGTTGATTTCAAAAGCAGATATTGGTCCATACATCTTTGCCAGAGTTCCAGGAAATGACAACTTTTAGAACACGTTTCTATAGAAAGTATTTTCTTAGATTACCATTTGGATAATCCATCAGCCAGGATATATTCTAAGGATATATGGATTGTATCATGGAGAATTTACCCCATTGACTTTGGGTCACAGATGACATTACAGTTCTCAGAAAAGAACTGAATATGAATATATCACAAACTTTCATCAGCTCCCGGTAAAAGCATGAAAATGCAGTCTTGATTTCAACAACATAAAATATCAAATCAATTCAGCCAAATCAACCTCCTCAGATCAAGGTACTGTTCAAACAGCATAACACATGATCCTAAAAATAGATATTCAAAAGGTACTGATGCCGTATGACAAAGGTGATTCATGAAAGTGGCTCTGTTTCTTCAACTTTTTATCCCAGTATATTCAAAACTTTGAAACCAAAGCATCTAAAATCTAAAGATACAGCATGTGATAGGATAATCACTAACATATCTTTAAATCTCTCAAAAATGTTTTAGCTTTCAGCAAATGTACTCCTTGATATGATGATATCTTTGAGCTTACGAGGTTGGATGTAGATGCATCCCAGAAAGGCCTCACAGCATGTCTATTACTGAGTGACAAGCCTATCTTGCTTGGATCCAAAATCTTTGCAACAGCTCAGGCAAACTTCTGCTCCAACCATTGAAAGAGAAGCTTTTGTTCTAGTTTTTAGAATATGAAGGCTCCATATCTATCTATTCAGTAACCATTTCATTGTTCGTATCAATCACAAATTTTTAGGGATGATCTGTCAAAAATCTCTCAACAATCATAGTGAGCTTGAATTTTCCACAACCAACTCCTTCCCAGAAGAAGCAGCAGACATTGTTGGCATATTGCAGGCATATTGACTCATGGAGATCACGGATAATCTGTTGAGAGAATAAGGGATCATCCTCCATATAGGGTTTGCCTTAATAAATTTATGCTAACTTTACTTAATTAATCCACAGTTGTCCAAATGTTGAACAACCTTGATTGAATGAATATTTTGATGAAGTATCAGAGAAAATTGATGAAGGGTGTGCAGTTAACGTGATGTAATGAAATTCCAATCAATGTTTCATAACATGCCACGCCACAGGCTCGCCAGCAAAATCATAGCCCATGGAATAAAAAAAGACAGTGGCAACACGGATACAAATTTAACTGACAAATGTGAGAGAGTAACAGCAAAAAAAAAATTCAAAGGCAGTGTGAGGAAAATGTTTATTACACAGCATTTGGTGACAATCTGAAAATCACCACCTTTTATAGCGTGGTGGAGATTCAAAGTAGCTCTCAAAACGCAATTTGATAATTTTCCGGAGGGAAAATACTTGAATGGTTATGTGGAAAAGGCAAGGGCCTGGAACTCACTGGGTGGCTCACTGCAAGAGCAAATTAATGAAGAACTGAACAGCCTTGTCTCGTGCTGTGACCATGTGATTCTGCCATTGCTATCTATTTGTGCTTACATAATTGCACTGACATCACAGATTTCATTTGATCTTTGCTTTCCTAAGCCAATGAATAATTTGAATGATAAATGAGTATATGAAGCAGGATCACTGTTCTAGCTGAAATAAAATAAGACTTAACTCAAAAAATAATTTAAAACATTGTTCCACATGGTTTAAATAACACAAGACTGTGTCAACTGTAAGAAATACGTGCCGTTTCACTGCAACTAAACATGGTCACCACCAGCAGTGAGAGTTAGGCAGCCTCCACAAGGTTAGAGTCATAGTCATAGAGTCATACAGCCATACATCACAGAATCAGATCCTTTGGTCCAACCAGCCCATGCCGACCATAATCCCAAAATAAACTTGTCCTACCTGCCTGCGTTTGGCTCATATCCCTCCAAACATCTCATTCATGTACTTATCCAAATGTCTTGTTTTAACCTTGTAACTGTACCCACATCCACCACTTCCTCTGGAATTTCATTCCACACACGTACTGCTCTCTGTGTAAAAAAAAAATTGTGCCTTATGTCTCGTTTAAATTTTTCTCCTTTCACCTTAAAAATATGTCCCCTAGTCTTGGACTCCCCCACCCTAGCGAAAAGACACCAGGTTCCTGAGAGCTGTCATTGCATTACAATATACTTCTGCACAGGTATGATTGTTTGACCTGGAAATCATGGTACCTGTGATGTTATGTTTTCCCTTACTCTGTTAGCATTTATAGGAAGCAGTAGCAATTTTTCATTTACACATGTAATAGAAATGAGGACACAAAGTAATAGAAAGTTAGATGAATCTCCTTGACTTCATTTCTGGTATTTCTTGCTCTCAGTAATGTTGACTCAGCACCTCTTTGGAACTAAGTTTTGTCTTTCAATCTCTGGTACTATTTCCAAAAAGGAAAATAGGACTTTGCCCAGTATTTTGGCAAATATTTATCCCTTAAAGATTATTATCACATTATGGGAGATTGTAGAGCACAAACCCAATGCCGCATTTCCTTGCATTACAGCAGTAACTATATGTCAGAAGTAATGAGTTTGCTTTATATTTTTTGTGAGATCCTGAGGACATGGAAAAAATATAATTGCTTGCTTTTTTAATTCTTGTGTACAGTTATTAGAATTGTTCCGACAGAAAATAATGTGCATGCATGCGAGTTATGGATCTGTTGCCCACTTAATTTACTTTTCCATTAACTTCACTTATTCATATCTGTGACTGTGGAGCAAACCAAGTCAATAAGTCATCACTTAAAAAAAAGCCTTGAGGGAGGTGTGACACCTTCCAGAGCTTGTAAAGACATCTTAGCCAGATAGAAAATGACTTAATTTACATTAAAAAAAAATTGGTTCCATTATGATCCATTTACATCTACCATGAGTAAAGAAGCAACCTAGATTCTATGTTCTGGTAATGGGTGCAAAGCATCCCACACTTAAACAAATGCTTCCGTTACAATAACAAGACAAAAAAAATCTGTTTCCATAAGATCATTTATTGAAACTTACTTTGCAGACATTTACGGAAAACTTCACTGGAATATGAAGCCGTCCAGAATATCCAGTAGAAAAAAATGGTTGTATTTATATACAGCTGTTTGTGACTTCACAACATTTTAAAGTGCTTCTCAGCCAATGACCTACTTTTTCTAAGTATAGTTCCAGTTGCTATGTTAGAAATGTAGGCAACCAATTTGCACACAGCTAACGCCCACAGACAGGAATGTGATAATGTCCACATAATTTGTTTCAGAGTTGGGGCTGAATGATAGAAATTGATCAGGCACCTGGGGACAACTTTCCTGCCCGTCTTTAAATAATCCCTGGCTTCTCTTTCACTCATCTGAGAAGTCAGATGGGGCCTTGGTTTAATGTCTCACTAAAAATGTGGCACTGTCAACAGTGTACTATTCCCACAGTACTCTCTCGAGGGACCAATCAAGATCATGTTCTCAAATCTCTGGAATGGGACTTAAATCTAGAACCTTCTAGCTCACAGATCACTGAGCTATGGCTGACACATCAAGCATCGATGTATGATGCAAGTTTCTTTTATGATGTCAAATGCAAATCTTTGCAGGAAAATAATCTTTTGAACATTTGTGGCTGGCTTACTACTTGAGGCAATACAGAGTTATATATGAGGTGTAGGACAAGAATTAGGCTATTTGGCCCATTGAGTCTGCTCTGCCATTCAATCTTGGCTATGTTTCTCAATCCCATTCCCCTGCTTTCTCACCATAATCTTTGATCCCCTTACTAATCAACAACCTGTCTATCTCTGTCTTAAATACACTCAATTATTTGGCCTCCAGCGCCTTCTGTGGCAATGTGTTCCACAGATTAACCATCTTCTGGAAGAAGAAATTCCCTCTCGTCTCCGTCTAAAGGGTTGCCCCTTCTCTCTGAGGCTGTGCCCTGAAGTCCTAGTCTCTCCTATTCGTAGAAACATCTTCTCCATGTCCACCCTATTCAGGTCTCCCACTATTCTGTAAATTTCAATCAGAATCCCCCTCAACCTTCTAAATTCCATTGAGTACAGACCCAGAGTCCTCAACCACTCCTCATATGATAAGCCCTTCATCCCTAGGATCATTCTTGTAAACCTCCTCCAAGGCCAGCACATCCTTCCTTAGATACTGAACTCAAAACTGCTCACAATATTACAAGTGCATTTGACCAGAGCCTTATACAGCCTCAGCTGTACAACCCTACTCTTGTATTCTAGTTCTCTTGCCACAAATGTTAACATTGCACTAGCCTTCCTAACTGCTAACTGAACCTGCGTGTTAACCTTAAGAGAATCCCGAACTAGTAGTCCTAAGTCCCTTTCTGCTTCAGATTTCTGAAGCCATTCCCCGTTTAGAAAATAATCTACACTTCTATTCTTCCTACCAAAGTAGATAACCTCACAGTTTCCCACATTGTATTCCATCTGTCACGTTTTTGCACATTTTTCCAGCCTGTTCAAGTCCTTCCACAGCCTTCTCATCTCCTCAACACTACCCGTCCCTCCACCTATCTTTGTGTCATCTGCAAACTTAGCAGTCATGCCCTCAGTTCCTTTGTCCAGATTGTTCAATCAATCTATGTTGAGTTAGCAGAGGGCTGCTAGCTCAGGCATGCCTCTGGGCCTGTTTCAATGTTTCTGATAACTTTGCAGTGAATCTTACTGGATTGTAGTTATATATCAATGCTAACCAGCATCAATCCCCTCATGGTTAACTAACTTGCCAGCACTCACTACTGAGTATACACAAGACCAGTGGCCATTTTAATAAGGTACTTGAAGACTGCCAAAACCTTTTGGAATTTGTACCCAAAACTGGGTGAACAGTTTGACAGAAGTGGAAAATTAGGCTGGGGGAGAGAGAGAAATTTCCAAGACCTGTGGAACCAGCATGTGTCCTGTTTACCGATTACTTGAGGAATTGATATTTTCTTTGTTTCTGCATATCCTTGCACTAACAAACTGCATTGCTGTACACCTATAACTAGCAACCTAGCCATTTTCATGGTGTCAAAAATAAATAGTTTTCAATAAACCTAATGGGTCTTGAGGTCCCACAAACTACAAGAAGTCCCTACCTGCTTCAAGAAGACCATCACCATCCCAGTACCTAAGAAAGCACATGCAACGTGCCTTAATGAATACCACCCAGTTGCTCTGACCTCAATAGTCATGAAGTGCTTCAAGAGCATGGGCCACATCAACTCCAGTCTCCCCATCTGCCTCAATCCTCAACAATTTGCCTACCAATGTAACAGGTCCACAACGGCTGTCATTTCCCTAACCCTGCACTCATCCCTGGAACATTTTGACAACAATGACACCTATGCCAGACTCCTGCACATTGACTACAGCTCCATTTTCAACACCACAATCCCCTCCAGACTGATCTCAAAACTCCAAGACTTAGGACTCGCTCCGCCCTCTGTAACTGGATCCTCAGCTTTCTGACCCACAGACTGCAATCAGTGAAGATAGACAACTGCACCTTCTCCATAATAACACTCAACACTGGAGCACCCCAGGGATGCATTCTCAGCCCCCTACTGTCCTCTCTGTACATCCACGACTGTGTTGCCAAGTTCCAAATGAACTCCATCTACAAGTTTGCTGGCGACACCACTGTGGTAGGACTGATATCAAATAATGACAAGTAAGAATATAGAAAGGAGACAGAGGGCTTGGTGATGTGGTGCAATGAGAACAACCTCTCTCTCAATATTTGCAAAACTAAAGAACTGACCATTGACTTCAGAAACAAGGGAGGAGAACCCATCCCCATCTACATCAACAGAACTGAGGTTAAGAGGGTTGAAAGCATCAAATTCCTAGGAGTGACGATAACCGACAACCTGTCCTGGACTTACCACGTAGATGCAATGGTCAAGAAGGCACAACAATGCCTTTTACTCCTCAGGTGGCTCAGGATATTTGGCATCAACTTTGACACAAGCACCATTGTGTAATGGCCTGGTATGGCAACTGCTCTGACCAGGACCATAAGGAACTACAGAAGGTTGTTTGCACAGCCCTGACCATCACGGAAGCCAACTTTCCACCCATGGACTCCATTTACACAGCCTGTTGTCACAGAAAGGCTGTCAACATCATCAAAGTTCCATTGTACCCTGGTAATGCTCTTCCATTAGACTTCCATCAGTCACTTCCATCAGACAGAAGATATAGAAGCTTGAACACACGCATCAGCAGGCCCAGGAACAGCTTCTTCCCAGCCATTATCAGATTGATGAATGGAGTCTCCAACTTCAAAGAATGCTGATCTTGTTAATGGTGATCTTGCCTAGTGTGCGCCCTGTGCGATGTAACCTGTATGCCTCTGGCGAAGTTTTTTTTCACCTTGCAATCTGTATGTCCTTGCTTACTGTAATCTGCCTGTCCTGCTCGTAAACAAAGCTTTTTACTGTACTTACGTATATGTGACAGTAAATCAATCGATCTAAAATCTACTCAAAGAGTGACTATACGGATCTGACTGATTCACTGGGCAGTTTTTACTCGAACACAATCTCTGCAGACTTGGGTATTTGATATTATTCAAAAATAGAAGTTTGCAGCACGTTAATGTGCTCTTTCCCTGAATCTGCTGTCAAACAAATCCAGATCATCTTTCCCCACTCATCTTAATTTTCTTTTCAAATGTTTATCCACTTTCCTTTGGAAATGTTGCCATGCATCCTGTGCCATCATTGCTTCTAGATTTCCCAATGACGTAACAATTGAATTGTGTCTGAAGTAAATTGTTATATCTACTTGGTCCACGTGCTTTCTGCGATACTGTCCAGAGGTTTGTTTTGGTTCTTTGTGGGTTGATAAAATCTCTTTTATGCAGCTCCTTGATCAAAGTCTACTGGGCACTGTTTGAAAATCTTGGGAGCCCACGCTCTTGCATGTTGATTCATTCTTTGGTCTTTCCCAGATCACATTCCAAGAATAATTCACTCGCACCACAACCGACTGAGCTAGTTTAATCCTGAAGGAATTACTTGCCAGATTGGGCCTGTGGCAGAGGATAAGGAAAGAAACCAAAGGGGATATCTACTGCTACAGAGCGAAAGCAGGAATGGGATGCTGAAATTCCCCAAGGCAATTAGAGATAGGTAATAAACGCTGGCAATGCCAGTAAGGTCCAAAGTGAGAGAGAATTTTTAGAAAAACTCAGTTTACAATGACTCCCAGCACCTGCTCCACAAAACCTTTTAAAAGATGCAAGCTGACTTTAAATAACCCAGGCTCATGCTAATTCATGCTAGCCTCTCATAGCTGCCCCTTTTGGGCATTCAGTCAACCAACAGCTGTTCAATAACTCTTTCTTATCAGATCAGATGATTCATGCGTGAAGTCAAACATTGTTTTTGTTCTGAATGTATATCTCCTTCAACTCCTTCATTGAGCAACACATTGCTTGAGTCAAATGTCAGTGCCGGCTACATGATACAAACCTTTAAATGAGCTTGCAACTCAAAGTTAGTTCACCTTACCTTAGAAACACTGCTGTATTCAGGTTAACTGCATATTGCAATCCATGCATATGTTTTTGAGTCTTAACAATTTGGAGACCATAAAATCAAAGTATTATATAAAATAACAGCAGAATTTATGACACTGAAATGTAATTGAATTATATTTTAAATCTGGGGTCTAATTATCCTTGATCCACTAACAGCACATCACCTGGAGACTATCCATGATATTAACTTTCTTTTATGCCACAGGTGATTAAATGGTACCTCCTTTTTCATTTGAGGTACCTCTGGAAATATCACTGGAACTTTGCTGTAATGAAATGGGGAAATGCTGAAACTGTTTACACAACCTTCATAATATACATGAGGACATCACTTTATAATTCATAAAGAATATTTCTATGTGAAAGAATGCATTACACAAAACAAGATATCGGCTGTTCATTGCTATGCTAACTGACAAGTCAGATCCAACTTACCCCAGGGTACTTAAAAGCCTGAAAAATAATGACATTTCCATTGAGCTGCTCAAACTAGTTTTCTAAATCCTTTCTTGTGACAGCTCCTCATAATTTTCACATCATTATTAAAGAAACTTTTGTGGTACTGTTGGTTTCAATTACCACTCTGCTACAGCAGAATTACATGGTCTGATTTGACCTGGAAACAGTTCTTAATGTAATGTATATTTAAAAAGAACTACCATTTGTGGAAAGTGCAAATCAATGGGAATCAGCAGGAAAAGGTCCTACTGACTGGAATCATACCCAGCACAAAGGAAGATGGTTGTGGTTGTTGGTGGCCAATCATCTCAGTTTCAGGGTATCGCCGCAGGAGTGCCTCAGGGTAGCAACCATTTTCTGCTGCTTTATCCTTCTCTCTATCATACAGTCAGAAGTAAACATGGTCACTTATGATCGCAGAGTGTTCAGCACCATTCATGATTCCTCAGATACATTTTTTTTTTATTCATTCACGGGATGAGGACATTGCTGGCTAGGCAGCATTTATTGTCCATCCCTAATTGACCAGAGGGCAGTTAAGGGTCAACCACATTGCTGTGGGTCTGGATTCACATGTAGGCCAGACCAGGCAAGGATGGCAGTTTCCTTCCCTAAAGGACGTTAGAGAACTAGGCGGGTTTTCTTCCGACAATCGGCAATGGATTCGTGGTCATCATTAGATGCTTAATTCCAGATATTTTTGTTGAATTCAAATTCCACCATCTGCCATGGCAGGATTTGAACTTGGGTCCCCAGAACACTATCTGGGTCTCTGGATTAATAGTCTAGCGATAATACCATTAGGCCATCACCTCCTCGCCTATCCGTATGAAGCAAGACCTGGACAACATTCAGGCTTGGGCTGATAAATGACAAGGAACATTCATGCCACACAAGTGCCACCTCAAGCATGAAAAAAAGTCTTACCATCTCTCCTTGATATTCAATGGCTTCCTATCACTGAGTCCAGCATTATCAACATTTTGGGGATTGCTGTTGACCAGAACTGAACTAAACAATCCACATAAATACTATGGCCACAAGAGCAGGTCAGAGACTGGAAAGGCTGCAGTGAGTAACTTACCTCCTGATTCCCCAAAGCCTGTCCACCATCTACTAGGCACAAGCCAGGAGTGTGATGGAATACTCCCCAGTTGCCTGAATGAGTTGTCCTCCAACTGGCGGGGGTGACACCATTCAGGATAAAATGACCTGGTTGATTGGCATTCTATCTACCACCTTCAATATTCATTCTCTTTACCATGATGCACAGTATCCACAAGGTTTATTATCAACAAAACACACTACACCAGGTTCCTTTGACAGAAACTTGCAAACTTGCGATCTCTACCATCCAGAAGGAAAAGGCATCAGATGCATACGAGAACCATGACTTGCATGTTCATTTCCAAGCCACACACCAACCTGACATAGAATTATTTCAGTGTTGCTTCGCTATTGTGTCAAAATCCTGAAACTCCCTTCCTAACAGCATTGTGAACATAGCTATATTGCAAGAACTGCAGCAGTTCATGAAGGTGGATCACCACCCTCTCAAGAACATTTAGGGATGGACAACAAAATGTGCAATGAAACCTGGGTGTCCTTGTAAGCATTCAGGTGCAGCAGGCTGTGAAGAAGGTAAATAGTATGTTGGCCTACATGGCTGGAAGATTCAAGTACTGGAGCAGGGATGTTTGGTGCAATTGTACAGGGCCTTGGTGAGACCTGGCTTGGAGTATTGTGTATAGTTTTGGTCTCATTATCTGAGGAAGGATGCTCTAGCTATGGAGGGCATGCAACAAAGCTTTACCAGACTGATTCCTGGGATGGCAGGACTGATGTATGAAGAGTGGCTGGATCTGTTAAGACTATATTCACTGGAGTTTAGATGAATGAGAGGGATCTCATAGAAACATATAATACTCCAACAGGACTAGGCAAGGCAAACACAGGAAGGTTGTTCTCGACGACCAGAGAGTCCAAAACCAGGAGTCGCAGTCCAAGGATACGGGATAGGCTATTTAAAATTGAGTTGAGGAGAAATTCCTTCACCCCGAGAGTGGTGAGCCTGTGGACTTCTATGTCATACGGCAGCTGCAGGGGCTGAAAGGGTGTTAATAAAATCCGGAATTATAAAGTTGGTCTGGGTAATGAAGACTTCAGAGCTATTATTAATTGTTACTTTAAATCTATTTTGTTTGCTAGCACTCTTTAAATTATTTTCCCGATCATTATATCTATCTAGCCTACATTGTAACTCCTGATCCACAGCAGTGCAGTTGCCTCATAACAGCCTCCTGGATGGCTCAGAAAGCCATTCAGCTCAGGGCAGTTATGGATGCGCAACAAAGTCTGGACTTGCATCATGAAAGATTAAATTTAGAAGTTTTAGGAAGACTGAAACCGTCGATTTTATTCCTGATGTTAAACTCCATTCCCATTTGTTGACTCCACCGCTTTCCCTGACAACAGTCTGGGATTAGGACAGTCTGTCTGTTTGCAACTTTAGTGCCACATTTATCCCTGCGATGCGCTTCCAGCCTCACAGTCATGCCATCATTAACACTGCCTATTTCCACCTCTGATTACATTCCCCAACTTCACTCCTGCGTCAGCTCAGCTACTGCCGAAACTTTCATTCATACTTTCCTTACCTTGAGACTCAACTATTCCACTGTATTTCAGGTTAGCTTCCTGCATTCTGCCCTCTGTAAATTTAAGGTATCCAAAATTCTGCTACCAATATCATAAACGTACTCTCTTGATTCCCATGAATCCCCTGTGCTGTCCTACATAGGCATCTGTCTTGATATTAAAAGTGCCAATTCTTTTTCGTGTTGTAAAGTGCATTTTAAATGAAGCATTCCTAGTGCAAAAAAGGTTAAAATGAAACAAGAGTTAAGTTTCAATGCAAATCTCAGCTAAATCACCATAGTCCCAGACGACTGCTGTCTCTATAGAGAGGGACAACTGGTGGTGGCTTAACATGAAGGTCACCTTGCCTCAGGTGAAGGTTGAGGTTGAGAAGGTGGGATATTCAGGGTGACCTCAGCCAGTGCAGGATCCCCATTGTTGGCGTCACTCTGTATCGCAAACCAAACATGCAGCCAACTGAACTAACTGACCTTACAAATTTCGGTACTGCGTTACTAAAGCATTTAACACACACATTTATAAAGAAGAAGGGATAGTAGGAACTGCCGATGCTGGAGTCTGAGATAAGGTGTAGAGCTGGATGAACACAGCAGGCCAAGCAGCATCAGAGGAGCAGGAAAGCTGACGTTTTTGGTCTGGACCCTTCTTCAGAAATGGGGGAGGGGAAGGGAACTCTGAAATAAATAGAAAGAGGGGGAGCTGATGATGGATGGTGGATAAAGGAGCAGATATGTGGAGACAAGACGGACAGGTCAAGGAGGCGGGGATGGAGCCAGTAAAGGTGAGTGTAGGTAGGGAGTTGGGATGCGAGTTGGTCAGTTAAGGGAAGACGGACAGTTCAAGGAGAACTTGTGTTTTAAAATTTACAGTTCGTTGCATATAAAACCCTGGGCTGAAAGTTTTTATCGCAGGATTAGTGGCGATATACCAGGTGAAGGCTTTGAGAAGAAAGCTTGATACGTTTCTAACACTGTGGTGTTTTACCAGCAGCAGAACCTCAGCAGTATAGTCACCTGCTAGATGGTCCATTAGGCCATTTAATGGCTTGTTTAAGGACCACTTCCCTATTCTATAAGCTTTCCCTCTCTATCTCCCAGTGATTACTTGGGCAGGGCCTCCTTGATTCATAGCTTCCTGGCCGAAGAAGACCCCTGTTGACAATAGCCATCCACCGCCAAAAGTGTTAGCACTCGCTAATCTGCTAACTTACTATTTGTTGGAGCCTGCCCACCTGCTTCAGCCTTTTTAAACCAAACCTGTTCTTTAAGAATGTACCAGTCCTGAGATGTCTCCTTAATGCTGTCACTTTAGTAATGCCCACCCTATAACGGTAACACTGCCAAGGCTGTGGGACTGTTGTCCTCTGATTGATCTGGTACTTTGGGAAAGTATTAATGGGCTGTCACCAACAGCATGTTATTCTATGATCCCAAACCCCATTGGCAAAGTGTTGGTTCCTGCCTGTGGTCCTGGTGGCAAAGACAAGTCCAAAAATCTTTGAATTCAGTGCTAAGGATTCAGGTGTCTCAAGAAAATGGATCTCCCTTAGCGCATGAGGAGGAGTTTACTCTCTCAGAGGGTGTTCATCTTTGGAATTCAATTCACAAAGGCAGTGGAGGTTGTGTTATTAATTATCTTCAAAACTAAGTAAGATTTTTGATCTACAAGCAAGTCAAATGTGATGGGGATCAGCCAAGAAAGTGGAACGAAAGCCACACTCTTACTGAATTGTGGACTGGCTGAATCAGCCAAATAGCTCATATTTGCTCTAATTTCATTTGAAAGACTGACTAAGTGAATCAGGGACTGTGCGTTGCTTTTCATGTCCTAAAGTCAGCTGGACTAATGGATAGCTACTTTAATCAATCTATTTGGACATACTTCTTGAGTCAGGTGGGCCTTGAACACACAATGTTGAACCTAGAGGTACTACCATTGTGCCTGGAGAACCCACTTGACTAATGCTAACTGCCCTTCAAAAGCAGTAAATGAGGAATATTCCAGGTAGCCTATGATTGGCCAAGTTTCCATTAGTGAAGTGAACAGAAACCCATAAAATGAATTCTTGAAGCGACAAAGTAAAATAAAATTTGCTATTTAATTCACTGACACTTAGAATTAAAAATGCCCTGATCTTTAAACACCAGAAAACATTCCTCATTACCTTCCAAATTTCTTGTGCTTTATCACTCTCATGAATAAATTACAATCATCGAAAATGTATTAAAATATCTTTATTTTCTTTTGGTGCAAAAGGAATGAACAAATAAATAAGTACTTGCAGTATAATGACTTATTCATGTTCAATGGAACATACAATTCAAAAAGCTTACATATCAATTGATAGTAAGGTAGAAGTGTGCAGTGTTCTACAAAATGTTAACAGTACATAGATACTATGTAGGAAGGTTCTAAGTGTGATAAATTGAACTGATACAGCTGCTTAATCGTCTTGGAGATGTTGTCAATCCTGATATGACAGTTCTTCCAGCTTTTTGCTGTAGGACAAAAGGAAACTCCGTAAGTTTTATAATGATCTAACCTGATAGGACAAAAGCAATGCACTAAAAATGTAGCCACACATTGCTACCACATGCTATATAATGCAAATAACTTGTTCACATTTTACAACAACTAAGAAAATAAGGTGACATTTGTATTGAAATTAACATCCAAACGACCAGTTCTGGAGCTACACTTTCATGCAATGGGGTTATCAATGTCAAATACTTTTTCACTTTTAACGGACAGTGAGCTTGCTGTATGTCGGAGCTATTTCCATACCTCAAATAATAGATAGCTCTTTTCACCCATTTGTCCTCTGGATCTGCACACACTGCCCGTCCTGCAACTGTGTAGAATCTGTAAAATCATTTAACAGCATGTTTACTTAAGAGAACAACATAAGTAAGATGTGGTTTTCAATTACGTGCGCTACATCGAGTTCCTGTACTTACATGATTGCATCTTTCTCACATATTTCATTGGATTGCTGTTCCACATAACCAGAGATAAACTTTAAAGGAATTCGGCCCCTTGAATAACGGAGACAGCAGTCGCTATACATCGAATCTAGGAGGGGAAGCAAAAGGTAACTTAAAAAAAATACATCCACGCCTTGATTAAATCATGTTTGAAAAGACAGACATGCTAGTAATAGGTTAAAGGTAGTTGTGAAACTTACATGCTGTTACTAAGAAGCTAACCATGCTCAGCATTATCAGTGACAGGACAGTCACCAGCACCAGTTTCCTGAGAGCACTCATTGCTGGCTATCGCTCTGTTTCTCAGTTGTCTTTGCTGTCGAACGTGTTGTGGGTCAGTTGCTGAGGTGTGATATGTTTTGCGAAGCTGCCAACCAGTTTATATATTACTGGCCACAGTGTTGGGACTTTTCCAGATCCAGGAAATACATTGTTGATTTATTCCTTCTGGGGTTTCCGCTGTTGCCTGTCCTTGTTTGATCTGCGGTTTGTGATGTAATCGGTTTATTGGTGTATTTATAAATAAAATTTTAATCTCTTGCTTTCGCAAACTCCAGGCATTATTACTTTTCCTTGACTTGCCAAGGTATTGAGACTTATTGAAAGTTTCACGGTCAGTTTTGCCCCTCCTAAATTGTTTCTACTGAGATCAAAGATAAATCACAATTACGTAACAGTCTAAAGTGGGTGCCAGATCCAAAGAAAGTAATTCTGCATTATGAATTGATAGTCAGACTTTTACCTGACAACACAGAACAAGCAGATAGTAAATGTGAGCATTTATTCTATTTTTTAGCAGCATACATAGTGCAAAAGTAATCAATCCTTACGAACAGAATGGATGGATCAGAAATGCAAGGCAAAATGTCATAAAGTTGTGTTTTCCTAATTAACCCGTTCAGAGATGTTACTACACACATCTGGAACAGGTGGGACTTGAACCTGGGTCTCCTTCTGCCTTTTGTATGTTATATTTGATTGCATGCAGGAATTAAATACCTGCAATAATTAAATGTGCTATGTAGTTTACATGCTGGATGTGGTTATTATGGAGGCAGTGGGACTCATACTGAAAAGATGAGAAATAAAATTCTGGCCATGAGGGTTGAAGAGTTCATGCTTGATGTTAGTATACGCAGGCAGGAAAGCATTGCATGTTAATTCTGTGAAAGCGCAGAAGGGACTCATTAGGGACATGTTAAAGCAGAGAAAATCCTTCAACAAAGAATAGAATAGTAGCAACATGGCTGAAGGCTTTGCCCATGGCTGCTCTGAATACTAGAATTCCCATTTTGTATTATGATGATCAGTGGAACATTTCTATTCCGAAGCATTCCATTTGTTCTCTTCTGTGCCATCACTTGGTAAATTCCCCTCATGAGTAAGCTAATTTTAACCTTCTTTAGCAGTCTACAAATAAAGAATTTAGGATGTATCCATGTTAATTTAACTGCATCTAACCTTAAAAGCAAATTTGTTCTTGCATAGTTTATAGAAAATTTGTATCTGACTTTGTGTAAAAACAAACGATGGTGCAACTCCATTTGGCACTGAAAAGTTATGTGGTTAATTTAAAAGTGACGTGCACAGAGTCAAATCTTCACTGCATTAGGCTGGTTTCAGTTAAGCTAGCAGCACAACAATGCAAGGTGTGCAATTTTGAAATTTGAGGATGACATGAAACTTGTCAGTATTGTAAAGAGTGAGGAAATGGTGATGAACCAAGAAGACACCTTGCAAATGAAATTTAATGCTGGAAAGCAATTCCTTTCATGTGCAGAGATAATATATGCTAAATTTTATCATGTTCAAGAAAAAAGAGATCTGAAGCTTTATAAGCAGATGGTGGCCATGGTAATGTCACTGGACTAGTAATCTCAAGGCCTCGATTATTGAGCTGGGGATACCAATTCATATGCCACTATGGCGATTAATTAATAATTCTGAAATTGAAAGCTAGTTTCAGTAATGTTGACAATGAAGCTATCATTCACTGTTGAAAAAAATTCTTTTGGACTTTAAACCCCCAGCAATATGGTTGACTCTTAACTGCTGTATGAAATGGTCCAGCAAACTGCTCAGTCTATGGGCAGTTAGCAATGAGCAATAAACTATGGTCTTGCTAGTGACACTATCCCATGAAATTTTAAAAAAGCGCATTTCTTTGATTCTGGCAAATGAGGTGGATAATGTCATAAATATAGCAGAAGGAATACTGAGCTTTATAAATAGAAGTTTGAAGTTAAAAAAAAAGTTGTTTTAAACCTTTATAAATTATTAGTTCTGCTCAAAAATTAGGAAGTTATTTTAAACCTCTATAAATTCTGCTCAGTTGGTGTGTTGTCAGAATCTGGATATCACAGTTTAGGAAGGATATGAAACCTTGGGAGACAATCCAGAACTGATACAGAACTGAATAATTAGAATGGCTCTAGGATGACAGATTACAGCAAAATAGAGAGCATATGATGCAAATGAACTCCTTCAAGCAGAGAATGTGAAGATTTGGTCATGGTGTTTAAAATTTCAAAGGATTTAAGTAAATAAAGACCACAAATTTAGGCCCGAAACGTCAGCCTCTCTGCTCCTATGATGCTGCTTGGCCTGCTGTGTTCATCCAGCCCTGCACCTTGTTGTCTCGGATTCTCCAGCATCTGCAGTTCCTACTATCACAAATTTCTAATGACTGCTTAAGAACCAGAGGACACAGATTAAAGGCAACTGGCAAATTAACCCAAGGTATCATGAGGTTAAGATTTGGAATGTACCACCTGAAATGATGATAGTACAGATTCAAAAGTAGCGTTCAAAAATTAATTAAAAAATATTTGAAGGAGAAAAAAAGAGTCAGACTTTAAGGAAAGCATGGGAATGGAACTAACTGCTTTGAAAGAGTCAATTCAGACCTGATCAGCTGAATAGCCTTCTTTGTACTTACCCAACTACGATTCCATGAAAACAGACTTCAAGTCATTAACTTAGTAAAGGGGTTATACACCTCTGAGTGGTTGCTACCTTATGTACGATTAACTGTTGGAAAAGCTATGTGTTGAAATCAGGGTTGATATTATTGACATCTTTTGGAATGTTTTGGGAATTTTGGAATGATTCTTACGTCACCAATGAAGAATAACTATGTGACTAAGGAACCAGAGGACTTTCATTCCCATGAAATCTGACACAAAGGTTTATCAAAAATAGAGAGGGAGAAGGAATTATGAAAATGATAAACAAAATACAGGTAGAATAAAAATAAAAGCTGATAATGTGGAACTTTGTGGGTAGAAGGTTGGTGCCACAATTAATCTTTATGTGATTGGGTCTAAGGATCTATTTCATTTGCACTGGAAAAGGGACAGTAACTAGCGAGCCTTAACAAGAAGATATTCGTGGCTTAACAAGATGTCGTTTAATATTAAAACTATTAGGAGACACAAGTGATACATTTTTTCCTTCGGGATTCAGAATTATTGCCTTGATCTCTCCACCCAAGACTGTATCTCGTCAGATTGAGTGAGCTTTTTGCAGCCTCCAACATTAACCCTTTCCATACATTGCCTTTTGCAACTACTTATGGTAACTTAAATTTCTAATATTTAAAGTGAACAGCGCAAACATTTTAGCGGAATAAAACAAAAGAGAAAGTTTAAAGTTTTCCAAATTTGTATCCTGTGAAAATAACATAATACAAACATAGCTGCCAATTCAGGAGACAAACTTTAATGGCTTTGTATAGCACCACTATACATGCAATTTAATGCAAATTTAAGGCAGTAATACTTTTTCCTTATTAAATATAAAAGACGGAGCAATATAAGATCTGTGACAATGGCTTAGTGAGTAATCAGGCATGTGGATTTGGCATTGAGTTGTACAGAGTAGGGAGGCACCAATTTAGATCTGTAATGTTTTGCTGCATTCGTTCATTCAGCTTTACAATTGATCTCAATGTCCTAATTGCAGATAAGACAAACAAACGTATTTTCTGCTGGTTTGTGCTTCTGCCAAGGCATTGGATGAGTTTGATTGTGATCCATGAATAGGTTGAAAACCATTCTAATGCATGAACGAATCATAGAGTCATATAGCATGGAAACAAACCCTTCTGTCCAACAACAAGGTGTAGAGCTGGATGCAGCTCTACACCTTGTTATCTCAGATTCTCTAGCATCTGCAGTTCCTACTACCTTCTGTCCAATGTTCAGATTCACGTGAAGAATGGCTCTTGGGCGGCATATATCAATCTGCACCAACACCTCTGGATGTCTGCACATAGCCTGGCTTCAAAAAACATATTTGAAACGAACATTGATAAACTCCCATTCAAATGTAAATATGTCAGAAATTTACGATAATGATCACAGCGTAATAATGTTCAAGCCCAGTCGTGATGCAATGTGAAATTCCAAAAGAAAATGTGTCATTTTAATAAAACACATTTAAATTAGCACCTTGACAATACTACTTGTCCCTAAGGGTGAAATGAATGCTGGCTTTTGTTACTTGATAGATCTGTACCAAGAACAAAGCTGACATAAAGACAGAACAATAAGAGTGAAAGGCCTAAGGTAAAAAAAATGAAATAAGAAAAGCATCTCATTGTATATCCTGCATTTATATAGTGTCCTCTATGACCTCATTACGTCAACAACTTTAGGGCTACAAGGTATCTTTGAAGAAGGTTGATGTTGTATGTAGTTTATTCAACGATCATGTTACGTGTTGTAGAGAGTTGAGTGCGTAGAGGGTGTGTTTAGGAATTGTTTTTCACCAGCTACAGTGAAATAATTCATGTGTTTTCTTAGAAATAAATATGTTTAATTTTTAATTAAAAGTGAAGGATAATCAGTGCATTTTACTTCTTTGTTTGCTGTCTGCCTTAATACTTCAGTCTAATTAGCTGTTTTTCCTGTTTGATGACATCACTATTGCTGTTCTCTTTGAATTGATTGCAGATTCAACGTAATGTTTGGGACTGGGTTATCCATTAGGAAGACTTCATCAAGGTCAGAGTGTAAATGATCATTTCACCACTAACTGCAAAATCCAGGCCATTAATTCAATAGACCTAGCTCAAAAGAGGGAAGCTCCCACTCTGCTGAGTTTCTGTCTTTACCTGACCTAATGGAACAAATAATTCCCAACAGAGAAGCAAGGAAGTTCAGAGACTGTGAGGTTCCTGCATACCTCTGTGGTTGGAGTAATGGAAAGAATGTTGTTCAAATGAGGATTGGCAGAGAACAAAGAATGCGAAAGGAAAGGGAAAGAATAATTCGAAGAGAAGAATGAGCCATAGAAGAGAAACTTCCTTTTGAAATAAAATTGAGAAAGACCTGATGTTGGTGCACTCTGATACCCTTGCTGAACTGAATCTGAGAGTAACAAGCAGTTTGCTCATGCACAGAATAGCATGAAATCCAGACACTGTCATCAGTGAATCTATACTTTTGCAGTGTAGAAGTTCCCACAAACTCCAGTCTTCATTGCAACCATGATTTGACAAAAACTTCTACAGCTCCATTATTAGACTTGCTGTCAAAACCCTCAATAAAGTTGCATCTTGTTCATTATTTACTTGAAAATTACTGTGAAACACCCTCATGGCCCTACAAAAATATGTTTATGAATGTCAACTTTCTCCAGAATAATTTTTTTTTAAATGCCATATGTTTAAAGCATGTTTCTTTTTAGAAAGTTAGTTTATTTTTATTTTAGTTTCTACCTTAACCCAAATATATATTTCACAGTATGAAAATGCAGATCGGAAGTGAAGGGTTTTAAATCCTTTTAACTTCACAGTTCTTCAGTTTGACTTGTTGACATCACCATTGCCACTGTCAAGACAGCCCCTTGACTGGGCACAAGATGTAAACCGCTGTTGGGAAAGAGGAAATTCCAAAAGCGGAGATTATTTTGTGTTTGTGCTGAGCTTTCTTAGAGGTCACTGCTAACCACTCTTGTTTCCACTGATATCTTAAAATGTAGACCAATAAAAAGCTGCAATTGTATATTGCACCCCTGAAAATTCCTTCATTATCAGTGCGATTGTTGGTCAAAACCCAGACAAAGTTCTAATATCTCAGGAATTTTACATTTTTTTGTCTGTATTGTTTCTATTTACTTTAAGTGAATGGTTAACCAGATGAAGGGTTTTGATAAACAGTGGAAATTCCCGGCTTCTATGGGAGTCTGTCGGTACTTTCTGTAGAATTGCTACAACTTCTGTGAGTTTATTAATATCTTCTGCTCAGTGCCCTTAGTTCTATGTTCAGGTGATATACTAGTTTCATGACTTTATGTCAAACCTTGTCATTGTTGTCTTTTATGTATGGCTTACTTCTGTGACATGTTCCTCATTCCTCACACTGGTTTATGCTGTACTATTATAAGATAATTATCAATCTTACCTCACCATTGGTTCCAAATTCTATGACTGTTTACAATTTATGGATAGGTTGTGTGCTATCATGTAGCATCTGTTTATTGTGACAGTATTTAGAGCAATGAAGTGTTTCATCTCAGTCTACTTAAAAACAGTCAGTTACTGGTCTCAGATTGTTCCCTGTAAAATGTGGAGTATATTTAAAACAAATTAGGTTCAGCTCCCAAATCCTTCTTCTTCATTGATTACCAAGATCAGAATATTATCTAAACAGAAAGATTTTACAGAGGGACTTAGGTATCCGTGTACATGAATCACAAAGTTTAACCATGCAGGTGCAGCAAGTAATTAGGAAGGCAAATATAAATCCTTATTGAACTGTTCAGTGATGTTATTGCAAGATAAGTTAGGTAGATCCTTGACTGCAATCTGTCTTGATAGATCATATTTTTTTAATTAACAAAGTGGTCTTTCACTGAAACACAAATGCGCAATGCTGCAGATTTGATTCTTACCCAGAAACAAATAAATATTTTTCAAAAGGAATAAAAATAAAATAGAATACTCATAATACAATTTTAAAGATTTCAAGCACAGTAAAATATAATAATCTATCTATCCCAGCAGCAATCCTTTACAGTTCTCAAATACTAGACAGAATCCCTTTTCGATCACATGATTTGACTTAATTGTGTTTTCATTTCTTTGTCTTGAGAATCAGATAGTCTCTACCTTGAGAATAAAATTGAGTTTAAATGTTCTCAGCTTTAAATAACCTCTTCAGAGTTATAACCAAACTCTTCTCATCTAGATCTTTCAAACTGTACTCCATACATTGGTGTATCCTATTACTTAACATTTCTAAATTAACTCTTTGCTTCAGGTGAAACTGTTTTACACATCTAACTTCCACCATGACTTCTAAGAATGGAAATCAAAAGGCTTTACAAGATGTTTTGCTTAAGGAAAAAAGTCAATTTTTTATCCTTCCAACTGGAAGCAGCCTAATGCACTTACTCTGTCCAGCTGTAAAACATACCTGATGTAAACAAACCCCCAATACACTCAAGGAGTCTGTCTCTCTATCACTCATACTGTGTTTAAAAAATATACGGCAGGAAATACAGACAAGTTAATCATTAAACTCTACACAGACTGAAAACTTACATGCTACCTGTTTAAAATTTGATCCTCAAAAATAATAACTTTAAAATATACATATGAATCACACACTTTACAGTACAGAATATTAGTCTTTTTTTGTAAGGAAGATGAAGCAATTTTTAAAATTCATTCATGAGACATTGTCATCACTGGCCATGGCAGGATTTATTGCCCATCCCTAATTGCTCAGAGGGCAGTTGAGACTCAACCACATTACTTGGATCTGGAGTCACATGTAGGCCAGACCAGGTAAGGATGACAGATTTTTTTCCCTAAAAGACATTAGCGAACCAGATGGGTTTTTCCAACAAGTGGCAATGGTTTCATGGTTATCAGTCAATTCTTAATCCCAGATTTTTTTTGGACTTCAAATTCCACCATCTGCATAGAAGAATGAAAGATTGAAGCATACATTATTCTGAGGGGGATTGATAGGCTAGGTGCTGAGAGCTTGTGTTCCCTTGCGGGAAAATCTAGAGTGAGACTCAGTTTCTAAATTAGGGATCTCCATTAAAATTGAGAGGAGGAGAAATTTCTTCTCTCAAGACAACATTAGTTTCTGGAATTCTCTTCCCTAGTGTGCAGAGGTGGCTGGGTCACTAAACATATTTATGGCTGAGTTAGACTTATTTTAGACTTAAATTTAGGAAAACAGAGTTAAGGACAATATCTGATCAGCCCAAATCTTAATGAATGGTGCAGCAAGCTGCAGGAGCCAAATGATCTACTCCTGTTTCTTTTTCTCATGTTCTGAGTACATTTTCACAACTATAGGCATAATAGCCTCCATCTTGAGAAGCGTGATGTCAAATATATTTATAATAAACTGATGGGACCATCAGTTAACATTGACGAGATTCAAAATTATGTTAAACGTATACCTAGGTAGCATAGTAATCCTCTAGGTATGAATTGAAGTCCAATTGTTGACAGCTGAGTTGCAGCACTAGTTCTGAAAGAATGCATATCCAAGACAGTTTGACACAGAGATGAAAGTAGTGATATAATGTATACTTTATCAGATTATCTGTCATCAATTTGATTAATGATTGTCTATTAAGTTAATAATCAGAGTGCAGTTAAAAATTGAAGTGTTATAGCCAGTAGTTGTATTTGTGCATAGATGCAAAGATAATGCTTCATGCAACATTGGAACCAACACAGTTTGGTTATTCTGTGACATGTTTATTGTAAGATTAAGAGTGGGATGAATGTTCAATTACTTTATCTTTACCAAGCCAAAACAGAAAGTCATTCATGAGACTTTACAAAAATACAAAAATCTTTTCCATAATTATTTATAGTGAGCAATAGGCCTGTGGATTAATAACAGTTTTTTAAGAGAGCTGCTTATTTGTATTAAGCAACTTGGTGGGTTTCCCAGATGAGAAGGAAATGTAGTTGAAGAAAAATCTATGTGTTAGTCTTTCTAACTTCATTAACTAAAAGTTAAGTTGAAAAGAAATGTTTTCAGTTTAGTTTTAGGGTAGAGGTTTAGTTCATTGTTGGCACAGTTGCTCAGGTTAGAGGAATGCAGAGTTCTCAGAAGGTTAAAGAGCTGTAAGAAAGTCATGGGACAAATAGGGGGCATTAATTTTCTTTTTGTATACTTATAGTGGGTATCTCAAAATTTATCATGCTCTGTGCCAAAGTGCCTTAAAGATGAGGTAGAGTAGTGGAAGAGAAGGAGAGGAAAGGAAGCAAATCTTGCACCCCAGGTCCCAGTACCTTATTGGATGTCCTATGCCATGTGCATAAAGGCCTCTGAGTTGGGAATCAGGCTGTTCAATCACACAAAGACTCACGGCAGAAACATGCAAACAAGAGAAGATATCCTCCTTCGTTCAAGGGACTGCCAGTGTATATGTTTTTGTTTCAACAGTTTTACTTCCTTCATCACATCATGGCATCACATCACTGTAGGAGAATAGGAGGCACAAAACACAATGGCAATTTGACATTAATTGCTCTTGTAACCCTTTGCCAAGAGGTATGCTCGAGACCACCCAAACATGACTGTCTGCTTTGGATTTCACTCTCCTCTGTTACAGGGCTTGGAGCTTCCAGTTGGCATCTTTGCATGGTATAGCTCAGATTAAAAAGTGGATGAAGCTGAGCTACCTTGGGCCTCATCCAGTTGCACTCTGTCACCTTTGCAGTTATGTAGTGCCACAAAGCTACTGTTCCGTAGTATTGTATATACTTTGGTAATCTAAGGTTACCCTTTTTTTGCACCAATAATCCTTCTTACAATCCTTTTCAAATCAGTCAAAAATGGCATTAAATGATTGAGGAAATTAGTAAAAGTTCTTAATGGTTTAGGTGACTATGGTTCAAATAACAAACGTCTAAATGTACAGTATTTAAAGTCAGCAACAGCAATTTTTGTTGTCTAAGTTTAATAGCAAAATTTACTAATTTAACAATATGTGGGCTTTCAACTCTAGCTGTCTAAATGGTGTGATGTTACAAAGGACAAATGCAGTATCATATGTGACATTTCAAATCTTGAAAACTTCAACAGGTCAGGCAGTATCTCAGGAGAGAGGCAGAGTTTCATGTTGATGACCTTTCGCCAGAGTATCACAGTGGATTAATTGTAATGAAACCTCTGGAATCTACTGCTAAACAATTCATAGGGACACAACAATTAGACATCCCACTGAGATTTGAACTCAGAGCGCTAGATTCAGAGCCCAGAGTGCTAACCATTACACCATAGCTCACTACCTCTGGAATCTAACCATTTTTCCTCATATTGTAATGTATTCTGCGTAGCAGTGATGGGTGGAACTTTTGCTGTCACTTCAAAAGTGAAATCTCATTTTCACCCAATTAGCATTCAGATTTATATGCGTCACCTCTCCTTTGACAATGTGGAATCTGTCTCATGAAATGGGCTATCACCATAAGTGATTTGTTTCCGATGATTTTGTGTGATGTTATAATGCCTTGCACTTTCGTGGCTCCATCAATATCAAAGAATTTGTTGCATCTTTACTCTTCCTAGCCACTCATAAATCTACATGACAACAACTCCTTTGAATAATGGAGACAAATATTCTTAAACTGGGACAACTTGCATTTATCTGACCTATTTGTCCCAGAATGCCTTACAGCCAGTTTTTGGGCTATTAAAGTGTAGCAAAGTGCAAGCATTAGCAATTAATGCAAAGCAAACTGTTGCAGTTATGTGCTGATAATCAAATAATTCTTTTCATGCTGTTCAGTGATAAGTATTTGTGAGGATATGGGATAAACTCTTGTATTCTTCTTAAATACAGTGTCACGGTGATTTACATCCCCTGTGAGGGACAGGACTGTAATTCTAATTGTTGATGTCTTGATTGTTTTAACATGAGAAATTTTTTTTTCAAAATGCAGTGAAGCAGATTGAAATGTGAAAGTTGAGATGGCCTATTGAGTTCGTCGTGACCAGTGTGTGTAAATCATCGACCATAAAGTTCATGAGACGAGCCATTATATTAATCCTGTTCAGTTTTATTATGTGCAACGTGTTGATTAAGGAATGTAAACCCTGATGATCACTCCAGTGAGCAGTGTTAAGGTTGTAATACAACAAATAACTTATGTAATTTCCATTTTAATGAAACCCTGTAGCAACATTTGAGGCAAAACAGGAAGATTGCTTTGATGTGACAAAGATGAGTACTTAGCAGGATGTTTTGAAGACTGTGTAATCTGAAGTCTTCTAATAGGAGTGCAGAAGATGAGCCGTTCAGCTGATATGTAATGTTCCTGTGGAACTGAGTTACTGCTGGGATTTTCAATTGGAATAAAGTTGAGCAATGTTTAGCCCATGCAAATTTTTGTTGCAGTACTTAACTAAGATGGCCAGGGAGTATGGGAATATTATATTTAATGGCTTACCATAGTGAAGTGCTTGTCAAATCAGAATTGTGCTGGTGCCTTCCTTTTCACAGGCTGGTAGATGGGTATTAATTTTTAAAGTGCTGAGATATTTAATCAACAATTAATGGAACTTCTCACAGTTTTCTTTGGGACCGCCAACACATCCATCGTTTGGAAGGATAGGATGGTCCGTTTAAGTTGCTGCAGGCAACAGAGGCCTACAGAAATGCTGATTTATTTTGACTCCATCCAGGCTCCAGCAGATTCTCTGATGCAAGTGAAAAAAAAATCATTAAGAGTGTACCAAGAAAAAGCAATGGCTTGATTAGAGGTTATTCTCCATGATCAATGGCTGAGCAGTTCTAGCAAATATGAAAATCGACTCTGTCAGGCTAACTCTAGTGATATGATCACTGAGGAAAGGCTAAAGCTGTTGCTTTGAGGTGAATTTAAAGCTTCCTTATGATTTGATTTATATTTCCATATCTATTGAAAAGAAAAAACCAACTTATTTTCAGCCTGTGTACAAAATGAGCATTTTTCATCTTTAAAGTGTGATCGAAGGACAACAGGAATATCATTTTGGAATAAATCCTTTTGGAAAACCTCAATGGGTGATTCCTATTCACTGGCCACTATTTTCATCATAAAAGTAAGTTTTGTAGCCATTCCAACACTGAGCTTGGTAATGAACAATTCATTAAACAACAAATCATTCCTTTCAGACTATGATGGCTACTTGTGTTTTTCTTTGGTGTCATGGTTTTGTTGCAGGAGTGTTACAATGCTGAGTGTCACCTGCACATCTAATCTACTATATTTCCAGCTATCTTTTGACAAATCAGTTATCATAAATATGGTCACAACATTGATTTGATTTGATTTGATTTAAGCTTTATTGTCATGTGTATCCAAGCACAGAAGTGCAGGAGTATGGTGAAAAGTGGATAATGTTGCCACACATGGTGCCATCTTAGACACAAAGCTTAGGTACAGGTATTAATGTAGAGAAACAAAATTAAAATTAAAGCATTACCGTTGTTCTTAGTACAAATAGAAAAATAAAGAAATAAAGTTGAAAGTTAACATTACAGTCGTTCCTAGTATTAAGTGGGAAAAATAAGGAACAAAGGTAAAAGTTCAACAGCCTTTCTTAGGTGCACTCCCTGCAGCAGCTCAGTGTCCTCTGCTTTGACCCGCTCTCTAGGAAACCTCAGGTTCCCTGCTCTTGACAACGTAGATGCTTGACACTTCAGGCTTGCTGTAACCATGTTGGGCTCAGGCCCACATCTGCTCAATGCACTGGACCTCCAGCCGACACTGCTCGGGACGCAGGGCTGCTGCGACGCTCCCTGCGATGCCATCGCCGCTGCTGCACTATCTTCAGAACTACAGAAGGTAAGTTATAAAAGATGACAACGAGAGGGAAGGAAAAAAGAATGAAGACTGCGGCTGACCTGGAGTGGACAGGCTGACATGGTATCGGGGGTGAGCTGGCAAGATGGATATAGAACTAGCTTATTCATAGGAGACAGAGGGTGGTGGTGGAATGGAGAGCTGTGATTAGTGGTGTTCCACAGGGATCAGTGCTGGGACCTCTGCTGTTTGTGATCTGCTTAAGGAAAACGTAGCTGGTCTAATTAGTAAGTTTGTGGACGATACAAAGCTTGGTGGAGTTGTGGATAGTGAGGAGGATTGTCAGAGGATACAGCAGGATATAGGTCAATTGGAGGCATGGGCAGAAAAATGGTAGATGGAGTTTAACCTGGATGTATGTCAGGTGATGCATTTTGGAAGGTCAAATACAGGTGGAAATTATACATTGAATGGCAGAACCCTTAGGAGTATTGATATGCAGAGGGATCTGGGTGTGTAGGTCCACAAATCACTGAAGGTGGCAGCATAGGTAGATAAGGTAATAAAAAAGGCTGATGGCGTGCTTGCCTTCACTGGAAGGGGCATTGAGTATAAGAATAGACAAGTTATGCTGCAGGTTTATAAAACTTTAGTTAGGCCACACGTGGAATATTACACACAATTCTGGTCACCACACTACCAGAAGGATGTGGATGCATTGGAGAGGGTACAGAAAATGTTTACCAGGAGGTTGCCTAGTAATGGGGACTTTAGCTAAGAAGAAAGGTTGGATAGACTGGGTTTGTTTTTACTGAAACGCAGAAGGTTGAGGGGCAACATAATAGAAGTTTATAAGATTGTGAATGGCATGGATAGAGTGGAAAGTACGAGGCTTTTTTCTCAGGGTGAAGGGATCAATTACTAGGGGGTGCAGGTTCAAGGTGCAAGGGGGGTGATGTTTAAAAGAGATGTGAGAGGCATGTTTTTCACACAAAGGATGGTGAGTGCCTGGAATGCTTTGCCAGAGGAGGTGGTGGAAGCAAACACTCTGGTAGCATTCAAGAAGCCCCTGGACGAATACATGAATAGGAAAGGAATAGAGGGATACAGATCCTGTAAGTGAAGACAGTTTTAGGATGGAAGGGCAAAATGTGGCAGTGCAGGCTTGGAGTGCTGAAGGGCCTGTTCCTGTGCTGTATTTTCCTTCATTCTTTGTTCTACTGAGTCAGTGCTGCCGTCTTGAATAGCTGTCTCACTCTGTCTCTGTGCTGCTGGGAATTTTGCAGGCAGCATTCAAAAAAATACACAACTGAACATTTTTTGAAAATGTACAAGCTATTTCATATGTTGCTATTAAACTAGTACTGTTAATATTTATTACTTTCCATTAAAAAATTGGCCTATAATTTACTATTGCAAAGTAATGAACAGGGTCCACTATTAGTTAGATCTGTCCATGCCTATATAATCTCTATCATGCCACAAGTTCCTGAAAGTGCGAGCTGATAATGTGCCCACAGGGCAAGTGGGACCTGAGAGAACAATGTAAATGACTGCGTACCTCGTTTTTCAATCAAGTTAGAAAGTTGTGAAAAAAGCAGATCAAATCCTGAGAAGAAAGTATACATTTGAAAGTGAAATTTGATTTGGAAATCATTATCACATTAGGTGAAGACAGAAAAATAAGTGGGAAAGAAAAAAAATGATGAAGATGAATTCAAAAATAAACAAGAAGTGTAAATAATCATTGGGTGGAATCTGATAGCAGTCAGAACAATGTGGGCTCTGGTGAGATGGGTGGCAGAATGGGGAGAGAAGTCTGACCAGGCCCATCTCAACATCGCGATCATCTTGCCCCATCTTTTATTCCTTTCAAAAGCAGTTTAGGAAGATTCTTGCTGATCGGTGGCAAGTTGGCATTGACGCAATTACACCTTGTTAAGGTTCAGGTGTGTTGATGTTCCAACTCATTAACATCACCAAATTCGCCCAACAAACTGGAGATCATCAAACCTCGACATGGAAATGAGAGTGGGATCTGGTGACTTCAGCTCACCACTTGTTCTAAATGACCTCCATGATGCATGCACTATCCCTGCCTTGCAATGCCTTGCCTTTTTGTGCTTTCCCTGTTAGTCAGAAATACCAGGATCATGTTATCGCTGTGTTGCCATGCCATTTAGCATCAACACAAAGCCATGAAGCTTGCCTCAGTTGTCAGCAGTCCTCAGTTCAGTAAATGGGGATAGCTTTTGCTCAGGGCATCCCAGCGCAGTAAGTGGAGGTCAGTCTCTAATACCTGCTTTGTGCAGGATCCTATCCTCATGAGGAATGAGGAGCCAAAGAACAGGCAGTACACCACCTGTCTTGACTCTTTCTGCCCTGTTGTGGGCTGTTGTCCTCCTGGAAGAAAGGAGATGTTGATATTATGGAAGATGAGCACTTGAAATGTCATAACATTCAAAGCTTGGGCCAAGTGCTGAAAATTGGTACAAGAATAGTTTTGCTGGTGCAGACACGACAGGCTGAAGGGCTTCTCCTGTACTGTGTGATTCTACGAAAGAGGGTGGCACAGCTATTGCTGTAGAAGCAGATAGGGAGTTTTCCTGAATGAGCAAATAGGTAGAACAGAGGACATGCAGGGTTAATGGTGTTGCAGGTTGGAGTGGTTGAGGGTAGGTGCGGAAGACGTTACTGGAAATAGTGAGAGTGGTAGAGCATGAGCCTTGGTTGGGAGGTGGGTGCAGTAGCAGAAATAGTGAGCATGATATTACAATGATAGTTGCCTGGTGCAACCCAAGGTGTGCCTTGAATTGCAGAAGCACCCTGTAAATGGATCAATGATGTGTTGTGAGGGTTTGATAGAGCCTGGCACATGTTGGATGCCAATGTCTGTAGAAGTGGGGTGCATGTGGCTGGTGCCCATGGTGTGTGCCTGAGGTGTTGGTACCCAGTATTCAACTTGGAGATCTTTAGAAGAAAGCAGCAAGTTGAACCCACTGGGCTTCTGTGTCAAGTTTTCCTGAAAGATGGTTTTTTTTGGCAAGTTTGGTAAGATCACAAACCATGGTGATTTGGGCTGTTAACAAAGTGTTTAACAAGCACCAATGACATCAATTTGGAGCTTGCTGCTCCTTAGCAAGAATTGCACTGCACCACTGGAAAAAAGATGTGGTGAGATGATCTAGACATCAAGATGTAGCTCACCAAGATCTCACCATACCCCACACCTCTCAGAGACTTTTATGATTCTACCCGATAAGATTTGAAGTACACTTCAAGACTGAACATGTATGGAAACTTTCTTGGTAAATCAGGATATGAGGCCAGTAATATGGAGTTGCATCAAGTGAATTTTGTGCAAGTATTAACGTCTGTGCCTGTGGTTTTCCTGCGTTGTTGAAGGAAGTTGTGACTCACCAGACTCAATATGACAAAAGGTGTCAAGTAATGTCTGCGTAATGAACATCAGCCTGTTCCAACTATTGCGTCAAACTCACCCCAATGCTCAGGTTCCACCTTGCCCTTTCAAAAGAACATTGGAACTATCCCCTCAGGACAATTCTGTAACAATTCTGGTCCTGCCTACACCATGAGGCCTATTGCATTAGGATTTCAGCAAACCTTATGACAGGCTTGATAGTCCCTTGGATCATTATTTTGTGCTGTCTAGATCCACTCTGAGAGATATTGGGATATCCATGACATGAGCCTTGCACTACACCTGCAAACTATCAGGAGATGTACAACTACTCACTAAATTAAAACAGCCTTCAGAAATAATATTTGGATTAAAGGTATGTGAGCCCATTTCTGGATGAACTATAATTGATTGGGCAAATATCTAAATGCCTGAGAACTGTTCTACTTCTAGAAGAGCCTTCCCTCTGCTACACCAAACTGCAGAATTGAAAAGGGAGGTGGAAATCATTCCCTAAACAGCACCTTCAAATGATACAGACCCCTATTCTCTGAATGCCTGGAATGATTCCAATAATTGTACAACAGCTGTATGTCACACTTAAGAGAATCCTGAACTATAATTCCTAAGTTACTTCACGTTTTTCCCAGCTGCTTGACTGCATTCACATGCTTTGAGTTGAAGCTCTTCCTGACCCAGTGCCCATTTTAAAAATATTTACACAACTGACTCACTTCCATTTACCTATTAAACTCCCTGTTTGCAAAACATAATGTGCATCTTTCATCACAATATGACTAACTCAGTACAGCTAATGGTAAATGATCATTGTTTCCTCAAGCATAAGACACGGATATTGCTACAATGATCGCACTTCATGTGTAGGATTTTCTAAAGATCGTGTGGATGGCATGTATGGATTAAGATGCCTTCTGTGAATTCCCTGTTGCTACCTTCATATTACAGGGCAGAAGTCAGTCACATGGTAGACCATGAGCTTGGTTTCACTTTCGATATCACGTTCTTTCCTTATTTTCTCCAGGCAGCCAAAGATTGCATTCACAGATGTTGCGTGATGCTGGATTTCAGTGTCAGCCTTCTGTAGAAGCAAACTTCAAACTCCAGGTTTTCCAGGCACTCACCATGAATTGTAATCAACTAGAGGGCATAGGTTTGAGGTGAGAGGGGAAAGATTTAAATGGGAAGTACGGGGCTTTGGAAATCTGAAGCTCAAAGGGACTTAGGAGTCCCCAGTAAGTGTAACATGCAGGTTCCGTTGGCATTTAGAAAGGCAAATGCAACGTTTGCATTCATCTTGGGAGGGCTAGCACACAAGAACAGAGATGTACTGCTGAGGCTCTATAAGGTTCTGGCCAGGCTTCATTTGGAATATTATAAACAATATTGGGCCCTGTATCTAAGGAAGGATATGCTGGTGTTGGAATGGGTCCAGAGGAGGTTTACATGAATAATCCCAGGGTTGAAGGGCTTGTCTTATGAGGAACGATTGAGAACTCTGGCTCTGTATTTGATGGAGTTTAGAACGATGAGGGCGAGTCTGATTGAAGCTTACGGAATACTGAGAAGCCTGGATAGAATGGACGTGATGAAGATGTTTGCTCTAAGGAAAAACTTAGGACTCGAGGGCACAGCCTCAGAGCAGAGGGATGACCCTTTAGAAATGAGATGAGGAGGAATTTCTTCAGCCAAAGAGTGGTTAATCTGTGGAATTTATTGCTGCTGAAGGTTGTGGAGACCAAGCCATTGAATGTCTTTAATTCAGTGATAGATAGGTCCTTGATTGGTATGGGGATCAAGGATTTTCGGGGAGAAGGCAGGAGAATGGGCTTGAGAATCCTAACAGCCACGATTGAATGGTGGAGCAGACTCAGTAGGTGGAACGGCTGTATTCTGGTCCTATATCTTATGGTCTTATTTTTGGAGCTGGAGAGAGAAGGACCCAGAGATAGTTTAGATGCTGATGACTAATGAAGAGAGAGGGAGCAGAGACCAGGCAAAACAATGTGACAAGAAGAGAAAAATGTGACATCGCAGGAAAGCCACGGGTTGACTGGTTGTTGAGCAGCTGCTGTTGGGGACAGTGTTTCAATCAAGTAATTTTTCGAAACCAGCCCAAAGAAAGAAAGAATTTATAAGCAGAGGTGAGGGAGGTGATTTCTGAGTAAGGGTGAAGAATTTCTATTTTCTACTAATCTCCATTTTTTAGACAATTATGCAAGAGTAAGGTTAATGTAATTGAAGTGACAGTAAATAAAGTAATTTTAAAAATGTAAGTGAAGCTATGGCAGTCAGCCAAGTGGAATGCCTGTCCTGTCATATGTGGGCAGTTATGGTCACTTTCCTTAACCTAGACAAGCCCATTACAGGAAGTATCACCAGCTGCACAAGCTGGAGGTCTGGGTATCAGAGCTCCAGCAGCAGTGTGGGACATTGACATATTTTCATGAGGCAGAGAACGACGTAGGTAGCATGTTCAGAGGAGGTAACTCAATCAATAGAAAGGATTAAAATTGATAAGGAGAGGAGTTATTGGATTAGCTGTCAGTACTTAAAGTTGATAGGGCACCTGGACTGGATGAGATGCATCAAAATATCTTGAAGGACATGACAGTGGAAATTGGATAGGCACTGGCAATTATCTTTCCATCTTCACTGGATTCAGGAGTGACGCTAGAGGATTGTAAAATTGCAAACGTGTGACCTTGTTCAATAAAGGCTGTAAAGATCAGCTCAGGAATTACAGAGCAGACAGTTTAACCTTGGTGATGGGGCTACCTCTGGAAAGAATTATTTGGGGTAGAATTAATAGTCATGTGGATTGAATCACAAAAGGCAACATGGATTTGTTATGGGAAAATCAGGTCTAACTAACTTGCTGGGTTGTTGATAGAGATAACAGTGAGGTTTAATGAGGTGAAGATTGATGATGTTGTCTACATGGACTTCCAAATGATAAGATGTTTGATGCTCCAAAACAGACTTGTGAGGAATATTATAGGTCATTATAGAATAAAAGAAATCATACAATGTAGATAGAAAATTGGCTGAGTTACATGAAACAGCATAGTGGTTGTTTCTCTGGGAGAAGGAAGGTCTGCAGTGGAGATCCCTAAGAGTCAGCACTGCTTGCTTTTGCTGGTATATTATAAATGATCTAGATCTTGGTGTGCAGGAGACAACTTCAAAGTTTTCAGATAACATTGTCAATTGTGAAAACAGTGTAGAACTTCAAAAGGACATTGACATATTTGTGAATGGGTGAATAAATAGAAGATGAAGCTCAATGCAGAGACGTGTGAAGTGATGCATTTGGTGTAAAGAACATTGAGATACAATATACAATAAAGGGTACTATTCTAATGGGCGTGTAGGAGCAGAGGGTCCTGGCTGTATATCCATATAAATCATTAAAAGTGGTAAGGCAGGTAAAGAGGGCTCTTATAAAGCATGTGCTATTTAGGCCTTATTAATAGGGGTATACAACGCAAGAACAGAGTGGTTATGATGAACTTATATGAACTTAACTGAGGTTAGACCTCAGCTGGAATATTGTGTACAGTTCTAGGCACCAGATTATAGGAAGGATGTGAATGAATTGGAGAGAGTGCAGAAGAGGTTCACAGGAATATTTCCAAGGATGGGACACTTCAGTTCAGAGGAAAGATTGGAGAAGTTGGAACTGCTTTTTCCTTTGAGAGGAGAAGGCCATGAAAAGATTTAATACAAAATTTCAAAGTCATGAGGTCTCTGAGCAAAGTGGATAGAGAGACACTATTTCTACTTGTAAACAGATTGAGAACCAGAGGGCACAGTTTGCTCAAGAAGCAAGTGCGAAGCAAGAAAAACCTTTTCATACAGCAAGTAGCTAGGGTATGGTTGGAAGCTCAGTAAAGACGCGTTCAGTTGATGCCTTCAAGAATTGGATGATGATTTAAACTGAGACAGTATGCGGGGTTACAGGGAAAAGGCACTAAGTTAAATGCCCAGAGACAGTGCAGATTTGATAGGCTGACTAGTATCCTTCTGTACTGTGATCTGAAATATCAATATGTATCAAGAGAGTTTCAATGTAAATTACGATGGAGTCCAAACTAGAAATAATGATTCAAAAATAATTAAAATTTTAAGTATGCTACTATTTTATCTCACGGAGTTCCTGTAGATTGGCACACAGAGTGTTTGTGTTTTACAGCAATGAATGAAAACACCACTGACGTTATGCCAATCACATAGAATAACATAAAATTATAATCTTGTTGTAACCTTTTAAATGCGACCTAGACAGCAACAAGCATAAATTGGACTAAAGGCATGATTAAAATAAATTTAAAATACTTACTGACACCAAGATATCAAAGCTTAGGGATCAATGTTTTGTGAATGCAGAGATTCTGTTGCCGGTCTGAAAGTGGCAGGGAAAGGGTGGGTGTGGGGCAATCGGAGCTTGCTGCATTTTTCAGTTGCTCAGTAAGTTGTGTTCCCTGTTCAGGAGGACTCATTTGGAAGGCTGGTAATTCAACAGCTTCAATGGCGCCACTGCTAGTTTTGGCCATTGTTGGAACTGCACCTGGAGGATGAGGTACCAATGATGGCTTTGCACCTTCAAAGTTACGTGGGTGGGATCAGGGGTTGCTGGCCCGCCAGGCGGGCTCCACTGAAGCGTGGGAGGGCTGGTGTTGCTAAGGGCACATTCTTTGTCCACATAAGGCACACATTCCCACCACTCTTCAGCAACACTTGGCAGGGCCAGACTAACGTGAATCTGGCAACTACCCAGAATCTCAAGCTGGCTTGTTACATTCATTAAAAGACCATTTAACGCCAATGATAAGAGGCCAAATGGAATTTTCAAGTCAGTTTTTTGGCTGTCAGCACAGCCAGGAGCTAGAGTTGGCCTGTTAACATCTAAATAGGATGTGTTTGGCAGATCAAACTATAGCCACAGGCCATCCTTTCACCATGGTGGTCTTGCAACTGTGGCTATATTTAATTTCAAACATTCTTAAAGGGCTGCGTGGGTGCTTCCCTTACCCGCAACATCATGGTACAGCTCCTTTAGATTGTGAAAACCGCTTCCAATTAGTCTCACTCTCTTTCCTTCCCCCATTGCTCTGAAAATGTCTTTCCTTATTGATGATGATTCTTTTCTGATTTTGCTAATGCTATTTCTCTTTCTATACTGTAGATGAAAATTTCTACTCAGTTATTTCTTATGATTGCTTTCAGCCATTATGCAGCATTTGTAGTTTTACAAAATCCCAGATACTCTCAATTTTTCCTCACTGGGTGCCTGAGTAAGAGGACCCCACCCCAGCCTGCAGGCTGGTCAGTAGTATTCACCTGGCTGTTTGGCTGTGTGTTAAGGCTGTTTTCCCCTCTCAGTGGTAATGATGACAGTAGTTAGGTGGTGGCATTGAGAAATGCCTTTAGCCAGTCCTTAATCATGGCCTTGTCCTTCATTGGGCTGACCCCAACCTTGCCTGTCCAATCTAATGGCAGGGAGCTGGGAAGGTGATAACTTCACCGACCTGTGCTTTCCCATCAACATTAAAAATCCCCCTCCACCTTCCACCCTCCATCTTTCAGCTTACAGTTACTGTTAATTGCAGCAAAATGTAGCAGAATTACCACTAAGATAGCTGATGGTATCACATGCAGTTTCATTAAGTTGTGTGATACTCAGTGGGCAGCAGGACTTACTTTAAAATGTAGGAATGCAAGGATCTCTGACAGTTCTGTGTATAATGTTCATGCTTTACTAAACAGTTCTGGTAGTTAACACTGGCTCCACATTTATGTCTAAGCGCCCTCACAACTCATCTATGCTACTGATTTAACACAAAGACCAATGCAAATACTAATTAGGCACTGGACATGCATTAAGTACATGCATATGCAAAAGGAACACATGGAAAACACAAATTGGTGAATCTTTAGCATTTTAATGCATTACTTAAACATTGGAAAATTTATGGAAAACAAAGTTCTATTTTCTAACAAATAATATATCTATACAAATAACAGCCATATTCAGCTAACATTTCAACCTGTCATTGCAGCAAATTGTTAGTAGCCTTATTGCCACCAACTATACTTGAGTACATAGATGCTATGCAGAAATAATTGCTTAAGCAAGGCAGACAGTCTATTTGTGGAGAAAGATTTCGTCAATCAAGGGACATCTCTTCCAGTTTTTTGCTGTAGGGAAAGGAAACAAGAATTAGGTTTCAGATCACTTAACTGTAACAATAAAACAACACAGAAGCATGACTACTAGAACATTGTTGGAAATCTACAGCAGATGAATCACAATCTATAGTGAAGTTCAAATTCTGTTAATATGTATTTTTAACTCTTAAATTGAAATTTTGTAGATGCACAACAGTAAAGTATTGTTTGTTGGTTGGCTCCAGGGATATCAATGGACTAGTTTGCAGCATTTCCTGTTCTTGCTTTAGGTTTTACAATTTCTGCACTGTTTTTCTTTTTACGTAAAATGTAATTATGTTTTGTACATGCTCAAAAGCTCTCCTGCAGATATTGTTAAGAAAGTATTTGGTTGAATTGAGAACTGGTATTTGCATAGTGGATAGAACTCTTTCATCTAGTCTCAACAAATCCCAGGTCAAGAATTATATGCTTACATACAACTTAATAGTAAAGTTGCATTGTCCCAGAGGACTCTGCTCTCATTACAGAGAGTTGATTGGTGATGGGTTTTATCTGCAGATCAGCGCACGTTAGGTGAAGAGTGAGTTTGAGAAGGGCCTCTATGGTAACCTCCCACAGTATGGGAATGGAGCCTGTGTTGCAGGTGTCATTTTGCATTACAAGCCAGGCATCCTGCCAAGTGACCTCACCAATCCAACCAGATTTCTTCTGGATATGTCATACTGTCTTGACTGCTCCTCTTTACTATAAAAATGGGCCCTAATTTTAACTCACTCAAACCTATTGACTTGTACAATTAATGCAATTTTAATTATTTGTATCAGGTGCAATCACAACACAATGCTTCTGGCTGTACCATTGTTACATTTTCCATTTCCCAACTCAGTCCAGCTTGTGTGAGATTGGCAACATGATAGCAATTACACAAAAGCAAAATACTGCAGATGGAAATCTGAAATAAATAGAGAAAATGCTGGAAAACACAAATCAGGCAGCATCTGTGTAAAAAGAGACCGAGTTTTGATGCAAGGTTACCAATCTGAAACAATCGTTGTTTCTATTCACAGATGCTGCCTGACCTGTTCAGTATTCACAATATTCAATATAACATAATATTCACAATATTCACAATGTTCTCTACTTTATTCACAATATTCCATTTTATTAGTAGGAAGACCAGCAAAAGCAGGGGTAGAAAGGAGTTGTTTTACCTCTAAATGAATCTTATTTATTGCTACAGGTCTGTATTCTGTTTTCATGTTTCTATAACTAAGGCACAGTAATGCTAACACATGGGAGGTGGTGGCATTGTGGTGTTGTCACTGGATGATTTAATCTAGAATCCCAGGCTAATGCTTTGAAGGTGTGGGTTCAAATCCTACCTTGACATATTGAATTTGCTTAAAAAAAATCTGGAATTTAAAAGCACTAGTTTAATGGTGATGATGTAATTATTTTCTATTGTCTTTTGAGGGAAAGAAACAAATGATCTGGTTCACCAATGTCCTTTTAGGGAATGAAATTGGCCATCCCTCCTCAGACTGACCTACATGTGGTTGATTCTTATGTACCCTTGAAATGACCAGAGGGGCTATTAGGGATTGGCAGCAAATGCCAGCAAGAAGTAAGAATACAAAGATAAAAAGTTCAGACATTTTGTTGTCTGTTAACTTTCCTGCAGTAACCTTTGGACTTAGTTAACCAAAATTTCAAGTCTTCATAATAAAGTTTGTTTTGCTTTAGAATTGTATATATTTTCAGTGGAGAGCTCTAAAATGACACAGTGTTTGGCATACACTTTTAAATTAATGTTAACATTGGAAAATGAATTCCTGATCTGTGTAATTTATCAAAGGAATTTTTAGAAACAAATTTCACCATTATTTGGTATAATTAAGAGTTTGTGCTCTTACCTGAGCAACTTCAATGCCATTTTCACCCAAACCATGTCAGGATTTGCACATACTGCCTGCCCTCCAACAGTGTAGAATCTGTATTTACATAAGGTTTGTTAGTTCGTAGTTAATACCAAAAGTAATTATTATCAATTATTCCGTCTAATACAGCAAGGCTTTGTACTTACATAATTGCATCTATATCACAGATCTCATTGGATTGTTGTTCCACATAACCAGAAATCAGTCTAAAAGGTAACCGCTTCTTTGAATACCGGAGACAGCAGTCCACTGCAGAGGTTGCAAACAATGGCATTAGATAGAGGCATGATATTTAAAAAAAACGTAATCAATTTTGAAAGTAAGCTTAATATAAATCCTTTGTAATTATAACATTCTGCATTATATTTGCAATCATAATGAATTAAAAATTTCACCACGTTTGTGTAAAATTCAAATCAAAGTTAGATGATTTTACAACGTTTCATTTATTTTTATATCCTGTTTACTCAGAGTTTATCACTGCATTATTCTACCGTCCCGTTAAAACCAATCATTTTGCAATATATGTCTTAAAAGGTAAAGTCGCCATAGCCCTACTCCCTCATTAGAAAGACCACTGGTGATGGTTTAACCTAAGGGTCACCATGCTTCAGGTGAGAGAAGAGTTTGAGAAGGAGAGCCCTTTATGGTGCCCCAGCCAATGCGGGAGTTGAACCCACACTGTTTGCATTATTATACATAGCAAACCAGCATCTAGCTAACCACCCCTATATTGGACTATAATAAATACAATATTAGTTTTATGGTATATCTTGAGTTGCAATGAATTAATAGTTAATGCACTACTTACTCGCAGAGACTGTGTCATTGAGCATGTTCAGCACCAACAGTGAGAATAAAGCAGCCACTACGAGGTTCCTGAGAGCAGTCATTTTATCGCTGATTGCTTGAAGCAAACTTTTCTTTCACTGGTCTCTAAATGTGCCTCAGCTGAGCAGTGTTCTTGCCCTTTCTGTTATCTTATTTATAGGGAGGATTTGGAGTACAGGTAGCAAAAAGTGAATGGAAAAAATGCACAATAAAGGAAGTGAAACAGCCTCCGTATTATAAATTTCCTTTGTGTATTTTCCCCTGTAGTCATCAGAGAAACATACTTCAGCGACATCAAGTGAAAAATGTTGAAGTGAAATAAAGAAAATCAAGTGAAATTGTTACATTTTACTAAAGATTTACTAATGATTCTAAAGCTTGAATAGAACTGTTTTGAAACTGGATTTGTTGTCTGTTATAAAATTACTCCCTCATTAGGTTGGAGATTGCTGATGTCTGTGTATGGACAGCTATAAATATGTTAGTTTCTCTCTTCTGTACTTAAAAGTAAAATAATAAAAAAAAAGCTTATTTCAGAAGACAACCACAATTTTTCTAGAAATTCCAAACAAATTTAAAAAAAAAAAAATGAATTAGTACATGGGATCGAGCTTTACATTTTGGGGCAGCCAAAACCTGGAGAAACACTGCTTTTCTGTTTAATTGTTGACCCGGCGTTTGTGCTAATGACATTGAAACATTGATCATTCTGATCCCTGAGAAAATATGTGCTGATCATTTTATGTTTATTATCTGAAAGGTATAAATAATGGTTTCCTCAGGGAACAATGTAACTAAAATTCTACAAGATTCTGTAAGAATCAGGGTGGTGATATGAATTGAAAGTATGTTGATGACATGTTTTGCCCTTACAATATTAACATATTTCAAAAAGACTTGTTGAAGCTTCACTGATCAAACATGCCTGGCTCCCTGTGGTCCAGTGAATTTACTTTCATATCCATCATGCTCTGCCAGTCATATGATGCCCTCTACAAACTGTTCATTGTTTGCAATATTGTCAAATGGTATGTTTCTGGAAATCTCTTTCCCTTAGTTTTCCATCCCTAATACTGTCTTTAAAAGTATCAGTAGAGATTTAGGGTACTTGTGTGTTCATAACATGTGGGCAGTAGCCAATCATTGAAATCAACGGAAAATAAAATTTTTTGACATGTGAAATGACCAACCAATTCGCTATTCCCCATTTTGATCCATATCCTGGGTTTTCCACCAGTTCTTTCTCTGTGATCCCTAATTCAACCAACAATCTGGCATTGTTTATTACAAAGAGTCTGTATAATTGCTAGCTTATTCAATGATCTGAATTGGTTTTAAAGCATGTATATATCCAAAGTACAATGGATGACAGGAAGTACCACACCTGGCTATTTCATCTTTTAGGATTTTCTTATTCATTCACAGGATGAGGTCATCACTGGGTAGGCCAGCATTTATTGCCCATCTCTAATTGCCTGGAGGGCAGTTAAGAGTCAACTACATTGCTGTGGGTCTGGAGTCATATGTAGGCCAGACCAGGTAAGGATGGTAGTTTCCTCCCCTAAACAATATTAGTTAACCAGATTGGCTTTTCCCCCTTCACAATCAGCAATGATTCCATCATCATCATCAGACTTCTAATTCTGGCTGTTTGTTGAAATCAGCTTCCACAGCAGGATTCAAAACCAGTCCCCCAGATCATTACCTGGGTGTCTGGATTAATAATCAAGTGATAATACCAGTAGGCCATTACCTCTCCTTAGTTACAGTAAGATCTTTCTATTTGTGATGTATCATTCACTGGTCCGCTATCAAATTTCATTAAGTCGTCAAAGTTAGTTCGGGTGTGAAAATCTATTGATCTGCTATTTTTATATTTCCATTATGATAATAAAATGCCTCAAGACACTTCACAGGAACTCGATGGAATAATTTGATATCAAGCAATATAAAGTGGATATTGGCATAGATGACAGAAGTGGCCAAAGAGGGAGACTTTTTGAAGAGTTTTAAAGGATAAAAGAGATGTAGAGAAATCAAGAGGCTTAGGGAGGGGATTTCAGGCTGAGGACATAGGCAGCTGAAAATGAATAGAGAAGAAATCAGGACTACACACTATATCAGTATGGGAGAAGTGCAGTGATTCATGAGGATTGGCTGTAAAAGGTTACAGAAACAGGTAATAGTGAGGTCATGGAGAGGTTTAAACATAGGGATGAATGCCAAGAGTTTAAAATGACTTAAGTAGCATTCGGCGAGAGAACTTATTAAGGGATCTAAACTTTTAGTTTCAGAAAGCTCCACTGATTTAAGTTCAGGCCAATTCATAGTTTCTTAAACTGTTAACAAGGAAATTGTGTAAAATTTATACTGTTAAATCAAAGAAGCTCATCAAAGTATTTGAGAATATTTGGAATTTCACTATTTGGGGAAAGATAAGAATTGTCACAAGATTGATCGAATTCTCCACAAAACATTTACCTTGACACCATCTGTACTTTCCAGGGGAATTATTGCTTTCCTTGTTGCTGTTCATGCATTTTCTAAAGTACATTGTTTGAGATCAGAATTCAGGAAGTTTATTGTGATGGTTTGTAGCATTGCTTCTTTGAGCAATAAACCTTGTCCCTGCAAAAATCCCAATCGCATCCTTAATCGCCCAGGGACATTTTGTGATAACATTCATTACTTAATGACATTGAATTATGACAACTTAAGAAAAGCCTTAATGAGGACAGTCATTTCAAGAGGTAAAGCATAGTACTGTAGATTCTGGAAACCTTAAAGAAAATGCCAAAGGAGGCACTGAGAATGTCAGTCAGCACATGTGCAAAAAGACGGAGCGTTTCTATTGTAGATTAGCAACATTTCATCAGCATTTCTTTATTATCAGTTGGTAATTTAATTAAACCCATTATGAAATTAAATAATTATAGAATAAATGTTTGTACACAAGCTCTTGCACCTCCTTTGGAGATGGTGACCCAAATAAACTAATGTAACACTTCAGTTTAAAAAGAGAGAGAGGCGCAAGGCAGGAAACTATAGATGAGTTAGCCTGTCCTCGGTCATTGGTAAGATTTTAGAGCCTATTATTAACGAGGAGATTGTGGAGTACTTGGAAGTGCTTGGTACAATAAAGCTGAGTCAGCATGGCATTGTCACGGGGAGGTCATGCCTGACAAATCTGTTAGAATTCTTTGAGGACATAACAAGCAAGTTAGACAAAGGACAGCCAGGGGATGTGATCTATTTGGATTTCCAGAAGGCTTTTGTCAAGGTGTCGCACAGGAAGCTGCTAAATAAGATAAGAGCCCATGGTGTTAGGGGCTAGGTACAGGTATGGATAGAGATTGGCTGACTGGCAGAAGGCAGAGTATGGAGATAAAGGGGTCTTTTTCAGGACGGCAGCTGGTGACTAGTGGAGTTCTGCAGAGGTAAGCGTTGGGACCACAACTATTCATGTTATACATTAACGATCTGGACGAAGGAACTGAGGGAATTGTTACTAAGTTTGCAGATGACATAAGGATAAGTGGAGGGACTGGTTGTGCTGTGGAAGTGACGTAGCTGCAGAAGGACTTGGACAGGCGAGGAGAGTGGGCAAAGAAATGGCAGATGGAATATAATGTAGGAAAGTGTGACGTTGTGCACTTAGGTAGGAAGAATAGAGGCATAGACTATTTTCTAAATGGAGAATTCCTTCAGAAATCTGAAGTATAAAGTGACTTAGGAGTCCTAGTTCATGATTCTGTTAATGTTAACATGCAGGTTCAGTTGGTAGTTAGGAAAGCAAATGCCAAGTTAGCATTCATTTCAAGAGGGCTGGAATATGAGCCAAAACGTGTACTGCTGAGGCTGTCTAAGGCTCTAGTCAGGTTGCATATGGAATGTGAGCAGTTTTAGATCCCATATCAATGGAAGGGTGTGCTAGCATTGGATGGTACCAGAGAAGGTTTACAAGAATGATCTTGGGGATGAAGGGCTTGTCATATGTGGAGCGGTTAAGGATTCTGGCTCTGTACTTGATGGAGTTTAGAAGGATGAGATTGAATGATGACAATGATTGAAACTTACAGAATACTAAGAGGCCTGGATAGAATGGATGTTATGAATATGTTTCCACTAGTAGGAGAGACAAGGACCCAAGTGCACAGCCTCAGAGTAAAGAGAACAGAGATGAAGAGAAATTCTTTCAGCCAGAGAGTGAATCTGTGGAACTCTGCTGCAGAAGGTTGTGGAGGCCAAGTCATTGAGTGTATTGAAGACAGAGGTGGGTAGGTTTTCGATGAGTAAGGGGATCAAGGATTTTAGGGGGAAGGCAGCAGAATGGGGTTGAGAAACATAGCCATGATCGAACGGTGGGAGCAGACTCGATGGGCTGAATGGCCTAATTCTGCTCCTATGTCTTGTGGTCTTAAAACAGTAATTGTGCTGACTGTTTATAATGAAAACAATGATCACAAGTAATACAAGCAAAGAATAATTGAATGAAAATTAGAAAACAAAGAATAAACAAGGGCATATGGAGAAGACAGGAAAGTGGGACTGGGTGAACAGCTCCTTCACAACAACAGCACAGGCACAGTGCTCCAACTGGGCTCCTGTGCTCTAACCAGTTGGTAAAGACAGCCTTGCCAGCTTTTCTGAACTTGGTTGTAGGTAATTCTTGTTTTGGTGCTCAAGCAAGTTGGAAGAAACATTCACTTCAAAAATAAACTTAAGCCCTTCCTGCTAACCTGGTAGAGCAGGTTTTAGAAACAATGTGGTTGTGTCATATTTTACATATCATGGGAAAGTTTGGGAAATGTATTTTTTACTGGCTTGTTTTCTTCCACATCATCTGTGATTGTGTAATGCTCACACTGACGAAGACACAAACTGCAGTTTGATTGAAATATTTAATTCAATGAAATGTTGAAATATAATCATTAAAAATTATTAGCATTTTCATGTTTGTGATATAGATACCATAAGGAGATAACTGCGTGGATGCATTAGTATTTACATGAATAGTTCATCGAGCCCCTTGAGCCTGATTCACCATGAATTCGATAATTGCCGATATGTTTCTGAACTCTGCCATCATAATTAAGAGAGGTTTGCATTTTTTAGAGTGGAGCCTGGAGGAGGGCTACTGGTCAGAGGAGTGATAGGAGTTGTCCAAGTTGTATCCTTTGGCCACAGCACATTTGGTAGATAATTGTTATGAGCTTGACCTTCAGGTCCCTGCCTTTCTAAATCTTCGAACCACCTCTAAACCATGTGCTAACAAAGCTATCATCTCCTCCACCTATGGAAAATAGATGTTCCATTCAGCATGAATGCCTTTTCCTTGTGGACAATGGCTGGCTGAGTCAACTCCTGTACACCTGGTATATGCGCCTGCCCCCCCCAGCCCCTTATCATCCCATAATGCTCCTGTCCTTCACACCATTGGTCATTGAGGATGGCATGGTGGCTCAGTGGTTAGCACTGCTGCCTTACAGCACCAGGGACCCCAGTTCAATTCTAACTTTGGGTGACCATGTGGCATTTTCGCATTCTTCCCATGGCGGTGTGGTTTCCTCTTACAGGCCAAAGATGTGCAGGCTAGGTGGATTGGCCATGCTAAATTGTCCTATAATATTTAGGGATGAGCAGCTTAGGTGGATTAGTCATGGTAAATCTGGGGCTACAGGGATAGGATGGGCCTGGGCAGATGCTTTTTGGAGGGTCAGTACAGACTCAATGGACTGAGTGGCCTTGTTCCACACTGTAGGGATTCTATGATCTTCTGTATAACCGAACAAGATGTGTATCAAGGTCCTAATTAGTAGATGCTGGTTACATGATCTTTACCAGGTCACTGAAGCTCTTAACTTGTACAGCTGTTACAATTTTATCTTACATTAAATTTGCTCAGTTTGAGATTATACAGGCACTGCTAAGTGTTTCTATGACTTTCCCCATAATGGTACTCAGTTTGGACTCTTGCCCTGCATGCCAAACATTCATGCCCAGTCTGTCTGAGAGATTGTAATTGTTACGATCTAGTCCAGAAAGGGGGAGTTGAAAGTAGTGGTGGACTGGATCCCCACTGTTTCATTCCTCATTTGGCTGCAACAGGGCTGTTTTTTAAAAGGGATTTATTTTCCAATTTAGTCACTGTTTAACTGTTTGTGTTTGGTGACTGTAAAACAACACAGGCAAGTTTCCTTATAAATTGTTAAGAAAATTAAAATAACAATGATTGTATTTAATTCCTGATCAATAAAACTAAGAATGAAATAATAACACACACACACACACACACACACACACACCTCATGGGATTAGGGTTAGGTGTTGTGGTGAGATGAGATTGTAGGAATGAGCCATTAGAAAAATCCACAGTATGTATTGTGTATATATAAAATTCAAGTAGCAATGCTATTGGACAAAGAATCATGGCAGCAAGCACCCTGGGTTTGGCATAACAGAATGGTCTTGTAAAATCTGAGGTGGTTGGTTATTTTTACTCTTGTTGAGGCAGCAGGTGCTGAATTAATTCTTAAAACACAGCTTGTGACATGCAATGGTCAAATGTTCGGCAGGACAGAAGCTTGAAGTGAGGAGAGAGAGAAAGATCGAGAGAGAGAGAGAGTATACCTGCCTCAGGCATTCTGCTTCTTCATGGTCTCTGTTTTGGTTCTGTGACCTGAAGAAGAGGAATTTCTTAAACAACGAACAGGGGTTTAAGTTGGCTGATCACATGGTACCTTCTCACAATTGACCAGTTACCAAAAATGGACATAGCAAGTTGATGATGATTAGATTACACTGAGATGAATTCCTTTCTCAGCCAGAATCCAGTTGTCCAAAGTGACTTAATCTAATGACTTGCTTCCTGCCTTGTTAAATACATAGGTTCTCTGGATGTTTTGTGAATGGCTCAGGAGTTGGCCCATTCTCTGTAATCTAAGATGATTGTCTCTGATATGATGGTATGTCTCTGTTTGAACAGTTTTTAAAATTTGTTTAGAGGTGATGCAAATGTTTAGCCATTGTAACAGCTACTGTCTTGAGTCACTTTTTAAAAGAATGCTGGTCTTTTTACAACTCAACAAGTGGCTTTCAGCTCAATTACGTGAAGTAATTTTCAATATACAGCATAGCTTTAACATCATAATGTGGTTAACTATACTTCACTGAAATTAGAAGTTCTGTTCTCTTCAGACTATAAAGGCTTCCTTCAAATGCTGTACTTTTGTTACTTTCCCATAAAATCATCTAGCGACTTCAAGTTCACCCCTTGCCATTTGGGCCTGAGTGTTGGTAGTTGTCCAAAAGGAAACCTCTAATCCTCAGGCAAATTAGCTGATCCCAGTATAAAGGTAAGACTGAATGGCAGATTGAATAAGCAGGCTGCAGTGCACATTTTCCCATGTAAGTGTGCAGCATGAAAACAGATAATAAGCTCCATATTCAGAGCACCATGCATCTTTGTAACAGGGCACTGAAAAAATACTGACGCTGCATGGGTCAGGACAGTATCTTTTCTTTTTAAAAGTCAAGTCACTTTTTTGAAGCTTGAGTACAAAGAGTTTTGGAGCAAGGTTTGACATCATGGCCTGTGACAACATAACCAATCTCAAGTCAAGGTTTACGTCAGAATTTTGCTTCTCAACCAGCAGCTAATTCACAGACACTTGTAACACTACTGGCATATATTCCAAAAATTCTCACACCCACACAAATGAAAACAATTAGATGACTGACTGTGTTGAGTCAGGTGACAGTTAAGGCACTTTTCCCAGTGAATTCATTAAATTGTAAATGGACATTATCTTTGGAAAAAAAACAAGATATTCTAGTTGTAAATACCACAGTGGTTTTTGACATGATCATTAACTGATCTTTTCCACAATGGCAGAGTTTCTAACTTGATTAATTCATTAAACAGCACTGTAGGTACAAATCAAATGGCCTAATTCTGCTCCTATGCTTTATGGTCTCTACTGCTTCTCAGTAGTGAATTCGTGTTTTAATATGGACCACCATCAAATTTGACAGATATGCAAACACCTTTATTTTCCTCATCAGTTGTTCAGAGATGTTATAGCACAACTCTGCAGCAAGTAGGACATGAAACTAGGCATCCTGGCTCAGAGATAGGGACACTACACTGCAATACAGGTGCTCTTACAGGCACCAAATATTTCATACCCTTTATTAGTTTCAGCTGTGCAAAGGATATAAATAAGCAGATTCTCAGAGAAGATAGTTGATTTGGGATAACTTGACAATCTTTGAAAGTGAACTGGAACAATCGATTTTAAACAAAATCTTAAAATATTTAGAAATAGTTAAAAAACTAAATGAGATAACACAGTGTGGAGCTGGAGGAACACAGCAGGCCAGGCAGCATCAGAGGAACAGGAACTCTGACGTTTCGGGTCAGGACCCTTCTTCACTGGCCTGAAACGTCAGCTTTCCTGCTCCTCTGATGCTGCCTGACCTGCTGTGTTCATCCAGCTCCACACTGTGCTATCTCTGACTCCAGCATCGGCAGTTCTTAATATCTCTGAGAAAACTAAATGATTTCTGTTTCCAGTAGTGAAGAAAGCATCTTATGGCCAAACCTTTGAGTTTGCACTGTCAGTCATGAGCCTTTTAATTCATTTAGTTGGATGGAAAATCAATTGGTAATGTGTTCCTTTTGATTTTGTTTCCTCTGGTTTCAGAAATGAGAATTATATTGTTTCTCTCATGAATGCCAATCTACCATAATCCATGATATTCATCTAGATGAATTGAAAATAGAATGTGTGGATTCTTGACTGAATGTATTTGATTGATTGAATGACCTTTAGTTGCTGTAGACTTTCCTGTAAGTTCTGAAGAAATCACTTTATCTAAAGTATCTGTCAATAACTATAATATGATTAGATGGTAATTAATCTTGACGAGGGGTATCTTGCCTGTTGATTGGTGAACTAAATCTGTAGTCAGCATGTCACTGGGGTGGGTGTGGTGTGATCATAGCTGGTATTCCAGCAAACAACCAATGTATCAGGTCGAGGAGTGACCCAGGCCAGCAATGTCCGAGGGTACAATGGATGGGATGAGGAGGGAACTGCCTAGTCATTGGTCTAGGTCAGAAGAAGGAGCAGAAAGCTGGCATTCAGTGCTGACCGCAACTCAAAGTTGGGATCCTCGATCAAGCACTAAATGTTTTTGTGTGAGAGGGAGGCCAAAAATCAACTTGACAAGGTTTGCTTTTCAGATTTCTTGTGTGGCGACTTCCCTGCCCAGCTCTGCTTTAATACCAATTGCTGTGGCCTTTAAGTTGGTGTCTGGATGTGAAGTCCATATCGAGCCTTCTTGCTTTGGATTGAACTGGTGCAGGTGAAGTCCCCATCCTGTGCCCTTCCACCTGGTCAGATCCTCCCACTGCTTGCTGCTATGGGGGTGAATTACATTTCACCCATTGCATGAGACTTAAGACTAAACGGTTTTCATTGGACTGCTGATATAAATAGGGATGTTGTGGCACAGTGACATTTTGCAGTTTTACATTCCCACACTACTTGTGATGATGAGGTCTAAACCTGTGGCTGTCACTGTGACCTGCATACAGAAAGAACTTTTAACGAATGCCGCATATTGCAGTGGGTCATTTCCACTTCCTGTGGTGTCCTCCAAGGGTGATATCTTACTTCTCAACTACATGCTGGCATTTGCTAGCTTCATGCAAAAACACCTTGCCAGTTTCCATATGTATGACTCATCACCACCTCAACCCCTTAAATGTCTCAAAATTATCACAGTACTTGTCTAACGTCCAGTATTGGATCAACAGAAATTCCTTCCAACTAAATCCTGAGAAGTGTGAGTTGGGTCGTGGAGGCGGGGGGAGATGATGGGCAAGAAGAATTTTAAAATTCTGAAATGGTAAGCAGGACGATTCTGAAATGGTAATGCAGTAGCACAGGGGAATCCCGAAGTTTAAGTCACTCCACATGCTTTAGAGGTTTAACTCCATCGGAATTGCCTGTTGTCACCAATAGATTCAGGTAGATCTTATTTCCAAACCCAGTGTGGGGGAGTGTGCAATCCTGGGTTAGGGTTAGGATTATGATTCCCATCCCCCATCTAGGGAGGGTTCTAGTGCCAAAGGTAGTCCAGTCCCTGGCCTTGGAACTAATGTGGACACGGTGTCTGATCCAGGGTGGAGGACTGGGGAGGATTTTTTCTGGGAAGAGAGTCTGATGACGCAGGTGCTTGGAAAATGAGGAATAATCTCTTTCTGCTCTTCCTGACTCACAAGGAGGTCCCTCTGAGTCTGCCCTCACTTCACTGCATGCAGCTGCTGGCTTTCCCAACCCCTGGGACAACCTGCTGGCACCAGGTAAACCTGCAAAACTGGTAAAATCAAAAATATCCTGCCTCGCTCCCTTATTTAAAATGCCAACCCATGTTGTGGGAGTGGATTGGAAGTTGGCAACTTCCTGATTGGCTTCTCTTTTCTCCCAGGTTACCTTCTCCCTCATCTCCAGATCTGCACCTAATCCGATCATTAACTTCCCTGAAGTTTCCTCAGTACCTACTCCAAGTTTATTCTCCAATTCCCAACTCCATCTCCATTCCTAACAACTGCCTTAGGTCAAACCAGACTGTTTGAAGTCTTTGCAGCTTACAAGCGGAACTTCTGACCACTCATTCATACCAGCATTAAGACCACCTGGCTTCAACTCTATAATATCCTGCTTTCTTCACCTGCCGAAACCCTGCAGCCCAATGGTATCAATGTGGATTTCACAAGTTTCAAAATCTCCCCTCCCCCGACCGCATCCCAAAACCAGTCCAACTCGTCCCTGCCTCCCTAACCTGT